>NC_141693.1:61317752-62517752 GCF_964263255.1 Lissotriton vulgaris | reverse complement strand
GAAACCAGACTTATCTCATCCGCTGCATCCTTCAAAAAAGAAGTCAAAGCGATCCTCCTGGCTAAATTCACTTGAACATAAACTCTGCAAACTCTGTTGGCCTGTTTGTCCCTCCCGTGTTTTACTCTGTTTGTATTATTCTACTTTGCACAAATTGCCTTATGAAGTGTTCTCTCATTTGGCCCTCTTTGCTTATGTATGTGAAGCGCTCTGATATCTGTTAAGGATCTTGTTCGCGCTGTACAAAACCCTGAAAATAAATAATTAATAAATAAGTTTTTACAATGCACCCTGCTTTTAGATAAACAGTTACTTCTGGTTTAAGTGGGATGAAAAAAGTGGGGTGTCTAAAAGGAGCATGATCTGTGTAATTAAGGCTGTGGCATAAACATGTAGACCATTTCTGTAATTCCCATTGCATATCTTAACTGGTATTTTGGTGCCTCTCTGAGCTGTCTGTTATTGCAGACAGATACATAACCCAACAAATGACACATCTCTGCCCCAGATAGGTGTATCAATTTTTTTTAAAGTTTCCATTCTCCTATTGCTTGCTAACTCTGAAAAGCTTCTCCCACTATACGCCTAAATCCTGCATGGAAAATTGACCTCGACTTACTCTTGCTCAAGTCCTCTTATTTCTTTCTTCCTTGTGACCCTCTTGTGTCTTCCCTCCTGTGAACGCATTCTATTTCAGAGTGGAGCCTCCTCTCAGTCTCATGTCTACCCTCTTGTGTCTGCCATCCTCTGTATGCATTCTATATCAGAGTGTAGCCTCCTCGCGGTCTCATGTCTGCCCTCTCGAGTCTTTCATCGTCTGTACGCATTCTATATCAGAGTGGAGTCTCCTCTCAGTCTCGCGTCTGCCGTCTCGTGTCTTCAATCCTCGGAATGAATTCTGTATCGGAGTGGAACCTCATCTCAGTCTCGTGTCCGCCCTCTCGTGTCCTCCATCCTCTGAACGAAAGTCTGACAAAATGTAGATATACAAAATATCGACATACAAAAAAATCACAACAAAAATATCGATGTCAACAATATCGACATCCTATCCCCAACAAGGTAAGTACAAAAATATCGCTAAAAAAATATCGATGTCAAAAATATCGTAATTAAAAAATATTGTTTTTTTATTTAAAAACAGATGTAAAATACATTAAATAATACTTATAAATGTAATAAACATAGTTAAAAATAAGTTATAATATGTAACATTAATAATTAATATACATAATTTAATAAAAATGAATTAAATATATACATATAATACATAATATATACTTACTAAATAATAACTTTTAATAATTATTTTAATAACATAAATAATTACGAATATAAATTACAAATACATCTATACACATAAAATAATATAAATAAAAATGTAAAACAAAAAGTAAGGAGAATGTTGGATAGCGTAATGATAAAAATTACTATTCCCACTCCAGAGAGTGCTACAGTAGGGAAAGCGTTGGATAGCGTAGGGGTAAAAATGACTATTCCAACTCCAGAGAGTGCAACAGTAGGGAAAGCGTTGGACAGCGTAGGGGTAAAAATTACTATTCCAACTCCAGAGAGTGCAACAGTAGGGAAAGTGTTGGATAGCGTAGAAGTTAAAATATAACATACTTATAAACAAATAAATTAATATTTTAAAATATTTAAAAAATGAATTATTAAATAGATCTTAATTATTTACAAATACCAATACATAATTATTAAAAACATTATTACCAATGAATAATTAAGTAACAATAAATTAGTAATAATTACCAATCAATAAAAATAAATTACCAATCAATAATTATTTAACAATAATATAATTAGCAAAAACAATGAATGGAAATAAATTATTACTTAATGACTTCCCACCCTATTCCCCTATAAACCCATAACCCGCTACAGAACATAATTATCAATTAATGAATTAATTAAAATTATTACTAATTAATAAAAATGCATTACCAATTAATTAAAATGTATTTATAATTCCTAAAAATGGGTGGAGGTGGACGGTGCGGGGAGGAGCCAAGATGGCGGGCTGAGCGCCGCCGAGTGAAGACGTGTATGTGTGGGTCTGCATCGGTAACTCATTACGCTTGCCTTAATGAGTAAAATTTACACTTTTTAACCTAAAGGAAGGATGAAGGAAAGGAAAGTTTAAGGTGCCCATGCACTCACTGTGAAAATCGGCAGGCGACTGGCTGGAGATCGGTGCTTTCGGCGGGGGCTGATGCTGATGCGCTCGGCGCTTGGGGAAGGGAGAAAGTGAAAGAAACGAAGCGCTCGCATACCTGAACCTACCTAACGAGAGGAACGGCTGGAGTCCGGTTGAAGACCGGATCTTGGCGGGGGGCCGATGCTCTGGAAACTGCTGCAGCAGGGAGGCAGGAAATTGCTTCGCTCCTGGATTCACGTAGCGAGCTTCACTCGCTTATCGCCGCTCTCTATCTTCACAGCCGGCTGGGCGTTCCCAGCCCCGATACAGCAGAGTGCACACCTGAGGTCTTCCCTGGTTACACGGCCAAGGCAGCTGAAACGGACAGAAACAGTGGAATCGACTACGGCACATGAATTAATCTCAATGCGCCAGACCAGATCCAGGAAGACTGCTCCGACAGTAAAAAAAGCACTTTCAGGTACTATGACTGCAGTGGCTGCAGGGGTAACGGTGGTGGGGGATAAAAATGAGATTAATAACTCTGTTAAATTCAAACAGCACTCAGAACATTTAAAACCTGCGGATACAAAGGGAGGTGCTAGTGCCAGTAGTGAAGTAAATGTGGATTCAGATATAACAGAGATACAACTAACAGACAAACAAAAGAGGAATGGCAACGACAAAGGTGAAAAAAACGGGGATAAATCCAATGGGATATTGGTAGATAAAGAACTTGCTGTACCTATAGTGCCCACAGTGCCATGTAACAAAAACGGAGAGACTCTGTCAGGAAAAACTATTCCACAGGCAATTAAAGATAATGGGTTTGTTACAGAGACATGCGGAGGCAAGAAAGGGTCAGATAAACTTCCCATGGATAAGGGGCCTACATGTTCAGCATTGAAAGAAGCCAGTGAGATAAAACTGGTTAAGACAAATGAAATTGGTAAAAATAAGGAGGTTGCAGCAGAGAGAGACTTAATAAATAGCCCACTGCACACAGTACAAGACCAAGCAGGAGGCTCTGTACACCTTAAGGTTAACAACACGGCATCAGCACTGACTGACAAGATCAATTCAAAGGAGAAAGAGAAGGTGAAAGAGGGTGTGATTGAATCTGAGGCTAAATCAGATGAAGATTCAAATGTTGACTACGAGGAGTTATCGGAACCTGAAGAAGAAGGGCTTAATGAGGCCTCCAAAGCAATAGTTAACAAAAAACTGCTATCGAGGAAAACCAAGAGAAAGGTCAAGACTAAACAAAAAATCCTCCTACTAAAAACAACAGGGAAAGAAATGGCAGAAAGCAAAAAAACTCGATTAATAGACGACAGCCCTCTGAGAAGATGGATAGAGGCTAAAGGTGGGGTTAAGAACATGGCCCTAAGACTTTCAGGGGCAAGCCCTGACGAGCTGAAAGGTCAACTTAGTAAAATACAAGAAGACAACCTAAGTAATGACTTAAGTTTAAAATTGAACAAGCCTATGGATCTATTAACTGACCCTAGCTCGAGTGCACTTCCCCTGAACCAAGAGGTATCTGGCAACATGGTTATAATCTCGGAGGAAGGAAATGGGGACTTAAGTACTGAGATTTACTCAGGGATTTCTAGAGCTTCACCTAACGTTATTTCAGATACCTCGCTGTCTCATACCATACTAAATGATGCTGAGAAATCCAGTGAGGAGCAAGATCTTGAACTCTCAATTCTTAATTCTGAAGTGATGAATGAAACTATAGTATCCAGTTTGAGGAAAACTCCAACGCAGCTAGAACATAACTTCAGTGCTAAACCAAGAGAAAATGTGGAACACGATTCTTTGGTTGATGTGTCCGATGAGACAAATTTTGGAGAAACAGTACCTGATTCATTTACTACACAAACTAGTAAATCCGCACTACAGAGCGCTTCTGACACTTCAGATCCTATACCTCCGAAAGTTATTTCAATGGAGGCAATTATGCAGATTCTGAAAGAACAGAGAGTAGAGATACAACAACAATACTCTCAACTAAGAGAAGACAATACTAAAATACAAGGAACTATGATGGAGATATGTCAGAATCTAGGAGGAGTAACAAAAGAAATAGAAGACACCAAATCACGAATAGTAGAGGTGGAGGAAGATGTGAACCAAACTACATCAATTGTCAGACAAAATACTTCAAGAGTGTCCCTTCTGGAAGCTAAAGTGGAAGATTTGGAAAATAGGGCCCGGAGACAAAACCTTAGACTTTTCGGAATACCTGAAGGAATTGAGGGGTCAGATCCGAGAGCCTTTATGGTTAAACTTTTTCAAAGGGCCTTCCTGGACCTCACGGATTGGGATTGGGACTCCCAACTCCAGAGAGTACATAGACTTCCTCTAGTCCAAAGAAACACTAATAGCAAATTTCCGAGACCCTTTTTGATTTATTTTGGTAACTTTCTTTTGAGACAAGCAGTAGCATTAAAAGCAAAACCTAATAACCCTGTTACTGTTGATAACTTCACTTTTTTTGTGAAGTCAGACTTAACTAAGGCCACTATGGATAAACGGTGGGAACTTCGGAAGCTGATCGATGCCTTTAAAAATTTAGGATGTTTGGCTTATCTTCAAGAGCCTGCTCGCCTAAAGGTTATTCGTGATGGACAAGTGGCCTTCTTCACTGATCCTCTATCTGCGGAACAATGTCTGGAAAAATTTTCCCGGGACAATGAAAAAAGAAACCAAAAAGAAAAAGAAAATTAGTGTTGCACTCTTCTGTAAAATTCTAAAGGGACAGGCTTATATATATTGATATGTTTATACTTCTTCTCCCTCTTTTTCTCTTTTTCTTTTTCTTTCTCTTTTTCTTTTTCTTTTTCTCTTTCTTCTTGTTTTAGGTGGATTTTTTGGGTTTGAATTGAATATAGACACAATAAGACACAATTAGGCATGAATTAAATATGGTTAGAGCAGCCACTCATGCATGTTTCTTCACTGCGCTGCCACGCTAGCGGCAGCAACGCTAGAGGGGAGCTCCCCCCCAAGAAACGGGTCGCAGCAAGGGAGGGGGTTGGGTTGCCACAAGGGCAGGGGTGGCAATGGGTGTCGTGGGTGGGGGGTGGTGATAAAAGTAAAAAATATGATTGCAAGATTTGACGCTTTATTTTTGTTTAGGAAACGTAGAAACGAAAAGGTAACGAAGGTAAAACATATCGAGGAAAAGGAGAACAACATATTTACGATCAATATCAAATAAATGCTTAAGCTAAGAATCCTATGTTGGAATGTAGATGGCCTAAACAGTAAAAGCAAAAGAAAATTAGTACAGGAAGAGATTAAATTGTATAACCCTAATATAGTGCTGCTGACAGAAACTCATATAAAATATCAAGACAGAAAGGTGCTAACCCAACTAGGCTATGAATTGGTTATTTGTACTTCTTTAAATGAGACCATAAGGGGGGGTCGCTATTTTAAAACAAAAAACACTCCCATTAGAGATAATTAAAACTGCCTCTGATATTAGAGGTAGATGGGTAATAGCACAGATGCAAGGAGTGAAGGTTAAGCTGGTACTATGTGTGGTATATGGCCCAAATATTGATAAGCCTAAAATCTATGAAGACCTAAGCTTAGAACTATTAGAGTGGGAAGGGGAAACTATGATTGCTGGAGATTTTAACTGTGTTATGAACTATAAAATAGACTCTACGGGGCCAATGAACTTTAAAAGAATGTATAAAGTAAGAGCTGCAATTTTAGAGCTTGCAAGATTAAACAACATTAGAGATTTATGGCGGTCCAAACATCCTAGGGTGCCCGGCTTTACTTACTATTCCGCCCCGCACAGGTCATGTTCTAGGATTGACATGGTATGGGCCTCGCAACAAATCTTAGAAAATTGTGTGATTGAAATCTGTCCCAAAGTCACATCGGATCATAACCCTCTTCTTTTGGATGTTAACATTGAAAATCAGAATGTAAAACCACGAAAGTTCACTTTTCCTAGACATTTGCTAGTTGACCAAACATTCATTTCACTAATTAAAAAACACATACAAGAGTTTATTGAGTTAAATGTTGATACAGCTAGTATCAATACGGTATGGGATGTTTGTAAGTGTAGCATTAGAGGGTGTGTCCAGCAATATGTATACAGGCTCAATGCAGAAAACTATAATAAGAATAAAGATATGACATCTAAATTGTTGGACCTGGAAACAAAATTGGCTGAAGCGACTTTGCAATCAAAAAGCGATATTGAGGTGCTTAGAGCACAATTGGCGGAACTGCAAGCTGGACTCAGAAAAGTGCTGAGAGAAAGATATGCAGCTAAACTACATAAATACAAGTTAGATCAATATGAAGGTGGTGACTGTATCGGAAAAATATTGGCTTTTAAAACTGCAGATAGAAAAGCAAAAACTAGAATAAAGGAAATAATTGGATCAGATTCAGTGATATATGGACAAGAGGATCAAATATTAAATCAATTTGTTAAATTTTATCAACATTTATATACCCCAGAGGAGCCATCGAATGAAGCAGAGGTTGTAAAATATCTAGATCAATACCTAGGACCATCGCGAGCATTAAATCACGAAGTAATTCAACAATTAAACTCTGATATTACTACTGAGGAGATTAAATTGGCTATCGACCATTTACCATTAGGTAAGGCGGTAGGTGAAGATTGCATACCAGGGGAATTTTATAAACTGTGCTATCAAGAGCTGGCTCCATTACTACAAAAAGTTATTAACTCAATTATTATCTCTAAACAATCACCATCTTCATGGAAACTTGCTAAAATCATATTTTTTCTGAAGAAGGGAAAACCGGAAAAAGAGTGTGGTTCATATCGGCCCATATCTCTACTCAACTCTGATGTGAAAATTTTTTCAAAAATTCTAGCTAATCGGCTAGCGCCCCATATACCGGATATTGTTAATCCCCAACAACATGGCTTTGTGATTGGTAGAGATACTACATTGCATGTTAATACTTCCATAACTGCTTTGGATGTAGCTGAAACTACTAACACCCCACTCGGTATGATAATGTTAGATGCTGAAAAAGCATTTGACCGAGTGGGGTGGGAATATCTGTGGACAGTATTAATTAAAATGGGCATAAATGGTTCTTATTTAGATTGGGTTAAATCTCTCTATGATGATCCACGGGCCGTGATCAGCTATGGAGGTATAGACTCTGACAACTTCAAGATTGCAAGAGGTACAAGACAGGGATGCCCTCTTTCCCCATTATTATTTGCTTTATCTCTAGAACCTTTTTTAAATGCTTTAAATGATCAAATCAATATAATTCCAGCTCAACATGGGGATATAACCCTTAAATTAACTGCCTTTGCGGATGATATCGCAATATATACATCGGATGTTTGTAAAGCTATGCCCGCAATTATAGAAGAAGCACATAAGTATGGGAAAATCTCCGGGTATAAATTAAATGTTAACAAAACCCAAATCATACTCAACTATACTCCGGTTACATGTAGCTACAAAACCTGTAAAGAAGCCGTATACTTAGGTATTAAGCTTACTGCTAAAGTGGAGAAAATTGTGGAAATAAACTATGGGTCATTCCTTAAAGAAACGGCTGCGAGTTTTAAAAAATGGCACAAGATACCTTTGAGTTTGTTAGGGAGATTAAACATGATAAAGATGAAAATCTTACCCAAGTTACTTTATTTGTGCAGAGCTATACCGCTTCAACCAAATAAGCTTTTTTTTAGAAAATTGGATGGCATCTGTAGTAGCTTTATCTGGGGGTATAAAAAAGCACGAAGGGCGGTAACATTTTTGACACTTCCAATCTCTAAAGGGGGACTTACCTTACCGGATTTTAATCGTTATTTTTTAGCTACTTTTCTTTTACGCACTAGGAGCCTATTAAAAAATACTCCCTCTTTATTTTTTCACCAATACATGTTGGGGGCAGATGCTAATCAATTTCTACTACGGGTCCATGATCCAAATTATTTCAAAAGAGTAAAGTTCAAGACTGCAAAACATGCCATACGAATTTGGGATAAAATTCTGTACATTAGTAATAGTTCATTTTACAATACTGAACTTAGATTATGGAACAATCCGGGCCTTCCTGACATATTTTCGGACGGTTTGGGTAATCGATGGATTAGACAGGATATAATCACATTAGGAGATCTTTATTGTACTACTGGGTTGAGGGACTTCGAGAATTTAAAAATTACAAACGGGCTTACGGATGACATGCATTTTAAATATAGACAACTAAGAGATTTTTTCTGTAATAAACTGAAAATAACGGAAGTTAAACAATCTGATATTATTGAAGGTATTTACTCAGAAAAAACTAAATCATTAATCAGGTTGGGATATCAATGGCTTATTAAGGAGAAGGGCGAAAACACAACTCAAATCGCAGCCAAAATGTCTCGTAGATTAAATCAAAACATAAATTCAGCACAGATTGGAAATGCCCTAACTCATTTAAGTGAAATAGTTCACTCGTCTAAGTTGAAAATGCAGCTATATAGGACAATCACGGAATTGTATTATACGCCGCAAAGAATATCCTGCTGGGCACATGGTAACTCGTTGACAGAGAAATCTAGGTGTGCTAAATGTAACACTGTTGCGGCTGGAATTGAACACATGTTATTCTCGTGTCCTGCACTCCCCAATTTCTGGAATCGCATATCTTACCATCTTCAATTTAACCAGATAAATTCATCGGATCTTACGGTACAAATGGTTTTATTAGACATCCAAGACAAGAACTATCCCAATAAGGATCTCTTAACGATTTTGCTAGCGTGTGCTAGATTAACAATAGCTAGGGTCTGGATTTCTAAAGAACCCCCTAATGTTGCGGATTGGTTAGCTTTGGTTTATGAAATTAGAACTATGGAATTTGCTTTAGCTAAACTTAGGGGTCCTAAAGCTCTTCTGAGAAAAGAAAAGATATGGAAGCACTTTTTTGAAGGCCAAGATGCATGATTTAGTTTAGTTTTGTCTATCTGCTCTAGTAGTTTATAACTGTAATAGTAGAGCTAATGTGAAATATAGGTTTAATAATTAATTATACGTTGTTGCCATTCCTCAATTTTTGTTGCTGCTCATATTAATTGTATTTGTAAGTTAAGTATTGAATTGAATTGTAATGAATCATATCATTTCTTGCAATCAATAAAAATGTTTTAAAAAAAATATATATATAATTCCTAAAAATGAATCATTAATTGAGTATAATTAAATTACTTCCCACCCTATTCCCCTATAAACCCACAACCCGCTACGGTACTAAAATACAAAATTTACTTAAATTATATTTTAAAAAAACATATTAAATACATAATAATATACATAAAAGTCATAATAAAATAGATATTAGTAACATCGATATTACTAACATTGATATTAGTAACATCGATACTACTTACATTGATATTAACAAAATCGATATTACTTACCTTCAAAATTCTATCTCTTCGATATTTGAAAAAATCGATATTAGTATTACTTACCTTCTATAGGATGTACCTTTGATATTTAAACATCGATATTATTGTATGCCTACTCCTCTGAACGCATTCTAAATCAGAGTGGCACCTCATATAAATCTCTTCTCTTGAGGTTCTGAGATTCTGCACCCATTTCATAAATGTCGTCGTATCATGACGATTTTGGTATCAGCGGACCGAAAATGGCGAGTGTTCGAGTAACGTGATCATCATGAAATCAGGGATTCCGTTCTGAACCCTTGGGTTCCATTTTGTGTACGACAGCCATTTTGTGGTTGCCCTCACATAGGCCGATGACTAAGGCCGAACGAGTCCTTGGGACACGTACACCTTTAGCTGACTTCTGTGTGTCCTGGGCAAGCTGACTCCGTTGCTCGAGGCCAAACTTGTTGAGCCAGTTCCTTGTTCGGCAGCTGGTCAAGATTGAGGATCAAGGCACAGGACATCATAAACCTTTCATTGCACACAACTATGTCTAATCTTACTCACACCTGTCTCTGCTCCTTTCTTTATGGTCCGTTTACGATGGGGAGGTGCCCGTTTTTATTAGGGGTCCGTTCGACTTATCTGATGAAGAGTGTTGGGCCTTCCCGGATAATTGATTGTGGGCCGCACAATGAAATGTGGGTTTGTCATGCAATACTTTTTGTCGTGTACACATGGGATTGGTCAACTGTAAATAAGGAATGTTTGCCTGAAGCACAATATTTGGTATAAAAGGGATGGCTTGCTTTGTAAAATTGAGCAGTCTCCTACGAATATACAGCCATTGTACTTCGTGGACCTCTGTTTCTGGTTGCAGCCAATAAATTCGATCTCTGACGTCACCAAGAAGATTCCGTGTCTCTGTGTTTAGAAGACAGGTGAACTCGGAGACTTTGGGCATGTCCCCTGACGCCGCTGGGTCTTAAATAACCCGGTACTTCATTTGGCGCCCAACGTAGGGCGACTTCAGCGATACCGGTCCAAGCCTGACGATCGTGAGGAGCTTCATGTGAAAATTCTGGAGGAAGGCCAACCACTTCATCGACCCCTGTATGTCGTCGTGGTCCGAAAGTCTTTGCTGCGTGGTTCCCCGCTTTCCGACGGCTACGAAGGACTGCTGCCCTGACTCTCGCCCTGTCTTGCAGCCTTTGATGATTCGTAGAGCGAGACGATAGACGGATCTTCTGGCGACGTCATCGATATTTCAGTTAAGTATGAGTGGCGCGTCTTCCAGTCCTTAGTTTTGGGTATCCCTTGGGATCTTTGATTTAGGTTCTTTGATTTGGGACTTGCAAGCTCCAAAGCCGAGGGACTTGTGTATTCACGAACCTATCGTAATCGATACTCCCTTGAAGTTTGAAGCTAGACTAGAGACCGAAGATGCCTGGTCTTAGCAGACTCGGAAGAATATTTTGTTGTGGTAGAAATAGGGATTCCCGATTGGAGGACTCGTGTCCGGTTCCTCCGATTGGAACTCCAACCTATGAGCTGTATGTGAAACATGGCGTGGGCCCCATCACATATAATGAGGTATGGATCAGGTACACAAGGAAGGACGGTGTCCTCAAATGGCCCCAATACGGTAGTTTTGACACGGAAATCTTAGATAATCCTGAGGTCAGACTTTTTAAGAAGAAAGCCCGGCCGGCGATGTTTGACTCTTTCCGCCTATGGCGAAAGGAAGCCAAACAGAAAGAAATTTAATTAGCGAAGAAAAATAAAAGAGAAAAGGGTATATCGGTAATGCAAGCTGCTATACAGTTTAAAGATAATGAAGAAGAACAAGCGAGTGAGCAGTTGCATAGGCAACGTAAAATGGCGATAGATAAATGCTATCCAGCTTTGCAGTTTCTTCAGCAAGATGCGATGAAGGATCTTGTGAAAGTTCCTTTGATGTCGCATTTGTTGACTTCGCCACCCCCTTATGCTCAGAATGCTACAGCACCTCCGCAACCTTTTGTTGCTCAACCACCGGCTGTTTTGCCTCATGCTGTTGTACAACCGCCTAGCTCCTCTTCAGTTGGCCCCTACTCCTCTGGTGCAGCCTTCTCAAGGGCTGCCGACTTTGCTACCTGCTCCGCCTTTAATTCCTGCGACCTTTTCGCCTGTTCTCGCTGCCTCCTCTGCTACTGCTCCTATATTAACCTTTTCTCAATCTACTTTATCTCCTGTTCTGTCAACTTCTCCTTCTGTTCGTCAGAGAATGACGGATACTGTTACTAGTCTTCTGTCCCCTTTCTTTGGGTCATTTAGTAAGACCCCCGTTTCAGAGCGTAAACAGTTGCGTAGTCAACTGCCTGATTCCCGTGAGAGGGAAGTATTGGATCATTTGGCGCATAAATGGGTCACTCGTCCTTTGAGATATGATGTAGAGTCTGTTATGGATGTCTTTCGTCAATGGGAAGCGCCGAAGCAGAGATACGTCTTTGATAAGATGTGCACGTTCCTTCGTGAGGAATGGGAAGATGGTGAGCTGGAACGAACTCCGCCAGAGTTGTACAATGTGCAATCCGAGTTTACAAAAGGCACGATTGTGGGTCCCGAAGTCGAAAGAGCGGTAGCGACGCTGCTTTCGTTCAGGAAGGAGTCTCCTTCTCGGTCATTGTTTGAGCCTGATCCCTCTGTTAGAAGAAAAGTGCGGCAGTGTCCAATGAGAGAGGTTCCTCCTGTATGGAAGGAAGCAGTTCAGGCTGATGCCGCTCATAACATTGATGCCGTACCGGCTCATTTTCAACGTGTTTGGGTACATGTTCCGTGGAAACGTGCTGTAGTTTTGGCCCTTAAGCAGACTTTACCTGACCCCTGTAAAAATCCTGCAGGGTATTATAAGGAATTATCACAGACCGCAGACTCATGTGTTATGAATCTAGCTGATATAGATATGTTGTTTGGAAACGTGGTCCCACAACCTTTATGGGGTTTGATTCGTCATACTGATCATGCGCCGGAGCTAGGTGAAACATGGGCTAATATCGGTGCTGCGGATGTGCGACAAGTTGGTGGTGCTAAACCTGAGCCTTTAGTTGCCCTTTAGTTGCAGACCTTCCTGGTAAGATTATTACCTACATGAAGACTTTAATGCCCGCTATGCGAGTAAACTGGGACAAATTGTCTGCGTGTAAGCAGAAGCAGGATGAAACTGTATCTGACTTCTTCACTAGGTTTGAAGAAACGTTCATTGACCACAGTGGTCAAGACATGAGTACCGAGGGTGGTCAACGGTTGTTTGTTGATAAGTTTGTGCATAATTTACTCCCTGAGTTATGTACCAAGTTAAAGGATTCAGAGAGTTCTTGGGCTGTTTTCTCCTCAGCGCAGATATTGGCTGCTGCACAGTGCTACGAAAATAGGGATAAGGATGAGAAGGATAGAGCAGACAAAAAGACTAAAGATTTGAAGACAAATGTTCTTTTACAGCAAGCGTACCTGCCTCGTAATAACCAACGTGATTATCAGCAACCCCAGCAGTTTCAGAGAAACTCGCAAAGATTTGAATCTTCTCAAGCGCGTTTTCCTGTAGGTCCTAATCAATGTGCATATTGCAAAGAAGAGGGTCATTTTAAACATAGTTGCCCTGTTTTGTTACAGCGTATGAATGGTGTCTCTGGTGCAAGAGGTCGAGGTGTTCCGCAAGCTTCTAGAGGTAGGGGACGTGGAGGGTTCCCCCAGAACGCGCGTTCCTTTCCTTCACAAAATTCAATGAATTGTTTCGATCAGCAGAATAATGCGTCTGGTAGGATGACTTAGTACTATGCTGACGACTACTATGTCGAAGGTGAGAATATGGATGGTAATGATTGCTAGGACAGCCATGGACAAAGAGAGGGAGTTGTTTCAGTTCCAGTAGATCAGAGTGGACCTTATGTTGAAGTGATTACATCGGGTGTGTCAGAACCTTTTCTGTTGGATACTGGTGCTACGAAGAGTTCTATTATGCATTCTAAACTCCCTGGCGCACCTTTGTCTGGCTTAACAAATGTTTCAGTAGGTTTTTCTGGCGCCCCAGTTAGAAACCCGATTTAGAATCCTTTGTCTCTTTCTGTTGGACTTGGTGAACTGGAAGCACCCCTTATTCTGACGACAGGTTGTGGTGAGAACTTATTGGGATTGGATCTGTTGAAAATATTGTATGCAACATTGTATTGTTCTCCGTCGGGAGTACAACTTACATTGGGTAAGAAAGTGGTCTCTCCTATGTATTTGTCGAAGGATCAACTTCCGACAGAATTGTCTTCTCTTCCTGATACTATTTGGGCTACTGGTCCTAATGATGTGGGTCTGTTGGAGATACCGCCATATGTTGTGTCACTGAAAGCGAACGTTAAAATGCCACGCATTCCCCAATATAGGATATCTAGTGATGGTGAAAGAGCGTTGCTAGTGATTATCCATGATTTGATTGAGAAAGAAGTGATTGAGGAAACGAGAGGTAATGTGTGCAACAGTCCTGTTTTGCCTGTCTTGAAACGCACTGACTCTTCTCAGCCACATGTTTACAGGTTTGTGATCGATCTTAGAGAGGTTAACAAGATAGTAGTTCCGCAATTTCCTGTTGTTTCGGAAATCACTGCCTTATTGACCATGATTCCAGCTTCAGCCACTTGGTTTTCGGTGATTGATTTGAAGAATGCTTTCTTCAGCATCCCGATTGCTGAGGAGAGTAGGGATATCTTTGGCTTCTCTTTAGGAGGTTGAAGTTTCCGGTTCAAGCGCGCTCCTCAAGGCTATTGTGAGAGTCCGTCAATCTATAGCCAGGCTTTGAAAACACAGCTTGATACGATTGTTTTACCTGATGGTGCTGCTCTTCTTCAGTACGTCGACGATTTGTTAGTAGCTGCCGATACTGAGGAGATTTGTAAAGAAGCTACTTTGTCGTTGTTGCGTCATTTGTCTGCCTTCCATCACAAGGTGTCTCTTTCGAAGTTACAATATTGTCGATAAGAAGTGACCTACCTAGGTCATCTCTTATCGAAGGAGGGAAGAAGATTGACCCCAGAACGAATTCAAGCAATTGCGAAAATGAGTGTGCCAATTACACAGAGAGAAGTGTGCGCTTTCTTGGGTATCACGTCATATTGCAGACAATGGATACCAAATTTTTCCCTGCTCGCCAAACCTCTGGTGGCATTGACTTGTAAAGATACACCGAGTCCCCTCCTGTGGTCTGAGGATTGTCAGAAAAGTTTTTCCGAATTGCGCGATGCATTGTGTTCGGCTCCTGTGTTGGGTACCCCCGACTACAGTAAGCCCTTTACACTATATGTCCACGAGAGAGAGGGATGTGCGTTGTCAATGTTGACACAATCTTTTGGGGACAAGCAGCGTCCATGTAAGTATTTCTCATCGACCTTGGATCCGGTAGCTAGAGCGTTGCCGAGTTGTTTGAGAGCCACAGCGGCAGCAGCTGTTTCTAATCGACAGTCTGCTGGTTTGGTGATGAATAATGCGCTAATTGTGATGGTTCCACATGCAGTGGATACCTTGTTAAACAGGACCAAGACACAGCACTTAACTAGTGCTTGATTGTCAGGTTATGAGCTGACACTCTTAGCGAGTCATGTGCACATAAAGAGATGCAATACGTTAAATCCAGCTACATTATTGCCAATTTCAGTTGAGACAGACGTTTCTGAACAGCATGATTGCTTTCTCAGGACAGAAGAGGAAACAAAAGGGAGAATAGACCTTAGGGACACTCCTCTTGTGAAGTGTGATGGTACCTTATGGGTGGATGGTTCATGCTTCAAGCTTCCGCATGGTGATACGACTGTGGCATATGCTGTTACGACTTTGCATACGATTTTTGAAGCTGCACGTATCCCACATAATTCAGCTCAAGCAGCAGAGTTGATTGCACTTACGAGAGCGTGTGTGTTATCGAAAGGGAAGAGATTGACCATATATACCGACAGCCAGTATGCGTTTGGTGTGGCTCATAGTTTTGGACGCCTGTGGAAGGAACGTGGGTTCCTCATGTCTCATGGAGCGAAGATTCAGAATGGTCAGCTGGTGAACAAACTGCTAGAGTCACTTACCTTGCCGTTGCAAGTTGCGATTGTGAAATGCAGTGCACACAAGAAGGTTACCGATGACATTGGTCGTGGTAACGCATTTGCAGATGAAGTCGCGAAAGAAGTGGCGAGGGATGTGATGAGTCGAATGTATGTTTCAGGCCCTGCAAGATGGATTGGTGATGTTGGGATGTGTGAGGATACAATAGAAACCGTGAAGTCTATTCAAGCTGAAGCTACAGAGAAAGAGTTGAGTGTATGGAGAGGGAGTACGGGTAAATTGGATGCGAATGGTTGTTGGGTTGAGTTGTCAGAGCATCAGCGATGGTTGTTACCCGATGCGTATGTGCTTGCAGTGGTGACGATGGCACATGGAATGGCTCACATCAGTGTGAAAGGGATTTGTAAATTGTTGGCTCCGGTATGGCAAAATGCTGGAATTCCTAAGTGTGCAGAGAATGTGGTCAAGAATTGTATGGTTTGCTTGAAGTACAATCCTGGTAAGGGAACTCCAACCCCAGATGGTCCCTTTGCGCCTCCAACGTATCCGTTTGTGGCATTGCAGCTAGATTTCGTCCACATGGAGAGGTGCAACAACCTGAAATACTTACTTGAGTTGTTTGTGCCTTTTCGAGATGGGTGGAAGCATATCCCCTAAAAGATAATACTGCCTTGTCCACAGCTAAAGCCCTTGTTAAGGAATTTTTCCCTAGGTACAGTTTGCCGAGAATGGCGTGGAGCGATAATAGGAGTGAATTTGTGGGTCAAGTGATGAAGAAAGTGTGTGATGGGTTAGGAATATGACAGAAGTTCCACGCTGCAAGTCACCCACAATCAGCTGGACTAGTAGAGTGCTATAATGGCACTCTTAAGTTAAAACTTGCAAAAACACAAGCAAGCTCTGGTCTTAAATGGCCGGACGCGTTGCCGTTAGCACTTTTGTCAACTAGAATGACTGTACATTCTCGAGTAGGACTTAAGGCCCGATGTAGGTCGGTCGGTAACGGCCGAATACCGACCGGTATTCAAGGATTGGCATGTAGGGGCACAATTTTACAGAATCGGTAAATTTACCGATTCGGTAAATTTACTGATTCTGTAAAATACCGAATCAGTATTTCTACTGATTCGGTAAATCTCAGATGTAGGTGGGACTCTTCTGAGTCCCAAAGGCCCTACAAAATCGGTATTTTACCACACAATCAAATTGTGTGGTAAAATACCGAATTCAGGTGTGCATGCACATGTGTGCATGCACACCTAGCCATGTGACAGACAGACATGCCCTTAGGGCATGTCTGTGTGCCACATGGCGCACATGCCTATTTGTGGGGTGCCAGAGGGTGTCAAAGTGACACCCCCTGCACCCTTGCAAAATTCGGTATTTACCGATTCTGTAAATACAGGATCGGTATTTCCCATTGATTCCTATGGGCTTCAAAGCCCATAGGAATCAATGGGAAATACCGAATCTGTATTTACAGAATCGGTAAATACTGATTGTTACAGATTTGGTATTTCAACATCTGGAAATACCTACATATCCACCCTTTAGATTTACCGATTTTTAATTACCGAATCTGTAAAATTCGGTAATTAAAAATCGGTAAATCTAATTTACCTACATCTGGCCCTCAGTCCCTATGAAATAATCTTTGGTCGCCCGGCAAACACATGGGGAGTGCCGAGGCCGACAAAATTCAGCGAGATTGAACACCCTGTATTGCTTGACTATTTGTATGATTTGACGGCTAAATTGCGTGCCTTACACCAACAGGTTCATGAAACACTGCCTCAGGCTTCTGAAGATCCAGGACATGTCATCGATCCTGGCTCATGGGTGCTAATCAAAAACTTTCAGCGGACAAAGAACAATCAGCCTCGCTGGCTCGGTCCATACTTGGTGCTGTTATCTACGAGATCTGCAGTGCGAGTGCAAGGAAAGAAGAACTGGATCCACGGCGTACACTGTAAGAGGGTTCCTTTGCCTCTGCCGTACGACCGGTGGGTCCAGGGGGGGTAGTCCTGATTCGGAAACTGACACTGTGCCTCGTTTTCTGCCTTTAAGTGATGCACGTTTAATTGGGGCAAGTTCTGAGCGTGAAAGCGACGATCTTCTGCAAGAAGCTGTGCCACCGTCAGTTCAATTGGACACTACTGAGCCTGAACTTTTATTCCGCGACCAGACACTGCCTGATAAAGGCCGTTATAATTTGCGACCAAGAGTCATGGGACAAATGAAATAATGAATTTTCCTTTCTGCTACTTTTGAAATTCAGATCTCCCATCTGAGAAACTGTTTTGGCCGATTTTTGTTTTTCGAACCGCCATCCGGGTTCAGCTGTAGGGTCGTGGTGTCAAGTCTTTGGAGTGCAAGCCGGAGACACAAGGTCGACGGTTCTGGTTGGTCCTATGGCGTTCCCTGGACTGACAGATGCATTCCCTAGCACGGAACACCCAACCGCCGCGAGCAGCACGGTTAGAGGATGGAGTTTTTCAAGATGGAGAGACCTGTTGAAGAAATTAATTTTAAAAGCAGAATGTGTAAAATCATGAGCAGAAAATGTTTTTTAATATTGTGTCTTTTCATGTTACTTAGCTTAATGGTGGTTTTGATGGGGTATACTATATTCTCTTTTCAAGTGACGTTTGCACCTACTACACAACCCATACCTTCTTCTACTGTCTCTTTGCATTCTTTTCATCCTTTGCCTGAACATGAATCCATTAGAAGATTGGAATTAGTTAATAACTCCTTTGTTCAGCTTCTGCACCAACACCAACTAGTAGTGAACACGACTAACTGTTGGGTGTGTGGCCTTATGCCTCATACTACTGGTAAAGGTATTCCTTACCTGGTCCTGCCATTCAGCTATAATGGTTCTGTGTGGGCAAACAGAACGATGTTCATCTATGCTCGTGAAATCTACCCCCTACGTTCTGTGAAGGACAATCCAAAGAATAGTGCTCTCGTTAAGGGAATAGTCAACATGATTAGAGGAGTTAGTTCCTATGAAACAATCCCGAGAGATGAGACACTAGCATATATTGGATGGAACGTAACTGGATATGGAGTTAGTCTAAGTGGAAACAAGCGAGCGAAAAGATCCTCTCCGATTTGGATCGTACCCCATCAGGGTCATCTTTGTCTGCAAGGTAATGGCAAGAATACGAGAGCTTAGTTAGGGAAGAGTATCTGCACTGAGACATATGTTTTTGCGTCCCAGACTTCCCCATCGTTTCTAGCAGCTAAGGGTACCTATTTTGTCTGTTACGATAGAGCGTACACATGGTTGCCCCCTGATTTCTCGTGCACATGTTTTGTCTCGTTCCTGTTGCCTCCTACCTACACAGCTGCGGCAGATTACCACAAGACGAGAGTTGTCAGAGGTGTCTTCAGTAAGGAAGATACTGCAGGACAAGAGTTAGGAGATTTCTTGAAGGGTTTTCTGCCGTTTTGGGGACCGATGGTTAACAGCAGGAACATACGGCAATTAACGAGAGTGGTTGAGTCCACCGTAGTTGAAACTGCCGGTGCCCTTAGTAACCTGACTGCTGAGCTCCAGTCGGATCGTCTTATGACTCTCCAGAACAGAGTTGCGTTAGATGTCATACTTGCAGATAGAGGAGGGGTATGTAAACTGATCCAATCGAGCTGCTGTGTTTTCATTCCAGACAATGCTCCGACAGTATACCAGGCCATTTCCAAGTTACACAAGATCTCCGAATCTATACACGTGGATAAAGAAGATTGGTCGTTTATGGGATGGTTCTGGGAACGGATATCCACATGGGGATGGAAGATTCTGATGGTCATTGGGATGATCTTAGCCATCCTTTTCCTGTTCTGTCTTTGTGTACAGTGTGCTCCTGCTATATGTGGTCTCTGTGCTACATCGTGAGTAAGGAGACCTGTATCACGAGACGTGCTAAGTAATAGGATGATGCTACAGCAACATCTTGATGATCTGATGAGTATAGACCTAGATTCAGACTGACATGGGTTTAGGTTATTGCCTATGTAAGGGCAAAAGGAGGGTCTTAGGTTCTGAGATTCTGAACCCGTTTCATAAATGTCGTCTTATCATGACGATTTTGGTATCAGCGGACCGAAAATGGCGAGCATAAAATGTACGAGTGTTTTCGTCATGTTCGAGTAACGTGATCATCATGAAATCAGGGATTTTGTTCTGAACCCTTGGGTTCCATTTTGTGTACGGCAGCCATTTTGTGGTTGCCCTCACATAGGCCGATGACTAAGGTCGAACGAGTCCTTGGGACACGTACACCTTTAGCTGACTTCTGTGTGACCTGGGCAAGCTGACTCCGTTGCCCGAGGCCAAACTTGTTGAGCCAGTTTCTTGTTCAGCAGCTGGTCAAGATTGAGGATCAGGGCACAGGACATCATAAACCTTTTATTGCACACAACTATGTCTAATCTTACTCACACCTGTCTCTGCTCCTTTCTTTATGGTCCACTTACGATGGGGAGGTGCCCGTTTTTATTAGGGGTCCGTTCGACTTATCTGATGAAGAGTGTTGGGCCTTCCCGGATAATTGATTGTGGGCCAGACAATGAAATGTGGGTTTGTCATGCAATACTTTTTGTTGTGTACTCATAGGATTGGTCAACTGTAAATAAGGAATGTTTGCCTGAAGCACAATATTTGGTATAAAAGGGATGGCTTGCTTTGTACAATTGAGCAGTCTCCTACGAATATACAGCCATTGTACTTCGTGGACCTCTGTTTCTGGTTGCAGCCAATAAATTTGATCTTTGACGTCACCAAGAAGATTCCGTGTCTCTGTGTTTAGAAGACAGGTGAACTCGGAGACTTTGGGCGTGTGCCCTGACGCCGCTGGGTCTTAAATAACCCGGTTCTTCATTCTGTCCTCTCGTGTCTTGCATCCTCTGATCGCATTCTACATCAGAGTGTAGCCTCCTCTCAGTCCCATGTCTGCCCTCTCGTGTCTTCCATCCTCTGAACACATTCTATATCACAGTGGAGCCTCCTCTCAGTCCCATGTCTACCCTCTCGTGTCTTCCATCCTCTGAACGCATTCTGTATCAGAGTATATCCTCCTCTCTGTCTCATGTCTGCCCTCCTGTGTCTTTCATCCTCTGAACGCATTCTGTATCAGAGTATATCCTCCTCTCAGTCTTATGTCTGCCCTCCTGTGTCTTCCATCCTCTGAACGCTTTCTGTTTCAGAGTATATCCTCCTCTCAGTCTCATGTCTGCCCTCCTGTGTCTTCCATCCTCTGAACGCATTCTGTATCAGGGTATATCCTCCTCTCAGTCTCATGTCTGCCCTCCTGTGTCTTCCATCCTCTGAACGCATTCCGTATCAGAGTATATCCTCCTCTGAGTCTCATGTCTGCCCTCTCATGTCTTCCATCCTCTGAACTCATTCTGTCTCAGAGTATATCCTCCTCTCAGTCTCATGTCTGCCCTCCTGTGTCTTCCATCCTCTGAACGCATTCTGTATCAGAATATAGCCTTCTCTCAGTCTCATGTCTGCCCTCCTGTGTCTTCCATCCTCTGAACGCATTCCGTATCAGGGTATATCCTTCTCTCAGTCTCATGTCTGCCCTCCTGTGTCTTCCATCCTCTGAACGCATTTTGTATCAGAGTATATCCTTCTCCCCAGTCTCATGTCCGCCCTCTCATGTCTTCCATCCTCTGAACTCATTCTGTCTCAGAGTATATCCTCCTCTCAGTCTCATGTCTGCCCTCCTGTGTCTTCCATCCTCTGATCGCATTCTATATCAGAGTATAGCCTCCTCTCAGTCTCATGTCTGCCCTCTCGTGTTTTCCATCTTCTGAGCGCATTCTATATCAGAGTGTAGCCTCCTCTCAGTCTCATGTCTGCCCTCTCGTGTTTTCCATCTTCTGAGCGCATTCTATATCAGAGTGTAGCCTCCTCTCAGTCTCATGTCTGCCCTCTCGTGTCTTCCATCTTCTGAACGCATTCTGTATCAGAGTGTAGCCTCCTCTAAGTCTTGTGTGTGCCCTCTCGTGTCTTCCATCCTCTGAACGCATTCTGTATCAGAGTGTCACCCTCTCTCAGTCTCATGTCTGCCCTCCTGTGTCTTCCATCCTCTGAACGCATTCTACATCAGAGTATAGCCTCCTCTAAGTCTTGTGTGTGCCCTCTCGTGTCTTGCATCCTCTGATCGCATTCTGTATCAGAGTTTCACCCCCTCTCAGTCTCATGTCTGCCTGCTTCAGTTTTTCGTATTGAAAAGTCTGAAATCGGCTTATACCTATGAAATGAGCTCACGTCTCCCCTTTAAAACCCTATCCCTGTAACTTAACATTACCTGATCTCCGCCAGCCTCTCTATCTCACCCACCATTCACCTGAAGCCACATCGCCCTCACTAATTACTACACCTACGTGGTATTAATATATCACCAAGTAGCTGGAGTAAATGCGTGCATTAATACTTGAGCACGCGAAGAATCGCCTTCATTTCTACAGACGTATTTGTTGAGCGCCCACTTTTAATCCACCTCATGGTCAGTTGTTTCTAGTACTCTTACGATACACCACAGTCAACCTGTTAGAACTGGCGCAATATTGAACTGGCTCTGAGTTTCAAACCAGGAAATGTTTATTGAAAATAGTATATATTGATCATGCTTACTCTTTACTATTGTGCCCCGGGAACCCCTCAATGCCATTATTTAATAAGTTTCTCTTTTTGTATCATGAGGGTGACCTGTTCCCAGAATCTGGTGCTTTTTGAAGGTTTCTTCAAATTATTTTTATTTGTAGGCTGCCACTTGCCATGCATGGCTCAACAGCCGGTGCTAGCCCCCCAAAAAATGGTACACTTAGAAAATCTACACTGGCAAATGACAAATCGTACAAGATACATGCAAATTTGCACTGGTACGCGAGATGTTGGACATTGGTTAGCTGAATTTCACTGTGCTGAGTCAAGTACTGAATTTGAAGAGGGACAGGATAGATAAAACAGGCATAGACAGTGCCAATCGGTCTGGTGTTGACCGCCAGCATTTGGCAGTTTTGTTTTGTTATGTTTTTTGTAAAACTTTCTTTTTTTGGGGGGGGGAGGTGTTAGACCCTCACAGTACATAAAATGGCTAATAGCTAAAATATTTTTGTCTCAAAGCACTCATTACTTTAGTAGTCCATTGCACGGACATGAAGTCTTTTGCCTGTGGATGTGCTCCTTGTGAAAGGGCAGAATGCCTTCTCTCTCAGTGATGTCAGCCAATGGTTGAAGTGGGCTGACTCGTCGCTTCATTGATCATGCAGTAGGGGAAGAAGAAAATGTGAACGATGCAACATCGGACCAGTGGATAAAGAGGTCTACCTGAAAGCGCCTATAGGTATACTATGTATATCATTTTAGTAAAAAAGTCTTGGATATCGTCAGATCCATAAATAGATTGTTTTTTAGGTCGAGACTGAGCCGCGCACGCGCATGCGCTGCTCTGTGAACCATGCTGTATTGGAGTACGGAATAGAAGCCCCGCCCACTCTCTGCCCATATTTGTCATTGTCCTTCGTAAATGCTGGCTTCTGATTCTTTTATTGGCTTGTTAGTCCCTCCTTAGTACCGCCTTGTCTTCATTCGTTACCTCCCATGAGGGCTGGCGCTTTTACTTCGGTTGTTACACAGTGAGTCTTCTTTTAGTCTGTAGGCACTATTTTCATTAAAACGTTTCTCCTACTTCAGGCACAACATGCTTTTCTGCAACATTCAGAGCGCCATGCGCGCTTTCACTTTCTAAGCAGCCTGGGACAATGGTGGCCGCTTCTTTGAACAGGTCTCACATTTACAAGATTTTGAGCTATTGGCATTGTACATGACAATGCCTTTTATTGATGTGTTAATTATCAAAACATAAAATAAAAGGAATTGTCATTAACAATGCCAATAGCTTAAACTCTTTCAAATGCGAGACCTATTGCATTGCAAATGCTTGTTTCTTTAGCTATTGTATTTATCATGTATTTGTTTATTGGTTTTCATAATCATGCTACCATGAACGTGTCTTTTAGTTGGTCATGTAGCAATTCTGAAATTTCACACATTGGGCGGCTTCCTTGCTACTTTTAGTAGGATTGTACTACATATGAAGCCCAAAGTGAATGAAAGGCAATCATGGTTATAACAATTTTGATTATTTTTTTTCCTAGTGGCCAATTGTGTCCTCCATGTAGTAGTTTGTGTAGCTCACTGCTATCTCACTTTCATTTTGTTGCACAGGAGTGCATAAGTAAGACGTATCTTTGTTGGCTTGCTGGGCAAAGTTTTATTTTGTGAGGCAGAGAGCATGCAGAGAAAACGTATGTAGATTAAGATGGATTGTATTTCTTCTGTATTCGTTTATTGGTTTCCATTAGCAGGCGACTGTTAGTACTGAGAATATAGATGTCAATATGAAGAACGGTACATTTATGTATAAAAACGAAATCGCATTTTTATTCGCAAATTCACCCGTTGTGAATTCCATGTCAACCCCGACATGAAAATACGTTGTCTGGTAGTCTGTTCGTGATACCGGGTGACAGCGGACTGCCACGAGAACCAGAGGGCACTACACACCCTGTTGGTTAAAAGGATATTTGAAAGAGGCTGATGAAAACTGAAGTATGATGAGAAAAGGACTCTGGAGCAAACCCTGATCAGTTTCCCCAAACTTGGGACTGCCAAATAGCAGATCACAAAGAGAGTATGAAAAAGAGCGGTATATTGTGCTATAGATGTGCTCAACAATCATTTGATCGACAGAGGAACGTTTCATAAGACTTTAAAAAGTGTACAAAGAGTCATCTGATGTGTGATTGAAGATAAGACTTCCCATAAAAGCAGATGATGCCCTGAAGAAGTCCCACACGAAAAGGGAAGAAACGCGTAGGCTGTTTCAGTTTTTTGGAATTGTCCTGTTTTATCACGAATTCTGCGAAATTAAAGAATAATGAGGATAAAAAACAATCTGATTGAGAATCTAACTTTTGTATTGTAGGACTACTAAAAGTCTTCTGCTGTCAAATGATCTAAATATCAGTAATGTACAAACGTTGTAAATTATAAGAAAATCTTTTCAGATCTTGTAGAGAAAGAACCTTACTGTGCTCCTCAAAATTGTAGACTTAAGCCTAAAGCCATTGTTTGTCTGCCGGCTACGAGCCACCCCACCTGTGACCTGTCAAACACATGAACAGGAAATTCCAGATCAATCCCACAGACAGGCACAGCAACACTTCAAAGGCCCAGGGATATAGGCCCAATAAAGCACACACATGGCCAGAGAGGGGTAAGCGAGCTGCTAAAACACCATAAAGTCAGATACCACATAAGTTATGAACATACAGCTCATTAGGACACAGCACATACAGAACACACAGTTATCACACGATTGTCATGCCAGACATCTGGACATGTTACCCACTGGCTATAGTGTCCACGGAAGGTCCAGGCCCACCTGGATTCCCTTTTGAATAAATTAATTTATGACTCCAAAGGCAGCAACATACATTCCTTACCATACAGGATCACCTGAACCGTTTATGGCATTCAATAATGCCGTTTAGGTTCCTCTTTGCCCAGGCCTGGAATGCGCTCCCCGTTTCACTCAGAGCGGTGATGGACTTAGCCACTTTTAGAAAGCGTCTCAAAACTCTGCTTTTTAACCAAAAATTGTGAGTAATCTTCCCTCGCGCTTTCTTTGTTCTCCATCTTTCTGCATTGGTTGCATATAGGAGGGGTCTACTCCAGGGGTCTTTTGATGCGCCGGGACACTCTTCGGAGTAGCTGTGAGCTATATAAATGCCTTTATATTCATATATTCATATTCATAAATTGTATATAAACACATCTCAAATCGATTGTAAGTTGGCAGTCCTCAGTCCCTCTGCCTATAACTGTTCTCCCTGCTGCATTGTTTAATTAAACAAGCTGTTCCTGTTTTACCAAACTCCTCATCTCTTGCACTTTCTAGTAGGAATGTGCTACACAGCTATCACTACGCTTTTCGGCCTTATAACTTCATAACCAGTTCATAGCACCACTTGCAATAGCAGAAAGGGTAATCTAAACTGTCTAATGTACATTGCTGTGTAATTTCATTGCAATCCATTCAGCCATTTTGACGCTATGCCCCATACAACAAGCGTTGGCAAAGCCATTAGGTCTAGCTTATGCAAAAGCTACTGGATTTGCATATGTGTTTTAGTCATGTTGTAAACCAACGTGGCTGTTGTTCAGCATGCCTAAACGTTAGTGGCATCGAGCAGAGTGACTTGGAGTGTCGTAAAGTGGATTGGCGAAGAGTAGTGTCATAGAGTGACGTGTATTGGAGTGGAATAGAGGGGAGTTGTGTAGAGTGGCGCACAGTAGAGTGGTGTAGGTTAAGACAGACCGGTGTAGAGTGCATTGGTATTAAGTGTTACAGAGTACATTGGCGTAGAGCGCAGCGGCATATAATTCAGTGGCATACAATGCAGTAGCATTGATTAGAGTTTTGCATAGTAGAAGTGCAGTGCCGTAGAGAGCTGGAGTGCAGAGTGGCACAGAGTGCAGCAAAGTAAAGTGGTGCAGAATAGAGCATAGTGCAGTAGAGTGCAGTGGCGTAGAAAGGAGTGACACAGAGTAGAGTGGTGTAAACTTCAGTCGGGTAGAGTGCAGTGCATTGGCATAGTGATGCAGAGTATAGTGACGTAGAGTGCAGCGACACAGAATTCAGCAGAATACAATGCAGCGTTGTTGAATGCAGTGGCGCACATTAGAGTGGTACATAGTAGAGTGCAGGGGGTAGAGTGCAGAGAGCTCATTGGCATGGAGTGCTGCAGAGTGCAGTGGAGTGCTGCAGAGTACAGTGGTGTGCTGCAGAGCGGAGTGCTGCAGAACAGAGTGCTGCAGAGCGGAGTGCTGCTGAGCGGAGTGCTGCTGAGCGGAGTGCTGAAGAGAGGAGTGCTGCAGAGCAGAGTGCTGCAAAGCGGAGTAGTGCAGAGTGGAGTGGCATAAAGTTCTTTGGCATAGTATGCAGTAGGGCAGAGTGTCAAAGTATTGTAGAGTGCAGTGGTGTAGAGTAAAGCACCATAGAGAGCAGTGGCTTAGAGTACAGTAGTGGCATGGAGTAAAGTGGTTTAGAGTACAGTAGTGCAGAGTAGATTAGAGTGGCATACAGTGGATTAGTGTAGGGGCATAGAGTAGAGTGGTACAGAGTAGAGTGGTACAGAGTGAGTAGAGTGGTACAGAGTGAGTAGAGTGGTGCAGAGTAGAGTGGTGCAAAGTAGAGTGGTGCAGAGTAGAGTGGTACAGAGTAGAGTGGTGCAGAGTAGAGTGGTGCAGAGTAGAGTGGTGCAGAGTAGAGTGGTGCAGAGTAGAGTGGTACAGAGTGAGTAGAGTGGTACAGAGTAGAGTGGTACAGAGTAGAGTGGTACAGAGTGAGTAGAGTTGTGCAGAGTAGAGTGGTACAGAGTAGAGTGGTACAGAGTGAGTAGAGTGGTACAGAGTAGAGTGGTACAGAGTGAGTAGAGTGGTGCAGAGTAGAGTGGTACAGAGTAGAATGGTACAGAGTAGAGTGGTACAGAGTAGAATGGTACAGAGTAGAGTGGTACAGAGTAGAGTGGTACAGAGTAGTGTGGTACAGAGTAGAGTGGTAAAGAGTATAGTGGTACAGAGTAGAGTGGTAAAGAGTAGAGTGGTACAGAGTAGAGTGGTACAGAGTAGAGTGGTACAGAGTTGTGTGGTACAGAGTGAGTAGAGTGGTGCAGAGTAGAGTGGTACAGAGTAGAGTGGTACAGAGTAGAGTGGTACAGAGTAGAGTGGTGCCAAGTAGAGTGGTGCCAAATAGAGTGGTAGAGTAGTGTGGTACAGAGTTGTGTGGTACAGAGTGAGTAGAGTGGTGCAGAGTAGAGTGGTACAGAGTAGAGTAGTACAGAGTAGAGTGGTACAGAGTAGAGTGGTACAGAGTAGAGTGGTATAGAGTAGAGTGGTACAGAGTAGAGTGGTACAGAGTAGAGTGGTACAGAGTGAGTAGAGTTGTGCAGAGTAGAGTGGTACAGAGTGAGTAGAGTGGTACAGAGTAGAGTGGTACAGAGTGAGTAGAGTGGTGCAGAGTAGAGTGGTACAGAGTAGAATGGTACAGAGTAGAGTGGTACAGAGTAGAATGGTACAGAGTAGAGTGGTACAGAGTAGAGTGGTACAGAGTAGTGTGGTACAGAGTAGAGTGGTAAAGAGTATAGTGGTACAGAGTAGAGTGGTAAAGAGTAGAGTGGTACAGAGTAGAGTGGTACAGAGTAGAGTGGTACAGAGTAGAGTGGTACAGAGTGAGTAGAGTGGTGCAGAGTAGAGTGGTACAGAGTAGAGTGGTACAGAGTAGAGTGGTACAGAGTGAGTAGAGTGGTACAGAGTAGAGTGGTACAGAGTGAGTAGAGTGGTGCAGAGTAGAGTGGTGCAGAGTAGAGTGGTGCAGAGTAGAATGGTACAGAGTAGAATGGTTCAGAGTAGTGTGATACAGAGTGAGTAGAGTGGTGCAGAGTAGAGTGGTACAGAATAGAGTGGTACAGAGTAGAGTGGTACAGAGTAGAGTGGTAGAGTAGTATGGTACAGAGTTGTGTGGTACAGAGTGAGTAGAGTGGCGCAGAGAAGAGTGGTACAGAGTAGAGTAGTACAGAGTAGAATGGTACAGAGTAGAGTGGTACAGAGTAGAGTGATACAGAGTGAGTAGAGTGGTGCAGAGTAGAGTGGTACAGAATAGAGTGGTACAGAGTAGAGTGGTACAGAGTAGAGTGGTACAGAGTAGAGTGGTACAGAGTAGAATGGTACAGAGTAGAGTGGTACAGAGTAGTGTGATACAGAGTGAGTATAGTGGTGCAGAGTAGAGTGGTACAGAATAGAGTGGTACAGAGTAGAGTGGTACAGAATAGAGTGGTGGTACAGAGTAGAGTGGTACAGAATAGAGTGGTGGTACAGAATAGAGTGGTACAGAGTAGAGTGGTACAGAGTAGAGTGGTACAGAGTAGAGTGGTACAGAGTAGAGTGGTACAGAGTAGAGTGGTACAGAATAGAGTGGTACAGAGTAGAGTAGTACAGAGTAGAATGGTGCAGAGTAGAGTGGTACAGAATAGAGTGGTACAGAGTAGAGTGGTACAGAGTAGAGTGGTACAGAGTAGAGTGGTACAGAGTAGAGTGGTACAGAGTAGTGTGATACAGAGGGCTCGATTCCGATCCGGTAAAATGCGCTCCGAATCGTCGTACGGACCAATTTTCCCCATACGAATCGTACCCGTACACGTCCCCGTACGTACGACGAAGTACGATCCGTACCAGGAGCCAAAGACCGTACGAGTCGTACAGGACTCCGTACGACTAAAATATCCGTACGAGTCTCACTCGGAACGCGCTGTACGTGACATCGCTACGGGTCGCGGCTGGTTTTTACGACCCAGCAAGTACGATTCGTGTCGGGTACGCAACGTACGAGCCTTTTTTTTACAGGAGCTGGAAACAGCCGTAAACGCATAGTTCGCGCCGAAACAAGTACAGAACGCCCACCCCCGGGGACGCCGCGTACCCCACATGATCGCCGGGGTACGCGCCGTACCCCTGCGATCATGTGGGGTACGCGCCGTACACCCAGCGTACATGGGGTACGCACCGTACCCCATGTACGATGGGTGTACGGTGCGCACCCCATGTACGCTGGGTGTACGGCGCGTACCCCACATGATCGCAGGGGTACGGCGCGTACCCCGGGTATCATATGGGGTACGCGGCGTACGGTGTGTATGTGATTGAGCGCTTTTCCGTACGGATCGCCCTTACCTGACGCGGACCGTACGAATAGCCTCCTGGTTACCCGGTCCGGATCGTACTCGCCGGGTCGTACGGTGTGTTTACGATTCGTACGGAAACGGCTCCGGATACGAATCGTACGGGGATTTTTTTTACCGGATCGGAATCGAGCCCAGAGTGAGTATAGTGGTGCACAGTAGAGTGGTACAGAATAGAGTGGTACAGAGTAGAGTGGTACAGAGTAGAGTGGTACAGAGTAGAGTGGTACAGAATAGAGTGGTACAGAATAGAGTGGTACAGAGTAGAGTGGTACAGAGTAGAGTGGTACAGAGTAGAGTGGTGCAGAGTGAGTAGAGTGGTGCAGAGTGAGTAGAGTGGCGCAGAGAAGAGTGGTACAGAGTAGAGTAGTACAGAGTCGAGTGGTACAGAGTAGAGTGGTACAGAGTGAGTAGAGTGGTACAGAGTGGGTAGAGTGGTACAGAGTAGAGTGGTGCAGAGTAGAGTGGTACAGGGTAGGGTGGTACAGAGTAGAGTGGTACAGAGTGTGTAGAGTAGTACAGAGTAGAGTGGTGCAGAGTAGAGTGGTACAGAGTATGGTGATACAGAGTAGGGTGGTACAGAGTAGAGTGGTATAGAGTGAGTAGAGTGGTGCAGAGTAGAGTGGTACAGAGTAGAGTGGTACAGAGTAGAGTGGTGCAGAGTAGGGTGGTACAGAGTAGAGTGGTATAGAGTGAGTAGAGTGGTGCAGAGTAGAGTGGTGCAGAGTAGAGTGGTACAGAGTAGAGTGGTACAGAGTAGAGTGGTACAGAGTGAGTAGAGTGGTACAGAGTAGAGTGGTACAGAGTAGAGTGGTACAGAGTAGAGTGATGCAGAGTAGAGTGGTGTAGAGTGAAGTGGTGCAGTGTAGACTGGTGCCGAGTAGAGTGGTACAGAGTGAGTAGAGTGGTGCAGAGTAGAGTGGTGCAGAGTAGAGTGGTCCAGAGTGAGTAGAGTGGTGCAGAGTAGAGTGGTGCAGAGTAGAGTGGTGCAGAGTAGAGTGGTGCAGAGTGAGTAGAGTGGAACAGAGTAGAGTGGTGCAGAGAGAGTGGTGCTGATAGAATTCACTTTTCGATGCCTTAACTACCCCTTCTCATATGTAAGTTAGCATCATATGGCTATCTAATGATGCTCGTATATGCACCCGTGTTGAACTATTCCGCTTGCTATTTTTATTATTCAAATGTACGTGTGACCATATTAGTTTCTTAGCTTAGCCTGTGTGCCACCATTTTGTGTATTCCTCTGTGATCACGAGCCTTACTCGCTCATCTGCCCCTCCCGCAGGAATAGAGAATTTCCCTAAGACAGCAGTTTTCGTTTCTCGGCTTACTGTGGCCGAAACTAACAAGTCTCTTTATCAGTAATGTTCTCATGCACCAGAGACGCTGAAGCCTAGCTCCATGGCCTTGAGTAAAGATAGCGATGTATCCCTTGCAGGTGCAGATGCCTGCTGTATGATGGCATTGTTCGCTGGTCTGGGTTTCAGTAATTTTCCACAAGGGGCGTACCCCAACGAATTGCGTTGCATTATAATGTATTGCTGTGATGCAGAGAGTCAGTCCTCTCGTTCGCACTCCTAGGAGTGAGGTCGGACAGGGCCCTCTCATATGAGTGTTGTTTGGCCTAATAAAGACTTTTGTTTATTCTTCTCCACTGTCCGGCTGACTTCCTATATAATTACTATAGGTGAGTGCGGTAAGTCACTCGGGTGGATTTGAGCCACGCTTATCAGATGGCGCCCGAACAGGGACCCCGCGATAAGGATCTTTCTCACCCGTAAGGGGGTAGCAGAAGACCGGGGACCCGCTGGTCGGCACGGTGGGCCCGGGTACCCATCTGATGCCGAGCTTGGTTCTCGCAGCGCTGCCCCACCCTGCTGATCGGGAGAGGTCCCGGTTCGGATCTTACGCCGGGGTCCAGAAGGCGGAACTCGAAGCTGACCGTGTTGGTCCTGGCAGCCGGAGGTGGAGAACGGTAGAGGTCGGTGCCGCCTACGGAAGGTGAGTGGTCGACCTGTGATTGTTTCAGGAACTGGAGTGTTCCGGGAGACTAGGGTGTCTCCAGAGGTTTGAGGAGCCGGTGTGCTCCTGGGGCTAGTGTGCTCCGGGGGAACTCAGAGTGCGAGCTGGCACTCTGACAGACTTGACGAGGTTGGGGGGAACGTCTAGATATATTGTTTGCGGCGATCCGACCAGGTGGTACTGTGGTGAAGGCGTGGCTCATTGCGGGTGGACTCCGGTGCTTACCCTGAACTCCTAGAGTGGTGGTTCAGTGGAGGTGAGACCTGGGTCTCCCGTGGTAAAGTGCGCAGTGATCCATAGTGTCGCGCGGGGAGCGGATTTGTTCCCCCGTCCTCAGAACAGTTAGTGTACTGTTCGGTCTGCGGTAGGGTCCAGGTTCCCCAGGACTTGGTCGACGGGCCTTGTCCCAATTGGTAACACGTGTTTGGAGGTATTGTATATGTGTGTGCGTGATTTCCCAGTGCATAATTATATGTGTGTGTGAACGAGCTCAAGCTAAGTGATTCAAGGTAACGAGGTTTGTTGACAGAGAAGTGTTTTAAAATGCCGTGTTTTAGCAAATTACGATGTTTTGGATGTTGTTGTCGACCATCAGATACTAGACTGGCCGAGAGCCAACCTGCACCCCCTGAGGGCACTCCAAGCTTTGACATGTACGTCAAGCATGGATTGGTCCCACTTTTGTTTGGTACCTTGTGGCACCGGTACACCGCTGACAATGTGGATTTACAATGGCCCTTGACGGGTTCTTTTGATGAAGCTAAGTTGGATTATTTGCAGGACAAATTGTTTGCTAGGCGTAGCCGTCAGAGCATGTTTGATTCTTTAAGGGTGTGGCAGAAAGAAGCCAGGAAGAGAAAGTTGAGAGACGAGAAAGAGGCTTTTAAAAAGTCCGCGCAGTCTATGGCACAGAAAGCGAGAGAACAGGTTGGGAATGAGAACGAGCTGCGTTTGGAGCGCGCAGATAGGCTTTGCAGGTTGAAAGAAAATAAAACTTATGTAGTACGAGAGGACGACCCAGATGAGATGGAAGACATTTTGGATACCCGACCCCCTCCCCCTTACGCCCCGCAGTCCTTGTATCCCTCCTTGCCACTTCCAGGTCCATCAGCGAGTGCCCCTCAACCTAGTGCAGTTTCCTCGCCCCCGACACCTCTTGTTTCTTTACTCCAGACCACTTCTCCTGCACCCTCCCAATTCTCCTTAGCACTCCCTACTGTTTCAGCTAGTACCACCCCCAGTCAGGAGATGTTAACGCCGAGCCGAGGCGCAGGGAGCGGACTACTCACACAGGTACGGAAGTTGCTGACGCGTTCTACAGTTGGTTTAGATGAGAAGAGTATAGTGGCTAATCAGGCATGCCAGTGGGCGAGGAATAATATTTACTTGTTTGAAGATATTTGGTCCACAATGAAAGATTTTGAGCCCTTGATGCAGCAACACGCTTTGTGGCATATGTCGAATGTATTGATACCGCTATGGGAACAGGGGTATGGAGGCGTGGCTCCGGCGACTTTGCGGGACATACAGAGTGGAGCTTTCAGAACGAATACTGGGGTGAAGGAGGTGATGCGCAGTTTAAAAGCTCTACTACAGTATAGAAATGAACCGCCCTTTGCAGGTACGCCCCATTTTCCAGGTATACACCCAATGCGCGAGGTACACCCTATTTTTCATCCCGAGATCCCAGAAATGGTGGATCCAGTTACGAAGGCTGTCACTAGGGACAGGATAGATGCACACTTCCAGGAACAATGGGTGTATACGCCATGGAAGAGAAGTGAGGTGTTATCATTGAAGGCTCAGCTCCCAGATTCTAGGAAAAATCCGACTGCCTACTACAAAGAGCTAACGGAAGCTGCGTCTTCCACTGTAATGACTTTAGCAGATGTTGAATTGTTTTTTGGGCTTTTGGTCCCAGTTGATGTGTGGCGGCAAGTAAAAGGTACAGATCATTCGGAAGAGTTAGGAGGTACGTGGCAGGAATTACAGGACTGGGATAAGGAACGTAAGCCAGGAGAACAGCCGATAGCTGAGATTTTGGCCTTGCCGGGGCGCATAATAAAATACATGCATTCTCTCATCCCCCCGAAGAAGGTAGATTGGGACAAGTTGACGGCTTGCAAGCAGAAAAAGGATGAGGCAGTCTCGGACTTCTTTACGAGGTTTCAAGAAACGTTTATGGATTTTAGTGGGCAAGATGTGTCACAAGATGGAGGGTTGCGGCTTTTTGTCTATAGGTTTGTCATGAACTTATTGCCCGAAATTTCAGCGAGATTGCAAGCGTCGGAGAGCACGTGGACAACATCCTCCCCTTCTGGTATCCTCAGTATGGCACAGTATTATGAGCATAGGGAAAATGAGAGTAAGGACAAGCAGGAAAAGAAGGCTAAGGATTTGAAGACTAGGGTTTTGTTGCAGCAAGTGGCTAGAGGCAGAGGAAGAGGTACGGCGCCGAGTCGTGGTGGCGGTTTTGGGAGAGGTGAAAGTAGGGAAAGGCTAGGACCGAATCAGTGCGCGAAGTGCAAGCAGGAGGGGCATTGGTGGAGGGATTGCCCACTGCTTCAGTCGAATGCCGGTCCAGGGCGAGGACGAGGGAGAGGTAGTGGTGATTATGGGAGACAGGCAGCACGGTCAGAAGGAGGCGGGAGACCGGGAGGCAATTACTTTGACAACAGTGCGGACAGACAACAGTTGCAGAGGGGCGGCGGTCAGTACTACAATGATGATTACTCAGTAGACGATCTGACAGGGTTCTCCCACAACTAGGACAGCGTAGGACAGAGCGAGGGACCAGTGCCTGTGGAAGTTGATCAAAGGGGACCCTATGTCGAGGCAGACTTATTGGGGTCTCAACAAAAATTTCTAGTGGATACGGGTGCAATGAAAAGTTCAGTGGCTCATTCTCGCGTCCCAGGGGCGGCTCTGTCTGGCAAGAATAACATCTCTGTGGGTTTTGCAGGTACCCCGGTGATTAGCCCCATTTCTAAACCTCTCACGTTGACGATTGGTCCTTTTACTGTTGATTCGCCATTCCTATTGACTTCGAATTGTGGAGAAAATTTGTTGGGCTTAGATCTATTGAAGAGGTTGCACGCCACTATCTATTGTTCCCCGGATGGTGTGTATCTTACGTTGGGCCCGAATGTTGCTCGCCCACTACAGTGTTTTTCCAAAGATGACCCATTACCACCTGAATTCCAAGGAATACCTGACAGTCTCTGGGCTGTAAATGACACAGATGTAGGCAAAATGGATATAGCCCCGGTGACAATAAGAGTAAAGGTGGGAGCGAAATTGCCCCGGGTTCCACAGTACAGGATTCCTAGGGAGGGAGAAAAGGCCCTGTTTCAAATAATACAAGATTTGATTCGGTCTGGTGTAGTGGAAGAGACGGATTCGAATATATGTAACAGCCCTATTCTACCTATCGATCGCCAGATGCTACTGATAATACTCCTGATGTGTATAGGTTCGTGATTGATTTGCGTCACGTGAACAGAGTAGTGGAGCCACAATACCCGGTGGTCTCGGATATCACTACGATATTGACGATGATTCCCCCTTCTGCAAAATATTTCTCTGTTCTGGATCTGAAGAATGCTTTCTTCAGTATTCCAGTCCACGAGGCCAGCTGTTATCTATTCGGATTCTCATGTTATGTTATGTTATGTTATGTTATGTTATGTTATTTAATTTTTGTATAGCGCACGGATGCCGCAGCCAAGTGGCGTCCCGGCGCTTTGGAGAATTGAGAACACAACACATCAGAGAAGATAAAAAGTAGGCCTAAGTTGTGGAAAAAAGGAAGGTTTTTAATGCCTTCCTAAATGGGAGCAAGTCAGGGATGGAACGAAGAGGGGCCGGCAAAGAGTTCCAAAGAGCTGCCGCTAGCACTGAGAAAGAGCGTCCGCCAATCCTGGATTTTTTAAAGCGTGGCACAACAGCAAGATTAGATCCGGCGGAACGAAGAGCTCTAGCAGGGACATAGTGCAAAATTGTCTGTGCAAGAATAGGAGGGGAGGCAGATTTGAGAATTTTAAAAGTTAAGCAGAGAGCTTTAAACTTAATTCTCTGCCCCACCGGCAGCCAATGGAGATCCTGAAGGGTCCGACGAACCGAGACAAACTTCGGGAGGCCAACAAGCATCCTAGCCGCCGCGTTCTGAACCCGCTGAAGGCGGGATAGCTCAGCCTGATTTAGACCCAAGAACAGAGAACTGGCATAATCCAACCTGGTGAGAACCAGGGCCTGGACTATGATCTGTCTGGTCTCCGCATCGAAAAACTTAAAGATTGGACGAAGACACTGCAGAGTGCCAAAACAGGCGCCAGCCACTCGTTTGGTGTGAGAGGTGAAAGAGAGCTTGTCATCGAACCACACCCCGAGGTTTCTGACCTCAGTCACGGGGGAAGGAACGGGGCCTAACTCAGAAGGCCACCATTGATCTCCCCATAATCCACTTTCCCTACCGAAAATAATGACCTCGGTCTTAGAGGCATTAAGTTGCAGTCGATTGTTCGCCATCCAGCCAGCCACAGCTTTTAAAGCTGACTGAAAGGTGGGGGCATCCATGTTGGAATCGCCGTTGAGTGCCACCGCCAGCTGCGTGTCATCGGCGTATGACACCAGGGAGAGACCGAAACTATGGGCTACCTCCGCTAATGGCTGAACATATAAGTTAAACAAGGTAGGGCTAAGGGCCGATCCTTGGGGAACACCCTGAAGTATAGGGCGGGAAGCAGAAATAAAAGGAGGTGTGGAAACCTTGAAGGCTCGGTCCTTAAGAAAGGAACGAAACCACTCGAGTGCCACCTCTCCAACTCCTGCCTCCATCAGGCGATGTAAAAGAATCTGGTGAGACACCGTGTCGAAAGCGGCACTGAGATCCAAAAGGATCAGTGCCGCCGTCTGACCCAGGTCCATCAGCTTCCTGATGTGCTCCACTACAGCCAAAAGAGCAGTTTCGGTGCTATGACCTGCACGGAACCCATTTTGGGAATTATCCAGTATATTCGCTTCCTGCAGGTGAGATGATAGAATAGCATTAGCATGTGCTTCTGCTAGTTTGGCTGGCCAGGGGAGAAGAGAGATAGGTCGATAGTGTTCAGGCTTGGTAGGATCAAGGGTGGGTTTTTTGAGAATGGGAATAACCGTCGCCTGTTTCCAAGCCTTAGGAACACTGCCCGTATTGAAGGACAGATTAATAAGATCATGCAAAGCAGGGTAGCAGCATTCAGCAAGTTCACGGAATTGAATGGGCCTCATGGGGTCGTCCGGAGAGCCGGATTTGACTTTAATCATCAAAGCTAGAAATTCCTCTAGAGTCGGACTGGGTATAATCAATAATGGTTTATGAACCAATAGTGGAGAGCTAATCTCCGTGATGGGAAGCTGAGAAAATGACCTGTAGATAGCCTCCACCTTTTCGACAAAAAACGAGGCTAAATCCTCGCAATGTGTCATAGATGGTTGGAGAGCGGCAGTGTCAATCCTTTTGCTAGTAAGGTCCTTACACACCCTGAAGATGACCTTGGTGGGGTTTGTGCTGTTCTTTATCTCCTGAGAGTAGAAAGCAGCCCTAGCCGCGCATATGGCCAGATGATACACTCTAGTACAAGCCCTATAGGCCGCCTTGAGGTCAGTATCATAAGTTTTACGCCATGCGCGTTCTGCTTTTTTGCAAGAGATTTTAAGTTTTTTAAGAGATTCATCATACCAGGGACTGGAAGGACTAGATCTAGTCTTACTCCATTTGGCCGGAATGAGCATATCTAGTGAGTGATTTAGCCACTCACAGAAGCTGTCATAGCCGCGGGAAACTTCAATGGGGGGTAGAGGATGATATTTCATCAGAAGCTGATGAAAATGCTCTAAATTTAAGTTTCTCCAAGGACGTCTCAGACTGGCTGAGGGGTTGTTTTTAGAAGGGGAAAAAGTAGTGATGATACGGATTTCAATGAGATGGTGGTCAGTCCAGGCCATAGGTCTAGGATGGAGCACTGAAATATTCGTAGCGAGATTCGTCAAGACGGGATCTAATAGATGGCCGCCTGTGTGGGTTGATGAACGAACCATTTGAATCAGTTGGAACGCTTCGAGATCAGCTAACAAGCTCTGGACCGAATTGGAAAGTGGGGCATCCATATGTAAATTGAGGTCGCCAATAATCGTGAAGTTGGCAGTTTTTAAAGCTAAGGAGGAAATCACCTCCGGAAGGCTTTGACGAAAGGCGACATCAGGACCAGGGGGCCTATAAATTAATAAGCCCGTAAATGTAAAATGGGAATTCACTGAGATGTTGAAAAGCGCACTCTCACAGCCTGCTATGGTGATAGGTTTCCAAGTGCAGGGGTAGCAAGTTTTTACCGCAACTGCAATACCTCCACCTCTAGCCTTGCGAGGGAGAGAGTGCATAGTGTAGCCTATAGGAAGGGCTAAATTAATGACCGCCATGGACTGATCATGGAGCCAAGTTTCCGTGAAGAAAAAGATGTCCGGATTATCATCAGTAATCAAGGAGAAAATCTCTTGGGAATGGCAATACAATGATCTAACATTCAAATGCATAATTTTAAGGGTAGATTGATTAACTGTGCTTGCGGTATTGTCAGGTTGATTGTCAGCTGGGGGCCTCGGCTGAAAATTCTTAATAAGCAGGGGTATAGGGAGTTTAAAAGAACATGTGGGGCACTGGAAAGGTCCACTGAGAGGATCCAAGGAACCATGGCAGCTGTCACATACCTGGTATCGTAGTAATCGCAGGTCCTCTGAGGACATCATCCTGAGGAAGCCAGAGTCCCCTGCCCTAGCCCTGCCTTAGCGCTGACGGGCGCAGACTGCTGGCCGAAGTTTCAGGTTTAAGAGAATTCCCCAGGGGTACACTGAAAGTCCGAGTATATATAGTCAGGCTCTGAAGGCACAATTGGATGAACTGGAACTTCCGCCTGGCAACGTCATGTTGCAGTATGTGGATGATATCCTGATAGCGTCGGACGACGAGACGGGTTGTCGGGATGCTACTGTTAAATTACTGCACCATTTGGCAAAAAGGGGGCATAAAGTGTCCCTTCCAAAGTTTCAATACTGTCGAACGGAGGTCACCTACCTCGGTCACCTCCTTTCGAAAGTGGGGAGGAGATTGACGCCAGAGCGCATAAAAGCTATCACTAACATGAAGATACCTAACACGCAGCGAGAGGTGCGCGCGTTTCTAGGCATAACATCGTATTGTCGCCAGTGGATACCTAATTATGCGTTACTAACGAAACCCCTATTGTATCTGACTAACAAAGAAGTGCGCAAACCCCTACCCTGGACTCCTGCATGTCAAGAAGCGTTTGATTTACTAAAAAATGCTTTATGTTCTGCGCCCGTTCTTGGTACACCTGATTACCAGAAGCCTTTTGTTCTTTATGTACATGAGGCGGAAGGTTGCGCGTTGTCTGTTCTAACTCAGTGTTTTGGGGGGAAACAGAGACCCTGCGCTTACTTCTCTGCAATGCTTGACAATGTGGCAGGAGCATTGCCGAGTTGTCTGAGAGCCACGGCGGCTGCTGCGGTCTCTATAAGACAATCGGCAGGGCTCGTATTGGGGTCAGATCTCACAGTAATGGTACCGCATGCTGTGGACATTTTGCTAAACAGAACACAGACACAGCACTTAACTAGTGCTCGTCTGACCGGTTATGAGATGACTCTCTTTGCACCTCATGTGACGATCAAAAGATGTGCTACACTGAATCCGGCCACATTGTTACCCATCCCCATAGATATAAAGGACGATGACATACACGACTGCCTGTTTAGGACAGAAGAAGAGACAAAGGGGAGGGTGGACCTGACAGACAAGCCCTTAGACGAACCGGACGGGGAGTTGTATGTGGATGGGTCTTGTTTCAAATTGCCAGATGGTACATCGACAGCAGCATATGCAATTACAACGTTACAGACAGTAGTAGAAACATCTAGGATTCCTTACAATTCGGCCCAAGCTGCTGAGATAATAGCTTTATTGAGAGCATGTGAATTGAGTGAGGGACTGGACGTGAATATTTACACTGACAGCCAATACGCCTTTGGCGTGGCTCATAATTATGGGCGACTCTGGGCGGAACGGGGATTTCTGACTTCTCACGGCCAACGCATACAACATGGCCCACTGATACTACGACTGTTAGCGGCACTGACGTTACCCAAACGATTGGCTGTGATAAAGTGTAGCGCACACAAGACAATAGTGGATGACGTAGGGCGAGGCAATGCCTTTGCAGACGAAACAGCAAAAGAGACTGCTCGGACAAAATTACCACGGATGTTTGTGGCAGGACCAGCTAGATTGGTCCCAGATGTGAATATGTTCTCAGATACTGTACAGAGTGTAAAAAATATACAAGAAAAAGTGACAGAAGATGAATTGAGGGCATGGAAGGATGGGCAGGGGCGATTGGATGCGGATGAATGTTGGACAGATGTGACCGATAAGAGACGATGGTTACTCCCAAATGCATATGTTCTCCCAGTAGTGACGATGGCTCACGGGCCTGCACATATTAGCGCGAAAGGCATATGTAAATTGTTGGACCCAGTGTGGAGCAATAAGAATATCTCCAAGGTGGCGACTCATTTAGTCCGACAGTGCATGGTGTGTTTGAGGCACAATCCTGGAAAAGGTACCCCTGTCCCAGCTGGAAATTTTGCACCTCCCTCTTTCCCTTTTGAGGTGATTCAGATGGACTATATCGAGATGGAGAGGGTCAACAACTTAAAATATGTGCTTGTGGTTGTATGTGCTTTTAGCAGGTGGGTGGAGGCTTTTCCAACTAAAGACTGCACGGCCATTTCTACTGCAAAGATGTTGATAAAGGAGTATTTTTCTCGCTTTGGATTACCTAGGGTAATCTGGAGTGATAACGGTACGTCCTTTAATGCAGAATTAGTCAAGCAAATATGTAAAGGCTTACAGATTTCCCAGAAATTCCACTCGGCCCTGCACCCCCAGGCAGCGGGACTCGTGGAGCGGTTTAATGGGACGCTTAAACTCAAAATGGCCAAAATACAGGAGAGTACAGGTCTCCGTTGGCCAGACGCCCTTCCTTTAGCCTTGCTTTCTACGAGAGTAACAGTGAATTCGAAAACGGGCATCTCCCCCTATGAAGTAATATTTGGCCGCCCGGCCAATGTTTGGGGAGTGCCCAGACCTAAGTGCTTCTCCGAAATTCAGTATCCTTTGTTGACAGACTACTTGTATGCTTTGACTAAAGATCTTCGTTCTATTCATCAGCAGGTAGCAGACACCCTGAAGCCGTTGCCGGAGGGGCCTGGACACTCCATCAACCCAGGCGATTGGGTCGTCGTCCGAAGATATCAACGGAAGTCCTGTCTGGAGCCCAGGTGGTCGGAGCCGCGTCAGGTACTGCTCACAACGCGTACGGTGCTTCGTGTGGAAGGCAGGAAGGCGTGGACACATGCCTCGCACGTGAAGAGGGTCCCGCTGCCGTTGCCCTATGATCAATGGGTAAAGGAAGGCATTGCTGACGAGGAACACGAGCAAATACCCAGATATGTTCCCTTCTCGGATGCTTCACTGAGGGGAGAAGAGCAAAGAGAGAATGAGAATCTGCAGTCACGTGCAGAAAAAAGCGTTTCAGTGAGCTCTACTACTCCCGTTGCTACAAGTGAAGAGATATCAGAGAGTTCAGCGCCTGCCACCGACACGCCTGTTTTGTTCACTGATCCCGAGGTGCGAGGGAGCACTCGCTATAATCTGCGGCCCGAAGAAAATAAATAAGAGTGACAAATGTGATGGACTAAACACTGGAAGAAGGGCTTAGTGAACATTCTGAATACGAAGATTTAGTGGTAGGGATGGACTTGTAAGAGCCCTGGTGTTTAGCCGAAGATTGCGTTCTATGAGACTATAGAGTGGTGCGGGGCCCGGATTAAGTGCTCCCCTGTTTTCAATTGCTGTGTGTTAAGCGACGTTGGAATAAGGTATGGACGGTAAAAGCCTGCCTGTGAGGCTTTGAAGGACACAGGGAGAAGATCCCTTTTTAGGGTTGAAGAACCCCTCTGGCCGGTTTTGCGGACTGTCTGGGACTATTTTTTTTAGTAGAAGTGTTTTTTCCTTTTTCTACATTTTTGATATATTTTTGAGCGCTCTTGAGAATGTATCCTTTTGGCTGCCCCATCCCTGATGAGGAGCAGCCCTTTGCGGCTCCTCCGAGACCTGTGCCTGATTCCCCCTGGTTGGCCCTCTCCCGGAAAGGAAAAATAGTGCTTATTATTGTCATCCTAATTGCCTTTATAGTGACTCTTGGTATATTGTTTTTTCTGGATAAAGCCTATCCTGTTCATGTGTTTGCACCCACACCTACTGCCGTTCCTGAACATAACATGATTACAGTGGATTATGGTGAACGGATGTTGAGGAAGGGTTATAAAGAAAATGTTTTTATTAAGACTTTGCACCATGCACATGCCACCACCAATTTGACTGACTGTTGGGTCTGTGGGCTCCTCCCTTCTTCTGCCTACAAGAAAGATAGATTCCTAGCACTTCCTTTGACTCCTGTGAATAGTTGTGTGGGGTGGTATACTCTCATAGGTCTTGTTAAATATTTTCAGCAGCCAGATTTTCTGACTCCTAGACTGCAGAATAGGGGGTCGACTATGACAATGCGAGTACGCCCTTTGCCTCCCTCTTCCCTTGGACGAATATATACTGACGGATGCTTTGACCAGACGTTTATAGAGACGTGTGAGAAAAAGTTGGGCCGGTTTCTGATACCGAATGATACTGATAAGGTTAGAGAAAGCTTCCTGAAATTGAATTCCTCACTGTCCTACAGACACCCCCCAAAGGGAAATAACAGTGTCAAGTCTCTGATACCCCTGGCTGTGGTGGGTCCTTCACCGTTTTTCTGTATAGAGGGAAGGGGCCCAATAAAGGTTGGAAATATCTCCTGTAATGTGACTGCATCGATACGTTTGCCTCTTAGCCCCTCATTCGTTGCACCCCCCAGTATCTATTTTGTGTGTGGAGATAATGGATACTTATGGTTGCCCGAGGGTTGGGGTGGGGTGTGTTATTTAGCCTATATGATTCCTCCCGTATATGTGGCCCCTTCCGATTACCACAGAACACATCGTAGATTTTCCAGTCCACAAGAGCAGCGCAAAAGGAGGGAGCTTCAGGTAGATGACGTTGATCAGACAGACACCTCGTACCAGCAATGGACTGATTTTTCTAAGGGCCTGCTACCTTTCTGCGGTCCGATATTTAATAGTAGGGCCATTCGGCGACTGTCCAGGGTAATGGAGAAGGTAGTCCTTACGGAAGCCGACATTACGACTAACATTTCCGTTGAGATTCAGGCTATGAGATTATTCACGATTCAAAATAGGATGGTGCTTGACGTCATCCTGGCAGATAGGGGCGGGGCCTGTCGCGTCATCGGGACGTCTTGCTGCGTGTATATTCCTGACTCAGCTCCGACTGTTAACTTGGCAGTACAGAAATTACATAGATTAGCGACTGAACTACATCAAGATAACGGGACATGGTCCTTACAGGGGTGGCTCTGGGGTGCCTTCTCTTCTTGGGGTTGGAAAATATTGATGGGTTTGGTTGGTGTGGTGAGCGTCATACTGACATGTTGCCTTTGTGTATACTGCCTCCCTCCATGCTGTTCAATGTGTGCTGCGAATTTGCGTCCACAAAAGAAGGTGTTGCGTCAATATACCACTTCAATGATTACTGAAATTCCTGCTGATGCACGTTGGTTGATGTTTATTTCAGAGGATGTTTTAGACTAAATGAAGAGTAAGTTCTGCCCCTAGAATGAATATGCCGGCACTACCTTTTGGCAAATAAATGTGGCCATAGTTAGCCAATGATGCTAAAAGGAGGGTCTGATAGAATTCACTTTTCGATGCCTTAACTACCCCTTCTCATATGTAAGTTAGCATCATATGGCTAACTAATGATGCTCGTATATGCACCCGTGTTGAACTATTCCGCTTGCTATTTTTATTATTCAAATGTACGTGTGACCATATTAGTTTCTTAGCTTAGCCTGTGTGCCACCATTTTGTGTATTCCTCTGTGATCACAAGCCTTACTCGCTCATCTGCCCCTCCCGCAGGAATAGAGAATTTCCCTAAGACAGCAGTTTTCGTTTCTCGGCTTACTGTGGCCGAAACTAACAAGTCTCTTTATCAGTAATGTTCTCATGCACCAGAGACGCTGAAGCCTAGCTCCGTGGCCTTGAGTAAAGATAGCGATGTATCCCTTGCAGGTGCAGATGCCTGCTGTATGATGGCATTGTTCGCTGGTCTGGGTTTCAGTAATTTTCCACAAGGGGCGTACCCCAACGAATTGTGTTGCATTATAATGTATTGCTGTGATGCAGAGAGTCAGTCCTCTCGTTCGCACTCCTAGGAGTGAGGTCGGACAGGGCCCTCTCATATGAGTGTTGTTTGGCCTAATAAAGACTTTTGTTTATTCTTCTCCACTGTCCGGCTGACTTCCTATATAATTACTATAGGTGAGTGCGGTAAGTCACTCGGGTGGATTTGAGCCACGCTTATCAGTGCAGAGTAGAGTGGTGCAGAGTAGAGTGGTCCAGAGTGAGTAGAGTGGTGCAGAGTAGAGTGGTGCAGAGTAGAGTGGTACAGAGTGAGTAGAGTGGTGCAGAGTAGAGTGGTACAGACTGAGTAGAGTGGTACAGAGCAGAGTGGTGCAGAGTAGAGTGGTGCAGAGAGAGTGGTGCAGAGTAGAGTGGTGCAGAGTAGAGTGGTGCAGAGTAGAGTGGTGCAGAGTAAAGTGGTGCAGAGTAAAGTGGTGCAGAGTAAAGTGGTGCAGAGTGGAGTGGAGCAGGGTGGAGTGGTGCAAAGTAGAGTGGCGCAGAGTAGAGTGGTGCAGAGTAGAGTGGTGCAGAGTTGAGTTGTGCAGAGTTGAGTGGTGCAGGGTAGAGTGGTACAGGGTAGATTGGTGGAGAGTAGAGTGGTGCAGAGTGGAGTGGTACAGAGTAGAGTGGAGCAGAGCAGAGTAGAGTGGTGCAGAGTAGAGTGGTGGTAGGTAGAGTGGTGCAGGGTAGAGAAGTGCAGGGTAGAGTGGTGCAGAGTAGAGTGGTGCAGAGTAGAGTGGTGCAGAGTAGAGTGGTGCAGAGTAGAGTGGTGCAGAGTAGAGTGGTGCAGAGTAGAGTGGTGCAGAGTAGAGTGGTGCAGAGTAAAGTGGTGCAGAGTAAAGTGGTGCGGAGTGGAGCAGGGTAGAGTGGAGCAGAGTAGAGTGATGCAGAGTAGAGTGGTGTAGAGTAGAGTGGTGCAGAGTAAAGTGGTGCAGAGTAAAGTGGTGCAGAGTAAAGTGGTGCAGAGTGGAGTGGAGCAGGGTGGAGTGGTGCAAAGTAGAGTGGCGCAGAGTAGAGTGGTGCAGAGTTGAGTTGTGCAGAGTTGAGTGGTGCAGGGTAGAGAGGTGCAGGGTAGAGAGGTGCAGAGTTGAGTGGTGCAGGGTAGAGTGGTACAGGGTAGATTGGTGGAGAGTAGAGTGGTGCAGAGTGGAGTGGTACAGAGTAGAGTGGAGCAGAGCAGAGTAGAGTGGTGCAGAGTAGAGTGGTGGTAGGTAGAGTGGTGCAGGGTAGAGAAGTGCAGGGTAGAGTGGTGCAGAGTAGAGTGGTGCAGAGTAGAGTGGTGCAGAGTAGAGTGGTGCAGAGTAGAGTGGTGCAGAGTAGAGTGCTGCAGAGTAGAGTGGTGCAGAGTAGAGTGGTGCAGAGTAAAGTGGTGCAGAGTAAAGTGGTGCGGAGTGGAGCAGGGTAGAGTGGAGCAGAGTAGAGTGATGCAGAGTAGAGTGGTGCAGAGTAGAGTGGTGCAGAGTAGAGTGGTGCAGAGTAAAGTGGTGCAGAGTAAAGTGGTGCGGAGTGGAGCAGGGTAGAGTGGAGCAGAGTAGAGTGATGCAGAGTTGAGTGGTGCAGAGTTGAGTTGTGCAGAGTTGAGTGGTGCAGGGTGGAGAGGTGCAGAGTAGAGAGGTGCAGGGTAGATTGGTGGAGAGTAGAGTGGTGCAGAGTAGAGTGGTACAGAGTAGATTGGTACAGAGTAGAGTGGTACAGAGTAGAGTGGTACAGAGTAGAGTGGTACAGAGTAGAGAGGTGCAGGGTAGATTGGTGGAGAGTAGAGTGGTGCAGAGTAGAGTGGTACAGACTAGAGTGGTACAGAGTAGAGAGGTGCAGAGTAGAGAGGTGCAGGGTAGATTGGTGGAGAGTAGAGTGGTGCAGAGTGGAGTGGTACAGAGTAGTGTGCATTTGCTTGATGTATTTTCACAAAGTGCAGTGTTACAGAGTAGAGTGACGTACACTGGAATAAAGTGCAGTGGTGGAGATTGACTGGCGTAGAGTGGTGCAGAATAGAGAGCGGTGGAGTGCAGTGGTGTGGAGTGGTGCATAGTAGAGTGGAGTATGTATGGTGTGGTAGAACACTGCCATTACAGACAACCCATTTTCAACTGAAATGATGATTACATTAGCACACATACAGTTTTACTAATGAAACTAAACAGTGTATAATTACTTTCAGTGTTCATTTAAATGTTGCTGTGTGTTAGAAAAAACAACTGTTCCTACCCTCAGTATCCAGCAAGATTGTCAAATAAATCCTCTCTCTTTAAAGTCCAAGAAAGAAAAGTAAACACCAAGCTCCCAGGGAAGACAGAGTCTGACCTTTGACCTCTATCTTTAAATGCAGAGGAAATGTGACAAGATAAACACAAAATGTACAGGCCTGTTTACAGAAAGGAGAGAAGAATGCAAGGAACAGTAGGGGGAGAATGCTTTACTCCTTGGGAGGGACAAACCCATTCTGGGCAGCCTAAGACAAATCAAGGCAGCAATTAGAAAGCCAGAAAATGTGAGTTACAAAACACAAAGCCAATGGTAAGCAACGGTCAGAATGCATTCCCAGGGAAACGTTCTGAATGTCCCCAAGAGGTCTTTAGCAAACCACATCGAACAAAAAAGGTTATGTAAAATGAAATGGGGTCAAACCTGATTTGGGATTCACCCCCCCCCTCACTCCCCCTTTTTTTACCACTTTGATCAAACACAGCAAAACTTTCCACCCTCCGCCAATGTAACAGAGGCAATAGGCCTAGACAATTTTGCTAGAATTCGTTATATGGGTGCAAAGTTATTAAGGGGAAAAATCTGACTAGCTCTAACGCTAACTACAGAAAAGCGACCACACATATATATATATTCATATTCACAAATGTAAAAAAACAGTGGCGTTATAGTTAGGTGACATTTTCAGTGACAGCGTAACGTTTTAAACAAAAAAGAGGAGGAAACATAATGAAATATAGCTCTCAGGTAACTAAAACGCATGCCCTAAAGTAACTACATTTGTGGACTCGCCTTGCACTTTACCTCACATATTACACCATTCATGACTTGTTCCAGGACGCCATTGATGTCATCACTGCAACACCTGAAATCACCAACAATTTTGGCTTTTTGTCCCCTGACACTGTTTAGAATCAGCAACAATCATTAGTTTTCTTTTATGCAATGTTGCATTTGTTCAGTATCTACAAAAAGCTGCAAAGCCAACACATCAGCTAATGCTTTGGAAGTGCAAGTCCTATCGGCTCCAGCCCACCCTCGCTCACCTACCCCATCTTTAGTCTTTTTTCCATCCCTCTCCTATTACTTTCTCTTCTTCCCTCTGCAACATTAGATTTATCTTTAATTCATCCTTTTTCCTCAGATTGCTGCTGTCATATCCACTTCTTTTCAGTTGTTCAACATTTACCTTTTCTCTTCTATGAAACGACTTATTTTCTTCATTTAACTATTGTTTATCTTGTATGAGGTACTGTCTAAATACATCACTACTCTCCTGAAGTTTATTCAGAACACTGGCATTTGCCTTGTGCCTTCTGTTCCATCTTTTTCTTCACCTTATCTACAACAATCACTTTAGTTACAAATGTTGTTTTCTGAAGGAAGCTGGCTCTCTATATAGTGTACTAAAAGAAGTTCACTGTGCAGAGTTCAGTGAACTTCCAAATGGTAAAAGCAGGCAAAAGCGAATTATTCTAATGCTTTTTTGTGGTAGTGTGGACAAGCGGTGAGGCTTATCAGAGGGTAGTGCTAAGCATTGGTGGCCCTCCACAGAGGCAATAAATGAGACACACGCAAAAGAATGAATCTGAGACCAATTTATAAAAATAATATCGGTTTTATTGAGTTTTTACTAGCAAGAGCTCAGTTCTAAGGTAAGTACTTTCAGGATTATGATTTTTTAAAGTTCGGAAAATATATCACATTTACGTGCAATTACGCACCATAGGAAGTAATGGGGGAAAAACAGAAATTCAGGCAATGCTTTCACGAACTTCACAATCACATTTTAAATCGATGTCAGGGCTAGGTCCAAAGTTACAGCTGTAGAAATTCGGGAGGGTCCCCGATCGAGCGGGAGCAGAGTGCTGAAGGTCTTGGAAACTGGTGAGCAAAGGCGAAGGGGTCCACTTGGAAACGCACTGTACAGGTGGACTTACAGTTGCGTCCCAGAGGGCTCCTTTGCGGGAGGAGGTCGCAAGGGCCTGGGGACCACAGGAGCACAGCGGGTTCATCAATACCGGGGCAAGGTGCAGAGTGAACAGGTCAACTGGGAGTTGTGTGTCTTTGGGTCCTCACGGTCAAGAGCAGGCAACTTGGTGAGGAGACATATCTGACCATCCGGAGCTGTTTTTCCTCTTCTTGCTTCGGCTCTGTGTCGAGATCGTTGAGGAGCAGCAAGTTGACAAACCAGAATTCACAGGATCTGGGCCTGTGGTGTGCAGGGGAATGATATCTTCACTCCAAGGAAGATTATTGCTAATTTCTTGAAGGCTGGGAGGTGCCTCTGGGTTCTTTGAGTCCTCTCCGGTTTGAGGACAACACAGCAGCGATTGTTGAGCCCTTGGAGCAGTTGGCAGGGTTTACACCGTTTTCTTGTGCAGCGGGGCTTTAGTTCTCGGGCAGCGGGTCTTCTTTGTCCTGGTCTTCTCTTGTCGTCGAATCTGATGTTCAGGTGTTGGGAGCCACCTAAATACTGAATTTAGGGGCGTAAGAAGGGGAGACAGGTAACAGCCAATAGAATATCTACCTTTAGGGTGTCTCCACCCTTTAAAGACCCCTTACTATGGGAAGAAGCATTACCCGAGCCCTTATAGGTTGTTTTTCCATCATTCCAGAATGGTGAATTTTCAGGAGAGGGGTTCACTTTGCCTGCCCCACCCCATGAGGTCAGAAACATGTCTGGTTGTGGCAAACCGTTGAAAACAAGTCAGGAACCACATCAGTGCTTGGTAGGTTTTAAGGGGACCCTCTAAAAGGGTCTCCTGTGTGAATTTATTAGTAAATCCCTAACTGGCATCCGTGATAATTTATTAAGACAAGATGTTTAGTGCCAAACATCTTAGAAGTCAGTGAAACCATCATGGAGCTAGGTAACCCGCGTTGACAAGTATTCAGCCCATGTTTCTTAATAGCTTTCCTGTTCACTTACAACGTCACAGAATGGACTGGACATTGTAGGGGCATATCTGCTCATGATGATATATCCTCACATAGGATATAGTGCACCCTGCTTTAGGGCTAAAGGCCTGTAGTAGTGATAGAGCGCGCAGGTCACCCCGGTCACAAATTTACCAATTTTCCCCACGCACTGGGCCCTGGCGTGAGTAGGAGGACTGAGTTTTGCATGAACCGGGTGATTACTTGCACGCCACTATGAGTAATTCGGGGGGTGACTCTTCACCACTTACTATTCATGTACCTGACTTACCACAGGCACATTACTCCTGACGGATCAGGAGCTAGCAGTGGATAGGTGACAAGATTCCTAAAGGGAGTAAAACTTTTCATATACCAAGTACATTTATCCACACTTTGTACGGTAAATGACCACAGACACCTGATGAGTTTTCAAGATTTATAAAAGATTTCAGAATGAATATGCCAGAATGATAAGCCAAATACAAAGTAACACATCAATCAAAAGAACCAAAGCCAACACTATGGATTAGGGCGAGGACCATTAGAGTAGGTGAGAACACTCTGGGGTAAGGCACACTAAACCAAAACTATTCACTGAAATTTATACTAGGGCAAGAGACTGGGACAGGACCTAGAACGTATATTCAACTAAAACTACTTAGGCTATTCTTACTAAATTCACTGCAATCATGCTATAGGGAAGGGGAAAAATGGAACATACTGATACAATACGACAATTTGATAATACCCTACAGGGGGGAAGAGAAGTGGAACAATTCTAAATAAACAATTCTATATAAACAATTGCATATATTGCGCATTCAAAGGTGATAGAGCAATATCACAGGCAAGAGTGCTTTATTTAAGAGGAGGAGAGAGATAGAGAGTAGGAAGTTGTAAACCCACAGATTATAATTACCTAGATAGAAATGAGGACTAACCCTGGCCACGGGTGGGTACAGGAGGACGGGGACAAGGACCCTCAAGAAATGGAATACCAGAATGCGAGCAGGTACAGCTCACGGACAGTCAGGACAGGATACCCCTCAGGTTTGGGTCAGGGCTGGGCTCACCAAGGTACGACCAACACCCACAGCTTCAGATGCAACGCCTGCGTTACCCCTCTCTGCAAGTAATCCGCCAGTAACCCCGATTGGGTTTTCGAATTTCCCCAGCAAAGTGCTTCGCCAGCACTTGGGACTAATTTCCACCCCTAGGGATTTGTGGAAAAGTATGGACAGAGTGCTCCGCAGCACTCTAGTTTAAGCACCTATAGAGTTCGTAGGGTCAGTGACAGGTCTGCTACTCGGACAAGTCGGACAAATTCTCTATGCTACACTAGGACAATTATACGGTTTGGGGACCCTTAGACCACCCACTAATGTTGCAAGTGACAATTTCCCACATTGTGATTGGTCAGGAGAGGTGACTTGGTCATTGTCACCTCCTAGAATTCAGTGTTCCCATCATCAATAATGAATTTTGCATACCCGCCCCTTGGGTTCACGTTCCCAGGCATAGGAATACAGAAGACAATGAGCGAAAACATGTTACAGATACACTGTTACATAGTCAAGGTGAAACGCTGCGTCTTCGAGGTGCGTTCCCAGGCGCATTGGGCTTCAGGAGCCAGCTGGCTGATTTCAGCTTCTGCGCAGAGGGGTTTTCCCCATATCACGTGGCAAGGTTCAGTAGAGCTTCATCATGGCGTAGCTCATGCACTCCCCGGCCCCCAGAGACGCGATACATGAAAAGTAAGCGAGAACAAATTAGAATCATACATAAAAATGATCACACTGTATACCGTGATAGATTTTAACACACCCCTTATTTTATAACATCTATAATATTAAAGTTTAGCGCGAAAAGACAGACAGGCGAAAGCGGCGGTAGCAAGCAGAGAGCGTGGTGAGAGACAAGCGGCCATTTTAGCATCAGTGCGCATGAGCAATACAATCCCTCCATAACGCGAGTGCGTCACATCACATGGGTATGACCGACGCATGCGCAGACTGGATTTCTGCAAAGCAGCCATTTCCTTAGTGCAAGCATTGTGAGGATGAAAAGACACACAGGCAAGCCTCTCGGGGACACCCGCGTGTTGGGGAAAATGCTAAATAAATGACGGACAGTGGGGTTAATATGATTATACGTTAGGCGAGGTTCATGAGTGCGAGCAAGTCGCTTTACGTGCGAATCCTTGCTCCATCAATCCCCTCTTTGATGATATTTATTTGGTGGAGTATTTGCATGGAAAATGTGCCCCTACAGGTCTCATAGTGACCAATGCGCCAAGGCTGTTTCTCACAGATAAGGCCTTTATTAAGGACTGGTCGTTGATAGCATGGCGCTGCACAAGAGATTGGCTGATTTTAATTATCACCACAGCCAAACGTATCGCAGACGCCATTCTGGTGGAAATACAGATCCTTGAAGGACAAATCCAGACTACCTTAACAGCTAAAAAATTCGAGAAACAACAAGAAGATTCTAATAAGGCGAATAAGGAATATAAAGAACCAATTTTCTTGGCCAAGATAGAGAAGTTCAAGAAAGACCTGGCCAAATTCTCACATGAGAGAATATACCCATACACCAGTGACAATTATACTCCCACTGACTCTCATAAACAGAAGAACACTCAAGGTTCCTCCTACGCCACATCATCAGACACTGATTCCTCTAGCTCAGACAGCGGGGATACTAGTCAACCAAGGGGCAGAGGCCGCAATAATCGACCCAACAAGAGATACAATGGACGGGGCAGTATGTACCAGACATGACCATGGTAGCCACCCGCCCCATGGGGTTATCCTCAATTTCCCCCACCTATGTCTCACTACCCCATGCAGCCTCAGTATTTTGACAACCAGGCTTTTTTAGGACAGGGCCGTGGTTGGAACCGAGGCAGACGAAGAGGGCAGGGACAAGGCCATGTACAATGGGCAGCCGATCAAGATCCCTCGACGAGCCACAACAAACGAGGCCAGTAGACAATACACCCCAGCCCCCTGAAGAAGATCTAGTTGTGAACTTGAGCAGCCGGATCATCACCCCCAGCGAACAAGAGGTTCTCAACAGAGGTCTCGGGTTTGTTCCCACTAACCGGGGAGAACCCTTTCTGTTAAGGAGTGAAATTGAACGATTTTTTAGGACAATCAGGCTACATTATTTTTTCAAAGATAATGAGCCTGTCAAACCGATCAATGACACGAATACAGGGCTAAAAGTAAAATCTAACTTTATGCCTCTACTCCAACAAGTTCCATCCAAGGTTGGTACTTTTGAGGCAGCAGTGTTGCAAGATTTGAATTCTATAAACTTCTCCAAAGAAGGTAACTACCAGAACCTTTCAAAGAAAGACAGAGCCGCCCTTAATTCGCTCTCGAAGGATACCACGATAGTGATTAAACCGGCGGACAAGGGGGGAGCCATTGTCGTTCAAGACACCACCACATATCGTAATGAATGTCTTAGACAATTAGGCAATACACAGTTCTACACCCCCCTTGCCATCAATCCCACTGCCAGACTCTCCAATGATATTAAGTGTCTAGTGGAAGAAGCGAGCACTGAGGGATGGATTACTTCACGAGAGGCCAACTTTCTAGTGACGAAATGTCCTACCATTCCGTATTTCTACACCCTTCCAAAGATTCACAAACCGGCCAGACCACCGCCTGGCCGGCCAATTATCTCAGGTATTGGATCTTTGTTAGAGCCTCTATCGAGCTTCGTTGATGTTTTTCTCAGTCCGATTGTGAAAACTATGCCAACATATCTCCAAGACACCAAGGACATCCTACGGAAACTACCCGATGTCCCTTTCGACATCAATACTGATATTCTAGCAAGTTTTGATGTCGAATCACTCTATACCTGTATACCACAGACTGAGACACTAGAGACGGTTAAAACACTTCTAGAAGACTTCTCGGTGGACATTGCTACTCCCATCCATTTTATAATGGAGCTGGCAAGGATTGCCATGACCGAAAACTTCTTCGCCTTCGAGGACTCTCTGTATTTACAGATCTCGGGGACATCTATGGGCAGCAAATTCGCACCCAGCTTAGCGAATCTTTATGTCCATCATTTTGAGACCCAACATGTACTGAATAACATCAATCCACATCTTCACCATTTGAAGATGTGGAAACGGTACATTGATGACATCATAGTGGTCTGGCAAGGAGATACTCAATCCCTTTTGCTTTTTCAAGATTGGTTGAACGGACAAAACCCTTACCTTCGGTTTACATTAGAGCACAGTAAAACTGAACTCCCTTTTCTTGACTTGACAATCTTCCCACGAGAAGGACATCTGGCTAGTTCTCTATATCGAAAACCTATGGCACGGAACTCACTGCTCAGATTTGATAGCCATCATCCCCGTTCCCTGAGGGAGAACCTTCCTTTTGGCCAGTTCCTCAGGGTCCGGAGGAACTGCTCTGACACTGCAGACTTCCGTGCAAAAGCAAAGGATCTCACCAGCAAACTGAAAATGCGGCGATATCCTCAAACTCTGGTTCGCAAGTCTTTCAAACGTGCTGCCAATAATCATCGTGAGGCCCTACTTGAACCCCCAGTTGCAAAACCACCCCTTGACAGAATAGTGTGTGTCACCACATACAACACCTCTTCGTCTAAAATACAGAAAATAATTAGACAGAAATGGCGTATTTTAAATAGTTCTGGTGAACACATTCCTCTACCACTGTTCTCTTTCAAGAGAGGGGCAAATCTTAGAGACGCTCTTGTACACACAAGACCTCGTGATGAAGTTGCGGAATCCACTTCTAACCTGTGGAATCTTCCTCCAGTGCAGGGCCATTATCCTTGTGGCAACTGCTCAGTGTGTGCCCAAACCAGTAAAACCCTGGAAGTTGATATTGGCACCAATATACCCTGGAAACTCAAACGTCACACAAACTGTAACAGTGATAGAGTCATCTACCAAATCACTTGTCCTTGTGGCCTAAGGTACATAGGGATGACAGCAAGAAAAATCAAATTGCGCATCCAAGAGCACAAAAGTACCATTAGACGCACCAAATAGGCTACCCGCCTGACCTCACATTTCCTAGAGAAAAAACACCATCCTGATGAACTGAGGTGGTTAATCTTGGAACAACCACACATACCCAGTCACATCACAGACATTTCACTGTTCCTTCTGAGGAAAGAGCAAAGGTGGGTCTATAAACTGCGAAGCGACACACAAGGGCTAAACGATGACATACCCTGGATGCAACTGTGAGCATCCATTTAAACACCATCATGTCTATAGCTCACCTAGGTTTTCGATATTTGGTCACTTTGGGCTAACATTTCAGACATGCGTGCACACCATTTTCATCTGATTGGTCCCATATAGGATTTTCCACTTTTCTGGGGAGGTTGTCTGTATTTAGGTCCGTTCTCTTTGGTCCGCAGAGTTGACACCGACTCCCACGGCTTCTGATTAGAATAGGTACCATATAAAAACACAACCTCGCCGGCCAGTTGTAAAACCTGAATACCTGACAAACATTACTGTTACACGCATCCGCAGTCTGGGGATCGCGCACATAACTGGACATACCTCCAACATACTGCCTTCCCTTTGTTACACACGACTCGGTGGTAACATGCTGTGTCGATCTGTTTATTTACTTATACTCGGATACGGCCCGCTACATACTACAATTTCTTTTGTTACACACGACTCGGTGTAAACACGCTGTGTAGATCGGTATTGAATTTTTGTTTATTTTCGTGCAACCGCAGAGTAATATTTGACAGCGGACCTGACCTGTAATATACTACACTTGCACAACATAAAGTAAACAAAACAAACTGTTTTTTCTATCAAACAGTGCGTGATTGGCTGCAAGCTTACCAATCACGCACCCTGTGTTATAGCCCATTCAGACAACTTCCTGACACACTTATAGCTATTGGGCGGCACACGTTCTCTATGCGAATACTCTGTCTGCAGTCCTTTAATGAGGTCCTTCTCTTGAATAGTTTCTAATTACTACGAATGACTTGTATAAGGTTTGCGGCACGTACTTTGCACAGTTCCGTACGAAAGCCTCCATCCGCTGACATTGGTTTAAATATCCAACCAATGAGAACGCGCCAAGAGGTCCGCGTTTGTGCAGGCTTAGCTTGCACCGCCACCATTGGCTGATTTCATCGAACCTATAGCAGCGCGCACACTGAGAGCTTTCTCTCAGGTCCGCCACCGGCAATTATAAACAGCTATTGTCATTGAGCGAGTCACCTCCCCCTCGGCTCAGGATTCTACCCGAGGTAACGACGGAGAGGTGAGTTCTTCAGCGCTCCACTTTGCGCTTTTCTCTGGGAGGGCTCTAGACAGGAGGATTCCAACCCCCCATTGATTTACCTTAACGCTAACAATTTAGCGCGGCGTCTTTTGGCCCTCACTCTGATTACTCTTTTGGAAGCACAACCTAGACATACTAGTGGGTTTGATGCAAATCTTATAGATGAGGTTTTCATCAGTCTCTTAAGCCAGCCGCTTCCTTATGCCTCTTGGTGTCACTGCTTGTAAAGTCTAAAACAAAACGCAGGACTTTTACAGTTACTGCGCTATTAATTCCTATTCTTGCACTTATCTTTTAGTGCGTGGCCTCCTTCCAACCTGAGCTGTTGCCAGGCGAGGTGAGGTTTTTTCTCCCTAAAATTGGGGTGAGTAAAGATTATGTTTTCTTTGTATTTTGAGAGGGTGAGGTTCACACTACATAGTTCATATGTATTTAACACTGTGTTTTTGTTTCCCACATTTTTTGTGCACAGGAGAAGATACACCTTCATTTGTTGGAGATTGGTCATAATCAAGTCCCAACTCACGATAAGTATGTGTTGCAGTAGCATATCATAGGTCCTGAAGAAAGCCGGTATAGGCTGAAACATGTCGACCAATTAACATACGTGATAGATAGCAATTCCTTGCATGCTATCAGCATACTGTTTTTAATGATACCACTTTGATGGTCACACCGAATAAAGTTTTCTTATGTCATCAAAGTATGTATTTTTAATCACTAGGATTAGTTTCCTTTTCTTTTCTTTTCTGAGCACTGCAAACCTTTTTGCCCCTTCCACTCACACACTATCTTCTGTTGGTTGGATGTTGTTCTTGAGGGTCCAACATTAGGCTACCTCAGACTCTCCCTGAGGAGGAGCCTAAAGGACACCTTTCTTTTCACCAACCCAGATGACGAAATTCCACTGATGAGTGGGCGGATGGGTACTTTGTTCTAACTTTCTAGACCCTGTATCTTCTTTTCCTCACCTCTATGACATAATAGTGTCATGTGCTCCAGATCAACGGTCTGATCTGAACACTCACATTGGACACAATCTGGTCCTATCAGTTCTTCACTTCATAGACTTTGAGTACCTCTCTTGTTTTTTGTAGCAGTAGTTGGGGGACAAGGTACTCTCTCTGTCTATAAACTAACTCCCCTAGGACCCCCCAATACTCTGTTGTATTCAGGTATATTGGTGCAACAATGTTGCGCCTTCAGCATTCTACAGACTCCGCCCTCTTTTGCCAATAAGGTATCAAGAGCAAGGTGATTCTGCAAAACCATTGATCTGATCGCAACCATTTCAATATTGACCAGCAGGAATCCAGCAGCAGTGTCAGTAGATAACCGATCCACTACTGTAGACAGTTTGCAAATTCTGTGTGTGTTCAGAACTACCCCCATTCCAGATATCAGTGCACTAAAAATATCACCTATGATTTCTCCTACACTCTCACGTTTACTACGCACTAAGCCATTAGTGTCTTCATCATTGCTTCCAGCAGCATTATTCACATGGTATATTTTCGGGAAAACAATGCCAAAGTAGCAGCTTCCATACCAATGATCCGGCAATTTAAAATAAGCCTTGTTCCCACATATATAATATATTCCGGGAAACACAGGTTCTGACCCATTTTTGAAACCCCAACCTCCAATTATCTTATAATTATGTTCACACTCGCTGGAACCAATGAATACATTGTTATAATATTCTGTCCTTTCTCTATGGAGACAAAGTTTTCCTTTCCGTTCAAAATCCAGTAACAAAGCAGGATTAGCTTCGCCTTGTGAGGTGTTATCCATATGCTCTGCCCACCTAGGGACTCTATCCTTTTCGTCATTTGCCTTTTTCTGAAACTTTTCTCTCCTTCTGTCTGCCATTTTTATAAACATCTTTTCCTGCTCTTGCAAGGAACAGGTCAGATTGGCCTGTCGTGCTTCATTTAAGTCTATGTCACCTATAGTCAGGAAATATTCTCCCATATACCGGGTTACCTCACTTCTAATATGTACAAGGGAGTTCGGAAAAGACTACGTCAGCATTTGAATAGTAGTACTGTAACGTGCTTCTATAAAACAAGCTTGCTGATATACTACAGGAAATTCCGTAAGTTAGGGGTAAGTGGTGATATGTCACACCTTCAGCTACAGAAGTGGGTAGCTTCATGCAGACATAACAATCTTCTATTTCCATAGCTTCTACATAATGCACTAATAAGTTAGCGAAAACATTTAAATGCGTCCTGTTTTTCATCTTGTGAAAGTGCAGTCCACCCTCATCTGATGCTTCTAAATTTGGTCGTGTGTGTTTCAAACTAACTGAGTTGTCACGTCGTCCTAAGCTTCGTGGTGTTTCTGCAGTCTGTACAATGTCTGTGTCTAACATTTCAGGTTCAGTAGGGGACAAGTTAGGATCTTTACTTATCATAAAAGGAATAAAAACTGTTAGTCCTATCCACATCACTATTAACATAGCTACACTACACAAGCATATCTTACAGCAAGATTTACAGCACCCAAATCTGGACCTTCCAGCTACGCTTGAATCAGACATTTTAGCTTACAGGTGGCTTTTGCAACCCCTCTTTGTCTCCTTTCACCAAGACTTCACTCGGTTTTGTCTCAAGGAGGGTCTTCGTCAGAGCTCCGATCAGTAATGGACTCTTCGTCACTTTTGCCACTGCGATTGGGCTCATCAATTTCTTCCAGCACCAGGTATGTCCATTCGGGGCTCCGATACAGTCTATTCTGTTTCTTCACTCTGTCGCTCTTTCTCAGAGACTTGCCTCGGGCTGCTTTTCTTTCACTTTCAGCCCTTTTACGGTCTTTCAGTTTTTCTTCGACTGTTTTTATTCGGAGTCTTAGCCTTTTGACGTACCTGGGTGTACTTTTGCTTCTGTGACTTTCAGTGGTCGAGGATACTTGGCCTTCCTCGTGCACTCTTTTTATTTTTTCTTTGTGTTTGACAGAGTCTATTTCCCTTCCTGTCTGACTAGTTCCAGGTCTTTCATCTATTTCTTCTGCCTGGTCCTCAAACTGGTCCTGTTCAGGTTCGCTTTGTAGGTTTTCTTTGCTTTCAGGTGAACTGGATTCTGATTCCTGAACACGTTCATCTATTTCTATCTGCTCTGGTTCATGCACTTCGTTCTCTTCACTTTCTTCCGCATGAACTTCAACCTTGACCACTATCTGTCCCTTTCCAGACTCCGGAGTCTCAGGAGGAGTGTCGACGTCTTGATCTGTCCCTACTTGGCCTATTTCCTGATCAGGTGTGATGTGAGTCTCGTTGACCTGACCTTCGTCCTCTAGTTCTGTCTCACCTGGACTATCCCACTCACTGTCTAGGTAGGAATATTTCCGGGTTCGTATTGGATCATGAACCTGGTCGTCGGCAGGGTACCAATCAACGTCTCGACTTGTGCTCGGCAGCTCGATGTCAGCGAGATCCGGACTCTCTTCGGGAGTCTCCTCAGCGGTGCTGCCTTCAGCTTCAGTCGCGTTTTCTCCGGTTACCCGCTTTGTGTGGCTGGCATGGATCCACTTCGGTACACCAGCACACTTTACAGCAGTAGTGGTGACAAGGATCACTTGTCTTGGCTTTCCCCACTTTGGTCCAAGGCAACTCTTCCGGGTATGTTTCTTTAACACCACCCAATCACCTGGTCGTAGCTTATGTGCTGGAGTCTTGGGCCAGTCGTCAGCTGTCTCTCCAATCTGGTGGGAGATAGAACGCACTTGGTCACCCAGTTGCTTGCAGTATTCTAGCACCAAATCATCAGTAATGCTTAGCAGTTTGTGTCCAGGTACCCATGCTTGTCGCATCACTCTCCCCATTAGTACTTCATGGGGGCTCAGGCCTGTTTTTCGATTTGGAATACTTCTCAGACTCATCAGCACAAGGGGCAAAGCTTCTGTCCAGTTCATTTTGGTGGAATCACAAATCTTCGCCAATCTGGACTTGATCGTGCCATTTATTTGTTCAACCACCCCAGACGCCTCGGGATGGTAGGCACAGTGCAGTCTTTGCTTCATTTTAAAGGCCTTACAGAGCTGTTCTAGGACATCGTTGGCAAAATGCCCACCTTGGTCTGTTTCAATCGTCTCAGGAATTCCATACCTAGGTATCAACTCCCTGAGCAATAATTTGGCTACAGTCAAGGCATCATTTTTCTTTGCTGGGTAAGCCTCCACCCACCGGGAAAACAGGCACACTATAACCAGGACATACCTATATCCCTTGCATCTGGGCATTGTTATAAAATCTGCCTGCATCCTAACAAAGGGACCTACTGCCTTTCCGATGGTACTTTGTTCTACTACAGTCTTCTTTCCTGCATTGAATTGCTGACACACTAGGCACCTCTGGCAAAACCTTTCCGCTTGGTTCCTGAACTTTGAATTGTAGAACACCTTGTCAAACACACGACACATGGCGTCCCTTCCCATATGTGTTGGTTCATGTATCATCCTGATCATGGGATCTATCAGGCTGTCGGGCAGCACAGGCACTCCATTTTTGTCTACCACCACACCGTCATTCCTCACTTTGCATCCATCCTCACTCCATCTACCTTTTTCTTCCCTGCCTGTTGATTGTTGTAAGTCTTTTAATTCATCCCACGTTGACACATTATCAAACAACATCAGTTGGCAGCTGTGTCCACCCCATAACCCAATTTGGAGGGACATTTGGTGTCGGGCACAAAACTGTGCGATTTGGTCAGCGTATCTGTTCCCGGCTGTCACATCATCATTTCCGGATCTGTGAGCCGCACACTTGACCACAGCCAATTCTTTGGGCAATTGAATAGCTTCCAATAATTCTTGTACCACCTTTCCGTTTCTGATAGGGGTACCTGAGGAAGTCATGAATTCTCTTTGTAACCATAGTTGGCCGAAGTCATGAACAACCCCGTAACAGTACTGACTGTCGGTATAAACAGTTATTCTTTTGTTCTTACCCCTCCTACAGGCTCTTGTCAAGGCGATGAGCTCTGCTACCTGTGCCTAGATAAGAGGCTTCTATGGTGTTTGTCAATGTGACTACAGCATAGGCAGCACACAGACCTCCACTCTCAAGTCTTAAACATGAGCCGTCCACAAACATTGTAACATCTCCATCAAGCAAGGCTACTTCTCGGATGTCAGGGCGGGGCTTAGTGCTGAATTCTGTTAGATCAATACAGTTATGTTCCATTTCATCCTCGGCGTCTACATCCAGAGGAACAGGTAACAGTGTTGCCGGGTTTAAGACATTGCACTGAGAAATTGTTACATTCTCAGCACCAATCAAAAGTCTCTCATACTTAGTCAGCCGACTAGGCGTGAGATACTGGGTCTTGGTTCTTGTCAGTAGAATTACAACAGAATGTGGAACATATACAGTGACAGGATCTCCCATGACAATATTCTCACTCTGTTCTAGACTGATGCAAGTAGCAGCTACTGCTTTCAGGCATCCGGGCAATCCAGCAGCCACCGGATCTAAAGTGGCCGAGAAATAGGCCACGGGACGCCTGACCAGTCCATGCTCCTGGGTCAGGACTGAGAGCGCACAATTTTCTCTGGTATCACAGAACAGTTCAAAGCGCTTGGAATAGTCAGGCATACCCAAGGCAGGAGCGGTACATAGACAATTTCACAATGTTACCCAAGCGGACATGCTTTCACTGTCCCAACTGACTGGGTCTTCTACTCCTTTCTTGGACATTCTTATCAAAGGTTTGGCTAGATTTGCGAATCCCACAATCCACTGCCTGCAGTACCCCACAACTCCTAGAAACATCCTCACCTCTTTCTGAGTTCGGGGTAGGTCCATTGCTTTAATTATCTTGATCCTTTCTGTGGTGACTTTTCGGATACCTTTTTCTATCTGGTGCCCCAGATATTTTACTGAGTTTTTACAGAACTGTAATTTGTCAGGGGATACTTTATGTCCTCCCTTTCCTAGGTGATTCAGCAAGGCGATGGTGTCGGTGACACAGTCATTTTGAGTTTTAGATGCCACTAAAAGGTCATCTATGTACTGTACCAAAACGGACTCTCCGGGCAGTATTAGGGACTCAAGGCATTTCTTTAGGATTTGGTTGAAAATCGAAGGACTTTCAGTGTACCCTTGAGGGACACGATTCCAGACATAGATATGGCTGTCAAATTCAAAACTAAAAAGGAACTTGCTTTCTGGATGCAATGGGATGGAAAAGAATGCATGGCACAGGTCAATGACAGTGAACCATTCCGCATTCCAAGGAATCTGATACAAGATCACTGCAGGGTTGGGCACGATGGGACAGCAAGGTACAACAATTTGGTTTACCTTGCACAGGTCCTGCACTACTCGGTATTTTCCACTAGGCTTTTTAATCCCAATGATAGGCGAATTGCAGGGACTGCTCATTACTTCTTCTATGATTTCTGCTTCGAGCAACCTGGTAATTTCAATTGCGACTCCTGCTTTTACTTCTGCACTAATTTTGTACTGTCTTGTTTTGGGATATACTGCATTTGTTTTTATTGCTATTTTAACTGGGTCCACGTTTGCCATTAAGCCTACAACTTTTCCCGTGAAATCCCACACTTCTGGCACTACTCTTAACTGGAGCTCTTCAGGCAAGTCTTCAACCGACAAGGGTTTAATGTCAGCGTCAGGTCTTACTAACATCAGTTTGTACAAACCATCTTCATCGGGGGTTCTGAATTTCGACGCCTTTTGGTGAGCAAAAGATGGTGCAGTTCATTTTGCACAACAAATCGCGTCCTAACAGGTTCACAGGACTGGAATCACAGACCACAAATCTGTGCATTTCTTTAAAGTTTCCTATGGAGATTTCCATAGGCTCAGTTACTGGAGTACTTATTATTTGATTGGAGACACCCACTACTTGGATTGCTTCTCCCGAGAGGGGCAGGTTAGGAACATCCACTGTTCTCACAGTGGACCGGGTAGCACCAGTGTCCAACAGAAAGGTGACGTCTTTTCCTTCAACCTTTCCTTCAATGTATGGTCCAGTCTGGTCTACCGGTAAGGAGGCGCCAAGTACGCACTCCTTGTCCTCCCCTCTCAGGCCCCGTAAATCTTGTTCATCATAGAGGAATGTATCGTTCAACAAGTACTGCGGAATTGCTGCATTTCTCTCACTCTCTCCTTCCCATATTTCCGCCCTTTCATTCTGCTGACCCTGATTCTTATAATTCTGTCTAGGAGCGCGAGGTACTGGAGGTAGCTTTACCTGTTGTTGGTTCCTTTTCGTCCCCTCTTTCTGCACCTGTGGATTTAAACCATTTATAGGGGCATTACCGGCCTGCAGGTGTGGACACTCGTCTCTCCAGTGCCCTATCTGGCCACACCCGTGGCAGGGGAATTTCTTCATAGCCTCTTCCCGACTCATTTTTCCCACCTCCCCCAGCGTTCGTATTCTGGGTATTATTATTAGAATTCAATTTACTTAACTGTTTTTCTTGCTGTTCAGCCAATTTCACTTGTGCCCACATCACTTTCTCCTTGAGGGCTTTCTTTTTATTCTCTATTTCATCTTCACAGTACTTGGCGTATTTTAGAACATCATCTATGGGCTTTCCCTGCCAACTGATTTTATTGTCTCGAATCCATTGTGATATTTCAGGCCTTAATCCTAACACGAATCTGTAACTGAAATGGGTCATGTCCTTCTTGTCCACATTATCGATTCCACTGTAAGTTTTGAATACTTGCAGTAACCTTTCATAAAAGGAGTGGACAGTTTCATCGCGTTCTTGGGTGGTTCTATCTATCCTGGTCCAATCTGTTTCTTTTGCGGGCACCTTTTTCTTGAGGTACTGTATGACTTGATCATACTTCCTCATTACTTCAGGTGAGGAAGCTCCGGTTTTGTCGTCCCTTGCACATTCCTCACTAGGCCAATCAATCTCTATTTTGCACTCGGTCCATAAATCTACAGGCACCACAATGTCGAAAAACCCATCCAGGTCTTTCAGAAGACATTTCTGAACTTTTATGAAGCGTTCGACCTGTCTGTACCAATCAACTGGCTTCTCCCGTAATTTCGGGAAGTCATTAGTAAATAACACAATATCCTGTCGGGACCAAGGGACATGGACATATTTTCCCCCCGGGACCTCTCTCATGGGACACAATTTTTCTGCTGGAGTTACTTCTTTTAGTACATATTCTGAAGCTTGGGATTTAGCTCTGCTGTCTTCCTTTTTCTTTGCCCACCGGGTTCTCCATTTCCCTACATCCCCCCATTTCTGTAAGAGTTTTAATAATTCTTTTATCTGGATCTGTTTTCCTACCACATTCAAGCTTTCTAAGTCTTTATCCGAAAAATCTACTCTGTAGGGTTTCTGAAGGATTTTGGAGCGACTGACATCGATCCCCATTTCTGTGGCTGTGTCCATTAATCTCTCATGGAGCAATCTAGCGTTCCGGGTAAGGTTTTTACTGATGAACAGTAATTCTTCTTCACTGAAGGAGTTTAAGCGGTCTAATCCTACATTTCCAGCCATCATCTCTTCTATTTCTATCCTTAGTTTATAGATCTCTAATGGTCTGGATTGGGGAGTGGTCTCTTTCTCCAACTCTTTGGTCCATCTGTCTAATTCTTCTGGGGATACTACTGTGGCACTCCTAACCCCAGACGTACTTTCAATCAGAACCTCTTTTGCCCTACTCTGACCCCTTACCCCCGGCATGCTAGTTCTAGGTTCCCTAATGGGCATATCCATCAGGACCACTGATTCGCATTCACTTTCTTGATCATCATCTATGAGTACTTCTCTTCTCGGGGGTGGGATGCTAGGAGTTGGCATTATGGGGGAGATAACAGGAGGACGAGGACTAGCCAGGTTATCCCTATAAAGAGGAATAGCGGGCCCAATGGTTACTGGGATAGTCAGGGAATCTGGATGGGGATGTATCTGGGCTATGGTCCGGACTAAATCATCTCGCTGCCTAACCAGGGCTTCCTTCTCTTGTTCTCGTAAAGCCTTTCCTGCGGAATTGTCATGCAATACTTGGGGTACCAAGGGAGGGTAAATACTTGGGGCAGTTGGAGTAACCAATCGAGGTGGGCCTTCTCCAAACGGCTGATAATTCGGGACCGTGGATTTAGGTCTGCAAAACCCATTCCCTTCGCTGGTTTTACTATCCGTACCCGTTCCATCTGTCTCGCTATCCCTCCGACATCTGGGATATTTGGCAAACGGGTTTGGTGAACTTAAAGGCTCTGACTCTGCTACATAGGGAGGTGGGTTTTTCATCAATAAATCTTCTAGGTGCTCATCTTCTGAGTCCCCTACGGGCATTGAGTGATGGGTTTTTTCTTTACTTTTTCCTTTCCCTTGTTCTAATACCCCCATCATTGGAAACAACCCCTCCACCATCATGCTTTGTCTCCAATGTTTCATTTTCTGCTCTTTGGTTTCTCTATGGACCCTTGGATACCATTTACTCACTCCTTTGTCCATCCGGGGTCTATCTCTTTCCAAAGCCTCAATTTCCCATTCTTCTAGGGCTTCGTATTGGGTTAATCTGGGTCTGGGATGTAATTCATTCATGCGGGTCCTTAGGTTAAACAGGATTCTGCCATTAAACGTACCATCAATAGGAAATGCTAGGACTCCGTCATCTGCAGTATACTTTGCCCAATTCTCTAGCCATACACAGGTATGATACCCTTTTTCAAACATCATGAAGGAAGCAGGAGTATTTGGTGGAGGAATGATCACACCCTCCCTCGTTCTAATGGGCTTGTCTGTTTTAAAAAAATTCTTTACCTTGTCGGCAAATGACATTTTTCTTTTTATTCCATACATCATGTGCGGTCTACCTCGTATAATCTGTTCCTTATAGAAGCCTGAGTTTTGTGGATTAGGTAAGAACTCAGGATACCACATATGCCTTTCCAGGCTCGCTTCTAACTCGGCCTGATTAATTTTGTTTACTTTTGTACTTCCAATGCTAGCGCGACTCTTATTTTGTAGAAACCAATCAACACTGCGAATACAAAAAAAATCCTTATCCAATGGGTGCGCGGCCTTTCGCGAGACCAGGTCTCACGCTCCGGCACTCACCCCTCCCTTACAAATTCAGCTTCACTACACACCCGCTGTCCTGACCAATACCAGCGCGGCACGGAGTGACGTCAGAGCAGCCTTCCGACCGACTCCCTCCTTCACAAGGTAACGGAAACTTTTAACTTTTCCTAAAGTGCAAGTGCAAATTTTAGTTACTAACACACAACGTTTGCCACTGTGTCTGAGCGTCCTAAATAGAAAGAAAAATTTTCTTTCGCTACAAGTAAACCACTTCTGTCTACTTTTCATTCACTCCGGATAGACTTCTTTGCCTAACCTCTCACACGAGTAATATAGAACCCGTTATTCTTCTGACTCATCCACTTCTGTCTGGGATATGTACTGAGCCAGGATTTCACCAGCGGACTATTTTACTTACCAGTCAAGCCTCGGAGACCCTATTACTCCTCCCACATGTGACCCTTTCTAGGTGATATCACAAGGGAAGTTTTATACAAAGGACTCGTGACTATCAGTTATACAGATGCAAAAAGATCCTAATTAGTGCTTCCAGGTATTCCTAACCCTGCACTAATGACTCTAGACAAGTGACCTTTCCAGCTAACCGGATTCTGCTCACCGTTAGCTATATATTTCCCCGGGTATTCGGACTACACTGAACGCTTACAAAACGTTCTTTGTTAATACGACATATAACACTTATAGCAGCAATGCAAAATCATATACATAGACATATAAATCTTTAAAACATTGCAAAATATTGGAATCAATGCAATAGAAAAATCAGCAGCACATTTTATCTTCACGGTTTGTTTATCAACTATCCTGTCTACCTATCTTAACTAGTCCTAACCATACTACTGCTACCAGAAAATTACTGATAGAGCGCGCAGGTCACCCGGGTCACAAATTTACCAATTTTCCCCACGCACTGGGCCCTGGCATGAGTAGGAGGACTGAGTTTTGCATGAACCGGGTGATTACTTGAACGCCACTATGAGTAATTCGGGGGGTGACTCTTCACCACTTACTATTCATGTACCTGACTTACCACAGGCACATTACTCCTGACGGATCAGGAGCTAGCAGTGGATAGGTGACAAGATTCCTAAAGTGAGTAAAACTTTTCATATACCAAGTACATTTATCCACACTTTGTACGGTAAATGACCACAGACACCTGATGAGTTTTCAAGATTTATAAAAGATTTCAGAATGAATATGCCAGAATGATAAGCCAAATACAAAGTAACACATCAATCAAAAGAACCAAAGCCACAATATAACTATGGATTAGGGCGAGGACCATTAGAGTAGGTGAGAACACTCTGGGGTAAGGCACACTAAACCAAAACTATTCACTGAAATTTATACTAGGGCAAGAGACTGGGACAGGACCTAGAACGTATATTCAACTAAAACTACTTAGGCTATTCTTACTAAATTCACTGCAATCATGCTATAGGGAAGGGGAAAAATGGAACATACTGATACAATACGACAATTTGATAATACCCTACAGGGGGGAAGAGAAGTGGAACAATTCTAAATAAACAATTGCATATATTGCGCATTCAAAGGTGATAGAGCAATATCACAGGCAAGAGTGCTTTATTTAAGAGGAGGAGAGAGATAGAGAGTAGGAAGTTGTAAACCCACAGATTATAATTACCTAGATAGGAATGAGGACTAACCCTGGCCACGGGTCAGTACAGGAGGACGGGGACAAGGACCCTCAAGAAATGGAATACCAGAATGCGAGCAGGTACAGCTCACGGACAGTCAGGACAGGATACCCCTCAGGTTTGGGTCAGGGCTGGGCTCACCAAGGTACGACCAACACCCACAGCTTCAGATGCAACGCCTGCGTTACCCCTCTCTGCAAGTAATCCGCCAGTAACCCCGATTGGGTTTTCGAATTTCCCCAGCAAAGTGCTTCGCCAGCACTTGGGACTAATTTCCACCCCTAGGGATTTGTGGAAAAGTATGGACAGAGTGCTCCGCAGCACTCTAGTTTAAGCACCTATAGAGTTCGTAGGGTCAGTGACAGGTCTGCTACTCGGACAAGTCGGACAAATTCTCTATGCTATACTAGGACAATTATACGGTTTGGGGACCCTTAGACCACCCACTAATGTTCTAAGTGACAATTTCCCACATTGTGATTGGTCAGGAGAGGTGACTTGGTCATTGTCACCTCCTAGAATTCAGTGTTCCCATCATCAATAATGAATTTTGCATACCTGCCCCTTGGGTTCACGTTCCCAGGCATAGGAATACAGAAGACAATGAGCGAAAACATGTTACAGATACACTGTTACATAGTCAAGGTGAAACGCCGCGTCTTCGAGGTGCGTTCCCAGGCGCATTGGGCTTCAGGAGCCAGCTGGCTGATTTCAGCTTCTGCGCAGAGGGGTTTTCCCCATATCACGTGGCAAGGTTCAGTAGAGCTTAATCATGGCGTAGCTCATGCACTCCCCGGCCCCCAGAGACGCGATACATGAAAAGTAAGCGAGAACAAATTAGAATCATACATAAAAATGATCACACTGTATACCGTGATAGATTTTAACACACCCCTTATTTTATAACATCTATAATATTAAAGTTTAGTGCGAAAAGACAGACAGGCGAAAGCGGCGGTAGCAAGCAGAGAGCGTGGTGAGAGACAAGCGGCCATTTTAGCATCAGTGCGCATGAGCAATACAATCCCTCCATAATGCGAGTGCGTCACATCACATGGGTATGACCGACGCATGCGCAGACTGGATTTCTGCAAAGCAGCCATTTCCTTAGTGCAAGCATTGTGAGGATGAAAAGACACACAGGCAAGCCTCTCGGGGACACCCGCGTGTTGGGGAAAATGCTAAATAAATGACAGACAATGGGGTTAATATGATTATACGTTAGGCGAGGTTCATGAGTGCGAGCAAGTCGCTTTACGTGCGAATCCTTGCTCCATCAGTAGGGGTGAGTTACCTATATCTTATGCAGTGTGTGGAGGGCATGGCACACAGGGCTGTGTGCCATGTCAACTCTTTGGTTTGCTCTGCACCAAGACACGCAGCCTGCAATAGCAGAGTGCATAGCCTTGGAGAGGGGTCGCTGGGGTGGCACAACCAGCGCTGCAGCCCTAGTGGACCCTCTTCCATAACCATGCCCTAGGTATCAGGGGTAAAACTTATTGAGGGCTCACAGGGGTAGCTGAAGTTGTTCCACTTGGTGCACAGTGTTTTGGGAAGGAGAAAAAGCACCAATGCTGCTACAGGCAGTGCTGGCTTTAGCGCAGTGCCACCAGTGCTGTCGCACCCCGCCCTGAGCTTGGGGCGCTGTGTTTAGAATTAGCGTATGGGTTTAAAAGCCCCTGCTGCCGAGTCCCTTGTGTGTTCAGCAGGTTGCAGGCTGTAATAAAAATGTGAAGATAACTCTTGCGATTAATGTTTCTGCCTGAGGAAGATTGGAGTTTTCTCCTGTGGCAGTTTTGACTCATCATAAAGTAGAAGAGAAGGTTAATGTGCTTGCTGCAAAGAATGTATACTATGCAGATCACAGAATTATATTTTATGAGGATAGCTCAGTGGGTTACTGCTTTTGTCACATAGATCCTTTTATTATTTGCATTTCATAAGTTACAATTCTAGTACAGCACAGAGTTATGAACCATCATGAAAGAGCCACATGCAAACAGCCAGATAGAGCGGTTTCTTTTTCCCTGTCTTTCATTATCCTAATGTCGCCAAAATGGGTTTGTCTGGGTAGAAATACATTCTTATTAGTAAGCCAACCCCAGCCAGTGAGGGAGGTTTTAAATACTGAGTTTGTGCTTCTCCAGACCAAACTCTCATACAATACACTGCCTACTAGTACGGATGACGTGAATCCTATGCTTTGTAATCCTCTTTGTCTTATGTAACATTTCCTATAGAATGATTTACACATGTATGATTCATGGTCTTTATATAATGTGTGTGGGATGTAAAGTGCTCTGAGACCTACATGGTATGAGTAATGCTGTAAACAAATGAAATGTATGTGAGAGAGGGGCTAGGGAGAGATCGAGGGGCACTGTTGGAGGGTGGGAGTGAGAGAATGCGTGGAGAAGGAAGTCATGGGGGGAGGGGGCACCAACAAGGATTGTCACACCGGACGCCACAAGCACTCAAGCCGGTCCTACAGACAGGGGTAGTAAGTTTTATATAAATGCAATTTCAATACAACACAGTACTAGGCCTACACTATGAGCCCCTCCCCTAACTGTTCATTGCCTCTTTTCAGCCCCTTTCTCCTACCCGCAAGAAAATATTGTCTTCTGTAGTTTGGACGTTATGCTGCTCCCCATACTGTCACTACTACATGTTACCTTGAAACTATTCTCCTGCATGATTATGGTGGTTTTTGCTTGGTTAATTATTCTGCACTTGTTTATTCTACACTGTGCCTTGAAGCTGGACTATGGACACTTGTTTCTACATGACAAAAAATAAACAAGTATTGGTAAAACCAAGATCTCCGGAATTTGCCACCAGCCTTCTGGCAATTGTTTGTTTTGCTTTGCTATGGTTACTGTAAAACTTTATTGTTTGGAATATGTCAGGTCTTCAAAAGTCTAAAACAAATATTGAATGCATGATGAAGAAAAATGTGAATGACACCAACCGCAGACTAATGGATGAAGTATGGACGAAACCCAGTAACTAACTATGTTATACACATAATTTTAGTAAAATCAAAAGGTCTTGGCTAACACAGATCTAAAAAGGTCAATCAGCGTGACATTGGCTACTAGCCTCTTTCCTTTGAGAAAGAAAGGGAAGAAAGAAAAGGAAAGAAAAAAGAAAGCAGGCAAGAAAGAAGGTGCTGGGCCGGAAACGGCCTCTGCATGGCAGAGACGTGCACCTGTGCACTGAGGGCTCAACTGCCCTGTTGTCTGGATTCCTGATGCTGATTTTGTTTTGTCTTAGACAAACACGGATCATGTGTGTGCACCATGATATAGGACTGGCTCATGGAGTGCGGTCTTGGTGGACTGGGAGGGGCGTCCTCATAATGGTGGAAGGCTACGGCCTTCACCAGGAGTGAAGCAGCACCAGCGCAGTAGTGGCAGCACAAAGTGTAGTGATCGGTAGTAGTGAAGAGGACCTTCTCACCCTGTGTCTGGAGTGATGCCTACAGGCTCACTCACCTTTTTAAAAGTTCTGCTGCTGTGTGCTTAACTCATCCTTTGCCTAAATCAGGTAGATGTGGAGTGCTGCGTGGTGCAGGAGTAGTGACTTCGCTGGGTGTATGTGTGCCTGGGATGGGTACTTTACAGGCATAGAGCAGTACTGTGTAGGACATGTGAGATTAGTGCATGTCTTGAGTGTATGCATGCCTGTGAGGAATACATGACATGACAAGAAAGATCTAATGCTGTGGATTGTGCGTGCTATGAAAGCTTGTACTGGTTGTATGGGTGCGTGCATGAAGTGCAATACATGAAGTGCTGTGCAGCGCGAACATGGTGAGTGTGTGTGATGGCAGCAAACTGAACACAGACTGTATTTGAGGTCAATCTAATTGCTCAATACGAATCTTAATAATCAAGAAATCTTGAGTAGAGAAAGCAAAAAAAAGAACATTTGGGAGAATTTTATTTCTTAGGTTAACACGTGGATGTATGACGTTAGCACGCATACTATTACCACGCATAACTTTACAACGCGGTATTTACAACGAATACCGTTACAACGCATAGCGCTTTGAGGTGCTGGATAGTAGTAAGTATAATTTTATATTCCAACTCCAGTCCCCGTGGACACTAGGGAAGGTGTTGGATATAAAATTAAACTTATTCCCTATCCTAGAGCGCCCCCCAGCGCAATGCGTTGTAATGGTATGCGTGGTAATGCCTGCGTTCTAATGGTAGTGCGTTGTAACAAATGCGTGCTAAACGTTGTATACCTAACGCGTGTTTCACGAAAACTCATTTAAGGAGCACGGAGGAATTTAACTTCACTCACGGTACAATGGCCGTATGCAATGGTAACGAGGGTCTGGTTCACAGACCCCGTTACCATTACATATACGGCTGTTGTACCGTGAGTGAAGAGAAATTCCTCTGCGCTCCTTATATGAGTATTGGATATACATTAATATACTGTTCAATACTCAGGAGAATCTTCATTCTGATCATCACTGCACATAAAATATCTTTTCCACAGCCAGAGATTTAAATATTGCATTTTGTAATGTTAATATTTTGGCCATGAAGAAGTGACAGGTGTTGTGAAACACATGATTGGCCTATGAAATACATTTCTCAGAAATTAAAAAACAAAAACTTTGCTTTCACTACGCAAGATTTCTTGATTATTAAGATTTGTATTGATCATTTAGTTTGACCTCAAATACGGTCTGTGCTCAGTTTATTGCTTATACACGGCTGGAGGGAGTTGTCCTGTAAATATGTTTGAGGTCAGTGTTAAACCCATAGAGAGCTTCCTTTCCCCTCCCTCTCCTTGCGATAAGTATGTGTGCTGCCGGTGTGTGTGTGTTTGTAAATAGTACATCCTCGTTAAAGATAGAAAATCTGTAGTACTGAGCAGGTGCTTGCAGACGGAGTGTGTGCACTGAATGCATGTGTACGTGTAATGGTACAATGCATGGAGGTACTAATGCTGGGCAGTATTTGAGCTGTGATTGTACACTAAGTAAGTGTGCCTGAAGTGGTACATTATATGGAGGACCTTGGGTTCCATTTTGGAAGTGCAGGCCTGTCTGGAGAAGACATGAGGAGAGGAATCCCCCCAGACCGATGTGCGTATTGCTGCATTCCTGTGAGGTGAGTGGGACACACACTGGAAGGTAAAGGAAGCGACTCCCTTTACACTTCAAAAGATGCTCTTTGATCCAGTGAGAGATGAGACGGAAGGGGCCCGAACACATCCCAGGAAGAGAGTTGGGGCTGAAAAGGGAGTCATAAAGAGGAGGGCTGGGGTCTGGGATGAACCTTTCGATGCACATATCACTGTGGGTGACATCCAGGTGTGAACTCTTGTCACTCCCACGAGTGGTGTTGTGGGACAATCCACTTCAAAGTCTTGCCTGCTGTGAGAGACATGTGTCAAGAGGAAAGAAAAGAAATAGAGGTGTGCACTTTAAAAGAAGCAGAACCCCAACATAAAACTACAAAGACTCAGACTCTGAATCACATTTGGTGTCTGAAAAAGGACTATAAGAAGGGGAGGTTTGAATCACCAAAAACTGGTCTCTGCCAAGCAGCGGGCTGTGCGAGAGGGGAAGCTCTGCAAGACGTCTGACCAGGACTAGGGGTCATGGCCTGCTGATCTCCCTGCTGGGTGAAGGGAAATCACCTCCCCTGGAGCACCATTGTCTGCCTGCCAAGACCAGTGTGCCGTGCCAGGATGCGGAGAGCGTTGGAGGGAGCGAGGTCCAGTAGGGGGGCGTGCGCGTGCATTCCCTGAGCGCGATGTGAAGCTTTGCACCCCTCGGGCCATGGCCCATGTGCAGTATCGCCTCTGCAACGTCAGTATGCCACGAGAGGGGGTCTTGTTCTGAGCCGTATCAGAAGCACTATGCACCAGGTCACACCTCCGCGGTCACACTGTAGGCCAATGGGTCTCACAGTTGAACTGATTTTGGGCCAGGAGTGCCAGACTTGTGACTGCTGAAATTGGTGACTTCTTACGCTAGGAGGGGCCGCCGTATTGAGGACGATCTCATATGGAGAGTCTGCACCCAGATCATGAGTAAAGCAGAGCTGTCAGTATCACTTTGGTCAGGTGTTCGGGTCATTGCCTTGACCTAATCAATACTTCTGTGACCAGTGGGTCTAGCCGACACAAGGATCTAACCTGACAGATTCCCCGAGGATCACTAAGACACCGGCGAGCGCTTCATACCCTCATTGAAGCCCCGGTTTGGAGCCAGAGGACCACCCCAGCCCCCTCTACCCCTGCTAGGGGGCAGTGCAGTGTCTGCCAAGGAGGAGCAGGTCCAGTAACTGGAAAGAAATGGCAGCGCTGCTTGACAGAGAGAGACTGCGTCGCTAGGTGCTGCTACGTAAATGTAAATGTAAATGTATTTGAGCTTATATAGCGCACAGCTACCCGCAGTGGGTTTCCCGGCGCTTGCTTAGGGAACCCGTCCTGGTATTCCCCTGCGCGATAACCCATTTCTGGGCATCCCCAAGGTGAAAGCCAGGCATCCCGCCGCGAGGGGCCCTTGTGGAGATTAAGCAAGCTATTGCCCAGAGTTACAGAGTGAGACTCCATGATTGGAATAGGCACTGAGGCGAGAATTGTCAGGTCTGGGGAAATTTGAGCCCAAGACCCGCCGAGGTGGGGAATTGAACCCTGGTCCGGGTCAGACCTCTGCATCAGGGTCTGCCGCTCCAACCACTTGAGCCACACTTCTCCACGTACACCGCAGTCACCAGTAAATGGGGAATAACCCCAAACAGATTACATGAAGGTGGGTGGGACAGGGGTCTGCCAGACAACTACGCGAGCCCGGACCTCAAGTGGGCTTTAGTCATTGCTTCCGATTGTCATATACCTTTGCACGTGTAGCGTTGGAAATAAAATGCTTATTTTTCTATAAAAGTGAGTATTGGACTGGAGATTGATTTATTGCTCATACTGTGTGCACTTTGAGTCGTGTTCACTGACCTGTAACTACACCACCCCCAAGGGGGATGTAGTTCCCCCATCATTATCCCTTTCTCCAATCTTATCATTTTTTTCTCTGCATTTCTTTAATCCTTTTCCTCTCCTCCACTCATTTTCATCTATCTCTCACAGTTCTCTGCCCCAACTCCCCGAAGAGTAAACCGACAGGCTCTGGGTTTACCCGTTTCTGAGTGGGTTTTAAAATGACTGCACTAGGTACAGGGCAGGCTCCCACCTCTAGGCTGGTGCTACCAGGCAGTTGCACAATTGATCAATAGGCTATTATTCACAAAATATTGTGTAAAGCTTCGAAACTTTACAGATTGTAGGGACTGGTACAAATTAATTAGATTATTCTGTGAAAGATACTAAATATACGTTTGCATGCTAGGCTAAACCATCGCTAGAAATATACAAGCATTGGCATAGCCAATAGGTCTCGCCTTTGGGACCTTATAAGTGTGCAGCCATGCGACAGTTGATGCTGTTGCACCAAGGATATTGTGCTGCATAACTAAATACTCATAAGGTCCCAAAGGCGAGATCTATTGGCTATGCCAATGCTTGTTATTGTAGTCACTATTAGGTTTAGACCTCTGACCTTCAATGAACAGCTCCTGTTTGAGTACAAAAGTAACTAATCTGAGCAGTGTAAATAGTGAATAGAAGGGACATTCTATGGTGTTCAAAGTAAACTAATATGTGTAGTTATAACCAGTAAAATGTTTACAAATCATTTTTCGAATGAAATATAGAATTGTTTTTGCACAAATGTTTTTTGATCAAAGCCAATGGAATTAAGGGAGTTTGCACAAGTTGAATTGTGCCCATAATTATGGATATGCCACATGTACCGCATACAACTGTGCCTACCTCAACCAGATAAACAAGCATTTGCAATGCAATGGGTCTTGCATTGGTGAAAGTTAGAGATATTGGCGGTGGAAAAAAGAGACCGCAGAATTGACAAGTTAAAAATAATGGAGGATGTTATAAAAATCCATATTTAGGAGACCGCTCCTGGCACTTACAGAACCTGAGAAGAAAACCAAATAGTTGGTATTTTAGCAGAAAAAGGAGGGAAACCTCGAGACAGAGCCCAGGCAGCAGAGGAGTCAGTTCACTGCTCTGAGACTGCAACATGAACCCGGAAGTCCCGGCGCAGCCAGAGAGGGGCAGACGCACAGACACACCCACTGCACACAGAGAGGGACAGACGCACAGACACACCCACTGCACACAGAGAGGGGCAGACGCACAGACACACCCACTGCACAGAGAGGGACAGACACACCCACTGCACACAGAGAGGGACAGACGCACAGACACACCCACTGCACACAGAGAGGGACAGACGCACAGACACACCGACTGCACACAGAGAGGGACAGACGCACAGACACACCCACTGCACACAAAGAGGGACAGACGCACTGACACACCCATTGCACACAGAGAGGGACAGACGCACAGACACACCCACTTCATAAAGAGAGAAACTGAAACTTACCTTCACTTCCTGCATTTCTGAATCATGGCGGCAGCAGCTCAGCTCGGGAGCCTCAAGGAAGAGGCCACGTGTTCCATCTGTTTGGAATATTTTACTGATCCGGTGTCCATAGAGTGTGGACACAACTTCTGCCGCTCCTGCATCACCCAGAGCTGGGAGGGAAGAGAAGAAAACTTCCCCTGTCCAGAGTGCAGAGAAATATCTTCTGGGAAAAACCTCCGGCCCAACAGACTAGTGGGGAACATGGTGGAAATTGCAAAACTGCTTCATCTGCCCCCCGTGAAGCCCCCAGAGGAGAATCTGTGCGAGAAACATGAAGAGAAACTATGGCTGTTCTGTGCAGAGGATCAGAGGATGATATGCTGGGTCTGCCGGGAGTCCAAGGAGCATAAAACTCACTCAGCAAGTCCCGTAGAGGAGGCTGCAGAGGAGTACAAGGTACGTCCGTGGGCCTTAAGGGATTTCAGAGTCACTCTTTGAGCCCCATTGAAGACCCTGCAGAGGATCACATGGTGTGTGTGGGTGTTCTGGAACTACAAGTAAAGATTACAGGGTACGTCTATGGGCGTTCAGGGATCACAAAGCCGCTTGATGAGCAACACCAGGGGGCAGTCAAAGAGCACACGCTGTGTGTGAGAGTGTTCAGAGATCACAAGTCACTTTTTTTTATAGGGTGACCATATGGTTCCATGTCACAGGGACAACACATCTCCATTCCTGGATTTTGCTTTTACATATTATTTTCATCTGGTGTGTTGAAGCAATATGGTCAAATGAACCAAGACTACAACTCCCAGAATGCACTGTTATGTTAAATCAAAAGTACAGAAATGGAAAAGTTGTGTTCTGGTGGTGTAGAGTCATCTGGTCACCCTCCCTGTGTATGTCTTTGAGGAGGCTGCAGGTGGCCGCGGGTGTTCAGGGATTCAAAGGGCACCGGAGAGTCCATAGAGGAGGCTGCTGAAGAGCTCTAGGTAGGTCTGTGGATGTTTATGGATCATAAGGCACCCGTGGGCCCCAAAGAGAAGTCTGTGCAAGGAGTGTATGTGGGTGTTCACGATTCACAAGTGAAGAAGGTGTAAGTTCTACAGAGGAAGAAGCTGCAGAGGAGCACAACGCATGTCTGAGGACGATCACAATTCCCAATTTAGGTGTATTAAGTGTCCTTAGAGGAGGCTGCTGAAAAATACAAGTTATGTTTGTTGGTGTTTAGGTATTGTAAGTAAATACACTCCATGAGGGCTTTATAAGAACCTGTAAAAGAGCACAAAGTGTGTCTGTCAGAGCGCTGGGATCATGGGCCGTATACTGTGAGCCACAGAGGCGGCTGCAGAGGATCAGAAGGGATGTGTGTGGGTGTTTTGGGAACTTGCACCATACTCAAAGGATTCCGTGTAGCACTGCAGTGTGAGTTGTCGGTGTCAGAAGACATGATGAGACAATGCAGGGTGTGGCACACAGGCTCACATGGTCATTGAACACAGCAGAAGAGGTGCAGCGATGCAGGGTGTGGCACAGGAGCTCAGATGGGCATCAGACACAACTGATGATGCAGACGAAGAGCTGCAGCAATGCACTGTGACGCGAGGGCTAGCGCCTCCTGTAGAAGGGAGACGGCCATCATTCCTGTCTCTGGTCTTCAGCGTTCTCTTCAGTAGAGGTCCTTCCTGGGTCCTGGGGGTCCAGCGCCTCCTGTAGAAGGGAGATGGCCATCATTCCCGTCTCTGGTCTTCAGCGTTCACTTCAGTAGAGGTTTGTGTTCGTTCTCGTTCCTGGGGGTCCAGCGCCTCCTGTAGAAGGGAGGCGGCCATCATTCCTGTCTCTGGTCTTCAGCGTTCTCTTCAGTAGAGGTCCGTTCTCGTTCCTGGGGGTCCAGCGCCTCCTGTAGAAGGGAGGCGGCCATCATTCCTGTCTCTGGTCTTCAGCGTTCTCTTCAGTAGAGGTCCGTTCTCGTTCCTGGGGGTCTAGCGCCTCCTGTAAAAGGGAGACGGCCATCATTCCCGTCTACAGTCTTCAGCGTTCTCTCCAATAGAGGTCCTTCCTGGGTCCTGAGGGTCCAGCGCCTCCTGTAGAAGGGAGACGGCCATCATTCCCGTCTACAGTTTTCAGCGTTCTCTTCAGTAGAGGTCCTTCCTGGGTCCTGGGGGTCCAGCGCCTCCTGTAGAAGGGAGCGGCCATCATTCCGTCTCTGGTCTTCAGCGTTCTCTTCAGTAGAGGTCCTTCCTCGGTCCTGGGGGTCCAGCGCCCCCTGTAGAAGAGAAACCGCCATCCTTCCCGTCTCTGGTCTTCAGCGTTCTCTTCAGTAGAGGTTTGTGTTCATTCTCGTTCCTGGAGGTCCAGCATCTCCTGTAGAAGGGAGGCGGCCATCATTCCTGTCTCTGGTCTTCAGCGTTCTCTTCAGTAGAGGTCCGTTCTCTTTCCTGGGGGTCTAGCGCCTCCTGTAGAAGGGAGGCGGCCATCATTCCCGTCTCTGGTCTTCAGCGTTCTCTTCAGTAGAGGTCCTTCCTGGGTCCTGGGGGTCCAGCACCTCCTGTAGAAGGGAGACGGCCATCATTCCCGTCTACAGTCTTCAGCGTTCTCTTCAGTAGAGGTCCTTCCTGGGTTCTGGGGGTCTAGCACCTCCTGTAGAAGGGAGACGGCCATCATTCCCGTCTCCGGTCTTCAGCGTTCTCTTCAGTAGAGGTCCTTCCTCGGTCCGGGGGGTCTAGCGCCTCCTGTAGAAGGGAGACGGCCATCATTCCCGTCTCTGGTCTTCAGCGTTCTCTTCAGTAGAGGTCCTTTCTCGTTCCTGGGGGTCTAGTGCCTCCTGTAGAAGGGACAGAAGAAACAACAAACTTGCCTATACTGAGAAGGTATTTTTTAGGCACCACCGTCATTAAAGCATACATGAAAAATAGCATGAACACTTGCTTTTTAAATTGCAACTTTTACTTTAATTCTTTTCTGAAGACTATTTTAATTTTTAGCCTTTTTTCTTTTTGTGCATGGGAATACAAAAGCATGAAAAATATTTTACATTTATATACAAACAAAAAACACAAATTGGTATGTACAGTGAATCAAACAAACTCACACTCAACACATACTTGGCCGTCCATTCATACTATACCACATTCATACTGGTCCCAGTGTCATGAAACAATTGTGTATATACAAAACAATCCTATTTGCTGTTTTTTTTAACACATTAATCATAATTATTTCTCAAAATTTGAAAAAAGAGAAGAAAGTAATCTTTCAATCAGTTGACACAATCCATGTGGAATCAAAAGAATGACATGGGACCGGGTCGGTCGACTCGTTTCGAACCCTGCAATTCTTAGGGTTCTCTTCAGGACCACAGTTTAACTACAAAGAGAAAGGAAACAATCGTCACTAGCCAAATACTAAGAGATCAACGTCTCAATCGCTACCCAGTTTCCCTCAGCCTACCTCAACAAGTGGGTCAAGGCTCCAAAGAAAACAAGGGAAGACAGATGTATTCCAAGTGGAGGGGGAGCGAAGGGTGCTGAAAAACAAGGAAAGTGTACTCAGTCTCACTATGGATTTCACTCATCACTATGTCTAGACTGGTCTTAGCGAAGCCGGTCTACGCGCTTACCTTCACTGCGGCGCGTAATCGTTATAAAGGTTCATCCCAGTTGGGTTGCGCTCGGTCCGGTGATTCGGTTCCGGCGCCAAAAAAGCTGGGGGAAACAATGCGGGAATCGAGTGTTACCGTCAGGCGTGGATCAATTGCTTTGACAGACGCTGAGTGCTGTTCGCTTGCTGGCGCCAAAGGTCTCATTCTTACCGTGGTTATACTCCGGTACTCGAAGTCTGCAATCATTCGAAGTCCTTGCTCCTCAACCTGCAGTCAATGGCGGGTTACTGAAGCCTCACTGCGATGTAGCATATGGGTGTGGCTTCGCCCTGGAGGGTATTGGGAGTTGTAGTACTGTCGGTGGTGTGTCAGAAACAGGAGGATTGTGGGAGATGAAGTCCTCTTTCCGGATTCAAGGATTGGTTTTATAAATTTCAGAGATCTCGTTTAATCCATTGACCGCTGTGTCATATTTCATGATCAGCAGATCTTCTCTTTGGTTCAATCTTGTTTCCAAATCACCCCCTCTTGGGTCATTTTCAATTTTAGACAAGACAGTCCATTTGAGATTATTTTTGTCATGCTTCTGGGCCAACCAATGATGTACTAAGGGCGCATTTTCAACTTCTCTGCGCAGTCTGGATTTGTGCTGAGTGATGCGTTGCCTGACCTCTTGAGTTGTTTTCCAAATATATAACTTGGGGCAGGGGCATAGAATCGCATATACAACATTCCTTGTTTTACAATTGGTAAAAACTTCATGCTTCCAATTGATGTTATTAAACGAGAACAACGTCTCTTCTATGGTTTCATGACAACAGATACAAGTTACACATTTATGGTGTCCTTTAATCTGTGGAAAACCAAATAGACTTCTTAGAGTCGGGGATTTCTCAATGGGTAGGGCTGCCCTCACAATATGATTTGCCACGCTCTTTTCTTTTTTGAAAGCAAAAAGGCAGGCAAAAAGTTGACACACACACCACTCGATTTTGCTCCACTCTAGTTTTCTTCTGCATTAATGTCTCACATGGCGTCCACCATGCTCTTTTAAGAGACATCTTAAGTAGTTTCTTTGGATATCCTCTCAGGAGAAGCCTCTCCTTGAGTAAATTTGCATGCTCAAAATATTCCTCTTTGCGTGAACAATTCCTCCGAATCCTGAGGAATTGTCCAAAGGGTAAGTTTTGTCTCAGACTACGCGGATGATTACTCGTGAACAGCAATGCCTTGTTTGTATCTGTCGGTTTTCTGAATAAAGTTGTTTCAAGGCTTCCATTGCGAGGTACAACTTGTACATCCAGGAATGTGATGGATTGGTTAGAGGACGTACAATTAAATTTGATATCACTTGTACGTCCATTGAGCCACTCAACAAACACATTAAGAGTTTCAAGGTTCCCAGTCCAGATGAGAAAATTCTCTCTAGTGCCTCCTGTAGAAGGAAGGCGGCCATCATTCCCGTCTCTGGTCTTCAGCGTTCTCTTCAGTAGAGGTCCTTCCTGGGTCCTGGGGGTCCAGCGCCTCCTGTAGAAGGGAGACGGCCATCATTCCCGTCTCTGGTCTTCAGCGTTCTCTTCAGTAGAGGCCCTTCCTCAGTCCTGGGGTCTAGCGCTCTCTGTAGAAGGGCGACGGCCATCATTCCCGTCTCTTGTCTTCAGCGTTCTCTTCAGTAGAGGTCCTTTCTCGTTCCTGGGGGTCTAGCGCCTCCTGTAGAAGGGAGGCGGCCATCATTCCTGCTTCTGGTCTCCAGCGTTCTCTTCAGTGCTGAGCAGAGCTCCATAAAGTTAAAAGGGGACCGTTTATATCCTGTCCTAGGATAGTTCAATCCAACTGTCCAATAAGATTCATAATTAGCCCCAGACCTTTGGAGGGAACCTGTGAACTTGAGAGTGAACCACTCACAATCCCTCCTTCCATCGGGATAGATATTCAAGAGAAACATTGTACTTGGCTTTAAAAACATCCTAATGGAGGACGGGGGCAGTGAGGGTGTGGGGCGCAGGGAATGGTGGGGAGGCTACAAAGAGAAGGGGGACTGTAGGCGCTGACTACAACCAAGACTCTGATTCACCCTACAACAGAAAGTGTTTCACGCACATCGAGGCTCCAATCACCGCACATGGAAAGCTCACCTCACATGTCCACAGGCACTGCATCCTATAGACTTGGGCATGAAGGTACCTGAGCATGATAGCGCCGGGAGGCCCTGCTAATTGTAAAGCAGCGCTGTACACATCCGTGCCAAAACAGGTATGCTCCACATGCATATAGATGGAGCCCATATATGACATACTACACAGAGTCAGAAGGTAGTGTCAGTCGCTCCCCTCTCAGAGTTTGAGGCACCATCAACCCCACTACTATACTCGTCTGCCACAATCCTGTATTAGTGTCATGTGCTGGTCATGGGAGGGGGATCCACGCGGGTTAAAAGCAGGACCCCACTGGGTGGACCTCAATCTGTACTCCGATGGAGAGGAAGGAAGACTCCAGATGTAAGGCTCTTGTCAGGGGGCTCGTGGTCCGGGTCTCCTGCACAAGAAGATATCCCGGGCCAGGATAGTAAAACATAAGCAGTTTGTCACATGGACACTGCACCAAAACATCTGACCCTAATGTTTACGCTCTCAATCTGCAATCCTGCTATGCTCCATGCTTGGGTTTGGTCCTGCTCTCCTGGCTGCCTGTTCCTTGTTGCAGACTCTGCATCAGAATGTTGCCTGATCTCTCGCTATTCCTGCCTGTTCCCAGCTGCGGCCCTGAATGAGGTTGGTGCCTGTTCCCTGTTGCAGACCTGGTAAAGGGCTGGTGTCTGCTCTCTCGTTCTAGCAGGTTTCTCTTATCAGACCCTTTTATGAGCCTGTTTTCTGTTCCAGACCCCGTAAGAGGCTGATGGCGGATTCTTGCTTCAGACCTTGTAAAGGCCTGGAATCTGCTCTGGTCCAAACACAACCATTGGAGCCCTGAAGATTCGCAAGATGCGATGAAACACGTGTCGGCTGGTTGTTCACAAGCTGTGACTGATTAAAACAAGGAGACCAAGATTTCTTGACAAACACTTGTCAATTATTTACATTAACTTGCATATGAATGTTGTTTCTCTGCACTATGTTGAACATTTGTAATTGAACATACTGTGCCCATCTTATACCTTTCAAGTGTGTGCATAGGGTATGTTTCTTTCAGACCTGGTAAAGGGCTGGTGTCTGCTCTCTCGTTCTAGCAGGTTTCTCTTATCAGACCCTTTTTATGAGCCTGTTTTCTGTTCCAGACCCCGTAAGAGGCTGATGGCGGATTCTTGCTTCAGACCTTGTAAAGGCCTGGAATCTGCTCTGTTGCAGACTCTCTCTGCAGGCAACTGCCTGACTCCTGTTATATAGCATGAAAGGGCTTGATGGCTGCTCTCTCTCACTGCCTGTTTCATGTCTTCTACTCTGTATGGTGTCTGCTGTCTGTACTCTCCCACAGACCCTGCCTGGGGTTGGGGCCTGCACTCTTCCTGTGTCTGTTTTCTATCACAGACCCTGCCTGGGGTTGGGGACTGCACTCTTCCTGTGTTCTGTCACAGACCCTGTCTGGGGTTGGGGCCTGCACTCTTTCTGTGCCGCCTATTTTTTGTCACAGACCCTGTAAGGCTGGTGTCTGATTCCTGCTTCAGACCTTGTAAAGGGCTGGGACCTGCTCTGTTCCAGACCCTCTCTGAGGGCAAGTGCCTGACTCCTCTCATAGACCTTGAAAGGGCTTTATTGTCTGCCCTCTCTCTCTCTCTCTGGGTGCCTCTTTCTTGCCGTCTGCTCTGTACGGTGTCTGCTGTCTGTTCTCTCTCACAGGTACTGTACGAGGCTGTCTTGCTGTGACTGTCTGTTCTCTGTGGCAAACCCTGTATGAGGCTCGTGTTTCCTCTCACTTTGGCACTCTGTTTTCTCAGTCACAGACCCTTTATGTGGCTGGTTGCTCTTCAGCTGTGCCTGTCTATTCTCCGTCACGGACCCTGTAGGATGCCGGTACCCACTCCCTTCTGGTGACTGTTCTCTCTCACAGACCCTGTATGAGGCTTGTACCTGCTGTCTTGCTGTGCCCGTCTGTTCTCCATCAGAAACCCTGTATGAGTCTGATACCTTTATGTAGGTGGTTGCTCTTCTGCTGTGCCTGTCTGTTCTCCCTCACAGACCCTGTAGAAGGCTGGTACCTGCTCCCTTCCTGTGACTGTTCTCTGTCTCAGACCATGTCAACATTTGGTGCCCCTCTCTCGTTTTGGTTGTGTGCTCTCTGTTGTAGACCCTATATGGGGTTAGGGCCTGCACTATTCCTCTTCCTTTGTTTGTGTTCTATCACAGACCCTCCCTGGGGTTGGGGCCTTCACTCTTTCTGTGTCTGTTTTCTATCACAGACCCTGCCTGGGGTTAGGGGCCTGCACTCTTCCTGTGTCTGTTTTCTATTACAGACCCTGTCTGGGGTTGGGGCCTGCACTCTCCCTGTGCCTGTGTTCTCTCACAGACCCTGCCTGGGGCTGGGGCCTGCACTCTTCCTGTGTCTGTTTTCTCTCACAGACCCTGCCTGGGGTTGGGGCCTGTACTCTCCCTGTGTCTGTTTTCTGTCACAGACTGTGTTCATTTCTTTGGTTGTCTGTTCTTTCACAGACCATACGTGTGGCCGGCACCTGTATAGGACAAGGTCTTAATATGATTGATCAGCCGAGGGGGTCTAGAGATGTAACATATTTAAGAACAATTTGGATGTGTGTGGCCAGAATTTACAATCTGGACATCAGTTACTGGTACTGACAGTCTTAATATATATGGGCAGTACGTACAGCCTGGATATAGAGCGCAAACCGAGGGGGCTGGCCCTGGGAAGATGCAGATGTTGGGGAAGGTCGAGGGTGGGCTGTCGGGTCAAGGATAGCGCTCCTTGAAGAGGTGGGTCTTCAGCATTTTCCTAAATTAGGGGAGAGTTGGAGCTGATGCCATATCGAAAGGGAGAAGGCTTGCCTTCTGGGTATTTCGTCTTACAATTTTTAGGTCCCGCACCTGGCAATACAGCGAGAAAGCGCTGTCGCCTGCGAGACCTATTGTTGTCAAGTCTGCTTCAAGGGCCCTAAAAGGGTGACAGGAGATGGGCACGCGCAGGCGGGACTAGGGCACGCAAGCGTTCACCACGTACAGTTACGCGCTGTGCCCATCTCCTGTCTCCTTCTCGCAAGCAGTAACGGCCAACTCACACACACACACGAGCGCACACACACACACACACACACACACACACACACACACAGAGACACGCACACACACACAAGCGCACAAACACGAGCGCACACATACAGAGACACACACGCACGCGCACACCCCCCCGCCGCCACCCCCACCCCCAGTACAATGAAGCCCCACTCACCGCAACAGCGCCACTCCAGACTTCTGCAGCCTCCGCGGGGCTCTCCCTCAGGCATGGGAGCCCCGCGTCACCACTGCTCCTCTGGGCCAGCCACTGCGTGGGCGTGGGCTTCCCTCAGAAGACGGAAGTCCCGCCCCACGGCAGGCGTGACGCTCCCGAACGTCCGGTTTCGGGATGTGCACGCTCACGTCTTGTCTTTTTTTTCCTTTGGGTGAGGGCTTGTTGGGTGAGTCACTGTTTTTGAGCCAGGTCTGCTGTGCCAGGTAGGAACTGTGCCAAAGGCGGATTTAATTGGATCAATTATTCACAGAATATGAGCGGTGAGTCTATTGTGCAGTGACAGAAGCGCAAGCATTTACTTCGGTGGCAGCGACAAGTAGAAGTGCAAGCATTTACTTGTGTTAATCGCAAGACTGAAGTGCCATTGTGCAGCAGCAGCATGCCAGATTCATCAGTGTTTTGCCATGAAAGGAGTTGCCAGGATCATTAGCGCTGGCAAAGGAAACGCATGTGTATCGCAAGGTTTGTGTGGCTGCTGCGTTAAAAAAGTTTAGACTTACACGCACACAAAACTAATTTGAGCAGCGCATGCCATTACTGTTGTGTGCCAGGTGTACCGTAAGCCGGCAAGTTGCAAAGTGCGCTACATTGTTATGTTCCGTCATCTGTGGAGACCAGAACGTGGACAGCATCAGTAATTAATAGCTGAGAATGGACTGTCGTATTGTGAAGGCAGCGTGATTGGAGCAGTCGAGCGCGGACAAAGCAGGAAGTGTTGCGTGGCATTGCAATGGGACATGTACGACCGCAGGGCATTCTGGGACATTGGAGCTGTGTTTGAAGACTCTTAAGCAGTCGAGACTCGAGTCACATGCAGTCCTTCATGAAACGGGCTTAAGAGGTGCGTTTGGTGTACAGGCACAGTCAGCGACCTGGATGTATAACTTGTGCAACATTAAACCTCACAAGGTATTTGGGGGTGAGGAGCCTATAAACAAAACATTATCTCCAGTGATCAGTAAAGAGATATTCAGAACGGAGAAAGGATTCCCACATAAGTTCATGCTGGTGCTGTGAAGTATTGGATTCATTCTCGGGGTACCGAGGTGAAATGTCGCTAACCAGAGTGGAAAACTTTGTGTTACCTGCCATGGTTAGTTTATTTTAATGTCATGCTGATTCGGGTGTGATATCGCTCACCATAGGGAAGGACGTTGGGCTTGCCATTTTAAATAAATGTCTGTAAAGACGGGTCTCAGTCAGGGTTCCTTCTTAAAGTACTTTATTGGCAACCCTGCTTAACGAAGCAGGAACGATCTCAACAAGTCCTCTGTCTCACAACAACTGTCCCACCCTGGAACCCCACATACACGTTCTTATTCTAAGAACCTACCCACATTCCTAACAAGAATACTACAACACAACACATCTTCCCCCTTACAATAATAAATAACAAAAGGAAACTATATACAACAACAAAGGGGGGGGGGGGGGGGCAAATAGTAAATTGATCAGACAACATATAATGTCTAAAAGGTTGACTCTTCCTAATCTTCCCAGTTCCCTTGCAGTTGTACAAGTTTGTTCACACAACTCTTCATTTTTATAAAATTATCCCCTCCAGTTCTTACTTCATCTTCCACTACATCTTTCCACAACCAACCCAAGAACATAACTGAAGTTTCCACAACCAACCCAAGAACATAACTGAAGCTCCCCCAACATCCTCCTCTTCCATTTGTAAAATTTTTACACTTTGCCAAGAGACTCATAAGCCATATCCAACCACCACCAAATCTACCCTACATGGCTTAGAAGTGAAAGAAGGAGTGAGGCGATAATCTCACAACAACTTCTCCACCTCAACTTTCCAATGAGTAATTCCATTATTTTCAAAGAACTCCTCTACAAAATCAATGTCAAACCAATCCCAAACTGTCTCAGGACAACCTACAGATGACAAAGGTGTTAAACTTATACCCGAATCAGCACACTCCTTGTAGTCCCAAACTACTCCTTCCTCCTCAAAATCCACCTCATGGCATAGATCAACTACTCTTTTCCTCAAAGTACTAGGTGGTATGACTTTTCCACCTCTGTAAATAAAACTTGACTCAACACTCAACTCACTTTCCACTTCCCAAAAAACATCTAACTTCTTCTGCATCCGGTTTCCTTCCACTCCAACCTTCTAAAATCTTCTCTTTAATTTCCTTCTTCAACTCATCTTTTCCATAATACAGAAACCACCCTTCAATATCAATTGACTTCACAAACTCTTCCTCTACAACAGCAAATTGATACTCACCCCTAGGTACTCTATTAATCGGTAAGGGCATACTACTCAAATCAAGGGTCTTCCTTTCTGTTACACCATCATTTTTTGTTATAACTGCATCCATCCATACCAATGACTCATACTTCTGAATTATACCTGATGCTCCCAAACTTATTAAATCCTTTTCCAAATCATTCCTTCCTGTAAACATGACGTTTCCAACTTTACAATTTAAACGATCAGCATCTCCTTCCAATTTTATCTCATGTTTGAATTCACTCAACACCATAACTTGCTCTCTTGCATTCGGATTAAGTATTATATCCAAGCTTGCCTGATCTGTCCACCCTAAAATACTTGGTCCATATTCTGCAACATACATTCTTCCCTCTGCTACACTCCCTTTAAACTCAAAAGTGACATCTCTATACCCCACCATAGGAATGCTTTTCCCAGTGAATCCTCTAGGATTTATATCACTTTCCATTAGATCAACACCAATCTCCTTCACAAATTTACCCTTCCACATATCTAGATTAACTATAGTATATGGTGATCCTGAATCTGCCACTAATATCACCTTTACCCCCGCCACTTCAATTTCACATTTGGGTTTACTTCTTCCTTTACTTTTTACATCCAAAATAAAATCTCTTATCATAAAAACGTCATCGTCTTCATCTGATTCATCTTCTTTGACTTGTTTCCTCAACTCATCTTCTCCCCTCATCACATACTTTATCCTTGTAGATTGGTCTCTTCTATAACAAACTCTTGCATAATGACAAATTAATCCACAAACTGTACATTTTTGATCTCTTGCTCTACATGCTTGGCTGTTCGCTAGATGTGTATAACTTCCACACCTAAAACATGCTAAATTAGTTGTGCTTCCTCTTCTATATTCATTTTTGGTTGCTTGAAAATTTTTCTTCTCCGTCTTCTCTTCATCAAATTTATCTTCCTTCTCTGCACCAACGCTGCTTGCTCTTATAGTTTTCCTCACAACACACACTTCTTCTCAATCTTTACCTTTCTCTTCTTCCAGGGCTGCTTTTGCACATCTGACTGATACTTCAGCCTTTCTTACTACCGCTAGCACCTTATTCAGTGTTCCATCTCCCATGGTCCATAACCTTTCTTGCACCCTTTTATTGTTTGTGAGCATAATGATTTGATCTCTTATTAACTCTTCTTCTATCTGTCCAAATCTACATTTCTCTGCCATTCTTTTCAAAACGCTTAAATAATCGTCAATCTTCTCATCCTGTTCTTGCTTCCTCCTGAAAAACTTGTATCTGTCAATTGCCACACAAACCGTTGGTGCATAATATCTCTCTAAGTCGTCCAATGCATTCTCATATACTCCGTTTCATTTTCACCTCTCTCCTTCTTCTGCATCCGCACATATTGTTGATTCCTTCTGGTCCTAAGGAATGTAGCAATATCCCTTTTTTTATTTCCGGTGTCATTTCTTCATTTTTGATAGTGAACATGTAAATATTGAAATATACTTTCCATTCTTGCCATCTTATTTTTGGTTCTCAAGTCAAGTCAAGTCAGAGAATTTATATAGCGCACTACATACCCAGAGGGTTTCAAGGCGCTTAGAAAGGGGAGGAGGATTACTTGTCAAATATCCACGTTTTAAGTTGCTTTCTGAATGCTAGGTGGTTCTGGGTAAGGCGAAGGTAAGCGGGGAGTGAGTTCCATGTTTTAGCAGCCAGGTATGAGAAGGATCTGCCTCCCATGGTGGTCTTGTTGATGCGGGGTACAGTGGCGAGGGCTTGGCTGGAAGAACGTAGTTGGCGGGAGGGGGTGTAGAAGGACAGTCTTGAGTTGAGGCATTCTGGTCCGATGTCGTAGAGTGATTTGTGTGCGTGGGTTAGCAGTCGGAAAGTGATCCTCTTATTGACGGGTAGCCAGTTAAGGTGATCAGAGATGTGTTCGTAGCGTGGGATGTCTAATATGATCCTGGCTGAGGCGTTTTGGATTAGTTGGAGTTTCTTCTGGAGTTTAGCGGTAGTGCCTGCGTAGAGGGTGTTTCCGTAGTCCAGTCGGCTCGTGACCAGAGCATGGGTGACTGTTTTCCTTGATTCGGTGGGGATCCAGCGAAATGTTTTTTTGAGCATGCGAAGAATGTTGAAGCAGGAAGAGGATACGGCGCTGACTTGTCTGTTCATTGAGAGTGAAGAATCTAGGATGACGCCTAGGTTCCGTGCGTGGTCTGTCGGGATGGGTGCTTTTCCGAGGGCTTCCGGCCACCAGGAGTCGTCCCATGCAGAGGGGGATGTACCTAATATGAGGACTTCTGTTTTGTCTGAGTTCAGTTTCAGACGGCTTTGTTTCATCCATTCGGCGACTTCTTTCATTCCTTCGTGTAGGTTAGTTTTGGCGGTGCTGGGGTCATTGGTGAGAGAAAGGATTAGTTGAGTGTCATCCGCGTAAGAGATGATGTTGAGGTTGTGTTGGCGGGCGATGGCCGCGAGGGGGCTCATGTATATGTTGAAGAGGGTGGGGCTGAGTGAGGATCCTTGTGGTACGCCACAGATGACTTCAGTGGCCTCGGACTTGAATGGTGGGAGGCGGACTCTCTGGGTTCTTCCGGTGAGGAACGAGGTGATCCATTCAAGTGCTTTGCCTTGGATTCCGATGTTATTGAGGCGTTGTAAAAGGGTGCTGTGGCAGACTGTGTCGAATGCTGCAGAGAGGTCGAGGAGGATGAGGGCGACTGTGTCTCCATTGTCCAGTAGAGTTCGAATGTCGTCTGTTGCTGCGATGAGGGCGGTCTCAGTGCTGTGTTTTGCTCGGAAGCCAGATTGTGAGGAGTCGAGGGATTTGTTGGCTTCGAGGAAGGCGGCGAGCTGGTTGTTGACAGCTTTCTCGATGACTTTGGCCCGGAATGGAAGGAGCGAGATGGGGCGGTAATTTTTGAGTTCGGTGGGGTCCGCTGTGGGTTTTTTCAGAAGGGCGGTGAGTTCAGCGTGTTTCCAGTCTTCCGGGAAGGTGGCGGAGTTGAAGGAGCAGTTGATGACGTCTCGGAGGTGTGGTGCTATGACGGAGTCAGCTTTGTTGAAGATGTGGTGAGGACATGGGTCTGTGGGGGATCCTGAGTGGATGGAATTCATCAGGCGGATTGTGTCCTCAGTGGAGATTGGGTTCCAGTCGTTAAGGGTGTTCAGGGGGGGAGAATGTTCAGCAAATGGTAGGGTGGGTTGGTTTCCGGGTTGGTTGTCGAAGCTGTTGTGGATGTCTGCAATCTTGTTGTGGAAGAATGAGGCTAGGGAGTCGCAGAGGGCTTGAGAGGGGGTGATGTCGTTGGAGTTGGCCGAGGGATTGGAAAATTCCTTGACGATGTTGAAAAGTTCCTTGCTGTTGTGGGCGTTGTTGTCAAGTCGATCCTTGAAAGCTGTTTTCTTGGCCTTTCGGATTAGTTGGTGGTGAGTGCGGGTGGCGTTTTTGAAGGCGTCCTTGGTGCTAGTGGTTGGGTCTTTTTTCCAGGCCTTTTCAAGGGAGCGGCAGAGTTTCTTGGACTTCTTAAGATCATCGTTGAACCATGAGGCCTTTTTGCTGCCAGGTTTGCTTTGACGTTTTTTCAGTGGTGCTAAAGTGTCGGCGGTGTTGGATAACCATCGGGTGAGGTTGGCGGCGGCTTCGTTTGCGTTAGAAGAGTGGGCTGGGGTGTTTAGAAGGAGCGATGCAGAGATCTGGTCCGTGGTGATTTTGTTCCAGTTTCTTTGCAGAGTTGGTTGGAGGTGGTTGGTGGGTTTTGGTTTGTTGTAGGTGAAGTGAACGCAGCTGTGGTCAGTCCAGAGGAGATCCGTAGTGTGGCTGAAGGAGACAAGATTGCTGGAGGTGAAGATGGGGTCGAGTGTGTGACCTGCGATGTGGGTGGGGGAAGTGACTAGTTGTTTAAGTCCGAGGTTGGCGAGGTTGTCTAAGAGGGTGGCGGTGTTGCAGTCGTTGATCTTTTCAAGGTGAAAGTTGAGGTCTCCCAGAAGGATGTAGTCTTTGGAGGGGAGCGCGTGTGGGGTGATGAAGTCTGTGATGTCTTCACTGAATTTTGTGCGGGGTCCTGGTGGTCTGTAGAGGAGGTTGCCTCTGAGTGTGGTCTTGGGGTCGATGTGGATCTGGAAGTGAAGGTGTTCGGAGTTAGCGAGGTTGGCGTCAGAGCTGGTTGAGATGCGGATTGATTTCTTATGGACGATAGCGATTCCTCCTCCTGTGTGGTCGGTGCGGTCCTTGCGTGTGATCTTATAGTCTTCAGGGATGGCAATGGTGATGTCTGGGGCGGAGGAAGCGTTCATCCAAGTTTCTGTTAGGAAGGCGACGTCTGGAGAGATGGTGTCTAGTAGATTCCATAGGTCAATGGCGTGCCTGTGGACCGATCGAGTGTTGAGAAGGATGCACTGTAGGTGGTTGGGGTCGGGAATCTGTGTTGTGGTCGTAGCGGAGATGTTGTCGGTGCCGATGAATTTGCAGGAGTAGCAAGAGAAAGGTCCATGGGTGTGTCCAGGGACGGCTTGGACGCAGTTGGGGGCGCGACCGGGGTTAAGGGCTAGGAGGGTGGCGGCATCGTAGGTAATGCGGGGGGCTGGGAGGGACGGGGGCAGGGGGTATGGCGCTGGGCGCGGTCCAGGCGCGGACGGGCGTAGACGGGCTTACCTTTGGCGCACCTTCGGCGTGGCCGTAGCGCGTGGACGCTGCGCGTGGGACCATTGGCTATAAATGGATGGTGGAGGGGGCGGAGCGTGGGAGGGGCAGCAGGGAGGCGGTAGTGTGGCTGAGGGGCGGGTCAGGGGAGAACAACAACAACAAAATGGAGGGTCCGAGGGAAGGCAGGCAGGGGTATCACTGACAACAAAAATGCAGCGAGTTAGCAGTAAGCGCAATTCGAGCCCAAGCGCTGGTGAAATAAACACTATCAACACAGTTACAGATGATAACACAAGCCAATTGTCAAGTCAAAAGCCTGAGCGAGGTCGCGTTGCGAGAGGAAGGTAATTACTAAAAGCGCTATGCAGGTAATTACTAAAAGCGCTATGCAAGTGAGGCGCTAGAATATTAGGCAGCGGCAGAATAGGTTCTGTTAAAAAAGGTATTGGTGGCGTTAATGTAAATGTTTGTGCCGCACACATTTTCAGAAGGTATCAATCACGCTTCCAATAAACTTTCCCTTTTTTTTTTTTAGAGTTGTTCTTCTTCCTTTTCCTTCCTTTTATTCTTCTTTTATTATTATTTTTTTTTTTTTGCAATTCCATTCTTTTAAAACGACTTTCTGCTTCCCTGACGCTTAACAATAAACTTCTCTTCTTTGTTTTTATATGTTCTTCCTCTTGCTTTCTCTTATCAATCCTCTGTTCCAATTCATTCCTCAAAAGGGACTTTTCTACTTTTAAACTCCTTTTCTGATCCTTTACACACGTTATTTTTTTTTTTACCTCCAAAATATCCAATTTAGAATATTCCTAAATATTTTTTTATTTGTCTCTTTGAAATAAACGAACTCTTGCTTCCTTCTACACACTTGCCGTGTTTTCCTTCTTAACAATCTCCTCTTCGATCACAGTGCGTTTCTTCAGCCTTGTTACCCATTGAAATGTATACATAACATCCCAATCTCTTAAAATGGCCGCAGAGCGTGATGACGTCACACACAGTGCCAGAGTCGCTCTTCACGCGCCTCTCCTCACGCGTCACAATCACCCAGACGCTGCTCCTCTTGCTGCCGGGCGCCGACGCGCCTCTCAGTGCTTCATACGCCGCACGCGCTCCACAGCTGACATCACGCGCCTCTCAGACCTTCAATCGCCGCACGTGCTCCCCAGCTGACACGCGCTGCTTTAAACGGTAACACAATACTTTCTTCTTCCTTTTCTTTAATTTTAAAAGTCATTTACTTCTCACTCCGTCATTCCGCTCACCTCAGTTTATTTCAATTTCACCATTTATGTCAATTTCACCATTAGTTCGAATTATCCTCGTTCGTCTGTATCTTCCTGCCACTTCACTTTATTTCTCTCCTTCAAACTCAGTGGGTCCACGCAGAGTTGCCCAATCCTCCGTCGCCAAAATTGTAAAGACGGGTCTCAGTCAGGGTTCCTTCTTCAAGTACTTTATTGGCAACCCTGCTTAACGAAGCAGGAACGATCTCAACAAGTCCTCTGTCTCACATCAACTGTCCCACCCTGGAACCCCACATACACGTTCTTATTCTAAAAACCTACCCACATTCCTAACAAGAATACTACAACACAACAATGTCACGTTGATTTTGCTGTCACAGTATATGTTTTCTTTTGCTTCGGTTTGAGTGAAGTTGTCAGTAGAAAGTTTTAAAGAGGGGTTGCATGTAATGTAATGCTGAATGGTTACACATGCTATCTGGACGTATTGTGACAATTTTGTGCGATGTTACGCTGAAGTTTTTCTGATGATGTCAGTTGCCAAACGTATTTTGCTAGTTTTGCGTTTCTGCTCCAGCAAGACTATGCAGCAGAGGGTAAGTGTATGAAATGTGACCGTGGTCCTGCAAAGTCATACCAAGAGGGCATGCTATAGTGTAGTTATCCCTGGTCCTGCAAGAGGGTGTGCAGTAGATGATGAGTGTTGAGTTCGCCGGTGAACGTGTAGTGCTATTCCCTAAGCCTACAAAAGTATGCAGTGTAGGGTGTGCGTTGTGTTTCCTGGTAATGAAGAGTGTGCAGTAGAGGGGAAGCATGTAGTATGTTTCCCAAAAGTGAGTGCGGTAGATGGCGTGTGTATTTCCCTGGTCCTGCCTCTATGCAAAGTGTGCAGTAGGAGGGGCGTAAATGCTATGTCCCTGGCCCTGCGAGTGTGCAAGGCAGGTGGCAAGTGGTAAAGGCGTTGTTATATACCTACTTATCTATAGTACTATTTTCTATCTTACGTTTCCTGTTGTATTTATTATTTTTCAAAGAGGAGGAGATGGCCTTGAATCCCAGGCCTATGCCATCAGCACATGGCTGTCCTCTTCGTGTGACCTAGTGGCCCCGCTTAGAAAGATCAAAGCAGTTCGCCCCTATGATGCGCACAAATGGTTCTCCCCAGAACTCAAAGCGCTAAAACTCGACCTTAGACGGTCGGAACGCCTCTGGAGACGGAAGTACTGTCCTTCTCTGCGCGCCAAATATAAACAACTTCTCACCGAATATAAAAAAGCCATTTTAACGGCCAAAACTTCCTATTTCACTGAGAAAGTAGCTCTCTCCGTCAATAAACCTCGTGAAATCTTCTCCCTGGTTCACAATCTTGCCACTTCTGAACGCTCCTCCCCTTCTCTGGTTCCCTCTCAGTCCCTCTGTTTGTCACTCAATGACTTTTTCATTGACAAGATTGTGAAGATCAAAGCTAACATCCCTACCGTGTCTCAACCCAGCCGCACCCGTCCCTTCGCACCCCCCCCGTCCTCCTTTACTCTCTTTCCTCCTATCTCACCTGATTTATTTCTCAAATATCTGATCAAAGTTAAGTCTGGCTCTCCCGCGGACTGTGCACCTGCACGCATCCTTAAAACCCTCTTCACCAACTGTCCTGCCCCCCCTCTTGCTCTACTTAATTCTCCTTTGGCTACTGGTTCTGTCCCCTTATCTTTCAAATCTGCAATCGTCCTCCCCATTTTAAAAAAAACTGGTCTGGATCCCTCTCTCCCCTCTAATTTTCGACCCATTTCCCTTCTTCCCTACCTCGGCAAGATCCTTGAGACCCATGTCACCTCCTGCCTCTCCTCGTATATCGAGGAGAATGGCCTCCTGGCTTCCCATCAGGCAGGTTTCCGCCCGGGCCACTCCACGGAGGCAGTGGTCATTGCAGTTCTGGATGAACTCAAGGGGAAAGCCGATTCTAACCTTCCCCAAGCCTTGGTCCTCCTCGATTTGTCCGCTGCGTTTGACACGGTTGACCACTCCATTCTTCTCGACCGTGTCAGCGCAGCGGGCATTCGGGGCGCGGCCTTTTCTTGGCTCGCGTCCTTCCTTCGGGATAGGTCCCAGGCTGTTCACCTCTCCGGTTTCTCTGCCCCTCCCCGCTCGGTCTCTTGTGGTGTTCCCCAAGGTTCCTCCCTGTCCCCCCTCCTTTTCAATCTCTATATCTGTCCTCTCATCTCTTCCCTTCTCGAGCTGGGGGTCTCTGTGTACAATTACGCCGACGACCTCCAGCTCGTCTTTGATCTCTCTTCTTCCCCCGACTCTCTTCCCAAATTTTGTTCCACTTTAATTTTCATTTCCGAGTGGATGAGCGCTAATCATCTTAAGCTCAATCCTGACAAAACGGAACTTGTCCTCACTGGTGGTCCCTCTAACCCTTGGTCCCCTGCACACTGGCCCCCATCTTTTGGATCCCCTCCCTCACCTGTATCCTCCGTTCGCACTCTTGGTATTAAAGTCAGTCATGACTTATCCATGCACAACCAGATCAGTTCCGTCGTGTCCTCCTGTTTTCTGTCCCTCCGTCTCATCCGGAAAATCTCGCGTTTCTTTTCCACCGACGCACTCAAAACCATAGTCGCGGCTTTAATCATCTCCCGCCTCGACTATGGGAATGGCCTCTACGTGGGCATACCTGCTTACGAGACTCGCCGCCTCCAGGCCATACAAAATCAGGCCGCCCGCCTCATTTTGTCTCTCCCCAAATCCTCCCATATCACTCCCGCTCTCAAATCTCTTCATTGGCTCCCTATCCGATTCAGATCCTTCTTCAAATTGGCTTGCTTAGCTTTTCGAGCTCATTCCCGCTTCGCTCCCTCTTTCATCACTTCTCTTATCTCTTCTCACGCCCCTAGTCGCACGCTTCGATCTTCCTCTCTTTCTCTCTTGCACATCCCTCGTTTTCGCAAATCCAGAACTGGCGGTACTCGGTTTTCTGTCCTGGCCCCCCAGTTCTGGAATAGCCTCCCACTTTCTATTCGCTCTATTCCCATCTACACTCACTTTCGTAAGGCCCTTAAAACTTTCCTTTTTTCTCAGGCTTTTCCCTCTTAGTTCTCCTGGTTTCCCGTTGTGAGCTCTGAACAGGTCCCTAGCGCCAGGAAGCCGCTTGGCCGCAGTGCGCTTTATTAAATATTTTTTTCATTTCATTTCATTTCATGTGATATACCCTGCTGTTTAGTTGCAATGGTTTCTCTCCATAACTCTCTGTTCCTTGCTGCTCAGCCAGTGTGTGATTTCTTTAAATGTTGATGAGTGCCTGTAAGAGTGTCAGTTAGAGAGAGCGGGCTGAGCAGGAAGGAAGCTCCTCCTGGTGGGGTACATTACCATGTAACTTGTACCCTAAGCTGCATGTTCTTCCATAAACCTACAACCTATTAGCCTACGTGAACTGGCTACATGACTCATGCCTACCAAGAGGGTATACCAAATGAGAGAGAGGTAATGAAGATTCTGTCTTATTGAGAGGCATTCATAAGAAACTCCCAATTCACTCTTCACAGTGCCAATGATGTAGAGTAGGGGAACATTCTTTTGGTTCAGTATGCAGCCTCATTATGTCACGTGACCCATAACATTTACAAGACCAGAGCGAACGCCATCCTGATCCCCAGAACGACTCTCTCATTGTGCCACTTCCATTCATTTTTTCTTAGATCCCTTTTGTATAACATGTATTATAATGTAACAAGAGCAACAGAGCCCTTCAGACAGACCCACAAACATCCAAATCTGCGGTAAGTTTTCCATCGCTGACCCACCCTACATTTGGCACAGAAGTGTGCAATCCCACCACATACGAGACATTCTGCACAACTTGCATGTGCCAACACTGATTTAAAGCTCTGTTATCAGCGGATCCTAACAGTAACCACGTGGCACTGCTGAGAGAGCCAGATAGTTCAGTTACTCACCGAAAAAGCCCTGTTAAACTGGATACTTCTGAATTTGGTTTTCCAAAATGATATATTTTCCTTTGCTTTTTGATTTCAAATATATATATGAGCTACAGTTATATTTATTGAGCTGTACACATTTACAAATAACGTAGGGGCACTGAAGGTTTGTGACCCCACGGTTATTAACATAAGTGTACCACAATGAAACATACATTTTTCTTGACTTGATGCAAATGTCTAAAAGAGTGAGTGAAATGTGCAAGCCTACCTGGTGAAGGGAATGCTGGGAGTGGAGTCCAGGGTTGCACTGCGAACTCATTTGCCAACCCTTTTGGTGTTTAGTGGGATAGGTATTATTTATTTATTTATTTATTTACTAGCAGCCCGTCCCGACGTTGTCCGGGTAGGCTTTGCGAGGTGAAAGGTACTCACCAGCATTGCGCACCCCGGACACGGGCAGCTCCTTTCTCTCTCTTACCAATCACCCCTTTTTGCCCACTTCCCCTCAAACTACCTGGCCCTCTGTTCTGAGAGCCTCAGCTTCACCTGTCCTGGCCATCCAATTTGCAGTCAATCTGTTTGTTTACCTGACGGCTCTCACCAGAGAGGCAGTGTCCCTCCCCCTCTCTCCCCCCATCACACTCCCCTCCCCCATCATCTGTAGCGGGAGGCGCCCCAGGCACATACATACCTGCCATTCCTCCCACGGGGAAGTCAGGGTGGAGGGAGAGTCCTGAAAACAAATGTGGCTTGAACATTTAAGTATTCCGCTGATTAGTCTACAGACTTCCCGCTATTGCAGCCAGTCTGTGTACGTTAAGGCATGCAGTGAGGTCGCATCTGCATTCCTTATCTCTAACTGTGCGCGTGTTGACGCAGGCAAATGAGTACGTGTCCAATGAGGCGATTCTTCTTGTTATCCGGCCCCCTGTGATTGTGAAAGGATTGACACAGTTGGTAAAAGTTGTTTATTGACGTCGATAAGAGAGCACACGCCACGCCCCCCAATTGTGATGAAGCGATGGTGTGCTCAGTTTGTAATTGTGAGCACTGTGTTTAACGTGCGGCGCTTGGAATTGTAATCCTTTTTCGCGCACATTGACACCTTCATTAGGCGTCCAATGGGGCCCCCTGTGAATGTGAAAGGATTGATACGATTGGCAACACTCTGTTTAACGTGCGGTTTAACGTGCGGCGCTTGGAATTGTAAACCTTTTTCACGCACATTGACACGTACGGCCACCTTCATTAAGGCGTCCAATGGGGGCCCCTGTGAATGTGAAAGGATTGATACGATTGGCAACACTCTGTTTAACGTGCGGCGCTTCCAACCACTGTAGTAGTGTAGTTTGAGGTCGATGAGAGAGCACACTCCACGCCCCCCAATGACGCCCACGCCACGCCCACCAACACGGCCACTGTCGTTTAGAATGCCCAGAAGGGACTACTTTACCCCCCTATGTTGTTTTACGTTTCTAATGTATATGGTGCCCAGATGTGTAGCCTATGTCCATCTGCATTCACTCCCTTTTCCAATGGTGTATTGGGTGTTATGATTGGTGCTGTACTTCCAGAGTTTACCCGCCTCAAAGGTTCACAGTTCTCTGTTTATAATAGTAGTATAGATTACTCCGTGCGTCCAGACCCTGGGCCAGAGATGGTATCTTTTAATTGGCGCGCGCGAGGAGGCCGCGCGGAACGGGCACCGTGGCTCACGCACCCTCCGCCGCCCAGTCTACTCCAGAGGCGTGCAACACGCGCCTGGGAGTGGAGAGCCGACATTTTGGGTGGATTATCATTAAGGCTTCCTGTATTCCGTTTTTACTGATTTTTGCAGATAAATACAGACAAAAATCATATATTTTCTTGTCTGTATTTATTTTTAAATGTGTATTAAAACGGAAGTTGGGTTGCTTCTTGAGTAATTCTAAATGCTGTCTGCCATAACTGCCAGGCCAATAGATATGTGATAGCTAGGGGTTTAAAAAAGAAAGAGATTTTAGTAAAGAGACTTTAACTGCAGTAGATATGCGCAAGGTTGATATTGAAATTTGCAAATTTTCATTTAATTGCAATGATTTTTCTTCTGCAGGTGTTCACAGTACAGAAACCTGGCAGGCATTCAAGTGTGACTGCATATTTATCGGTTAAATACATGTGGAAATATACTAATTTCAGCGTAATTTTTCCACAAAACCCAAAATAAATATGGATTAAATACAGATAAAATTAGCAAAAAATAAATATGGATAAATACAGACGGAAATGGCAAAAAAATAAATACGTAAAACCGGAAGCCCTAATTATCGTATATACAAAAGCTGTTCATTGTGCATCAGAACAAATATGCAGCCCTTGTCCGTAATATCATCGCCTTTAAAGGAGTGCAAGTTTATGATTCATCAGGTCTGCGCTGTGGTAAATAAAATTACCTGGTCAGTTTTTCCGTATAATTATCATTACAAGACAGCTCATAAAAATGAGAGGCAGAGTCCGTGGTATCTGAGTCTTACGGGTTTTAATGGAAAACCTCGAGGTTGGAGATCATGTTCCGTCACCACTAGGGTTCGGGAAGGGACAGTCAACGTTTTTATTAACATTACACATTATATATAGTAAAGTAACATAATTGAATCCAATACAGTAGGCGTAACAGGTGAAAAAGAGCGAGATAAGAACACATGTGCATAATAAGAGGCGTGAAAATAGGCGTACACAAAGGCGTGCACTATACATGTCAGAGGAACGTCACAAGAATCGTCACATGTGGGTGGATGCATAGAGAAAGTTGCAGAATCAGCAGAAAGTGCGGATGCGCGCGCAGCTAGCATGACGTGACATAGATGTGGTAACTGGGGAGAACTTTAACACTAGTAGAGGAGACAGAAGTCTGGGATGTCAGAACGACCTGGACCTATAACATATCTGGTATCTTATGTTTGGAGGATGTATTATCTGGAGTAAAAGGTCTCTCGGGCAGAGGCTATTCTATACTGAATGCTAGTGCGTGCATATGTGTCTACGTGTCTACGTGCAGGGCCATGGGCCTACTATGGCAACTGGAACTGTAAATTACTTGCATGGAGACAGGAAGGCTTGCTCTTTGCTCTGCAGCCGGGGAGATGTTTACCTAAATCACTAGACAGGAATGTATTTTCGAGGAGGCTGAACAGATAACTTGAAGGCAAAATACTGTTGTGGCAGGCAGGCCAGGTTGAGCCAGGCACCGCTTCGCTTGGCAGGAAGTAAGGCAGAGGTCAGGGATACGTGTCCATGCTGCAGCTTTCAGAGGCAGGAGGCAGAAAGCAGAAAGGGCTCGGAGACAGAAATCAGGGCCTAGCTCGGCAGAGCCAGGAAAAACGTAAAAGTGTACCATGTAAAGACGTTGGCATGGTATGGTTAGGAACTGAATTATCGATCCATTCATGGTGGATCTGAAAGAGGACATGTTAACGTTGGACGCAAATGTATTTGCGTCTTCATATTCGGTCATGGAGGGAAATTACATGCACTTTAAGCACATACATGGAGACGTTGGGGTACACGTTAGGGGACATACTTGACCATAAAAATTTCAATTACCTCATTCCCTCCTTGTCCCCTACGTACCCTTCAGGATATATCAATCTTCATGAGTCCATCTATCTGTTCATATAACATCATTTGCTCATCTTTTTTCATTCGGGCACGAGAACGTGGACTTGGACGGGGAATACATGATGTGGCGCACAAGCCGCAAATCGCTGGCCCACATTGTAGACATAGGCAACAACTGAATACTATGAGTAGGGCTATTCCAAGGAAGGATAGGACTTTCCATCCCCAGGCGGATAACACGCTCCAGAGCCAACCGGACCAGGTCCAGGTGCCTGGATTCTGATGTATCTGACTAGCAATCTTCTGGAGCCGAGTTATGACTCTGTATACTGACGGTGCATTATTTGGAATGAAAACACAACAACTGGATCCGATGACTCTACAAGCCCCGCCCCTATCTGCCAGGATGACGTCAAGGACGAGACGATTTTGAAGAACGACAAGTCTCATAGCAGACTGCTCTTCTGTTAAGTTACCTAGGGCAAAAGTAGTTTCATTCACTACAGCTTCAAGGGTTCTGGTCATTTTACGTATCAGTTTACTGTTTGAGACAGTTCCTAAATAAGGAAAGAATCCTTTATTGAAATCTGTGTATTGTTCCCATGTTGTTTCAGTGTAATCGACAATTGGGAGTTCTCTCTTGGGTCTAACATGAATGAGATGAGAATTTCTATGGTAATCAGGTGGGGCTAGAAAAACAGGTGGCAATAGGAATGCAATATAACAAGTACCATCCCAGTCTGGAGGTAAACGTATATAAGCTGTATGGTCACAAATGAAATAGGAATGTCGGGAAGCTTTGAATGTAGACTTGCCTTTATCACTGAATTCAATAACTGTATTACAATCGCTGTGTCCTAAATGTACTGAACCATTCTTTCTAACGCATAGGTCACCTTTCACTGGCAAAACTGTAATTGAAGGTGAGTTCGAACTAGTTTCTGACTGGACATTCAAAATCATGAGGTTAAGTGTAAAATTACCTAATCCATATACTTCGTTTTCTAGATCGGTACCTGTCATTTGGGGAAGACCCTCCTTGTCAGGGAAACATGCCTTATTCATAACTGTGTTCAGGTCTCCCCATATCCAATTACCTTGGGAAACTTTGGACTTACTGTCTAACGAGAACATTAATGTAAACGATGTACCACATGAACCATTATGTGTAAACGGATAAGGAAAAAGAGGCAAGGCTCCCGTCATTTTCTGGTAGGGAGGGAGTCGGCCACATACCCAGCAATTAGTAGCATTGCTGGTCTGGTGAGAATGATGTAACATACGGATGAAAGAATTGTTACGCAGTGCAAGTCGGTTAGAAAGTTTGTGCGGGGGCAGATCACTAAAGGTGTGGTCTGCAGTGTCATTGAAAGAAGAATGTGCTTGTATAGGAAAATATACATGTAACATATAGCTTAGGCATATAATCGTAAGACTCAGAAAGAACATGATAAGTAAAGTAACGATACATCTGCTTCGGAGATTCTTGCAATATTTCTGTTTCTTGATCTCCTGTCTATCTCTCTCACTATGTGGGTCTAGCTTGTACATGTCAGGAACCTGTCTAACCGCTTCACCCAGGGGGGACTTAAACAATTATACTGTCTGACTTACTAGACCTCAACTTTAATTTGTACTCCTGGGACGGAGTTTTCTCTACCAGGGGGAGTTTAGTATCAGTCTCTGGAATGCGAAAGTCCTGGGAATCAGTTTTTGGCGGAAGTCCATAGCACTTCTTGACGTGGAGCCAGTTTTTTCTTCCTTCGAGTTTCACGGCAGTCCTCGTTGTCATTAAAACGATCTTCGGTTCCTTCCAACGGGGCTCCAGAGGGCTTGACCTTTCAAAATTCCGAACATATACATAATCGCCAGGGACGATTTTGTGTGGCTTCACCTCGGTGTTGTCTGGAAAGGCTGCTGCGACCTGTGAACGACATGATTGTAGTGCAGACATCAAGGAAGCAAGGTAATCTGTCAGCATATTACTGTCAACATCGGTTAATTTACGAGGCAGAGGCGTCCCCCACATATTCGGTGGCCGGCCAAAAACCACCTCATACGGGGATAGCCCTGTCCTAGAATGGGCTACCATTCGCATATAGAAGAGGGCAACTGGAAGGGCTACTATCCAGTCTACTCCTTTTTCTGCACAGACCTTGGCAAGACATGTTTTCAGAGTCTGTGTCTCTCAACTAATCCAGCTGCTTCGGGATGCCGAACACAGTGGAACTTCCATTGGTATCCTAACAAAAGGGAAACCTGCTTCATGAGCTCGGACGAGAATGGCTGTCCGTTATCTGAATACACGACACGAGGCAAACCAAACCTCGGGAAAAATTCGCGAACCAACTGCTTGGCAGTGGTCACGGCAGTGTAATCTGGAACTGGATATGCTTCTGTCCATCGGGAAAGTGCACATACAACTACGAGGACATACTTGAATCCTCGACAACGGTCCATCTGGATATAATCCATCTGAAGGACTTCAAAAGGGTGATCAGGAGGATGAAATCCACCTTGCTCTACGGGAATGCCTTTACCTGGGTTGAACTGACAACAGATCATGCAAGTACGCACTTTCTGTTTTGCTGCTGCTCGTAAATGCTTATTGAACCAAAGGTTTTGAATACTGTCTAACATAGCTTTTTCTCCTAAATGTGCAGGACTATGTGCGGTGTTAATGATAACTTGAACCATAGAGTCGGGGATAAACCAAGTGGCTTTTCCCTTCGTCATCCATCCCTGTTCTGTCTGGATCCCTCCTAGTTCTGTCCATTTCTTGATTTCATCTGGGGTAGCATGTGTCTGTATGTCAATTACATCTAGTGCGGGATCCCTAACTGTCATGCAATGTGTTGGAACTACTGTCCTTGTCATATCAGTCGTATGAGTATGAGTCTGTGCTGTATGTTTGGCTGTTCGATCTGCCAGGTCGTTACCCTGGGAAATGGTATCTGTGACTTTCGTATGTGCCTTACACTTCATGATGGCTATGGCTGTAGGCAAATGTATTGCTTCTAACAGAGCTTGAATGAGGGGACCGTGCTGTATCTTGGCACCGTGGGAAGTTAAAAAACCTCTCTCTTGCCACATGACTCCGAAGTCGTGTACAACTCCGAATGCATAACGGGAATCTGTGTATATGTTAACTTTCTTGTTCTTGGCTCGAATACAGGCTTGGGTCAGAGCGATGAGCTCTGCTGCTTGGGCAGACAGGGTGTCAATACGATGTGTTTCTATGACTTCGGTTTCAGTGGTCACTGCATATGCGGCCACCAACTCTCCTGTACTGGTTCTCATACATGAACCATCCACATAAAGTGTCAGGTCCGGATCTGGTAATGCGATATCTGTCAGATCTTGTCTGGGCTTCGTCATAGTGTTAATGACTTCCACACAGTCATGTGCCAAAGGGTCTATTGTACTTAACGGTAAAAGTGTAGCAGGATTCAGTGTGTTGCAGCGTTTGATTTCTATGTGTGGCTGGAATAACGTTAATTCATAACCTGTCAGTCGTGCTATAGTCAAGTGCTGAGTCTGTGTTCGGTTTAAAAGAACTTCCACGGAATGTGGAACCTGTACTGTCAATTGGTGTCCTAATACTATGGAATCACTTTGTCTAATTGCTAGAGCTGTTGCTGCTACAGATTTCAAGCACGCAGGCAGAGCCTGGGCTACTGGGTCTAATGTACTAGAAAAATAAGCAAATGGCTTGTGTGAACCTGCTTGATCTTGGGTGAGTACTGACAATGCAGTACCTTCGCGCTCTGTGACAAAAAGTGTAAAAGGCTTGCTGTAACATGGTGTCGCTAGAACAGGTGCTTGACATAGGGCTTTCTTCAAGTCGTCAAAAGCTTGTGTATGTTCCTGAGTCCAAGGGAGGACAGTCGATGTCGCTGCCTCCTGGGTTGTCAACTGTATAAGGGGCTTGGCTAGATATGCGTACTGAGGAATCCATTGTATACAGTAAGAGGTGAGACCTATAAAGGCCCGTACTTCTTTTTGTGTCTTGGGTTGCGGCATATGTACAATTAACTGGATGCGGTCAGGTGTAAGCTGTCTCCCCCTCTTGGACAGCAAGTGACCAAGGTACACAACTTGCTGAACACAGAATTGCAGCTTCGAAGGAGACACTTTGTGTCCCTTGTCGGCCAGGAATTATAGGACTGTCAGAGATGCTTGTTCACATTCTTGTTCACTTCGAGTGGTGATCAATAGATCATCGACATACTGAAGTAGGGCAGTGTTAGCAGGCATGTGGATACTGTCAAGTTGTCTTTTCAGTGCTTGGCTATAGATACTCAGACTTTCCGTGAACCCTTGAGGTGCACGTGCAAATTTAAAGCTTCGGCCATTTAAACTGAATCCGAAAAGGTACTGGCTTTCCGGATCAATGGGAACACTAAAGAAGGCATTCTTAAGATCGATTACAGTAAAGAACACCGCTTCGGAATCAATAGCAGTCAATAGCGATGAAATATCTGGGACCACTTGGAACTGGGGTATGATACATTTGTTAAGCTCTCTAAGGTCAATCACCAGACGATACACAGGAGGTTCATTTGGATCAGTACGTTTGAGAATCGGAATGATTGGAGAATTACAAATATTGGAGTCAGTTTCTACTACTACTCCTTGAGCAATGAGCTCGTCAATGATTTTCAATAAGGCTGCTACAGCCTCGGGTGGCAATTTGTATTGTCGGATTCTGGGCAGAACAACACCTGTCTTGAGTGTGACACGATATGGTGTGATATGCATACAACCTACATCAGTCGGAGCTCGTGCCCATAAATGCTGCGGTACATTCTGTAATCGGGGATAAAAATCTCTCAACACATAGTGACCCTTGAAGTCACGTAAAAACAATCTCACTCCTTCCGGAGAACAACATATTACAGCTCCTAGAGCTTTCAGCGTTTTAATACCTAACAGGTTTTCTGGACATGACTTCGTAAGCAATAAATCTGTAGTACGGGACAATGGACCAACTGCAAGGGGAACTGGTTTAGATACTTCATTAACAATAGGCTTTCCTGAAAATCCAAGGGAAACATTCTGTGAGCCTGAGAGGGGTGCCCCTGGAACCTCGTCATGACTAATGGTAGTTCTGCTTGCCCCTGTGTCAATCAGAAATTTTCTGTCTTTTCCTAATACCTGACTATGTACATAAGGACCGTCTTGATCTACAGGAATCTCGATGAGAGGCAAACCCACTTCCCTCTCTAGGCTGTTTCATGAATACTGCTGGTAATCTGGATACTCTGACTGTGCATACTGGTACATCTGCTGTGTAACTGTTGCGGCAATGGGTTGGGGCTGTGGTACCGCTACGGTCTGTTGCTGAACATGTTGTGGAGCAGGTTGCGGATTCTGTTGAATATTCTGTTGAACATATTCTGGCCTGGGTTGACGTGGTCTTTCTTTCGTTTTGCCTGTAGCAATATTATGTTTCAGAACGGCACAATCACTAATAAAATGACCTGGCTGTTTGCAATAATTGCAATTTCCTTTAACGGGACCTGTAGGACGACTAATCTGTGTGTTCTGCATGTTACCCCTCTTCTGACCATCTGCTGGAACAGACTGGGCAACTAATACTTTCATTTTAGTGTCTTTCATGCGTCTCTGTTCATGATCGTGTTCCTCTCTGATTCTATTCTGGTGGTACTGTAACATTTGTAACATTTGGGAAGGCGTATTTGCTTGCCATGTACTTTCGACTTTCAATACTCTGTTCTTAACCTGGGGTAAGGAATTCTCAACTAATTTGGTTACGAAAAGATGGGGGAATGACTCACTACTTGTTTTTAGGCCACTATTAATAATAAAACATTTCTCGAATCTAGAATAAAAATCACTAGTGTCTTCATCTGGTTTCTGTTTACAGGCTGAAATTGCATCCCAATCTTCCTTTTTGACTGTCAATAATCTAGGCAAAACCTGTACTAACAATCCTGGTAATGCTTTGGTTTTGTCCCCAAGACCTAAACCTGGGGTACGTCCTTTTTCTTCATCTTCTAATTCGGTCCAATTAATCTTTTTATCTCCCCCCTCCCAATCCTTCTCTTTCAGTTTTTCGTAAATCCCTGCTGGCAATAATACTTTTAACATTTTAAGAATGTCTGAATATGTGTAATCGCCCATAAGTAACATATCTTTCAATTCACGGTGGAATCCTGCAGGGTCTTTATCGTGACAAGGTACAATTTTCTTCATTTCCAATAATTCCATTTTAGTCAAAGGAGTGTATACAAATACACGTTCAAGCGTATTATCTGGCTTCCGGATTGGATGTACTTCTCGTAAAGGATTCTGTCTATCTAGGTGATATGGCTGTCTAACTGGGGGTGGAACTGAAACAAGACGTGGAGTCAGGAACGTACTATATTTGTGACGTTCTAAAATGATATCAATTAAATCGGTACCTAGGCCTCTCCACCTTCTCAGGAGTAAGTCTTGTAATAGATTATACAGCGGACCTGGATCACACTGTTGGTTTTCATACTGGGTAATGAGATGTTGGGTCATGTATATACCAGCTAGTCGCTGTTCTTCTGGAGTAAGTCTTAAAAACGTTTGCACTACTAGATCATCTTTATATATATATTGTCATCCCCGGCCCATTGAACTGCTGACCGGGCTAGTTCCTGATCACGTAAGGTAGTGAGTTCATGATAACCTACTCTTTCTTTCAGTATTTTATCAGTAACTTGGAATATATGTTCAAGAGAACATTGCTCTGGTATCGGGGAAAGGTATCGTTTCTTGCTATCTAGACGAATGGGTCTGTCAAAAGGATTACCTAAAGGGTACTGTTTAGGAGGTTTCGCTCTACCTACATACGCTATCGTATCTTGCTGCACTTCCGGACTTTCTAATTCTTCTTCTTCTGAGGATTCATTCTTATCTGACTCGGCTGTCCTTTCGGCATTCTGTCGGGTATGTATGGCTACTATTTCTTTACGGATTTTTCTAGACATGGCATCTATACATTTCTCTCTGTCATGCTTACAATCTGCAATATTCTGACTCCTTTTAGTCAATACATTCATCTCTTCTTGATCAAAACCCGGTCGATCTCGTTCTCTTATCAAACAATTAATCAAGAACCGTAATATTAAAGCTTGTGTATCAACTTTCTGATATGCCATGGCTTCACGAACACATTCAGGGCCTTCTCCTGTTTGAATAAAATGATATATCCTGTCTAATTGTTCGGGCATTCCTGGTAGTGTAATCAGGTAATCTGCAACACGTCTTAAACGTAACGAGGCTAACATCATGGGTCCTGTCTTGCCAGGTACTGAATCATATCTACAATCTGTAAGATATTGTTTAAGCGTTTCAGAAGGGGTCGCTTTCGGGGTGCGCAGTGTAGCTAATTCTCTCATTGTCAGTCGCTGTACTTGCGGCGGGGTGTGATAGGGACCTCCTGTGGCCCCTCCTGAGGCGGAAGCATGGGCATAATCTGGCTGTAGGGTAGGCATATGTAACGGGACTGAACCTTGTGCTCCATCTGTCGAAAAAGGATTAGTAGGGGGAACAGTAGGGGAAGTGATACCAGGTGCGGGAAAATGCTGACGTGGAGGGATCGTGGCTTGTGGCAATTGATCAGCAGGAATAGGCTGTGGCAGATTATTATTAGCAGGTTGTACGGGAACGTTGGTATTTGCGGGAGCTACATCATCTAAATAGGAAGAAAGGAAAATATCTGCTGCGGTCTTATGGTGACGTACTTTAGTCGGAATCAATGGTGGTGGCAAGATACTGGATACTTCCGGGTTGGCCTTAGGCAGGCCCTCGGCAAGAACTGGATACATGCCTGTAATGAATGTATTTCTTTTACGGTCTAATTGTTCTGATCTGACCTGTTCTCCTTCTTCTAGTAACTCTTTTTCTTTGGCTTTTTCAGATTCTTCTCTACTTCTCTCTGCTTTTCTGAATTCGTTTTCTGTTCTTCTATGCGATTCTTTACGCCACAATTCTATGGCATCTTTCTGAGACTGTCTGGCTTTCTTTTTCCATAATGCTTCTTCTACTCTCATGATGCACTCGGCATCCCATGTCCCTGAGGCAGGCCATCTAAACTTCTCTTCTAAATGCTTAGTGTAGTCCACCCACAAATCTAAATACAACACAGCGTCTAAGCCGTGCTTGTGGTACATAAAATATCCTGGAGTGTCCCTAGGCGGGACAGGCACTGCTTCTTTGAGTATCCCTTTCCTAGTTCCTATCTGACGTAACTTTGAAAATAACGGCATTTTTACTTTGACTCGAACACAATAAACACGGCAATGAAAAGCAAACTGTCATTCATACCACGACATGAAACACATTTAAAACATCTCGAATAGATACTGTCTAGTACATAAAACGCAATACTTAGAATCACGTGAGAATGATGCTAGAAGGCTTGAATACTGAATCACTGAATCACTGAATTACTAGATGCACTGCTAAACAGTACAGACCGGTTCCATAAAGAGACACGTCATACCGCGCTCACCTAAGTGAACACGTGCGGACCAGGACTGTGTACCCAGACCTGTCTTGACCGGACGCAAACTAATGTACCCGTCTAGATGCGTCCCTAGCAACGGTACTCACCGGGAGCAATACTTGAACTTGAAGGCCTCGGACTGGACTGGACTTCTACTGGTACTGCTACTACGCATGCGCCTCGTCACATCGGAACAGGTGGGCCTCTGGATACCTCGGACACTGCTACTCTCGGCTGGGCTCTGGTCGGGATCCTCCGCACTCCTCAGCGCCTCGTCTGGATGTCGACCGCAGTCTCCGTCACCTTCGTAGGCCTGAGGGAGATACAGGAAAACCTGCAGATGCGCATAGGTGTCCGTCACGGCTGTGGCAGGGGGCAAGGCCTGCGACGCATCGCCGGCGCGTGGGGTGGGGGAGGGGTCCCTGTTCGGGCGCCAAATTATGTGGTAAATAAAATTACCTGGTCAGTTTTTCCGTATAATTATCATTACAAGACAGCTCATAAAAATGAGAGGCAGAGTCCGTGGCATCTGAGTCTTACGGGTTTTAATGGAAAACCTTGAGGTTGGAGATCATGTTCCGTCACCACTAGGGTTCGGGAAGGGACAGTCAACGTTTTTATTAACATTACACATTATATATAGTAAAGTAACATAATTGAATCCAATACAGTAGGCGTAACAGGTGAAAAAGAGCGAGATAAGAACACATGTGCGTAATAAGAGGCGTGAAAATAGGCGTACACGAAGGCGTGCACTATACATGTCAGAGGAACGTCACAAGAATCGTCACATGTGGGTGGGTGCATAGAGAAAGTTGCAGAATCAGCAGAAAGTGCGGATGCGCGCGCAGCTAGCATGACGTGACATAGATGTGGTAACTGGGGAGAACTTTAACACTAGTAGAGGAGACAGAAGTCTGGGATGTCAGAACGACCTGGACCTATAACATATCTGGTATCTTATGTTTGGAGGATGTATTATCTGGAGTAAAAGGTCTCTCGGGCAGAGGCTATTCTATACTGAATGCTAGTGCGTGCATATGTGTCTACGTGTCTACGTGCAGGGCCATGGGCCTACTATGGCAATGGGAACTGTAAATTACTTGCATGGAGACAGGAAGGCTTGCTCTTTGCTCTGCAGCCGGGGAGATGTTTACCTAAATCACTAGACAGGAATGTATTTTCGAGGAGGCTGAACAGATAACTTGAAGGCAAAATACTGTTGTGGCAGGCAGGCCAGGTTGAGCCAGGCACCGCTTCGCTTGGCAGGAAGTAAGGCAGAGGTCAGGGATACGTGTCCATGCTGCAGCTTTCAGGGGCAGGAGGCAGAAAGCAGAAAGGGCTCGGAGACAGAAATCAGGGCCTAGCTCGGCAGAGCCAGGAAAAACGTAAAAGTGTACCATGTAAAGACGTTGGCATGGTATGGTTAGGAACTGAATTATCGATCCATTCATGGTGGATCTGAAAGAGGACATGTTAACGTTGGACGCAAATGTATTTGCGTCTTCATATTCGGTCATGGAGGGAAATTACATGCACTTTAAGCACGTACATGGAGACGTTGGGGTACACGTTAGGGGACATACTTGACCATAAAAATTTCAATTACCTCAGCGCAATGGATTGAACGCATCACCAGGAGTACATAAAATGTCACATAAACTCACTTTAAGGTTATTTTTTAAATATTGGGTTTGCTGATAGGTTGGGCATTCGCTCTGAGCGCAGTTTGTGGCATATTTCGTGATTTCTGTGGAACTACATTCTCTTCATGTCTCCAGTTCACTCATGTCACAATGTTGGTGCTTCATTCTCATGCATCTGGAGGGAGCTGACTACAGGGAGTACAATCTCTTCTTACTGTGGGTGGAAACTTGGGAATGTAAATGCCGTCTTTGTTCTTTCTGCTTGATTCTATCCGGTGAGTGAGATGTAAGGCTTGACCAGTCGCCTGCTCATGTCACCCTGGATGTAATTAGAATGCTTTTAATGAAATTAATCGCGGTCCTTCTTTTGATCGGCAAACACACTCCCAAGTGATGTGCAAAGATTGGAATTTGTTCCTTTACCCTGCATCAAATTGTTTTTATCCTGTAAAGTGTTAGTTGTTGTGGGCAAATGCCCAAAAAAGGTTAAGAAAACGATCTGCCGAAGTGAAGGTGCTGAAGCCAAGGAAGTGGTATTTCTGCTCGGCAGCTGAACCCAGGTGATCTCAAATACAGGCAAGTAGGTATTCCGTCCCTTGTGGAAAAGACCTGCCTACAGATAGGCGGCACAGCTGAAAAATCCTTACGGGTCAGTATGCGAACAAAACCAGCATTGGCAGTGGGTGTACGGATTGCCGCCAGAGATGGTGAACTTGTCCCCAAGATAAGCGGCTTTTGGCCATTATGGCTTTGTAAGGGATGGATCTGGTTTTGGAGGTAGTGTGGGCTGGAAAGGGGAGCAAATGGAGTTCTATTACAATGGGGGCGATGTGATAATATATCTTCCACCCTTGGATGAGACGTGTTGCAGTGTGTAAGAAGCACTTACGTGGGGTGCCAGTGTGGAGTCTGGGGCGGCAATTGTCCGGGCAGGCTTTGCTCGGTGAAAGGTACTCACCAGCATCGCGCTACCCTGGGCATGTCGGTGCGGTTTTCCTTTCTATTTAAAGAAGTCAGTGGCCGGCTCACTTCCTGCTTTCACCTCCTTTGCCCATGTGTTGTGGGCACGCTGGAACACCGCCTGCAGCTCGCCTCGGGGTTAAGCATCGATCGCATCATGTCAGGCCTCACTCTGCAGTTATTATTAGAAGAGTCATCCTGCGCCGCCGCGCCCACAGACACGCATGGCGATGGCTCCCACAGACACACATGGCGATAGGGAATAGCAGAGGCCAATCAACAGACACTCACCAAGACAGAAGAAGGAAAGGCAGCGCGCTTCCTGTTCCTCTCTGGGGCTGCATTGCTATTTGCGCAACATTCTTTTCCATGTGAAGAGATTCTTACTTTTTTTGTACATTTCTGCCAACTCTCGACGGGCCCCGCTGTGCTTGGCGTGATCGCTCCAGCCCTCGCAGGGTGTTGCTTCTGGCTTCCGTGGTCCTGGCCGCTCCTCCCCTCGCTCATGGCCGCCGACTCGCAGTGTCAGCACGCACGCCGTTAGCTGGCACTACTTCGAAGGGACTACTTTTCCAAAAAAGTTACTTTACCCTTATAACATATATTTTTTTGACATATATAGCCTATGTCCATCTGCTTACCCTGACAATTCCAATGATGTATTGGGTGTTTGGATTGGCGCTGTGGTTCCCGAGTTTACCCGCCTCAAAGGTTCCCAGTTCTCACTTTATAATAGTAGTATAGATTTTGAACGTTTTATAGAGCGCGGACAAGACCCTTGTGGGTATCAGAGTGCTTTACAGTAAATGAGTTTAGTTATATCATACAACTCCAATGATTCGAGGGAGCGGATTCCAATTGATATAAATATCACAGGGTCAAAGTTTGTTGATTCCCAAATTCACACTTTATTCAAGTATCAGTCACAAAAATGACGACAGCTTCCACATTCCACTTCAATATTTCCAAATAAATCCAGACTAATCAAACCATCAAACAGCCGACGCGTTTCGTCCAATGACGGACATCATCAGGGCTGTTGAAAAATAAATAAAACAAAGAAAAATACATTACATTTGTTGTAACCATATTCCCATTAATCACTTACATTACAATGCTCCATGGAAATTACTATCAGATAGAAATGTGTTCAATTCCACCTGCCTACTTAACAATCTAACATGTAATAAGCTCATACATTTGTATTTATCAACTTCGAAAGCACATTTCCAGTACTCGCAGGGTTTTTCCAAAGTTTTAAAGTACTTGACTTCCAAAAAACTATTAATATAAACAGATTGCTTTCCCAATACATATCGAACCCAACTTCGTCAAAATGCCTACCTTCCAATAGCTATTTACAGATACAGTTTTCTTTTCCAGTGTATATCAAACCGAATAGCAACAATACTCGAAATCTGTAATGAAAACATCATATTGTTGTAGATGTATATGGTACATGTCCCATAGTCTGCATTATTACAGATCTTATTAGTCTCTCAAGAGCTCCTGTTTTCATATTTACACGGTTAAAACTTCCTAAGGCTCATTGCCCTCCTTAGTGTTTACCAAATATAGGGAAACTGTTGACTGCGAGTAAATATGAGAATAAAAACACCTATGTTCCGATGTTATACTTGCTCTAACTAAGAACCTGCACTTTCTGCTTATTGTTAAAGCACCAAACTGTTAATTCCCACTCAGTATAATCAAACTGCAAGTCCCTGTGCTGCTCAACATTTAAATAAAGTCTCACCTATAACGTCAATTCGGTTCACGAAAGGACCTCAACTTCCCTTCCTTCCTTCAAAAATTCTTATTATGTCTTCTGAAAAAAGACAGTTAATAACTATTAACATTGTCATGCTCATGTGCCATAATATCTCAAGGTGTGCCCACCCATAATTGCTTACCACTGAAACTACCAAAAGTTTCAATCCAGCGTTAACATCCCTCAAAGTAATTCAAATCTTATTCATGGTTTCTGTATCTGTAAAGAAGTATGTATACAAAAAATATATATATTGTAAGTATTGAATATCTATATGACATGCTCGAAACTTCACTATTACTATCGTATTGAAACAAACTTCATAATCTCACCTGATCCCATCCAATTCAACTCTCACCACTAGGTTCTGTTGTAAGCAAAAAAGATATAAAGATATCTTAATTACTATCAATACGCTAAGAAAACTCTTAACAAAAAGTAAACCACACTATTCTATCCTTAATCCCCCATTTACCTGAATCCAATCTCTTAAAGTGTTTACGGCGGGAAGTCTTCTGTTCGTTGCGACGGGCCGGTCCTTTAGCCTACGTGCAATTCCTGCTCTCAGATTCCCGTTATTTAAACTATATTATGACCAATCACTAACTTCCCCGTTTCGCGCTCAATTTTAAGTGTGTTCCCTATCTGGTCCGTTCCAAGTTACTTCCGCTACAATCGCATAATAGCCGCCCATTATTTTATCAAGTGTTTCCGGTTCCCTTTTTCCGATCGTATGATAGCCAATCGCCATCATTCCTCTAACGTGCTCCAGATAGTGTGTTCCCTATCTGGTCCGTTTCCAAGTTACTTCCGCTGAGAACGCATAATAGCCGCCCATTGTTATACAGTATTTCCGGTTCCCTTTTTCCGATCGCATTACAGCCAATCGCTGTCGTTCCTCTAACGTGCTCATTCCTAAACCCAGTGCCCTCTCTGGTCCGAGCCTAGTTACTTAACGCTAAACGTATGTGCCCGTCTTCATTCCTGCTTAAGTGTTTCCGGTTGCTTTAACACCAATCAAATCAGGGAAACACGAATTTCACTAAATTTTCCACATTAGTCCGCTGCCAAAATTATATCTCTAAAATTTCCTCCTCGTATTCTAATGCTATGTGTCCGATTGTGTTTAAATCCTCATCATATTAATATCTACTGTATCCGATCGGATCTAAAACCAATGTGCACACTATTAATACATTGATACTTATCCTAACGTGTTCTATTTACCCATGTCATATTAATTCTACCGTGTTGAAGACTACCCTCCTGACCACAATGACATTCTCTTGAAAAAAGAGAATTTTCTCAACAGAACCCATTAACTCTCCAAATTTGTTCAACATATCTGCCATATTTTATCGGCAGAAAGTCAATAATTCAAAACGCTCCCAATTGCACGTGACGTAATAGTGCATATCCTAATACTCTATACCAAATCCAATTACCGACTATTTATCCAATGCGAACTCCTCACAGTTAGAAAAGTTTAACCCTTGTCTGAGCCGTTGAAGCATATCAAAATCAAAAATAGAATGGACACTTGTAACCGTGACAACTGGTTAATTAAAAAACCCTCATAAATGCGGTATCAGAGTCGTGTGTAGCGGTGTATCTTTTTCTCCGCTCTCTACTCGCGTTATGGCACAGTCATTGGGTTTCTTAAATAGTCATATGCCAACCTCAAGCCTGAGGTGAACTCCGGTTCCACACGGTAGTGTCCAGAGATAGTGACTCGCCCAAAGAAACAAAAATAAAAATAACATAAAAAACAGATTAGTTCTCTATAGGAACTTTAATATGATTGGGAACTGGTCTGTTATTAAAACAAGAGTTGGATATACTTGAAGATCGTGTAACTAGATCTTATTATTCCACTTATAATTCGTCGACATGTTTCTGCCCATCTTCGCCCAGCCGGGTCTGTGGGGCATTCATCAGGACAATTAAAATGTAAATTAATACTTACACTATTTGGGTAGTATTGGGAGTAGTCTTTTTGCGCTGCTTGGTTTATGTATCAAGGTGTCTTGTACCTAAATTGTAGAAAAACAAGAACAAACACAAATACAATTGCGAGTGATTGCATATTCGTTAACAGTTATTGAAGCACAGGTGCGAGAATGATTTGAACACAAATTAATGTTGATGGGTCAAGCACGGCATATAATGGCATATATATATTAATAATTATCAACAATGCAGATGCATCATATTTTGTAAATATTGCCTGGGTTACAATTGATCCAGGTACAGCGTTTGTACTGTATGTGTAGCTTAATGGAAGTTATACTAAAATGGTGACTATTTTGGAAAGAACTACTCGATCACTGTATATTCCCTTACATAGAGCGTAATTTGCACAATATATGTGACTATAATTCATAAAGGAATAAGTCTCGTAGGTTCATTGTGGTATGTTGCTTATCTCCCCTTAAATTACGTGTTGTAGTCTATCAGCTCGAATATTGAAGGGTGACTGAAGAAAAGCCGGAGTCATGACATTATTTTTGGAGCGTTTTTAGCGTCCTCGGGATGGCAGGCTGCAGTTGAGGAAAATTCATTATAACGGGTATTAGTTAGCGTTACGATTTACCGATGAAAGGGTTAGGAATTCACTCACCCGCGTTTGGGAGGATTGCTCCGATTGTGCTGGCTCTGCTCCCGGAAACAGTGAGACCAGATCGGGCAGTCTGTTTTCTATCTCGCAACGTGTAGAAGGAGAAATAGGACTGCGCGACAAGGGGAAAGCCGGTTCGCGATCGTTATACCAAGAGGAGTTAATAAACAATAATCATTAACTCAAAATACTCCATCATCAAGCAGGAGATAAAGTGGGAAATGTAATATAAAGATTGTGAATTAAAGCGTAGATATTCACGTTAAGCATTTATGTAATTGTTAACTCCAGGGAACAATAACGTTTTTTGCAACATAAGTAGAGAACCTCTATACAGAAGGTGTTCTGCCCAGAGACATAGGAGGGTTTGTGCCAGGGGATCAGCAGTGTGCTAGTATTACACAATGTGATATTGGAAATTTATAAGCATAGACATATATATTTTCTGGAGGTTATCGAGAGCCAGATTGATTGGTAGGTAACATGTTGGAAGATCTGTTACAGTTTTATCATCTGTTATATCCAATGGGTGCATACAAATGTATTGCTGAGAGAGAAATTACATTGCTGAAAAGGGAATTTCAGTGAGCCCAGTTAGGTCTAGATGGACCACAGGTTCGAAGCTCCACTCGCACTTCAACTCAATTCATTGTATTCAAATAGGTGTATGGTTCTCTTAGCTGCGAGGGAGGTTACCATGATGGAAAGAAACAATGTGACCTACCTCTATTTCAGTGTAGATATAATATATACCTATTTGGAAAAGTGATGCCAGGGTACATTATCATTCAGACCATCAATATTCGTACCAAGACGGTCAACCCATCTTTTTTCTTTTTTGAATACGTTTTTTTCTGAGTTATGAGTTTTATTTTCTAGCATCTCAATCACTGTCCACCTCAAGTCTTCGGGTTGGTGCTGAAGTTCAATAAAATGTATGCAAAGTTTGGTTGTGTTCTTTTTGTTCTTGATGTTGCTCTTGTGCTCCCCAATACGTATTTTAATTTTTCTGGTAGTCATCCCTATGTATCGCTTCTGGCATGGACAAGTTACCATATTTGATATTTGATATTTGATATTTATGGGCATTTGTAAAGCGCAAGCGTTCGCTCCCAGGGGAGCATCATGGCGCTGGGCGAGCTGCAGAGGAATAACTGAAAAAGTGGAATGAATGGAAGAGAGAACTAAATGGCAGCCAGGACAGAGGAGTCTGGTAATTTGTAGACCCATGTCTTGAGGGGTTTTCTGAAATTGTTCTCATTGTCTATGGCTCTAAGGTCGGCGGGTAGGGTGTTCCAGGCTTTAGCTGCCAGAACATTGAAGGATTTTCCTCCTCTGGTCTTATATTTAAATCTGGGAATTTGAACGAGGTTAGTCCCAGAGGATCTCAAGCAACGCGAAGGGTTATAGCGCTTGAAACGGTTTACAAAGTAACGGGGTCCTGTGTTTTGCATGGTTTTATGGACTGTGAGAAGCAGTTTGAAAAAGATTCTTTTGTGCAGTGGCATCCAGTGAAGTGAGTTCAGGGCTGCAGACGCAGATGACCTTCTGGGGAGTTGTAAAACCAGTCGAGCTGCAGCATGTTGTAAGCTCTGCAACTTTCTGAGGGTTGATTTTTTTTCACTCCGGCCATAAGGCCGTTGCAGTAATCAAGTCGGGAAAGTAAAAGGGCTACCGCGACTGACTTTCTGGCTGCAATTGGGAGGAAATCAAAAAATTTCCTAAGAGATTTTATTAATCCAAAGCATCGACCGGCAGTGATCTTAACGTGGTCATCAAAAGTAAGGGAAGAATCGAATTGTACGCCCAGGTTTCTAGCTGATGTAACTGCACTAGGAGGGGCCTCGGATCCTGTGGGCCACCAATCTTTCGGGCAAAAGGAAGGATTCTTACCTATTGGGATGATCTCTGTCTTTGCGCTATTGCATCTAAGATGGTTAGTATTTAGCCACTCAAAGACGTCAGAGAGGCAGTTTTTGAACCGGAGCTCTGCGTCAGTACGCTGTTTGTCAATGGTGACGACCAATTGAGTGTCGTCAGCGTAGGACGTGACCAGGATCCCATGTGATTCTATCACAGCTAAGAGGGGTGCCATGTAGATATTGAAGAATAGAGGGCTCAATATGGACCCCTGGGGCACTCCAGATGTAATTGGCTTTTCGCAGGATAGGTGTGGTCCTAGTGCCACAGTCTGGGACCTATTTGATAGGAATGATGAAATCCAGGCCAGGGCTGAGTCTGTCACGCCAATCTCTCGCATTCGATTGATTAGGATAACATGCGAGATAGTGTCGAATGCTGCTGTGAGGTCCAGCAGGATGAGGACAGCTTGCTTGCCCTCATCCTGTAGGAATTTGATGGAATCAGCAAGTTCGATCAAAGCTGTTTCGGTGGAGTGACCGGAGCGGAAGCCCGATTGCTGGGGGTGCAAGATGTTATGGGCTTCTGTGAAGGTTTTAAGCTCCTCATGCACTAAGTGCTCCGTGACTTTGCCCAGAATAGGAAGTAAGGAGATGGGGCGCATGTTAGTCAAATCTGTAGATGGTTTGTTCTGATTTTTCAACAGGGGTTTGACAGTAGCCTTCTTCCATTCGGCAGGTACAATTCCGGATTCAAGGGATTCATTAATGATTCCATTAATGTAAGGGTTGACTGTGTCAATCAGATGGTGAAGAATGATTGGGGGACAGGAATCCGTGGGTGCTCCTGATTTACAGGCCCGGATTGCCTTGCTTGTCTGTTGCAAGGATACTGGTTTAAAACTGGAGAGAGGAGGGTAGTTAACTGTTACTTCTACGATGGTTGTCGAGGGTGGGGGAAAGTCTATCTGAATGTTGACAATTTTGTCAACGAAGTAGTCAGCAATTTGGTTGCAAAGACTCTCTGAGGGAGGTACATCGGTGATGAGAGCTTTCGGATGAGTGAAGGACTTGACTATGGTGAAGATGGTTTTTTGATTATGGCGCGCTTCCATTATAAGATTGGTAAAATATTCTTTTTTAGCTGCTTTAATGTCAGAGAGATATACTTTCCTCTGTTGGACGTAGCGTGTTTTGGAGGTCGTGTCATATGCTTGTCTCCAGTGTCTTTCTAGTCTCCGACAAAGGAGGTGGCTATCTGCCAGGGTCTGGGTGTACCATGGGGCATTAGGTTTTTTCTTCTTGGGTCCCTTTCCTTGATTGTTTTTAGGTTCAGTGTTAACCCCGGCTATTTGGTGCATCCAGATGTGGAAGTTGCAGGAGTCAACTTCGACATCTCCAGTTTAGTATATAGATAACATGAGTCGAATTACAATTTGTGTATTGTCTCTGGGTCCAAATCAGTGTCTCGGTGAGCTGCAAAGTCTTGGTTGCTGTAGTTAATTTACATTTGAAACACGACCCACAGGGGAAATGTCCCCTAATAGGGGCCATATGTAAATTTCTCTCTGCAGATGTTATTTTCCGTATTTGGGGCCTTGTGTGAACAAGAATATCCTTGATGTTCCGCGTCCTTCTATTGGCGAATCTTGGTTTTGGCCAATTAAATTGTCCTGTTGATAAGATCCGCCAGTTTTTGTTCATGATCTTTTGTACCTGGTATGTTGCCGGGCTGAAAGTGGTGACACATGTCATCAGGTCTTTGATAGGGTCTTTTATTGTAGTCTGAAGGAGGTTCTCTCTGTGTTGATTTTTGGCACGTTTTTGGCATTTTGCTATTGTCTTCAAGAGATAATCTCTTTCAGTAGTTTAGTACTGAGTTCTTGTGCTTGGATTTTGTAATCATGATTCCTACTACAATTCCGTTTCAATCTCAAAAACTAGCTGAAGGGTAGGTTGTCCCTCAGTGGTTTCGGATGGAAACTCTGATAAGAGAGAAGGCTATTCTTTGATGTGGGCTTTGAGTAGGTCTTGGTCTCAAGTCTTCCATTTTCTTCAAAAATGGTGATATCCAAGAAATCCAAAGTCTTGTTACTGGCAGAGAAGGTAAACTGCAGCCATCTGTCCCGTTGGTTAAGCCAGTCCATGAACATTTGTAGATTTTTATCATTGTCCTAGAGCATTACGATATCATCAATGTATCGTTTCCAAAAAAGGATATTCTTCACAAAGGGTTTGGTCTCGTTTAGTACATATTTTGATTCGAATTCGCTTACATACAGCCCTGCTACTGAAGGCACAAATGCGCTTCCCGTGGATGTTCCATGGCTTTGAATAAAAAGGGTTCCGTTATATTCAAAGAAGTTTTCTGTTAGAGCAAGGCGGCAGCATTCTAGGATAAAATGCCTTAGGGTTTGATAGTCCCAGTCTGCCATGAATAGAATGTCTTCTAGAGTTTGTAAAGTTTCTCTTTGTGGGAGGCTGGTGAAAAGTGATTCTACATCCAGTCCTACAAGTAATGAAGTTGACGAGTCGAAATTCATACCATTGATTGTATTCAATAAATCACGAGTGTCCTTCAAATAAGTCGGGGTCTGTTGTACCAGAGGTTTTAGAAACTGGTCAGCGAATTGGGACAGAGGCTCAAGAACTGAGCCTATGCCCGAGACAATTGGACGGCCAGGTGGAGGCATCTTATTTTTATGAGTTTTTGGTAACGAGTAGAAGAAAGGGGTTACAGGTTCTCGGGCTACCAGGTAATCGGCTTCCTTTTTAGAAATCCATGATTTGGTTTCTGCTTCGTGTATCATCATTTTGATTGTATTCTGTAGGCGGGGAGTCGGATCAATGTGGATCTTCTTGTAAAAATTGGCAGGAGGCTGAGGCATTGTAGATCATAACTCTCTTTGTTCAGGATGACAATCCCTTCCCCCTTGTCCGCTGGTTTAATCACCAATTGTTCATTATGTTGTAGCTCATCTAGGGCTTTTCTTTCCTTCTTAGTAAGATTCTGAAAAACTGGTTTGGTATTCTTCTTTAATTCGTCAACACTTTTTAGGATGGCCTGTTCGAATGTGTGTATTTCGATAGGGACCGTGTTGCTCGGAGGGTTAAATGTCGACTTATGTTTAAGACTGGTGTCACCATCATTCACCCTAGTTTCTTTGTCCGAAAAGAAGGCTTTTAATGTGAGTGTTCTGCAGAATTCAGCGAGTTCGCTCTTCAAATTGAAAACATCCAAAGTGGGCGTGGGGACAAATCCTAGTCCTTTATTTAGGACTTTAGTTTGATCTTCGGTTAGTTCCACATCTGTGAGGTTGACTATTAGTGACTCACCTTGCTTGTCCCTGGTTGTTCTGATGCCATGCTTCTGGTCGTCATATTTCTTTGGTCTTCCCAGGTCAGATTTCGTCTTCTGCGTCCTCTCCGTTGGTTTTGGCCCCTGGCTAAAAAAGGCTGCTGTTGTTGGTTTTCCATACTTGTCATGAGTGGACTCATCATATGGGACATTGGTGGCATTTCTGGGTTAAAATGGTTCATCCAGCCAGGGAATTGTTGCATCATCGGTTGGTAGAAAGGTACTTGCTGTCCTGGGTAACCCTCAAAGTTTTGTCTTGGCCACCTGTTATTTCTTCTAGAGCGTCGGTATCCATAGATGAAGCTGCCTCTCTTGGTTGGTTGTTCATCTAGACTAACATCCAAATTGTTTGAGGAGTTCCATCCTTCAGACTCATTGTCTGTATTAGTATCTGAGGCTTTGAAGTCTTCTTTTGTATATGGATGCATTTTCTCTTGACTAAAACGCTTTAGGTCTTTTCCCAGTTTTTGCAGTTTATTCTGCATAATGTAATCCTGTGTCTCATTAATCTCTTTATTGACCACCTCCAGTTTCTTTTTGAAGACCGAAATATGGATGGATTTCTTTAGATCATTTTCACAAATCGCTATTTGGGTTAGCAGTTCATCTGATAATCTCTTGGCGGTTTTTACTATTAAGACAAGGTAGTCTAAAGTACACTTCCATGATATAGAGGACCAATCCCTCCGGAAATCCAAGTCATGTAGAAAAATACGTGGCGCATTATTCACCCGCAGTCCCCTTGGGGCTGATTTTGCTCTGAGGTACTCAGTCATTATTATACCATGTATTGCTGTTCTTATTTGTTCCCGCTTTTTTTCAGATAGTGTCTCCCAGTTGTCAGTTTGGGCAAGTGCTTGGGTCAGGTCTGTATTTTGTATTAATGGTTGTGCCATTAAAATTTCATTAATGTCCGTCTCAGAGTAGCTCAATCCGCAATTATCCTCCATGGTTCTAACTTCCAAAAATCCAATGAAAATATTCACTGGGTTTACACTTCAGTTAGAGTGAAAGACCCAATTGCTCCCGCAGCTGCGCGCTGCTTAACACTATTAATAATCAAAAGGTAGGGAGGAGGAATAGGAAATGCGTCCATTCAGTTCCCCATATCAGTATTTCAAAATCAAAAATAGAATGGACACTTGTAACCGTGACAACTGGTTAATTAAAAAACCCTCATAAACGCGGTATCAGAGTCGTGTGTAGCGGTGTATCTTTTTCTCCGCTCTCTACTCGCGTTATGGCACAGTCATTGGGTTTCTTAAATAGTCATATGCCAACCTCAAGCCTGAGGTGAACTCCGGTTCCACACGGTAGTGTCCAGAGATAGTGACTCGCCCAAAGAAACAAAAATAAAAATAAAATAAAAAACAGATTAGTTCTCTATAGGAACTTTAATATGATTGGGAACTGGTCTGTTAATAAAACAAGAGTTGGATATACTTGAAGATCGTGTAACTAGATCTTATTATACCACTTATAATTCGTCGACATGTTTCTGCCCATCTTCGCCCAGCCGGGTCTGTGGGGCATTCATCAGGACAATTAAAATGTAAATTAATACTTACACTATTTGTGTAGTATTGGGAGTAGTCTTTCTGCGCTGCTTGGTTTATGTATCAAGGTGTCTTGTACATAAATTGTAGAAAAACAAGAACAAACACAAATACAATTGCGAGTGATTGCATATTCGTTAACAGTTATTGAAGCACAGGTGCGAGAATGATTTGAACACAAATTAATGTTGATGGGTCAAGCACGGCATATAATGGCATATATATTAATAATTATCAACAATGCAGATGCATCATATTTTGTAAATATAGCCTGGGTTACAATTGATCCAGGTACAGCGTTTGTACTGTCTGTGTAGCTTAATGGAAGTTATACTAAAATGGTGACTATTTTGGAAAGAACTACTCGATCACTGTATATTGCCTTACATAGAGCGTAATTCGCACGATATTTGTGACTATAATTCATAAAGGAATAAGTCTCGTAGGTTCATTGTGGTATGTTGCTCATCTCCCCTTAAATTCCGTGTTGTAGTCTATCACTCGAATATTGAAGGGTGACTGAAGAAAATCCGGAGTCATTACCTTATTTTTGGAGCGTTTTTAGCGTCCTCGGGATGGCAGGCTGCAGTTGAGGAAAATCCATTATAACGGGTATTAGTTAGCGTTACGATTTACCGATGAAAGGGTTAGGAATTCACTCACCCGCGTTTGGGAGGATTGCTCCGATTGTGCTGGCTCTGCTCCCGGAAACAGTGAGACCAGATCGGGCGGTCTGTTTTCTATCTCGCAACGTGTAGAAGGAGAAATACGACTGCGCGACAAGGGGAAAGCCGGTTTGCGATCGTTATACCAAGAGGAGTTAATAAACAATAATCATTAACTCAAAATACTCCATCATCAAGCAGGAGATAAAGTGGGAAATGTAATATAAAGATTGTGAATTAAAGCGTAGATATTCACGTTAAGCATTTATGTAATTGTTAACTCCAGGGAACAATAACGTTTTTTGCAACATAAGTAGAGAACCTCTATACAGAAGGTGTTCTGCCCAGAGACATAGGAGGGTTTGTGCCAGGGGATCAGCAGTGTGTTAGTATTACACAATGTGATATTGGAAATTTATAAGCATAGACATATATATTTTCTGGAGGTTATCGAGAGCCAGATTGATTGGTAGGTAACATGTTGGAAGATCTGTTACAGTTTTATCATCTGTTATATCCAATGGGTGCATACAAATGTATTGCTGAGAGAGAAATTACATTGCTGAAAAGGGAATTTCAGTGAGCCCAGTTAGGTCTAGATGGACCACAGGTTCGAAGCTCTACTCGCACTTCAACTCAATTCATTGTATTCAAATAGGTGTATGGTTCTCTTAGCTGCGAGGGAGGTTACCATGATGGAAAGAAACGATGTGACCTACCTCTATTTCAGTGTAGATATAATATATACCTATTTGGAAAAGTGATGTCAGGGTACATCATCATTCAGACCATCAATATTCGTACCAAGACGGTCAACCCATCTTTGTTCTTTTTCGAATAAGTTTTTTTCTGAGCTATGAGTTTTATTTTCTAGCATCTCAATCACTGTCCACCTCAAGTCTTCGGGTTGGTGCTGAAGTTCAATAAAATGTGAGCTAAGTTTGGTTGTGTTCTTTTTGTTCTTGATGTTGCTCTTGTGCTCCCCAATCCGTATTTTCTTAATGGGCTCTAAATAGTTACTGGTGATCATTTGTTTCACTGTGGGGCTTCTCCTGTAAATTACTGAAGGTCGCTCCCCCAACGATGATCCTAATTGTGGGATACTCTTGAGAAGATTCCAATTTTTTTTTTGTGCCTTGAGTATATCTACTCTGTTCTAACAATACTTGGTAACAAAGGCTACTCTACCCATAGATACTTTATTCCTCGTTTTCTTAGTCAACGTCAATTTCCTATTTACCCCCAATATTCTATTTCTTGCTCTACTTACATCTTGCTTGTTATAACCTCTCTGAGTTAACCTATTTTGTAAGGCATCCAGTTCTGATAAAAAATCACTGTCTGTTAGACGGGACCAGAAGGGTCGGCCGAGGACAAGGGGAGAGGTCTCCGGGGAGAGCCGTCTCCAGCGATCGTACAGACAAGTAGCTTCCCCCCCACAGATGGACACCACACAAAGATAAGATTTAACGTTCTTTATAAGCAATCTTGAGGTACGGTAGAATGGTACAAGGAGGTCTGGACTCAAGGGTCCCCGCGATTCTAGTCTCTTGGATGGGAAAGGGGGTAGCGGGACAGTCTTATTACCAATATGGTAGTTGCGATGAGATGATGGGTAGCTCACAATCCTCGAGCTCGGCGTTCTAGAAGGGCGGGCCGCGGCAGCGCCAGCAGGTCCCGGGAAGATCGAAGGTGGCAACGGTCTGCGGCAGCGCCAGCAGGTCCCGACGAAGATGGTGGTTACAACGGGCCGCGGCAGTGCCAGCAGGTCCCGGCAAGGATGAAGGTTGCAGAAGGCCGCGGCAGCGCCAGCGGACAAGACGACAGTTCACAAGGCAGGGCTGCGGCAGCGCCAGCAGTCCGTCAAGGATGAGTTCTTCTCAGTGTCTCTCGACTCCAGGATGCAACTGCCTTCCTGCTCTGGAGCTGCCCCAGTTATAGGTCTGGCGGTCTTTGATGTCCAGAGCCTCGCACTTGGAGGTCGGGAGGTCCGGGATGAGGGAGTCCAGACACCCAGCAGGGGGGTGGAGCCAGCGCCCGGGGAGGCTGGGGGCGATCGGCACCTGGCGGGGGAGAGCCATCGACACTTCTTTCTCCCATTGACCTGCCAAGTGGTCCGTTCACCTCCTGGGTGGATGGTGGTGCCGGGATGTCGGGGCCTGGCCAGGCCCAGGGTTGGGGTCGAGCTGAGGCCATGCGGCCTCGTGGTGCAGTGTCCAAGATGGCGGCCGGGCTGGGCAATGGTGCTGACGGTGGCCCGGGCCCATGATACAGAGATGTCCGGGGGTAGGAGTCCCGTAGGGGACGGAGTGTGGGTTGCTTCTGTGGGTAGCACCTGGAGAGCCGGTGCCCTGGCTCTGTCATGCGGGGAGGGAGCGAGCCCTTCATGTGGCCTGTCCAACATGCGTCCCCCCCCAGCTGAAGGCGGGGAGAGTCACCCATCCTCTTGGGGACTCTCCTCGTCGAGGCGGAAAAAGCGTGACAGGCCATCCGCGTTGGCGTGATCCTGGCCAGGGCGGTGCTCCACAGTGAAGTCCATCCCCTGCAGGGAGATGGACCATCGCAAGAGCTTGGGATTTTCCCCCCGCATCTGCATTAGCCATTGCAGGGGGCGATGATCTGTTTGCACCCGAAAGTGGGTACCGAAGAGGTAGGGCCGGAGCTTCTTGAGGGCCCATACTACTGCGAAGGCCTCCCTCTCGATGGTGCTCCAGCGCTGTTCTCGGGCCAACAGACGTCTGCTGATGAAGGCCACTGGTTGGTCGACTCCCTCGGGGTTCAGTTGGGAGAGGACGGCCTCAATGCCATGGTCGGAGGCATCAGTCTGGACGATGAACTCCCGGCTGTAGTCGGGAGCCTGGAGTACCGGGGCGGTGCACATAGCGACCTTCAACTTCTTGAAGGCCGCTTGACAGTCGGGAGTCCAGTCGACTCTTTTTGGCTGGTTCTTGGATGTAAGTGCCGTGAGGGGCCCCACAATGCTGCCATAGTCCTTCACAAACCACCGGTAGTATCCGGTGAGCCCCAAGAAGGCCCGGACCTCGATTTGCGTTACGGGTGGCTGCCAGGACTGGATGGCAGCGATCTTGAGTTGGAGGGGGGGCCACCAGACCGCTCCCCACTTGGTGTCCGAGGTAGGTCACGGACCCCTGGCCAATCTGGCATTTGCTGGCCTTGATTGTGAGGCCGGCCTGTTGGAGGGCCTGCAGGACCTCTCGGAGGTGGCGGAGGTGGTCTGACCAGTGGCGGCTGTAAACCGCGATATCGTCCAGGTAGGCGGCGCTGAACTATTCGAGGCCCGCCAATACCTGGTTCACCAGGCGTTGAAAGGTTGCTGGAGCGTTTTTCATGCCGAATGGCATCACTTTGAAATGGTAGTGACCATCCGGGGTGGAGAAAGCGGACCGTTCTTGCGCCCTGGGGGTGAGGCCGATCTGCCAGTAGCCCGCTGTCAGGTCGAAGATGCTGAGGTAGCGGGCAGCCCCCATGCGGTCGATCAGTTCATCGGCTCAGGGAATGGGGTGAGCGTCGGTCCGGGTGACAGCGTTCAGACCCCGATAGTCAACGCAGAATCGGAGCTCAGGGGTGGTGCCGGGGGCAGCAGCTTTGGGGACCAGCACGACTGGGCTGGCCCAGGGGCTGTCCGAGGGTTCGATGACTCCGAGTGTGAGCATTTTCGACACTTCTTCTTGGATGCAGGCACGTACCCGATCTGGCACGCGGTATGCCCGATGTCAGATGGGGGGACTGTCCCCAGTGTCCACGTCGTGCAAGCACCAGGGGGTGACCCCTGGGGTGAGGGAAAATAGGGCTGCGAATTGCAGCAGGAGAGCCCGACAGTCTTGGCGCTGCTCTGAGGTTAGGGCATCGGAGAGTCGGACCCCGTCTACTGAACCATCTTTCTCACGGGTCCTCAGTAGGTCAGGGAGGGGCTCGGAGTCTTCTTCCGCTCCACTGTCTGTAGTCATCAGTAGGCTGAGCTCCGAGCGCACAAAGTGGGGTTTGAGTCTGTTGGCGTGGAGGACCCGGACGGGGTTCCGGGGAGATTCCATGTCGATGAGATAGGTGACGGGGCTCTTGCGCTCGATCACCTTGAAGGGCCCCGTCCACTTATCCTGCAAGGCACAAGGTTCGGTGGGGGACATCACCCATACTTGCTGGCCAGGTACGAACTCTATGGAGGAGGCGTTCTGATCGTACCATTTCTTCATGTCCTCCTGACTGGCTTCAAGATTGGCTTTGGCGATCTCACGGAATTGCCTGGTCTGATTGCGGAGGGTCAGGAGGTACTTGTAGACGTCTGGAGGGGCTTTCAGGGGGGCCATCTCCCAACCTTCCTTGACTAGGCTGAGGGGCCCTCGAACAGGGTGTCCGTACAAGAGTTCGAAGGGGCTGAAGCCGAGGGACTTCTGAGGGACTTCTCGGTAGGCGAAGAGGAGGCACGGGAGTAGCACATCCCACTGGCGGCGGAGGGGCTCTTCCAACCCCATAATCATTCCCTTGAGTGTGCGGTTGAACCGCTCAACCAGTCCGTTTCCTTGCGGGTGATAGGGGGTTGTGAATCGGTAGGTGACCCCGCACTGCTGCCAGAGGGATTTCATGTATTTTGAAATAAAGTTCGTGCCTCTGTCGCTGACGACTTCCCGGGGGAAGCCCACCCGGGAGAAGATCCCCATTAAGGCTCGGCCGACCACCGGTGCTGTTACAGTTCGAAGGGGGATGGCCTCGGGATAGCGGGTGGCGTGGTCCACCAGTACCAGGATGAATCGATGCCCTTGTGCTGTTCGGGGGTCCAGGGACCCCACAATGTCTATTCCCACCTTTTCGAACGGGGTGGTAACCACCGGGAAGGGTTGCAGGGGTGCCTTGAGTTTGCGGCCGCTCTTCCCGCTGGCTTGACAAGTGGGACAGGACCGGCAGTGGTTGAGTACGTCATTTCTCATTTTGGGCCAGTAAAAGTGGGTCACCAGGCGGTTGTAGGTTTTGTCCTGACCCAAGTGTCCGGCCAGGGGGACGTCGTGGGCCAAGTTCAACAGGAAGTCTCTAAAACGGAGGGGCACCAACAACACTTGAATGGCCCCCAACTCGGTGATTCTTTGTTCGCTGTACAATAGATCATTGTCCCAATAGATCCAGTGTGCCCCGGCGGTATGTCCCGCGCTCTGGGCGAGTGCTTGCTGTCATAGTCCCTCGAGGGAGGGACATGTCTTTTGCTCTTGACGGAATTGTTCCTGGGTGGGTCCCCCTTCTTGACGCCACTGAGCCAGGTCTGGGAGGTCCTGGGGCTGAGCGAGTTCTTCTTGGGTTTGTTCTGGGGGGTCGGCGGGGTCAGCGTCCCCCACTGGAGCGATCGGGGGAGGAGGTGCTGGCCATTCGGGTTCTTCGGGTCGGGGGATGGCGCGGGCCGCCATGGACCGGGTGGTTACGCACGCCCAGTCCGGGAGGCCCAACATCCCCAGGTGCTCTCTTCTTTCCACGGCGGCCCACGGGGAACTCTCGAGATCGTTCCCCAGGAGACAGTCCACGGGGGCATCATCGCGGACCGTCACCTTCAGCATGCCGGATACTCCTCCCCACTCGAAGGGGACGCAGGCCTTCCGACACAGGCTCTCCGAATTGTCGGCTGAACGGACGGGGCAGAGAACGTTCGGTAGGATTTGTTCTGGGGTCACCAGGTGACAGCGGACGGCCGTCACACTGGCCCCCGTGTCACGTAGGGCTTCAGCCTTGCGCCCATTTATGTTCACCCACTGATGTATTTTCTGGTGTTGGCGGGTAGGGGAGCCCGCGCGATCATGTCTCTTCCCCCTAGGCACGCCAGGACCATGGCGGCCGGTTCCCACTCTTGTTGCTCTTGTTCGTATTCTTCATGCTCTTCGGAGACTTGCTCTTCTCCTAGGGCGGCGGCAGCTACCTGGCGGGGCCTCGGAGTCTGGTTCTGTGGGCAGTTCGGGTCATTGGCGTAGTGACCGACTCGCTGGCACCGATGACAAGTGACATTGGCTCTGAATCCCGGGCGCATCGGGGGGTTGCCCTGGCCGGCCGGGGGCGGGGTGCTGGTAGTAAGCATGGGCGAATTTTGCGATTCTCGCGTTCGCGAATTTTGCGGATTTGCGAACTCGCAATCCGCGAATTCTCGCGAATTTGCGGATTTTTTTTTTTTGTGTTTGCGCGGGTTTCTGCCAGTTCGCGAGGGTTTTGTACAATGTCGCAAATTGCGAACTTACCTGTCGGGTCGCAAGTTTCGCGAACTTGTTGTTTCTATGTGTCCAGCCTGTTTGGGACACTCTTCTTCATCACTGCCACTCTCTGTCACCACTGCCACTCTCTGACTACTCATGCCACCCTCTGGCCCACCCATGCCACCCTCTGTTTCATCACAGCACCCTCTGGTTGTCCAGTCAGTGTACATTATTGTGGCAACGCAAGCACACCTTCCCTGCCTCAAGTGACCTGAATTAATTTGGGGCTGATTAATGTGTCACAGAATATTTTTTTAGCTGGCACCTGCTTCCTTAGGGCTTCCTGATTAGTGATCTTTTGCACTTGCTAAGTGCTTTCATTGTTGCAAAATTAGTTACAACACCTGCCCTGCCCCAACTGACAATAATGAATTAGGGGCTGATTAATGGATTTGAACTTCCAGCCTGGCTCCTGCTTGTCTCCCTTAGCTGTAATTCAGGACCTTTGTGGCATATGTGTAACTATTCTGAGGTTCAGAGCAGGGTCACATAATAGTTTCAACTGGCAACTGAACTCTGGAGGGGCCCCTCAGGAAGCACTACAGGAAATGGCTACTAATGATGAGCCTGAACTTTTGAACCTGGTAAGTAGTTTCAGTTTTGCTAAGATCGTATGTCTGCAATTTTGCACTTATTCGCGGGGCGCGAACTCACGCGAACAGTGCGAACAGTGCGAGCAAAATCCGCTGCTCGCGGATTTGCGGATTTTGCGGGAGATTCGCAAATCTCGCGGATTGCGAATTTACCGAAAATCCGCAAAATCCGCGAGCGAAACGGATTTTCCGCTCATGCTTAGCTGGTAGTGGGAGCGGCCGGGACGGCGTCTTTCCCTCGGCCCTGGCCTCCTCCTCCTCCTCGGGGACGGTGATGGCCTTGGTTGTTCCTGTTCTGCTCGTTCGGGCCACCCCGGCCCACTCGGGTGCTTTCCCATCGGTCAGCCTCGGCGGCGAGCTGCCGTGGATCAGTCAATTTACTGTCGAGGAGGTGCTGCCTGAGCTCGACGAAGCAGTTGTTGGAGAGGTGCTCCCATACGACGAGGTTAAAAAGCTGCTCGTAGGTCGTTACGTGGCTCCCCTTGATCCATCCCTCAAGGGCTCGGCTGAAATAGTTTACATATTCCACCCAAGTTGTACCCTGAATTCGGGTGCAGTCGCGGAACCTCTGGCGGTACATTTCGGGTGTCAGCCCATATCGAGTGAGGAGGGCTGCCTTCATGTGATCATAGGACGTCATTTGATGGTCCGGGAGCTGTAACAGGGCATCACGGCCTTCATTGACGAACCTCCCCCATAGAACGGCTCCCCAGTCACTTCGATCGATCCGGTGGGAGGTCATGGCGATCTCGTAGGCCTTGAACCACTGCTGTATGTCGTTGTTTCGGTAATACTCTCGGACGACATCTTTGGGAATGTGGACCTTTGGTTCTGTAGCTCCTGGGGTGAGCGGTGGCTCGGGCATCCTCAGGTCTTTGTTTTGCTTTCGTAGTTCTATCTCTGCTAGTTTGCGCTCGTGTTCGTATGCCAGCCTTTTTTCTTCGAGCTCTCTTTGTCTTTGCGTTTCTTCCTGCTCTTCTCGGAGCCGTAAGTGTTCTAGGTTCAATTTTTGTTCCGCTAGTTTTAGTTCTCCATCCATTTTGAGCCGTGCCAACTCTAATTCGTGCAGTCTGCTTTTTTCTCGCTCTTGGATCTCTTCCCGGGAGAGACCCGTTCTCCTTTCTTCGGAAGGAGCGGTGCTAGTCTCTGGTGCTTCGATGCGTTGGTCCCGGGGACCGGCGGTATTTGCTTCTGCCCACGATTCTAGGGCGTGTTTAAAGTCATCTTTTGTGCTCAGACCGGTGGTAGGAATGCCCAGTTCCATACAAAAGTGTTTTAATTCTCGATGGTTGTACTCCTCCAGTTTTTCCATTTGGAATTTCTCCGTAGACCCGCTCTCTTGGGTCGACATTGTGGTTTAGTCGTGGGGTGAGTTGCTTTCTGTACGATTACGCGTTGGTTCGGATCGCGCCGCTGGCCACCAATGTTAGACGGGACCTGAAGGGTCAGCCGAGGACAAGGGGAGAGGTCTCCGGGGAGAGCCGTCTCCAGCGATCGTACAGACAAGTAACTTCCCCCCCACAGATGGATACCACACAAAGATAAGATTTAACGTTCTTTATAAGCAATCTTGAGGTACGGTAGAATGGTACAAGGAGGTCTGGACTCAGGGGTCCCCTCGATTCTAGTCTCTTGGATGGGAAAGGGGGTAGCGGGACAGTCTTATTACCAATATGGTAGTTGCGATGAGATGATGGGTAGCTCACAATCCTCGAGCTCGGCGTTCTAGAAGGGCGGGCCGCAGCAGCGCCAGCATGTCCCGGGAAGATTGAAGGTGGCAACGGTCCGCGGCAGCGCCAGCAGGTCCCGACGAACATGGTGGTTACAACGGGCCGCGGCAGCGCCAGCAGGTCCCGGCGAGGATGAATGTTGCAGAAGGCCGCGGCAGCGCCAGCGGACAAGACAACAGTTCACAAGGCAGGGCTGCGGCAGCGCCAGCAGTCCGTCAAGGATGAGTTCTTCTCGGTGTCTCTCGACTCCAGGATACAACTGCCTTCCTGCTCTGGAGCTGCCCCAGTTATAGGTCTGGCGGCCTTTGATGTCCGGACCCTCGCACTTGGAGGTCGGGAGGTCCGGGATGAGGGAATCCAGACACCCAGCAGGGGGGTGGAGCCAGCGCCCGGGGAGGCTGGGGGCGATCGGCACCTGGCGGGGGAGAGCCATCGACACTTCTTTCTCCCATTGACCTGCCAAGTGGTCCGTTCACCTCCTGGGTGGATGGTGGTGCTGGGATGTCGGGGCCTGGGTTGGGGTCGAGCTGAGGCCATGCGGCCTCGTGGTGCAGTGTCCAAGATGGCGGCCGGGCTGGGCAATGGTGCTGACGGTGGCCCGGGCCCGTGATACAGAGATGTCCGGGGGTAGGAGTCCCGTAGGGGACGGAGTGTGGGTTGCTTCTGTGGGTAGCACCTGGAGAGCCAGTGCCCTGGCTCTGTCATGCGGGGAGGGAGTGAGCCCTTCATGTGGCCTGTCCAACACTGTCCTTGCTACAGTTTCTATGTAATTCTGAAAGATGTTATCAGCAAATATCAAATACAAATTAAGGAAAAGAAGAAGATTAAGATCAAACGAGACGGTGAAACAAATGATCACTAATAACTATTTAGAGCCCATAAAGAAAAGGCAAGCGGATTGGCTGTCTCAGACTCCTGCAGGTTTTTACACTTGCGGCTCGTGTAACATATGTGGATTAGGCATGAATAAGACTAAGAGATTCAGTTTTAATACTGAGCAAGTGCACTTAATCAAGGAATTTATTAACTGCAATAGTGAGGGTGTTATATACGCTATTCTATGCGAACGTAATAAAGTATACATTGGGAGTACCAAAAGAAAACTAAAATTGAGAATACAGGAACATGTCAGATCAATACAGAATCAAGATAAGTCACCTATTTTTCAACATATTAAAACAGACCATTACTTGAAGAATCAGATTAGGTTCCTTCTTTACCCCCCTCCTCCTGTTGTCTGTGCCTTCTTTATCCCCCTCCTCTCGTTGTCGTGCCTTCTTCACCCCCTTTCCTCCCGTTGTCCGTGCCTTCTTTACCCCCTCCTCCCGTTGTCCGTGCCTTCTTTACCCCTCCTCCCGTTGTCTGTGCCTTCTTTACCCCCCTCCTCTCGTTGTCCGTGCCTTCTTTACACCCTCTTCCCGTTGTCTGTGCCTTCTTTACCCCCCTCCTCTCGTTGTCCGTGCCTTCATCCCCCCCTCCCGTGTTCCGTGCCTTCTTTACCCCTCCTCCCGTTGTCTGTGCCTTCTTTACCCCCCTCCTCTCGTTGTCCGCGCCTTCTTTACCCCCTCTTCCCGTTGTCTGTGCCTTCTTTACCCCCTCCTCTCGTTGTCCGTGCCTTCTTTACCCCCTCCTCCCGTTGTCCATGCCTTCTTTACCCCCTCCTCCCGTTGCCCGTGCCTTCTTTACCCCCCTCCTCCCGTTGTCTGTGCCTTCTTTACCCCCCTCCTCTCGTTGTCTGTGCCTTCTTCACCCCCCTCCTTTCGTTGTCTGTGCCTTCTTTACCCCCCTCCTCCCGTTGTCTGTGCCTTCTTTACCCCCCTCCTTTCGTTGTCTGTGCCTTCTTTACCCCCCTCCTCCCGTTGTCTGTGCCTTCTTTACCACCCTCCTCTCGTTGTCTGTGCCTTCTTCACCCCCCCTCCTCTCGTTGTCTGTGCCTTCTTTACCCCCCTCCTCCCGTTGTCTGTGCCTTCTTCACCCCCCCTCCTCTCGTTGTCTGTGCCTTCTTCACCCCCCTCCTCTCGTTGTCTGTGCCTTCTTCACCCCCCCTCCTCTCGTTGTCTGTGCCTTCTTTACCCCCCTCCTCCCGTTGTCTGTGCCTTCTTCACCCCCCCCTCCTCTCGTTGTCTGTGCCTTCTTTACCACCCCCACCTCTCGTTGTATTACCTTCTTGCACGTTAAATAAAATATATGCGACATTTAGCCAGGAGAAGTGTTGTCTCACAAGTAGCTGCAAAGAGGGAAGTTATTTAAATGGTGCTTGCTTCACAGTCAGTAAAGGACCCGCCCATATCCGAGTTTTCTCTAATAGATTTAGAAGTCTGTAATGATACAGTAAGAGTTCTTTGATAATAAAACTGCATAGGACTGGGAGGAAGTGATGCCTGCGAGTGAAGAATAGGTTTAACGGGGCTGTAAACTGAGGGCGAATAAAGTGTGAACAGACCATAGAAACCTAGTTGGGTTGGCAAAGAGGTGTAGGCCAGAACTGTTCCCACGACAGCATCCCTTTTGACAAGGTGATTGCATCATTCTGACCGGAATGCACATTAGAAGATGGTGTTGTGGAAGGACCTTACACTCTTCGCCACGTCACAAAACCGTACCCGCTTATTTAATTCCATATAGAAAGAGGCGGGCTATTTGATTTCGAGTTTAAATGACCTCTTTTTGAGTTCACATTCCCTTCCCTGCTGTTTCATGTCGGGACACCACGAAAGGATTGTTTGTTTAAATGATTTTTTCCTTCTATGAACGCACTAGACAAGGAGTCAGATAGTCTTTGAAGCTGAGCCAGTTTTGTATAGGTAACATTAACCTAAACAGCAGTATTCTTGAAGGACACATGAATAACAAGCATTTGCAATGCGATAGGTCTCACATATGCGAGAGTTTAAGCAATTAGCATTGCAAATGACAATGCCTTTTCTTTGTTTTAAAAACCTAAACATAAATAAAAGACATTCAGGCAGATTCATCAAAGACCCGTTTTGCGAGTCTTTAATAGCGATTCATAAGGAATCGCTATTAAGGACTTGCAAAACGGGAATCATGTAGGAATCGCAAAAAATATTGCGATTCCTACATCTTCCTTATTTGCGATTAGCAAATTGCTAATCGCAAATAAGGAATAACTCCCCATTCATTCCTATGGGCCTAAAGGCCTAAAGGCCCATAGGAATGAATGGGGAGTATTCCTTATTTGCGATTAGCAATTTGCTAATCGCAAATAAGATAGCGATTTCAAGGGTGCCAGGGGTGTCCAAAGGACACCCTGTAGCACCCCTGAAATGCAAATTTGCACAGGTGTTGCGCACACACATGTCCAAAGGACATGTGTGTGTGCAACATGCAACTTAGAAAAATGCATTTAAAAGCATTTTTCTAAGTTTTCGCTATTTACCACGAGGTTTGACCTCGCGGTAAATAGCGGCCCGAAATTGCGATTTCGCAATTTCAAAATGGTTAATGAATTGCATTTAAGGAATCTCAAATAGAGATTCCTTAAATGCAATTCCTCTCAATTTAGCGAATTCGCAATTACCGATTTTTGCATTTGGGATGATGAATCCCAAATGCAAAAATTGCGCTCCCAAAGGGCCAGATTCTCAGAATCTGGACCTTTGCGAGCGCAATTAAGCTTCATGATTCTGGCCGATTGTCATTTACAATGCCAATAGCTCAAACTCGTGTAAATGCGAGACCTATTGCATTGCAAATGTTTGTTTTGTCTTGAGTCTGATGAGATCCACACTCCGGGTCAGATGGTGTTCCTTGAACGTGTATAGTTTGTTTGTCAGGTGAGCTGGGGTCTTGTTGTTGAGTGCTTTATAAGGGATGCAAATAAATGATCTTGAATATGACCTGGGCTGGAAGGGGGAGCCAGTGTGGGTCCTTTAATGTGCAGGTGATATGATTTCTTCAAGCCCTTGATGAGCTGCGCCGCTTCATGTATGCTGCCTTTCAGGGGTGCTCGGGTGGTGTTAGGGAGACCGTTGACCAGGGCCTTGTTCCTTCACCCAAGGGAGAGGTCTTGTACGTTTGTTCTGAAGTCGTCTTCCAGGAGAAACAACCTCTTCAAGAGAGGACATTGAAATCAAGCTTTCTTGGCATTCTTTGTCATTCATTCAGTGTGTTGCTTGAATGAGAGGTCTGTGTCGAGGGTGGGGGTAAAGACCGATAGGTTTACGTTGGAGACCCAGGCTTAAGTCTGTGGCTGTTCTGCGCTGGTGGCAGACAGGAAGAGTTCAGTCTTTGTGGGGTTTAACTTTAATACATTAGTTGACATCCAAGACTGGCTGTGATCAGGGCAGATATGAGGATGTCATTGGGTGAGGATATTTAAGGTACAGTTGAGCATCATCTGCATATTGATGGATCTTGATGCTGCTGTCTGTAAGGATGGATCTGAGAGGTCCTATGTAGAGATTAAAGATGATGAGAGAAAGGAAGGAGCCCTGAGGTACTCTGCAGGAGACACAGAGTTTACGTGATCGTGTGGAACCTATTTGGATAAACTGGTGCCAGATGGTGAGGTAGGATGTGAACCATTTCAAGACAGCGTCTCAAAATCCCATTGGGTTTTTTATGGTGTCGATCAGAGCAAGATGGTCGCCTGTGTCGAAGGTTGCACACTCTACAGATCTACACTTATTTCTTTCACTCCAATCCCAACAGGTCAAACTTCAAGAGTGGCTGCGTGTTCTGAAGGAAGAGGAGGGATATTTTCTGGAGTCTAAAGTCAAGGAAGAGGAACAATATAAAACTATGAGGGTGAGTGGCTGCAGTGAGTGCTGTGTCTCTGTATATGTCTGTGCCCAGTCCTTTCTGTTTCCTCTTAAAGTTCAAGACACACAGAGGAGGGTGTGCCATAATACAGACTGGGTTATGGTCCCCACCAAATAAATCTACTGACCGGAGTCATTGCACCAGGACATTGGGGATGAAATCAGCAAACGGGACGCGTTTCGGCTTCACACCTTTGTGTGTCTCTATAAGTCTGTGAATGCATAGACTGAAGACATTCACCTGTGAGCTTGTGCAAGATTTGTGTGTGAGTCTGCAAATTAATATGTGCATCTGTATTAGTGTGTACCTCTGTGGGTGTGTGCATGTATGGAGCTGGAGTTATCTATGCATCCATCAGACTGAGCAAGCCTGGGGTAAGCCCCTTCCTAAACCAAGGTTTTAGCAATGTAGCCATGCTACTGTATTGTATATACATCGTCGAACCACAGAACATCCAACAGAGTGTATTCAAGTAATAAAGCAAGCATGGAAGCTCCAACATTGTATAGATGAGTTTTAACCTGCAAATAGTTCATTTAAACCAAATACCCTATAATCTTAACACGTTTCAGAACATTTACATTCCCTTCTTCAGGACATATGCATTTATAATTCTAGAAATTACATGGGCAGAGCTTAGCTTAAGTCATTACCTTGGGCATTCTCTGTTCTGCTCAGTCCTCATTGGAAGGTTTTCCTGCAACAGTCTCATTAATCGGCCATAGTTTGACCTGTCACATTTTATACCTTTATTAAAGTTCTCTTACAGGGATTGGACACAGCTGGCTGGAATGTCCCAGGATAACTAGTGCACTTAACCCTGCCTCCGGATGAAAGAAAGGGTAGGCCTGTAACGTGGAAGCCCCTTGAGCAGTGGTGCACATTTATCACCACTCTGACACTGCCACTGATCGCAATATTTAAGCGTTCAACAGTGGCATCTATAGTGCTAAAGTTAACATGGGTGTCCTTTCCATAAACATTTCATGATATCTGATAAAGCCTTCCACAGTTTTAGAGAAGTGTTTTTCCTAATGTGCACTCTTCATTCTTTAGTGGTTGTTACATCACTTGTCGCTATACCCCCTGATAGTCTTGACAGCTGGTGCCCGTTCATTAGGCTCAGGGTTGAGTAAGTGACCCGATTAAGGCCACCTGGGTCACTCGCGACCACCTCTCAGCCTTCCACACAAATGAAGAGTCAGTCAGACAATAGAGAATGCAAACCAAAGATATTTATTGAAGATACACTCGAGCGGAGTCCAGTCTGACCAGCCTCCTTGGATTGCTGCAGAGGGACTGACCTCTGCTAATCTAGCCACATCTAAAGTACATCTTCAGAGTTACTAAAACCGGGCCCAACTGCAAAAATTCCAGTTGGTAGCTGGTGAACAAAGGAGATACAGAAAGATGAGTTACAGTCCTGAGATCGGGTACATGCTATCAATGCGTCAAGGTTACCCAGCCTGCTTTAAGTGTGGGAGCAGGTCTATCTAGACAGAAAGGTCTGCAACACAAAATATTATTCTATTCATTTGCACAGCAAAGTTCAACCTTGAAGAAATACATGTATTGAAGGCACATTAGCAGCTACTTTCGTTGAGGCAGACAGAGTGAGAGAGTAGTTAGTTTCGATCATGGTGGCTAAATACAAAATGGTGCAGCAAATGCTAACTTAAGTTGTACAGTGCATATATAATTCAGCAAAAACACTTTCCAATCCAACAGGCCCTCCTTTTAGCATTTTTTGCTAACATTCTGTTCCTATCTATAGAAATAACTCCCTAAAGAATACAAGGGATCAGCAACTACAACCTAATACATATGATGTCTGTATTCAAAAATGCCCTCATCTATTGACATGCTATCTTGTATTACCTGCATTATCATAGCTGTAGTCTTAGTGTCAGGTACCTGGACTTTTGTTTTTGTTGTCAGGGCCTTTGCACAATGGGCACAGCAAGTTGGGGAGCAATGTATACTGAGGCAACAAGTAAAAATTATAACAGCAGCTACAGCTAGGAAAATGAGGACCTTCTAACCCCAGAATGCAAACAGTCCCCAGAACCATCCAGAGAGAGACCACGTTCCATTCTCTTGGTGGATGTCAGATGCAAGCTTGTGCAACTTCTGAATGGCAGAGTATACGGTAGGGGCATGGTCCGATATATATATATATATATATATATATATATATATATATATATATATATCACAGCTTCAAACATCCACGAACAGACTGTTTGTAAGGAAAGCAGCACACACAGGGGGTAGTTCCACGTTGATTTTATTTGGGAACTTTACAGCATACGACGCGTTTCGCCAGAGGGCTTCGTCAAGATATGCAAAGAGCGGAGGCGCTCAACTCATTTAAATCAAAATCTTACTTCCGCTATTACAATAGAAAGCAAAAAAGGACTATATACAGGGTCACTAATGAATCCGCCATCTTAGAATGGTGTAATAAAATACTGTTGTATCACAATATTTGATAAAACATATACAGGATATATGTACACATAAAAACTTTTGCGCAAGTCCCACCATAAATATCTGGGGGCTGCGTGAGTTATCACGCCCGTAATGGGCACCAATGGTCAAAAAGTCCTTCTTTCACATAAACGCCCTGGATGGGCAAACCAACGAACAGGTGAACAGTACTGCATATTAGGGTGCAGATAAAATAAATCAAACATTCAACGATGCAAGGACCTGAGTGAACACATATGAATACATGAATGTAAGAACGCGAGTAAAAATACTCCTCATACAAAGGCTTACAGAGCCAGGCCTCCTGCAATAGTGTGAAAACGCACCCGTAATAACATTACTAAGTTAGTAATGTTATTACGGGTGTGTTTTCATCGTTGAATGTTTGATTTATTTTATAAATCAACGTGGAACTACCCCCTGTGTGTGCTGCTTTCCTTACGAACAGTCTGTTCGTGGATGTTTGAAGCTGAGATAAATACAACGGGTACACCCCCGTTTGGCGTGCACCCGCTCACGAGTGCAACTGGCTGGTGTTTGGAGCCTAGCATATATATATATATATATATATATATATATATATATATATATATATATATATATATATATATATATATATATATATATATATATATCTATCTCTATCTAGTCTTGCCAAACTCATCCGATACGAAGAAGGCGCTGACACCATGAATCTCAATCCAAACTCGATTTATTTACTCACTGTCTGCTTAGACGCGTTTCGGCGTTGCCGCCTTGTTCACTACATCTGCATTCAAAATGAGCTCATCCATATATACTGTGGAGATATGGGCGTGTCTAACAATTAACACACAGGTTCAGACCAGGTATTACCATGGTTACATAATGGTAAATCTGGGATGTCTTTTCTCCATCCTTATTAAACGAGTATTCATTGCAGAAATGTTTTTTACAAAACAGAATTAAAAGTGCGTAAATCACCTAAACAAGTGTTCAAAATAATAGCAATTACAACCTTTTCATAAAATAGCATGTTACAACTCACAGCTGTTGAAAAGGTAAATTAAAAAACATTTGCCGCCATTTCTGTGTTTAAATAATAAGTTAACACTTTTTGCCGCTTTTTTACCCTGTGTGCCTGCCATGGATGTGCCCTTTATAAGGTCCTAACTTGGTAGACCATCTGGTTTGCCTGTGCATCCCAGTTACCCATGTGTCATGCTGGTGTGTGTACCGTGTCAGCGTGTTTGTGAGTGGGTGGGCTGGTTCGCCTTCTATGATCCTCGTTGTTGCCGCTTAGGACCTGAGAATCTCCCCGGGTGAGTGCTGCTGCGCGTTAAACCATTAGAGTCTTTCCTACGGCTACAATGTTGCAAAAGCTATCACCGCCGCCGGCTCTGAGGGCAGCTTTGAAGTTAGACGGATTGATACAATGCCTCGCACTGAACCGGGTTCAGGAATAATGCGCGCGTGTTTCATGCCTGGTGTCATGGTCGGCTAACAAAGTAAATATTCGTGTATTTTTGCCGCCGTTACTGTTGCAACATTGTATCTGAATCCCTGACATAGACCCTCGCGCATGCACTCGCTTAAAAGTTTATTTTATGAAATACTGCCCTAGTGGGCATAGCGGCTTGCTTATTCGTATTTGTGTAAAATCATATTGTAAAGTCACATCAACCTACAAGGGCATAGGCATAAGCATGGTCATACTCTAAGTAGAGCTGGTAATTGCAGGATAACCAGGGCAAAGTGTTTTCTAAATGTGCACTAAAGTGTACAATTAAAATAAGTAAAAGGAAAAAACTATAAATTGTGCCGTGTGTTCAGACCTATAACTGTGTCTGAAAGGTGCTCTTATGTGCCCATAAGTAACCTGTGAAAGGTGTGGTAGTTGAACTGCAGATGTTCATCGAATGGTACTAGGGGGAAAGGAAGCGCTAAGGGTGTATTCTGATTTCCTTATTATAGGTGGACACTTAAGGCTTCGTCCGCATTCAGGCCGAATGGGATCTTTGAGTTCAGGAGTATGATATACCTGGACTCCAGGCGGCGCAGTGCCAAAGGGCGATTGCCACCCCTGACATTTTTGGGAATGCTATCAATTACAAAATATTGAATGTTTTTAGCATTGCCATTGTGGGTTTCATGAATGTGTCTCGCTACGGGGTACGTAGGATCATTGTTGGAAATTGCACGCAAATGTTGCAAGATCCGTACGTGGGCTGGATGAATGGTGGAGCCTACATATCTTTTACCGCATGAACATGCTAGCACATATACTGCGAAGTCGGTCTTGCACGTGAATGCATCCCTCAAAAAGTAAGGTTTAATCCTGAAGGGGACTTGCACTTTTGTAGTGTTCACACCATAGGTGCAGGCTTTGCATTTTGAACATTTTTTAAAGCCCCTCTGGGAATCTAACCAGTTTTTGGTCTTTCTAAGGGTGGGTGCATTGCAGACCAACTCTTCTCTCATGGATTTTGCCTTTTTAAATGTGATTAAGGGACTAGTGCCCACCAATTCACCTATGCTTGGGTCTCCCCGGACTAAGGGCCAATGCCTTCTCAGGATCTTTCGTAGGTTACTATGGTATCTATTGTAACCCGTTATTAATCTAGGAGGGTCCTTACTATTGGAAGCTGTTGTGTTTTTATTGGTGGTCTTAGGGAAGATGAAATCTTTCCTATTCTTTCCTTTACATTTGTCATCAGCTCTCTTGCAACTGCTGCTGGTATACCCTCTATCCCTGAGTCTTTCAAACAACTCTTGTTTGGCATTGGAGAGCCCTTCTTCCGTGCTACAATTACGTGTCATTCTAAGGCACTCAGCATAGGGAATAGATTGTTTCAGTGGTGTAGGATGGAAACTGTGTGAGTGCAGAAGGGCATTCCCTGCGGTAGGCTTTCTGTATGTGCGTGTCTGTATTTTGTTGTCCTGTACAAATAGTTCTAAATCAAGGAATTGGATAATGGCATCATTGGTGTTACATGTAAACTTTAGGTTCAGAACATTTTCATTCAGAGCCAACACAAATCTTTCTGCTTCTTCGACACTGCCCTGCCATAAGATAAAAATATCGTCAATGAACCTTTTGTACATCACCACATTGTCTTTCATGATATCTTTATGTTGTACTCTCAGAACCTGCTCCTCCCACCAGCCCATATGCAGATTCGCATAGCTGGGGGAGAAGCAAGTACCCATGGCTGAGCCCTGGAGCTGTTTATAATGGAGTCTGTCAAAGATAAATACATTATTTGTCAAACACCACTCAGCCATTTCTAGTAACATTTGTGTGTGGTGGTATAGTTCAATGGGTCTGTTACCAAGGTAGTATTTCATGGCATTGAGGCCATCTCGGTGTCTGATACTCGTGTAAAGTGACTGGACATCTAGTGTCATGAACCTGTAGTTAATATGCCAATCAATGTCAAAGATTTTTGCCAAGAAATCACTGGTATCTCTGATGTAGGCAGGGAGTTTCTTGACTTCTGGTTGAAGGAAAGAGTCAATAAAGATACTTGTTTTCTCAAATAAACTGCCAATCGCTGTTATAATCGGCATCCCAGGGGGTGTTTTCTCATTTTTGTGGACCTTGGGTATTAAGTACAGTTGAGGCGTGATCGGGTAGTCATTCTTCAAGTAGTTGAACTCATCTTTACTAATGAGACCCATTCCCTTCCATTTATACAATTCATTATGGAACTTTTCCTGGATACCGACATTGTGGGTGGGGCTGACCCTTACATAGCAGTCCTTATCTTGTAGTTGGGTCTGAGCTTCTTGATTATACATTTGGAGGGGCCAAAGTACCACGTTACCCCCCTTGTCTGACCAGTGAAGTAGTGTGGCTCACTGGTTAGAGGCGGCAGACCCGAGAGCAGAGGACGGCCCGGGACCAGGGTTCGATTCCCGGCGCGGCAGGTTTCTGGACCAGGGTCAGCGGACTCGATAATTCTCTCGCCTCGGTGCCCACTCTGATCAGCGATCACACTCGGCAACTCTGGGCATTAGCTTGCCTCATCTTCACTAACGGCCCCACCAGACCGCCGGGCATGCCTGGTCTCACCCTGGAGATACCCATTAAGGGACCATCTCTCAGGGAAGCCAGGAAGGGTTTCGCAGCGGTCGAAGCGCCTTGGGACCCTACGGGTAAGTAGTGCGCTATATAAATGCCAATACATTTACATTTACATCTAACTACTATATCAGACCTGGCTTTTATTTTTGTCATTAAGTTGTTATATTTCCTTCTGTGATCATGATTCTCTTTCCAATATTCTTTTGTGCTTTGCAGAGACAGGTCTTTTAGTTCTTTAATCACGTTGTCAGAAAATAGGTCTAGATTGTCTTTACCCATTATTGGCATGAATTGGGACTTGGGTTTAAAGTCTGTTTTGATTGAGGCATAGATATTAATTTCTGATGCGGAGGCTGCCCCGCTGGGAGTTATTCCGTCGCCTGTATTTTCTTGTTCTAAGTCTATTAGATCTCGTAGAGCATCCATGTTAGCTACTGATAGTTGCTGTGCCTGATCATCCACGTGTGTTGTTGCAATTGGGCGTTTTTTTGGCGTTGATAAAATACTTTTGCAATTTTAATTTGCGGATATATTGAAACAGATCGATTCGGGTTTGGGCATAGTCAAAGTTAGTATTGGAGCAATACGATAACCCCAGGGATAAAATTTCAAGTTCTTGCGTGTTCAATTCCATGTCTGTCAAATTGATGACTGTGTTATCTTTTTTATTTTGTGCTTCCATTAACGGCGTCTGTAACGTCTGTTTTGTGTTTTGTTCTGTTTTTGACTTGGTTTTTCTCCACCGTCTGTTTTTCCTTCTCCTGCTTTTTGTTGTTGTGCTTGTTTTTTGTTGTTCGTTTTTCCTGTGTCTGCTCCCAAATCCTGTTTTGGAGGGAAACGTGGCCTCAGAGTTCTGAGACGTTGTAGTCTTAAAAAAGTCAATTCTTGTGCTGGAGTTGGCGGTGGGCCTGTGCCTGCTTCTCCATCCGTTTCATATTCTGAACTGAATTCATTTTCACTTGGTTCCGCTGTTACGTTTGCCCCACTTTGTTGTGGCTTCGGGGGTGATTGTCTCCTTATTTGGTCGTATTTTTTTGCAAAAGTATAAATTCTTCCGCTTAGATAGTCGTTGCGGTCTCGCTGGAATTTGATCGCTTTTCGTTCTTTTATTTCTGTTTCTTGTTTGGTCACTTTATCTTTGATCTCATTCAGACTTTTGGTGATGTCCTCCTGATTTGGTTTTTGCTCCAGGAGTTGCATTATTTCATTAATGCGAACTATCATTTTTTGTCTGTCGCTGTTTGCAAATTGGATCAGGATTTTTAGCATATTTTCTGATGATTTGGCACTATTATCTGCCCACATTTGTAGCATTTCAGGGTCTGGATCCTCATACGTGGGGGCTACTAAAATTCTGAGTCCTCTTGGGATTCTACCCACCTCCAAATATCTTGTCAATGATTTAACTTCCCACCATTTGGCAGTCTCTTTTTTTGCACAATTTTTCCAATTCAATGAGTAGTTTCCGTGTTTCATCCAATACAATAGGTTGTGCTTGAGCGCTGGTCGTTTTTTTGCCGCTGATGCCTTTGTCAGTGTCTGTGAACACATCCACAGCAGCTTCCTCTCTCTCCCTTTCCCATTCGGCAGACATGCTGAGTTTTGTATTTAGTTCTGTATCTTTAGTTTGCATAGATTCACTGCCCGCGTGTATCTTGACTCACACACCGGGTCTACCTCTCCCATGAACCGAACACTTATCTTTCCCGCTTTCCCGTTACTCCCAGCTTTCAGTCGTCTTACCTGGAAATCCTCGACTACTCTCCAGCCGTCTCGGATCTCCAGACCGACGGCCTTTCACTGTTTTCGCAGGTTACTCGGGTTTCAAGGCTTTTGCAGGTTCCGGGGGGCTTTGTGTGTCTTTTTTCGAAGAGATACCAGCCGGTGTCCTTTTTAACACAGAGCAACCAGATCGAGGAGGGTCAGCGTTGGGGTTTAAGGACTTCCACCCCATATATCCAGTCTTGCCAAACTCATCCGATACGAAGAAGGCGCTGACACCATGAATCTCAATCCAAACTCGATTTATTTACTCACTGTCTGCTTAGACGCGTTTCGGCGTTGCCGCCTTGTTCACTACATCTGCATTCAAAATGAGCTCATCCATATATACTGTGGAGATATGGGCGTGTCTAACAATTAACACACGGGTTCAGACCAGGTATTACCATGGTTACATAATGGTAAATCTGGGATGTTGCACAGAGTCTTTTCTCCATCCTTATTAAACGAGTATTCATTGCAGAAATGTTTTTTACAAAACAGAATTAAAAGTGCGTAAATCACCTAAACAAGTGTTCAAAATAATAGCAATTACAACCTTTTCATAAAATAGCATGTTACAAATCACAGCTGTTGAAAAGGTAAATTAAAAAACATTTGCCGCCATTTCTGTGTTTAAATAATAAGTTAACACTTTTTGCCGCTTTTTTACCCTGTGTGCCTGCCATGGATGTGCCCTTTATAAGGTCCTAACTTGGTAGACCATCTGGTTTGCCTGTGCATCCCAGTTACCCATGTGTCATGCTGGTGTGTGTACCGTGTCAGCGTGTTTGTGAGTGGGTGGGCTGGTTCGCCTTCTATGATCCTCGTTGTTGCCGCTTAGGACCTGAGAATCTCCCCGGGTGAGTGCTGCTGCGCGTTAAACCATTAGAGTCTTTCCTACGGCTACAATGTTGCAAAAGCTATCACCGCCGCCGGCTCTGAGGGCAGCTTTGAAGTTAGACGGATTGATACAATGCCTCGCGCTGAACCGGGTTCAGGAATAATGCGCGCGTGTTTCATGCCTGGTGTCATGGTCGGCTAACAAAGTAAATATTCGTGTATTTTTGCCGCCGTTACTGTTGCAACATTGTATCTGAATCCCTGACATAGACCCTCGCGCATGCACTCGCTTAAAAGTTTATTTTATGAAATACTGCCCTAGTGGGCATAGCGGCTTGCTTATTCGTATTTGTGTAAAATCATATTGTAAAGTCACATCAACCTACAAGGGCATAGGCATAAGCATGGTCATACTCTAAGTAGAGCTGGTAATTGCAGGATAACCAGGGCAAAGTGTTTTCTAAATGTTCACTAAAGTGTACAATTAAAATAAGTAAAAGGAAAAAACTATAAATTGTGCCGTGTGTTCAGACCTATAACTGTGTCTGAAAGGTGCTCTTATGTGCCCATAAGTAACCCGTGAAAGGTGTGGTAGTTGAACTGCAGATGTTCATCGAATGGTACTAGGGGGAAAGGAAGCGCTAAGGGTGTATTCTGATTTCCTTATTATAGGTGGACACTTAAGGCTTCGTCCGCATTCAGGCCGAATGGGATCTTTGAGTTCAGGAGTATGATATACCTGGACTCCAGGCGGCGCAGTGCCAAAGGGCGATTGCCACCCCTGACATTTTTGGGAATGCTATCAATTACAAAATATTGAATGTTTTTAGCATTGCCATTGTGGGTTTCATGAATGTGTCTCGCTACGGGGTACGTAGGATCATTGTTGGAAATTGCACGCAAATGTTGCAAGATCCGTACGTGGGCTGGATGAATGGTGGAGCCTACATATCTTTTACCGCATGAACATGCTAGCACATATACTGCGAAGTCGGTCTTGCACGTGAATGCATCCCTCAAAAAGTAAGGTTTAATCCTGAAGTAATATATATTACCACAGCTTCTTCGTCATACGGTTAGTAGACTAAAGACACGGCACAGCAACAGATGATTTCTTCGCGTTTTTTATTTACACACTAAGTGCAAAAAGAAAGTGCATCAAATGGACGGTCTACGCGTTTCGGCTCCTGCCTTCCACTGGACCATAGAGTCCACAGGTCTAGACCTTACTTAAATACAGTGATAAGTGTAAGTACCCTCTACTATTTCCATGGTCATCTAGACCACCAACCCTGCATAGTGGACATACGGCCAGTACATGTTTGTAAATATTACACATGAGTATGCACAATTTACGTGAAGTACAAAACGTAATCCTGAACCAATAATTTTAAATAAAGTATTTGCAATCAGATTAAGTTCCGTCTTACACATGAGTATGTACAATCTACGTGAAGTACAAAAGTAACCCTGAACCAACAATTTTAAATAAAGTATTTACAATCAGATCAAGTTCCGTCTATATACAATAAATCAATATTGAATTGTTATTATTCGTGTAAAGTACTCTACTAATCTGTATAAGGAAGACAGTTAAGGGTGGTGACGGGGAGGAAGAAACACTTGGATATTAATGGCTGTTTCACTATTTACAGCCTGTGACTTGGTGACAATAAAGGAAATTAAGAAATAATAAGGGAAACTAATATCCGCTGCACTTTATAATTAATAAAGTATTAGATATTCTATGGATCTGTTCTAGATAATGCATAGTATGATAATTAAGGTCTATATTCAACCTATTATTTACAATTATATACATTCCTTCAGCATCTATCTCCCTTTGCAGCAGAGCATAATATATGTAAAGTACACTATTCAACCATCTTCTCCTATTGTCATATTCTTCACAATTGTTCATTATTTAATTCTCATCTCCCCAACATTCTATATCTTCCATTCAATATTTATATGTATGATCTGATTGAATTTTCCGGTTCCTGATTACATGATGATTCCAAACATGTACATAGTCCAACATCATTCTTTTTTAACCATGTCCGAGATCTCATACAGTTCTAAATAATAGGATACCATTCTTATGTTATTCTTCATTGTTCCTATACCAATTTATACATGTACATGTAATTCGGCGTCCAAGTTATGGCCGAATGGTACCTCAGTTCCCATGCTCAGTATCATTCTCGATTCTAAACGTCTCAGTTGTAGCAACTGATCTCCACCTCGTTCCGGGGTTCTACACATCTTGATCCCCGCGTATTTCAAAAAGGCGGGATCGCTTTGATGATATTGGGCAAAGTGTGTGGCCATTGGGTAGCAAGGGTCCTTGTTCTTTATTGCCCTTAGATGTTGCAGTATTCTCAGCTTTAACTTGTTCACTGTGCTCCCAATGTAGTACTTTCCACAAGGGCATTGTAGCCTATAAACCACACATTTTGAGTCACAGGTAATGTGGTCTTGTATAGTTTCTTATTTGCCATTTTGTAGTTGGTAATGTTTGATGTTTACTCCATGCTCACAGGCTTTGCACTTGTGGCATTTCCAGAAGCCTGGTGTTGTTAGCCATGTCTGTTTTTTCTCCTCACGCAGTACTAAGTGACTCTGCGTTAGTATGTCTCTTAAAGAGGAGGTCTTTCGATACGTTATACTTGGATTTCTCGTCCGGGTTTCTCTCAAAGTATTGTCCAGAAGGAGGACTTGCCAGTGTTTTTGTAAGCTTTCTTCATACTTACACTTTGGTTGTCATAGTCCACTATCAATCTGGTTGTTTCATTACCCTGATCTGGTTCTCGCTCCGGGTTTGTTTTTGATCTCTTTGTTTTCGGAGTTAATAGCTCCTCTCTCTCTTTCAGATGCATCCGGTTTTGTGCAATAGATATCACTTCCATTGGGTATCCTCTTTCAAGGAATCTAGTGCTCATTCTTTCTATTTCCTCAGTTAGGTCTTCTTCCTCGGAGCAGTTTCTTTTTGCCCTTAGCATTTGACCATAGGGAATACTCCATTTCAGTCTTATGGGGTGTCCGCTATTAGCATGTAGAATGCTATTACACGCTGTCGGCTTCCTGTGGATTTTTGAACAAAGTTTGTTGTTTTTGACGAAAATTTCCACATCTAGGAATATCAGAGAATGGGAACTAATTGTAGACGTGAATTTTAAGTTGTATTTGTTGTTGTTTAGAGAATCAATAAAATCCTTCAATGAGTTTTCATTTCCGTCCCATATGACAAACAAGTCGTCAATGAAACGACACCAGAGTTTGATTTTTGGCCCCTCAGGTTTCTCTCGGTCTTTCTTTGTCACATCACTTTCCCATGCCCCCATAAGAAGGTTTGCATATGTGGGTGCAAATGATGTCCCCATTGCGGTCCCCTGTTTCTGGAGATATGTCCCCCCCAAAAACAGGAAAGCGTTGGGGGTCAAGCAATATCAGAGCATGTCCAGTAACATATTCGAGTGCTCCAGAAAATTTACAGATTGTGCTTTAAGTACTTCTTTTACAACCTCAATGCCGTCCTCATGGCGGATTGAGGTGTAAAGTGATGTAACATCAATTGTTGCCATTTGGTAAGATGGTTTCCATTCACATATAGTTATTCTATGCAAAAAGTCCATTGTATCTCTCAGGAAAGAGGGTAGGCTTGTCACATAATTCATAAGAAAAATGTCTATGAATCTTGAAGTAGACTCCAAAAGGGATCCTATCGAACTCACAATTGGTCTCCCTGGTGGATGATCTAGTGACTTGTGGATTTTCGGTAGAAAATATATAGTTGCCATGATCGGGTTGTTTGTCTTTATATAACTATATTCGTCAAAATCTAATAGACCTCTATCTTTCCAGGTTAACAACATAGAGTGGTATTCATTTGTCCATTCTTCCATCGGATTCGTGGTCAGTTTTTCATAATGTTCCTGGATGTTTAACTGTCTATTTGCTTCCTCAATGTAGTTTGAAACATTTTGTATAACGAGGTTTATTTTTCAGAAAGATACACATTCAAAGATACACATTCAATGGATGATGTCATCAGTGATGTCATTTGAGATGTCATCAGTGATGTCATGAGTGATGTCACTGACCATGTCATGAGTGATGTAATATGTGACGTCATCAGCAATGCATTGCACGCGCAAGTTATAGTGAGTCCAACTAACTATAACATGGGAATTTCAATGGTTCTATGCGAGTAAAATTTCCACCTAACTATAACTGGTGTGAAACCTATGGTTTTTTCAGAGAATATATATATATATATATATATATATATATATATATATATATATATATATATATATATATATATATATATATATATACTACTATTATAAAGAGAGAACTGTGTCCTTTGAGCCAGGTAAACTCGAAAAGTACACCACCATTCCAAACACCCAAGACATCTTTGAAAACCTCAGGGCAAGCAGAAGGACATAGGCTATGTAAAAATAAAAAATATACGTTGTTTAAAAAATTTGGAATAAAAATAAAGTAGTCCCTTGCAAGTAGCACCGGCCGCGACGTCTGCGTGATGACATCGGGAAAGAACCTGGGCGTTTTAGTATTGTTTCAGCAAAGGGGACTACTTTTTCTTCGTTTTATATCTGCCCCGTTTTTATAAGGTAATGGCTGATGCCTGCAAGGAAACTATCGCTCTTACTAGCGAGAGTTTGTTTATTCGTATTTTATAGCTCACTGCCCTTGGAGCTGGCAACACTGACTATAGGTGAAAAAACAGCCCGCGGGACTACAAAATGACATCACAGCGGCCAATTTTATAGTTCCGCCGGCTCGCGATGTCAGTCCCTTCCTTGTGCATAGATCTTTCATAGCCCTTTCAGTCCAATGGGTGCTGCGCGCCTGATTGGAGGTGAGGGTGGGGATGCAGCTAATACTACTGAGGGGGCAGCGGGGGCTGCCCAGCCCCTTAGCCTCCTCTTCCTCTAGCATGAGAGGCTGGAAATCGTCTCTCAATTTGGTGATTTCCAGGATACGGGGAGGGGGAGGGGGGAGGCAGAAGAGGAGCGAACAGGGTGGCGAGAAATATGGGGTAAAGGTTAAGGGGCTGCAGGGTGCGGGGAAGATGAAAGAAAGGGAGAAAGTGATTTGGGAAAGGAGGAGGGGAAGAGTAGAAGAAGGAAGAAAAGATTGAAATGAAGTTAAGAGACACAAAAAGGAAGGAGGGGCAAAAGGTGTTCGAAATAAGTGAAAGCAAAAAGCAGGAGATATAAAGAGGAACAGAAGAATGCAAGGGGTAAAACGGCAGAGAGGTACAAAGGCTGGTGAGTGTTGAAAGAAGAATCAGATGAAGGGTTGAGGGTGAAGGAGAAGAGATAAGGAGGAAAGGAGAACTTTGTAAGAGAAATAGTCGAGAGTTGGCGGCAAAGTCAATCAATCAATCAATCAATCAAAGACATTTATAGAGCGCACTACTTACCCGTAGGGTCTCAAGGCGCTGGGGGGAGGGGGGTTCCGTTACTGCTCGAACAGCCAGGTCTTCAACTTCTTCCTGAAGGAGAGGTGGTCTTGGGTCAGGCGCAGGTCGGTCGGGAGGGAGTTCCAGGTCTTGGCGGCCAGGTAGGAGAAGGACCTTCCTCCTGTTGTCGCTCTTCGGATGCGGGGGACGGCGACCAGGGCGTGGTTGGCTTATCGGAGGTGGCGTTTGGGAGCGTAGAAGTTGATTCGGTTGTTGAGGTAGCTCGGGCCTTGGTCGTGTAGGGCTTTGTGTGCGTGGGTGAGGAGGCGGAAGGTGATTCTTTTGTTGACGGGGAGCCAATGCAGGTCTCTCAGATGTCCGGAGATGTGGCTGGTTCGTGGAATGTCGAGGATGAGTCTGGCTGAGGCGTTCTGGATCCGCTGGAGTCTCTTCTGGAGCTTGGCGGTGGTACCGGCGTAGAGGGCGTTGCCGTAGTCCAGTCGACTGGTGACGAGGGCCTGGGTGACGGTCTTCCTGGTCTCGGTGGGGATCCACCAGAAGATCTTCCGTAGCATGCGTAGGATGTTGAAGCACGCCGAGGAGACGGCGTTGACTTGCCTGTTCATGGAGAGGGAGGAGTCCGGTATGAAGCCCAGGTTACGTGCGTGATCTGTCGGTTTGGGTGCGGTGCCCAGGGCGGGAGGCCACCAGGAGTCGTCCCAGGCGGAGGGCGAAGAGCCCAGGATGAGGACCTCCGTCTTGTCTGAGTTCAGTTTCAGGCGGCTGGTCGTCATCCACTCGGCTACCTCTTTCATCCCTTTGTGCAGATTGGCTCTGGCGGCGGCGGGGCCGTTGGTCAGGGAGAGGATCAGCTGGGTGTCGTCGGCGTAGGAGATTATGTTGAGGTTGTGTTGGCGTGCGATGGCCGCGAGGGGGCTCATGTAGACGTTTAAGAGGGTGGGGCTCAGCGAGGATCCTTGGGGGACGCCGCAGATGACTTTGGTGGCCTCTGACTTGTACAGTGGTAGGCGGACTCTCTGTGTTCTTCCATCGAGGAAGGAGATGATCCATTCCAGTGCCTTCTCCTGGATTCCGACGTTGCTGAGGCGCTGTACTAGGGTGCGGTGGCAGACAGTGTCGAATGCCGCGGAGAGGTCTAGGAGGATCAGGGCCGCTGTTTCTCCGTTGTCCATCAGGGCTCGGATGTCATCTGTGGCGGCGATGAGGGCGGTCTCGGTGCTGTGGTTGGCTCGGAATCCAGACTGTGAGGGGTCGAGGGCTCCATTCGTCTCAAGGAAGGCGGCCAGCTGCTTGTTGACGGTCTTCTCGATGACTTTGGCTGGAAACGGGAGGAGCGAGATGGGGCGGTAATTCTTGAGTTCGGTGGGGTCCGCTGTGGGTTTCTTGAGTAGAGCGCTGAGTTCGGCGTGCTTCCAGCTCTCAGGGAAGGTGTCGGTGTCGAAGGAGGTGTTGATAATGTCTCGCAGGTGGGGTGCGATGACAACGTCGGCCTTGTTGAAGACGTGGTGAGGGCAGGGGTCGGTCGGAGATCCGGAGTGGACGGAGTTCATCGTGCGGACGGTGTCTTCGGTGCTGATCGGAGTCCAGGCGCGGAGGGTGGTGGTGGGGGGTGGTGGTTCGGTCGTGGTGTGCGTTGTTTGGTTGCTGAAGCTGTTGTGTATGTCCGCGATCTTGTTGTGGAAGTAAGATGCGAGGGAGTTGCAGAGGTCTTGCGATGGGGTGATGTCGTTGTTTCCTGCGCTGGGGTTGGATAGCTCTTTCACGATGTTGAAGAGTTCCTTGCAGTTGTGTGCGTTGTTGTCCAGCCGGTCCTTGAATGCAGTTTTCTTGGCGGCGCGGATCAGCTGGTGGTGCTTCCGGGTGGCAAGCTTGAAGGTGGTCATGTTGTCCGGTGTTGGTTCCCTTCTCCAAACTTTCTCGTATTTAAAGTGAACAGCGAAGAGAAAAAACAAAGATGAGGAGTGGGAGCACAATAGCAGCTGTGATGAGGGGGTGTAAATAAATGCACAAGACGTGGGGTAAAGATTTTGAAAATGGTATCTACTAGAATATTTCAGTGCTTGCCTCCTCTAGAACGTTTTTTTTTTTTTTTTTAAAGAGTCGGTCGGGCTAATCCCTGCTACAGCCCACATAGTATGTAGTACTTGCAAACAGAAGAAAATCCTTTCCTGAGATCATCCTTCCACTTCCCATTCACAGGCCCCCGGGCCTGGCTGGCAAACCTCGCACTTCTACCCCGGGTCTTCCCCCTACCTCCCCCTTATCTGTGATGTACCTTAACACTCGGTCTTTGGTCAGCCATAAAACGGACATCTTTTACCTCTTAGGATCGGAACAGCCTGACATCTTGTTCCTGTCCGAGACCTGGCTCACAGATGATTCCTCCCCCGATATCCTGGCGGCCATCCCCCCGGGATATTACATACTGCAAGCCAATCGCCCCTCTGGCAAAGCGGGCGGCGGGGTTGCAGCCATTATTCGCCACTCAATTAGGTTCTCCCCTGTGTCCACTCCTAACATCCCCATGACTGACTGTCTCGTTCTTAGGCTGCAGCAACCTGGATCCTCTCTTATATGTGTCCTGGTCTATCGTCCCCCCCAACCTATGCCTAACTTTTCAGTCCAGTTTGGGGAGCTCATCTCGCAGTTAACTATCAACAACACCAATGTTTTGGTTCTCGGTGACTTTAATTACTGGCCATCTGACCCTCACGAAACCCCTGATTCACTCGCCTTTTCTGATCTCATGCTGGGTCTCAATTGTACCCAACATATACACACACCCACGCACGTTAAAGGCCATATTCTGGACCAGGTATGGACCTCTTCCTTAGATATCTCCACTCCCCTTGTCCTTCCCTGTCTCTGGTCAGATCATTCACTTATCACTTTTTCCCTTGCCAAGCCTCCCCCGGCCAATATCATCCGAGAATCTAATTTCCTGGCACGTAACTGGAACAAGGCCGACCTCAATAATTTTGCCTCCCTCCTGAGTTCATCGGCCCCCTCTATCACGGGACCCACCACTTCTATTGACCCTCAGTCTGACAACCTTACCCAATGGCTTGTTTCCGCTGCTGACTCGGTGGCACCTTTAAAACCGGTTAAGACGCGGCGCAGCCACGACGCCCATAGGTGGTTCACCGAGGAACTCAAGACACTCAAACTCAGTCCCCGTCAGGCCGAAAGACGCTGGCGTCGTGGATACACCCCTGAGACAAAAGCTGTCTTTTCTTCTCAGCTGAGGGAATACAAGTCCGCTATAGCCCGGGCTAAATCCAGCTACTTTTCCAACTGATCTTGAATTCTACTAACAAGTCCAAAGACATTTTTTCTATTGTTGAGGAACTATCCAACCCGGCGAGAGTCACCATTGCCCTGCTCCCCTCTCAATCTCTGTGTGATTCCCTGAATCAATTCTTTGTGGACAAAATTGCTAAAATCAAAACCAGCATTTCTGCTCACGCCTCATCCGCTTCTTCCCCCCCCAGCACTCCCCCTCACCACATCATCCATACCCTATCCCAGCTCCCCCTCTTCTCAAAAGATCATTTTCTCCTCCTTTTGCTTAAAGTCTCTTCTGGTTCCCCCAGCGACTGTTGCCCCCCCTCGGCCCTGCGAGAAGCTTTCACTTCCTGCCCGGACCCCCCTCTAGCCCTCTTAAACAACTCTTTAACCACGGGGTGGTCCCTGGATCCTTCAAACGGGCAGAGGTGGTCGCCATTCTGAAAAAACCTACGGCTGATCCATCCACCATGAGTAACTATCGCCCTATCTCCCTCCTCCCCTTCCTTAGCAAGGTTCTGGAGTCCCATGTTACTCAAACCCTTTCTTCTTTTGTAGAGGACTCTTGTGTTTTGGATCCCCAGCAGGCTGGGTTTAGACCTGCACATTCCACAGAAGCAGTCATCCTCTCTGTGATGGACGAACTACGCAGGGGCGCCGACTCTAACACCTCTCAGGCCCTGGTTCTTTTAGATCTTTCGGCCGCCTTTGACACGGTCGACCATGATATTTTGGTCGACCGTGTCAGAGAGGCTGGCATCCAGGGCACTGCTTTGGACTGGGTGCGCTCTTTTCTGACCCATCGCCATCAAGCTGTCAGGCTGTCCCAGTTCTCTGCCTCTCAAGTCGAGCTGACCTGTGGTGTCCCGCAAGGCTCTTCTTTATCCCCTCTCCTCTTCAATTTATATCTAGTCCCACTAATCCGCTCCCTCCGTCGATTCAATGTCTCCGCGTTCAACTACGCGGACGACATTCAACTGGTCTTCACTATTGACTCCAGTGACGAATCCATTTCTACTTTCCAAAACACCCTCTGTTTCATCAGTGATTGGATGGGCACAAACCATCTGAAACTCAACCCCGACAAGACTGAGTTGCTGCTTGTCGGGGGGCCCTCCAATCCCTGGCACTCTTCCTTTTGGCCTGCCAGTCTTGGCAGCCCCCCCTGTCCCGTCAACTCAGCAAAAAGTCTGGGAGTTGTCATAAGTAACGATCTATCTATGACACCCCAGATCAGCGCTGTAGTTTCCTCTAGCCATTTCCAGCTCAGGAAAATACGAAAAATCTCCCGCCTACTTACCACCGATGCCCTTATTCTGGCCCTGCTTGCGTTAGTTATGTCAAGGCTTGACTACGCTAACGCTCTATACGTAGGCATTCCTGCATACCAACTCAGGAGACTCCAGTTGATCCAAAATCAGGCTGCCCGCCTAATTTACCATCAACCTAGAGATCAACATGTCCAACCTCTTCTAAAGAGTCTCCACTGGCTACCGGTTTCTGCCCGCTGTAAATTTAAGCTCGGCTGCATCATTTCCAAATCCCTCACTGGTCACGGCCCCTCCTTCATCTCTTCTCTGCTTCATCCGTATGTTCCCTCCCGCACTCTTCGGTCTTCTCAATTGGCTCTACTTTCTGTCCCTAGATTCAAGCGGAAAAAACACGGTGGCCTTAGGTTTTCTTTCTTAGCCCCGTCCTTTTGGAACTTCCTTCCCCTCTCTCTTAGGTTGTCCTCCCCCTACTCCAGATTCAGATCTTTTCTTAAAACACACCTCTTCACTGAAGCGTACTATTAATTGTCATCTTTTGTTATGTTATTTTCTCTCTCTCCTCCCTGCTCCCTCTGTATAGCGCCAAGAAACCTAATGGTGTTAGCGCGCTCAATAAATTAATTTAACATAACAACATAACATAACAGAAGAACCGCATCACGGGGGACATGCTTATATTTGAAGAATGATTTATCGGAACAGCAAGGATATGCTTTGTTTTAGCAACACAGCACCCTCGTCATACCTGCTGAGCTTCACGAAAAGACCTGAGAAATGGCCCGAGGCATTTCCTACATAGCCCGAGCCTGGTACTTAATTAAAGCGTCTGTTTCAAGACTCACAAGCAATATGCTGCTTAGGCCGCTTGTGGAGAGCAGGGCACGAGCACCCTCCCATACGGAAGAAGCACTCTACCATGAAAACTAACCCCAGAACTCCCAGCGCGTTTAGGTGACCTCAAGATGCTCATAATGCACTGCAAGAAACAACCCGTGGGTGGAAAATAAAATGTCATCTTTTAAACAAACAAGCATTTGCAATGCAATAGGTCTCGCATTAGTAAAGTTTGAGCTATTGGTCTTGTAAATGACAATTTTTTTATTCATGTGTTGGTTTTGAAAATAGCGAAATTAATAGCTTTGTCATTTCCAATGCCAATACTTTTATCTTTTGCAAATGTGACACCTATAGCATTTGTAATGCAACATGTTTTGTATTTACGTGACTTAGATGTATTGATATTACAAATAACAATGGCTTTTAATTTTTTAAAATATTTAATCTATACTACTATTATGAAGAGAGAACTTGCACCTTTTGGCCAGGTAAACTCGGGAACCACAGCGCCAATCTACACACCCGATACATCTATGAAAATGTCGGTGTGTGTAGATGGACATAGGTGACATTAAATTTAAAAAAAACGTAAATAAAAAAAAATTAATTTGTAAACAAAGTAGTCCCCTAAAACAAGCGCCGGCCGCGATGTAGCGCTGATCGCAACCGACACATAACGTAATGACGATATGCGGGGAGGAGCGGTGACTTGCGGCGAGGAGTGGACTTGCGGCGAGGAGTGGACTTGCGGCAAAGAGTGGACTTGCGGCGAGGAGTGGCGGGAAGGCAAATGCAGGCGGGCGGGAGGCTCAAGGCGCGAGGCGGTATGGCCAATGTCGTGGCGGGCGGGAGGCTCAAGACTGAAGGCTCAAGTCGGGAGGCGGGAGGCGGCATGGCCAATGTCGGGGCGGGAGGGATGCGGTCTGGGCAAAGTTCCGGGGGGGGAGTGGGGGGGGTGCACAGAGGCTTCAAATGCTGCCCCCAGCCCCCTTCTGCCCGGGCAAAGCCGGGGCGGGCTGCTAGTATATATATATATATATATATAAGATCTGAACGTAACAAAAGGAGAAGGAACCGCCGCAAAAAACAAAAAATCACCAAAAAAAACAAAGCGGCAGTATTGGCGGCAAAAGAAATAAATAACAATGTTATCATCAACTTATCTGAGACAGTACTCACTGAAGCGGAGAAACAAATCCTCAGTTTGGGACTAACCTATTGTCCTGTCTCTGATTTCAATTACACAAAGACTCGGGTTGATATATTTTGTTACATTCGTAAGCTGAAACTGATGAAATTCTTTAACATTAAGGATGGCTTGAAAGAAAACTCAGCCAATAAATCTAACACAACCGGTGCAAAAGGGACAACAGTTGAAAAAAATCTAAATGTTCAAGCGGGGGACACACGAACCTTTCGAACAATGCACCAATTGGCTGTGCCCACAACAACCAACAATGAGCCATTCTCGACTCAAGAAGAATTAAACATGGCACAAATTGCACAAATTGGAATGGGCATAAGCCCCTTCAAGCCGAAATCTAATTTCATACCAAACATGCCTAAGGATGCTATAGACACGTTTCACGATGTTATAGTGGAGGATCTGAAACAACTTTATCACAAGGTAAAGCACCGAAAACGCTACAAAAGCCTTAAGGAACAGGAATACATGACTTTGGTTAAAAAATTGAATAAGAATCAAGAAATCATTGTTACAATGGCAGACAAGGGAGGCAACGTGGTGATCTGGCCCCAAACAGATTATATTCAAGAGGCCTCAAGACAACTAGGCTATGGAGCTTGTTACACTAAAACAAACATGAAAATGTATAATGAGGCAAAGGAATCGCTGAAAAAACTATTATACAAATGGAAGAGAGAAGGTATGTTGTCTAAATGTGAACATGAATTTCTCCATGTTGAATCACCCATACTTCCCAAACTATACCTATTACCTAAAGTACATAAAAAAACTATTCCTGTACCTGGCCGCCCAATCATTTCTGCCATATCCAGTGTTGAACACATTGGGGAATACATTGACTATTTCCTGCAAAATATGGTAAAAACCCTACCTACATATATTAAAGACACTGGCCATTTCATCAGCAAAATTAGAAATGTTCCCTGGAATGATGAATTGCTTTTTATAACACTTGATATAGAGTCTCTCTATTCAAGCATCGAACATGAAACTGGTTTAAGAGCGTTAGAACACTTCCTGGGAACATGTACCATTGACTGTTACAAACACAACAAAATGCTGTTGGAACTAATCACTTGGTGTCTTCATAATAATTTCTTTATGTTTGGCGGGGAGGTCTATTTGCAACAACGTGGTGTAGCGATGGGTGCCTGCTTCTCCCCCAGCTATGCGCGTTTACACGTAGGTTGGTGGGAGGAGCAGGTACTCAAGCGCACATACGGGGCCATAATGAACAATAATGTAGTCCATTGGATGCGTTTTATTGACGATGTGTTTGTTTTGTGGAGAGGGGACAAATTGAGTGCGGAAAATGTTATTAAAAATATTAACGTCAATGACCAAAACCTTAAATTCACATCATCCATCAGCAATGTGGAAGCTGAATTTCTAGATGTTAAGGTCTTCATTCATGAAGGTAAACTGGCCACCAAATTGCACCGCAAAAGCACTGCTGGAAACAGCATTCTTCATGCTAGTAGTGCCCACCCCAAACATATTATTGATAATATCCCCTATGGGGAACTCTTGAGACTCAAGAGAATCTGTAGTACGGAAACAGATTTCAACAGATGTATGGAGGAATCCCTAGAAAGATTCAGATGCAGAGGATTTAAAGAATACATCCTTAAACAAGCCGTTGCCAAAACTAAAGCAAGATCCCGAGAATCTCTATTGGCAACTGAGACTACATCTGAGAATATTGACATTATCTCTAATTCAAACACAGAAACATTGGCACCTAGACTAATTATGACCTTTAACAAGCAGGAAAGGAAAATCAGATCAATTGTAAAACAAAGATGGCCAGTCTTAAAAACAGACCTGGTTTTCTCACCTAGATTGCCAGAAGGACCGAACATAACATACAGAAGAGGCCCTTGCCTTAGGACCCAAATTAGCAGAGAATTCCATGAACTAACCATAAAAGACAATTGGATGCTTCCACCAGGTTTTACTCGCTGTCCTAATTGCAGGGCCTGCAAATTCGGGATTAATACCAGAGAGTATTTTACACCATTTAATCCCACCCCAATTAAAATCATGGGATCCTTCAATTGCAAAACCGAATTTGCGGTCTATATCCTGACATGCACCTGTGGTCTTAGATATGTGGGTAGCACCCGACTACAGGTGCATGTCAGGGTACTACAACATCTCAGAGCAATAGTTAACAATGATAGCTCCTACCCTGTGGCAAGACACTTTAAGGCAGTCCACAATAATAATTTACAATGTCTTACATATTTTGTGATTGCCGCAGTGCCCGGACCCCGCAGGGGAGGTGATCGTGACAAAATTTTGAGAAGACTTGAATCCCAGTTCATTCTGGAACTAGATAGTCGTTTTCCTAATGGTCTGAATACCACTGAGGACCTTCATGTATTCCTCTAATATAGTGAGCACTAATTATTGGCTAGATTGGTTTTGGAGCTTCCTGCCTCAACCGTCTCCCTAATCTATGAGTTTCTAAAAGAAATATTTTATTTCTACCTTTTCACATTATCTTAATAGCACCAATTATGAATCAATTTTCTTGATATATTTTTTTCAATTTGTTATCACTATCTTCCTCCTTTTTGGATGACAGATAGCCACACAGTAGAGGGCACTACACATTATAAGACAAAGACAAAGGGGCATGATGACAAGTAGTCCTTTGGCTAGATCTCTTCTACTTTATATATATTTGTTTGCAATTCTGTTTTGACATTATAGAATTGCGCAATGCAAGATATTTTGTACATGAGCCAACCACACAAATGAGCATTTATGCAGTAATAACAAGTAACATATGTATGTAACAGAACCATTCCCATTATGTAGTGAATCTATATACGGGTTCCAAGAACTATTTATAATGCGTGATTTTGCACAGTGGTCGATTTGTTTACAGATTAATGTTTACAATGCGTTATTTTGCACAATTATTGATTGTTTGCGAAATTTGCACCTTGCATATAGCACTTTACAAGCTCTATGTTGCACCAAAAAATCTTTTGCGTAATTTGCACATTTGGATTTTAAACCATGTATTTGATCTTCTTGTGTTCTGTTATTTTACATGTTGGCTGTACAGCATTTATGCAGTTATAATCCCTTTTTAATCTTGCATATAGCAACAATTGTTTTAAATTTAATCATCTATGCATTTTTAAACGTATTGCAATTATAAAATATATGTAGAAAACTTCATCAGAAAACAGACTACTTAGCCTAATGTTTGTAGTATGTCTTCCACATTCATAGTCACAAGTGGTGTTGTTGCAATGGGTTTGAGAAAAAAACCGGGAAAAAAAATGTATATAAAGGGTGAAAAAATACTGACCTGACGATCTGTGAGCAAGGGCGGACGCCCGAAACGCGTCGGATCTGGTGGCTTGACGAAAATAAATCAACTTGCCTAATTTAGACACTGGAGTCGCGTGGTCTTTTTCTATTGCCGACGAGGTGGTGGGAGAGACTACAACGAACGCATATATATATATATATATATATATATATATATATATATATATATATATATACATACTGAAAAAACCATAGGTTTTAGGCCTTATATAGTTAGGAATTAACATATAAAAAACCATTGAAATTCCTCCTATATAGTTAGTTGGACTAACTATATATGGCGCACCCGCAATCCAATGCTGATGATGTCACATATTACAACATTCATGACATGGTCAGTGACCTCACTGATGACATCACTGATGACATTTCAAATGACATCACTGATGACATCTCATTTGACATCACTGATGACATCACTGATGACATCATCCAGTGACTGTTTTTTTGTAAAGTTTAAATATGTTTTACATATTGAAGAATGAGTGGATGTATAAGTGTCTGGATGAAGGATTTAGTAGGTGCGTGCGTGACTGACTGTATGAGTGAGTGATTAAATGTGTCTTACTGAATGCATAGGTTAGTGACAAAACTGTGAATGTGTGCATCAGTATGTCTGTTGTTGTGTAAGCTGCTGTATGCGTTGATCAGTAGCTATATGAGTGGCTATATGGGTTATTGATTGGTTGCCCAAATATTTGTATGGGAGACTGAGTGTGTGTATGGCTGGCTGGGAGGTGTGTGACTCTGTGCAGATCAATGTGTACTTGTATCAGTGATTGTATAAGAGAGTAAGTATGTGTTAGTATATGTTTGAATAAGTAAGGTGTTGTGTGTATAACTATATAGACGAGGAAATGGAAGTGTGATTGATTCTTATGGCTGAGATACCCGCCACCCCCTCTCAACACAATCCCCAAGGATGGGAAACCGGAAACGGTTCTGAACTTTTGGAAGGCAGGAGGGAGTGACCCTCCCGGCCGTATTTATTAAAATATGAAACAAAATCAAAACATTAAAATAACAGTTTCATATTATGTACAATTTCATTTCCACATTACGATGTTTGGCTAACCTTAACAGATCTCTAATACAAAGGTTCTCCTAGCCGAACTAACATCCTAGAAAAACATTTGACTTGAAATTGTACATCCTAACGTTAAGGGCCAATGGCAAGTTCGTAACCGGTGTCAGATCCCTAAACCAGAAATACCACCCTCACTTGTGAGGGGACCAACCGCACAGAGGCGTACCTCAAGTGCATCTACCAATTTCCCTTTGACTTGACGGGGGCCCCAATGAACTCGACGCCATTTAACGGTCGTCCGAGGACTCGTGTGAGGTGTCTAAAAGGTAGCGTAAACCCCCTCCCGAACCCCACACAACTTACCCATCTGCCGTCGCAGATGTCCTGGCCCCAGGAAATTCCCCAGGAGGGCCCGTAGCCCCTCCTATCCAGGAAGGGGCCTTGACCACCTTTCCTTTCCTTCCGGCGGCCTATCCTTAGACGGGACCGCCTCCCCGTTGAGGGGCCAATGGCCACCTCCCCCGAGCGCTCCCATCCGTAATGGGTGACGCCCCCCCCATAGGGATCTTCCAATTACTGCTCACCGATCATGACCTTACCGCCCGACAATAAATACGACAAATCTCCTACATTACTAAATTACCAAAATAATTATGACTTATTACAAGCATGATTACTGATCAACATTAGTGCAAAACACTTTATTTGCAAAATATACTGAAAGTGACCATCTTTATTGCATATTCAAAAATATTACGACAATCAGCACAACCTGCAAGAAATAGTTACCACATCAAAACTTTATTCAAAACAACTAGCTGTCCTCAGGGGCTGGTGGGTGGGTCAAAATTGCTCTTCGTTCCGTCTCGAGCTCACGTGCAGCGGGGAGGTGCAGCTTCAGAGCACAGGAACAAGATGATGCTTTCTTGGCTCGTTGCTCCTTTTATCCGTCTTCAGGGCGGGCGTAAACCCGCCCCCGCCTGCCTCCGAGGGCGTGGCCGGTCGCGTCCGTGTCTAGGACAACCCACTCCAGGGCGGGAAAAGGCGCGCCCCGGCTACGCCGCTTCGGGCATACCAGCCGAGACTCGCCTCCCGCCCAAGATGGCTTCCCGGGGGGATCGTGGTACTCCACCATACGTTCGGGGGGACCGAATGGTCGCCCCTTTCCATTCATGACTGACTAGGTGTGTGAGTAACTCCATGGATGAGTGGCAGTGTCTGCATAGGTGTATGAGTGCATGATAGTGTTGCATTGATGAGTGACCGTATGTATGAGTGATTGTATGGGTGAATGAGTGGATGTGTGAGTAGACCTAGGAATCAGTGAGTGCCTATGTAGTAACTGGTATTGGTTTGTCAATAGTATCAAGAATGGTAGTCTGTATTTAACACTGGGTGTATCAAAGGTTATATTAGAGTGTGAGGAGGTGCATCGTATTATCACATGAATGATGTAATCAGTGATGTCATCAGTGATGTCAAATGAGATGTCATCAGTGATTTCATCAGTGATGTCATTTGAAATGTCATCAGTGATGTCACTGACCATGTCATGAATGATGTAATATGTGACATCATCAGCAGTGGATTGCGGGTGCGCCATATATAGTTAGTCCAACTAACTATATAGGAGGAATTTCAATGGTTTTTTATATGTTAATTCCTAACTATATAAGGCCTGAAACCTATGGTTTTTTCAGTGAACTTTCAAGGTTTTTTAAATGTTAATTCCTAACTATATAAGGCCTAAAACCTATGGTTTTTTCAGTGAACTTCAAAGATTTTGTAAATGCTAATTTCTTACTATATAAGGCCTAAAACCTATGTTTTTTTCAGTGAATATATATATATATATATATATATATATACTCTGAAAAAAACAAAGGTTACAGAGACATTATAGTTAGGCTGAGATTACACTCATACAATCCACTCCTAGTGAAATGTGTGCACGTATGATATTGTTCATTGCATTTATTTATGTCCAGCGGGTCCCTGATATCAGATTACACTTATGGAAACATTGCATAACCTTTATCTATAGTGGAAAAGTGGAATTGGCGTTTTTCAATTTGCAGGATATTCAAGAACCACAAAGGTTGCAGTTCTATACAACTGCCTCCTGGAATTCATATATAATGCATGAGAGGCATTACTGCAGTGTGTGGCATGTGAGGAAATATATATTTATTTTGTATACTGTACTATGAGTAGGCCATTGCCAACATGATATCGCTGCTCTCTACAACGGGTCATGTTCACTGCTTTCATCTTCTTGAGCCGCACATTTGGCTAACTTGTTTTCAGGAGCATTACAATTCGTTTTTCGTGAGGCACTTTTCACTTATAAGTTTTATAGGTACTGGATATCCAAATACACTGGTATACAATAAACCTCTGGATTTAACGTTCACTGACTGTATTCATTTCATTTTTTGCAATTGTAAAACAATTTCACGGCTTTTAAATTAGCACAATCTTAAATTGTATGCTTGTGTCAGTGTACACTTAGGCACATAACATATTGTAACGATGCTTAATTAAACAGTGATTGTGATGTGAAATAGTGCCTTTTGATTGACAGCACGCATGCAATGACAGCTCTTTGTGACATTTATTTATATATTAATGGAGCGCGTGAGCCCGTAAAACAACAGGTATTGTATTGTATGTACCTTGCTGTGCAGTTCAAAATTCCACTATAGACGTAGAAGGACAAATATTTGAAATCTGAGCCCGAATGAGTTAAAAATACACTTTTACCATGGCTGGATTTCGCCACGAATCACAAACATTCAGTATTATGATGGTTTTATTCTCCTGTATACAGTGGATTTCGAGTTATTTCACAGTCTCTTTAGTGTCACAAAGACGGTTTACCAGCCAGCAGTGGAGTACCATAACAAAGAAGGTTTGTGTAAAGAATCTCTTCAGGTTGCCGTGAACAGCAGCAGCGCGCAGCTGATCTGATGAAAAATCCACAATTTTCAATGTTCCTCTGTGTCCTCTGTAGGAGACATTAATCAATCAAGCACGGGTGGGGGAGGTGGAAATGGAAAGGGGCGACCACTCGGTCCCCCCGAACGTATGGCGGAGTACCACGATCCCCCCCGGGAAGCCATCTTGGGCGGGAAGCGAGTCTCGGCTGGTATGCCCGAAGCGGCGTAGCCGGGGCGCGCTTTTTCCCGCCCTGGAGTGGGCTGGCCTAGACACTGACGCGGCTGGCCACGCCCTTGGGCCAGGCAGGGGCGGGTTTACGCCCGCCCTGAAGACGGATAAAAGGAGACGCAAGACCAGAAGACATCCTCTTGTTCCTGTGCTCTGAAGCTGCACCTCCTCGCTGCACGTGAGCTTGAGACGGAACGAAGAGCCAATTTTGAGCGTTGTAATCGTTCTTGTTTGTTTTCCAGATACTCTGTTGGAGAATGCCGAAGAAGGCGGGAAAGCGCATGACTACTGACCAGATGCTGCGCGTTCTCATGAAAGAGATGACCGAGTTAAAGAGGCGAATGGATGAAAACGAGGAAGGGGGACCAAAACGTCCTTTGGCGGGAGCAGCCCCGGGAGGGAAAAACAAGAGGCCCAGGAGAGGAAGAGCTGGGGAAGACATCCCGGGTCCCAGTACCCCGCTAGAGGCACCCACCCCCGTGCCGGAGGAAGGGAATCCGATTCCCGTTGTGGTCACCCCCGTGTCCAGGGACGATATGCCGCCCGAGCTGGCAGCACAATTAGCAGCGTGGTTGGGTAAAGATAGTGAGGGCGCCACGGCTGTCGACGCGCAGGGGCTGATGAAGCAACTGCGTGAGTCCCGGGAAGCAGCGAAGGTATCCACGCCGGCTGCGGTAGTAGAGAAGCCACAGGGGGCAGGTGCAGTCGCAGAGACACCGTCCGGTTCAGGTAAGCGGCCATTGCCGATTGTGAGGGATGAGTCAGCACCTTCCCGTAGGGAAAGGGTGGGTCAGCATGTTCCTTTGGCTATTAAGGAGAAGATATGGGCGGGGGAATATGTCAACATCTTCTCGTTGCTTACTGATCACTATGAGATGGAACATGTTAAGGGCCAGAAGGATCTCATGCATCCGAGTGTTTGGCGCGCAAAAATGGCCGCCTTTAAGGTAAATGAAAACATTGGCAATTGGGGCAAAGCGTGGGGGGTTTTTACATCGATCTTGGGGGAACGAAGGCCCGATCTGCTACACGAATTGCCGATTTATCAGTCACGAATCATGGGGTACTCGGTATCACATGAGGGTAATCATTGGTTCTGCTATGATAATTTGTTTAGGAAGGCTAAAGAACATGATAAAAACTTAACTTGGGATTGTTATGATTCAGTGTCATGGTCCAAAATGAAAGAGACTGGTATGTTAAATGTGCCATTAGTAGGGGGTAACGTTGGCGAATCCTCCCGCCAGTATGCGGGGACGCCCTTTCGATCGGGTGCGGGTACCGACAATCACTCGAGGCCTGCCGCCAATACAGGAAAAAGGGGGGTTTGTTGGAACTTCAACAGGGGGAAATGTACTAGGCCCCAGGGATCGTGCAAATTTAGACACGAATGTAGTGGGTGTGGGCAATCATCCCATCCTGAGTCCAGGTGCAGAGCCAAAACGGGTGATGATGGGGGGAGGGGAGGCGCCAAACAGGTCTAACATAGTCCGAGGGGCGCCTTTACCTACCCCGATTGATACCTTGGCGATGATTCCCTGGCTCAGTGAATACCCGGATCGTACTCCTGCTGGGGTGTTGCGGAACGGGTTTTCTTATGGTTTCCGCATCCCAGTGGGGGACTTTCAAGGTTTAGAGAAATGTAAAAATCAGCTATCGGTCTTGCAGCATACGACCGTGGTACAGGATAAAATCCGGAAGGAGGTTACTCGAGGTCGAGTCGCCGGTCCGTTTAGTGTACCCCCGGTTCTTAACTTTGTTTGTTCCCCTCTAGGTGTGGTCCCAAAGAAGGACCCGGGTGAGTTTCGGCTGATACATAATTTATCAGCCCCACGTGGTCTTTCCGTGAACGAAGCGATAGACCCGGAAGTGTGTTCGGTGCGGTACGCATCCTTCGATGAGGCCGTAGCCATTTTGAATCGCCTGGGGCCCAGGGCGCTGATGGCAAAATCTGATATCGAGTCAGCGTTCCGGTTGCTCCCGGTACATCCAGCCGATCAGCGGCTCCTAGGTTTCATGTTTCAGGGCCATTATTACATGGATAGGTGTATGCCGATGGGGTGCTCTATATCTTGTGCCTATTTCGAAAAATTCAGTAGTTTTCTACAATGGGTCTTCACAAGGAAGACGGGTTTTCAACTTGTGATGCATTACCTTGATGATTTTTTGTTCCTGGGACCAGCTGGGGATCCGGAATGTGGGCAGGCTTTGGCTCAATTTTGTGTTTTAATGAATCAGTTTGGCGTGCCATTGGCACCAGGTAAGACTGTGGGGCCTTCTACTTGCCTCGAGTTTCTGGGGATCGAGTTAGACTCCGAAGAAGGTTGTTTTCGTTTACCAGCTGAAAAAGTGTCCAAGTTCAGGACATCCCTGCAAATGTGTATAAATGGATCTAAGGTCAAGCTGCATCAGTTACAGCAGCTAGTTGGCCAGTTGAATTTTGCCCTGAGGGTTATACCAATGGCCCGCCCCTTTTCTCGTTCGATTGCTCAAGCCATGGTCGGCTTGAAGGAGGGCCACCATCGCACGAGGCTCTCGGCTGAGGTCCGCCAGGACATGCGCATTTGGTTGGCATTTCTGGCGGATTTCAATGGTCGAGTCGTCTGGAACAAACCAGCCGTGTCCTCTGAGGAGCTGGGGCTGTGGACGGATTCGGCAGGGAGCATAGGTTTTGGTGCCACCTTCGGCACAAGATGGTCTGCACAAAAGTGGCCGACATGGTGGCATGACAGTGGACTGACAAGTAACATTGCTTTCCTGGAACTTTTTCCCATTTTAGTGGCCCTGAGAACTTGGCCCGAAGGGTTCAAAGATCACTCTGTGGTATTCTGGTCTGACAATATGACCGTGGTCGAGTGTATCAATAGCCAGGCAGCACGATGTAAATGGATTTTGAGACTGCTCAAGGAAATTGTCTTATTGTGTATGCAATTGAATGTGTTATTCAAAGCAAGACATGTCCCAGGGGTAATGAACCAGGCAGCTGATGCACTGTCTCGTTTTCGTATGCAGGCTTTCTGGGGTTTTCTTCCCACAGCGGACCCGGAGCCGGCACCCTTTCCCGAAGCTCTCTGGTCTCTCGGTGCCCCGAACTTCGTAACCTCGTGGGAGAGAGTTTAGCACCCAGGACAAGGAAGGCATATGAAGGGGCGTTCCGATCCTATTTAGCCTTTTTGGGGACTGCTAGAGAGGAGCTTTGGGGCCAGGAGGAATGGGTAGTAAACTTTCTGATGTCTTTACATCTGGCAGGGAAATCGGTGGCCACGGCCCAGAGGCATCGGGCTGCCATTTCCTTTGTCGCTAGGGCTCATGGGATCCAAGACCCGACAGCGTCTTTCGTTGTACAAAAAGCGCTACGTGGGTGGCAACGCCTTGAGGGTCGCAGAGTAGATGTGAGGCGCCCGATAGGTTTGGATAGGTTGGCCCAGTTGTTATCTACACTCCCTGCTACATGTTCATCTCAGTTTGAGGCAGTGTTATTCCGGGCCGCTTTTACGCTGGCATTTCATGGGGCAATGCGGGTAAGCGAACTAGTGGCGAGGAACAGGCAGGATGTGACAGGAGGTTTGTGCCAGGAGCACGTTCAGATCAGAGGGGAGACAATGACTGTCTCATTTGTCAGGTCCAAGACCGATCAAAGTGGGATGGGTGACTGCATAATCATACGCAGGATTCCCGGGTCCTCCATGTGTCCGGTAAAGTGTTTAGAAGATTACCTAGCACGAAGGGTGGCATCATGGGGGGGGACATTGTTGAGACACGCTGACGCCACCCCACTGACAAGGTTTCAGTTTCAGCGGGTGCTTGCGATGTCGATTGCCGCTGCGGGCTTGAACCCGGGCGAGTTTGGGACCCATTCCTTTCGGATAGGGGCTGCTACAGAAGCTACAGCCAGGGGTATGAATGGGGAACAAGTTAAACGGGTGGGGCGTTGGTCCTCCAATTGTTATAAAAGGTATGTGCGGTTGCACATGTTGTGAAGCCGTAACGATGTACTCACGCTTCTTGTTTTGTTTGGTTTTTCAGTTACGCAAGCCTACGAGGCGGGGCGGACTATGCAGTCGACCCAACACCGGGCCAGCGGTCAGACATCACCGGCTGTGAAAAAGGAGGTGTGGGTCGTGGGCCACTCATACGGAGGCGTGCCGCGGACGTATTCAAGGCAGGTGACATGGTTCACGTAGCTGGGGAATACGGGTACAGGGTGTCCTTCTACGGAAGAGGCGGTCTCTGTATTGACCAGTTTCAATCATTTTTCGAGGGTTTGTTAGGGCGGACGAGGTCACCGTCGTCTGTAGTCATAGTACATCTTGGGGGCAATGATTTGGTCACCACTGGTAGACGACTTCTCCTCGAGGCGATGCTTTCCACCGTAAGTTGGTTAGCGAGGAGAGTTCCAGGGTGCACAATTGCGTGGTCACATATGATCCCACGGAAAGTGTGGCGGGGGGCTATTTCTGTTCCCGCCTTGAATCATTCTGTCAGAAAACTTAATAACAAAGTGAGTAGGTTGTTCCGTTCCAAGACATTGCATTCTATTTCGCATGGGTGTATTACTGACGATAGTATGTATTTGGGGGATGGTGTGCATTTGTCTCAGGTGGGGAATGAGTTACTGATAGGAGACTTCCTAGCATGGCTAAAAACGTTATAACATGACCTTTAGGTAGGAGTTTTGTGGGGGGTCCGGATAGCCGGTCAACTATCCGGCCTGTGGCGGTAAGGTCATGATCGGTGAGCACTAATTGGAAGATCCCTATGAGTGGGCGTCACCCAACACGGATGGGAGCGCTCGGGGGAGGTGGCCATTGGCCCCTCAACGGGGAGGCGGTCCCTTCTAAGGATGGGTCGCCGAAAGAAAAGGAAAGGCGGTCAAGGCCCCTTCCTGGATAGGAGGGGTTACAGCCCCCTCCTGGGGAATTTCCCGGGGCCAGGACGTCTGCGACGGCAGATGTGGTAAGTTGTGTGGGGTTCGGGGGGGGGTCTACGCTACCTTCTAGATACCTCACACGAGTCCTCGGACGACCTTTAAGTGGCGTCGAGTTTTATTGGGGCCCCCGTCAAGTCAAGGGAAATTGATAGTTGCACTTGAGGTACGCCTCTGTGCTGTCGCCCCTCACAAGTGGGGGGGGTATTTCTGGTTTAGGGATCTTGACACCGGTTACGACCTTGCCGTTGGCCCTTAAACGTTAGGATGTACAATTTCAAAATTTCAAGTAAATGTTTTGTAGGATGTTAGTTCGGCTAGGAGAACCTCTGTATTAGAGAATCTGTTAAGGTTAGCCAAACATCGCAATGTGGTAATGAAATTGTACATTAATATGAAACTGTTGATTTAATGTTTTAATTTTGTTTCATATTTTAATAAATACGGCCGGGAGGGTCACTCCCTCCCTCTTCCAAAGACTTCAGAACTGTTTCCGGTTTCCCTTCCTTTGGGGATTGTGTTGAGAGGGGGTGGCGGGTATCTCAGCCATATGAGATGTGCACAAAATACACCCAGATATCAGATGCAGCAGCTCGCGGAGTCATTTATTATAGACCCTGGAAGGGATGCAATCTCAGCCCTTGCACCCAACGTAGATAAAGCCATACGCTTGTGAAGCAATAAATAGGTAACGTGCCTGCTGCTTCACATGGCATTCTGTCGTCGTTTATTTTCAACTATATAGCAAGTTTAATGTTCACTAGGAAATCTTGGCAGGTCTAACCTAACAACAGATGTCAATTTTGGGAGGCCATTTATCTAGGAAGTGTAAAACTTTTTGAGAGGTCAAGTATTTTATGTCAATGTTTTTCGCACAAGTCTTTCACTCTTTTCCTATACCATCTCTTTTCCTATGCCAACGTTATTCTCTGCCCTTTATTCCTACTATGTCGGGGTACATTGAAAAATACAAAAGCGCACATTGAAAGGAAAGCATAACCTAGAACTACCTTTTCTAGACATAATGGTTTGCCAATACTAGTGTCTGCATTATAGCAATAGTCCTTTTTCAAACGCCCTCGATCTTAGACGCTTAGCTAACATCGGTACATCAGGTACAGTGGCACCGGGGCCCAAGTGTGTGTTGAACTTTCGGCACAACAATTAACGCTGACCACAACCACATCACCTGCTTTTCCCGGGGCTCCCTCAGCACACAGGAGCCCCGCACCAGCCGGCAGCATCACCCGGTCTCCCCCTCGGCACGGGAGACCGGATAATTTATGGGACCACATCACCTGCTTTTCCCGGGGCTCCCTCAGCACACGGGAGCCCCGCACCAGCCGGCAGCATCACCCGGTCTCCCCCTCAGCACAGGAGACCGGGCGGGCACATCAAAGGCTTCCCCCAGGCAGGGGGAAGCGGAAACCACGTCCTCCCGGCCCCGCCCACAACCAGGCGGCGGCCATCTTAAGGCGGCTCGGGCTGCGGTGGTGATCTCGGGGGTAAAACGAGGGGTGGGCACCCTCGAGATTAAAATAAACTCATTAAAATACAAGAGACAAGCCCCCCAAGCCCCCCCCAGCCCTCCAAATTCTTTTTTCGGAAAAATCGCGGGGTGCGCGCACGGTGCGCGCTTACAGATATATAATTTTTTTCTCTTTTATTTCTCTCAGGAACTACTGGAGGGATTTACACTATTTAACCAAAAGCGTGATCTGCGTACCAGACACTACCATTTTGACAAGTTTGGTGTAATTCCCTTCAGCGGTTCAAGCTGTAGCCGTGTCTAAAGGTCCTATGGAAATTAACATGGGTGTGGGCGTGGGAGAAGGGACAACCTTGACACCAGGTGTTGCAGGCAAAGAAGGTTTTATTTTTAGGTTTAAAGTATTTTATTAAGGCATACAAAAACACGGGGAGGGGAGCAGGAGGTCAGGCAAATACACAATACAAGAAGCATAACGTTGCAGCGAGTCAGAAGAAGAAGAGGGAGGCAGGGAGCCCCAGAGGGTAACAAGGCAAAAAACATAAGGCAGTAAGGCACTGTAAACAAGCCCCCGTAGGCCCCCACTCCCTAGGCAAGGCCAAGCCAGAATAGCACTCTGCGACACAGCAAAAGAGAAGCATACCATACCACCAGCCCCTCAACCCCAGAAAAGGAGAAGAAAGAAAAGCAAGGAGGAAAGAAAAGAAAACAACACCCCAACATCCCCGTCCGGAGAGCAGCATTAGAAGCATATAACCTCACTTCCCACCCCCAGCCCCCGGTCCCCAATCCGCACAATCACTCCGCCGCTGGCGCCGGCGGTGTCAGCCTAAGGAGGCGCAAGTACCGTGGGCACGTTAGCTCGCGAAATTCCGTGGACAGCAGTGCCAAAAAGGGATGCCAGAGCTCCTCAAACTGGTCAACATTCCCAGCCACCGTTAGCGATATCTTCTCCATACCCAGTACCTGCCAGAGCCTATGCAACCAACCAGTGATAGAGGGGGCAGTGGGGGTGCGCCAAAGGACAAGTATGTTCTGAACGGCTGAGCCTAGCGCAATCGCAATCTGCCTGCCCCTGCGGGATTTCAGCGGGTACATCAAGTCATTGGGGAGGCCAAGCAAGACATACGCGGGGAAGCGCGGGAGCTCAATCTCAAAGTGCCTATCCACCTCATCTAAGACTTCCTTCCAGTAGGCCGACAGCACCGGGCACTCCCAGAGAATGTGCGTGAGGGTGCCCTCCTGTCCGCAGCCGCGCCAACAACCCTTATCGCCTAGTTTGCGCATCTCGGAGAGCCGCTCCGGGGTGTAGTACCAATAGGTGGACACTTTAGTGAAGGTTTCCGTCAGCCCAGTGTGGTACGCAGAGTGCCTCGCCCGATACGCAATCTTGTCCCATTCCTTGTGGCTCAGTGTCCTGCCCAGTTCCCTGTGCCAGTGCTCCTTCCCTGGGTTATGGTAGTGAAACGGCGGGGGTTGGAGAAATTTATACAAATCAGTGATGAGTTTGGCGTCCGAGGCCCGGGTCACCAGCCATCGCTCATAGGGTGTAATCGTACGGGCGGCGACGTCGCGCACTGAGGGTTGAAGAGCCCAGTGGCGGACTTGCATGTAACGCAGTCTGTCCCCCTCCGCCAGGCCAAACTCCTGTCGGAGCTGCTGGAAGGGGAGCACGCCCTCCGGCCCGTAGATCTGGAAAAGCGCTCTACATCCCGCACTCACCCAGTGGGAAAAGGCCCCCGGCTCCAGGCCCGGAGTGAAGTCCGGGTTGTCAGCAATGGGAGAGAACGGCGACGGAAAAGTGGTGAGCTCCCGTAGCTCACACACCGCGTCCCACACTCTTAGCGGGACCCGGGTGATAAAGGAGGCGTAGAGATTAGGCGGGCGGTGAACGCGCCGTAGGAACGGGACCTCCTGGAGGGTACGGCCCGCAACTGCCTGGTCTTGAAAGAGCCAGTGTTTGTCCGATTCCCACCGGCTCCACTCCACCAGGTACCGGAGCTGCGCCGCCTGAAAGTACTTCCGGAGGTCCGGGACCCCGAGACCTCCCGCCTCCGGGGCAAGCATGGAGAGGACCGGCTTCATCCGAGGCTTACGGCCTTGCCACACAAAGCGGGAGATGTCTGCCTGCGCCTGCTGTATCCAGCCCACGGGGGGCTGAAGAGGTAGAGCGCGAAAAAGATACAGGATCTGGGGCAGTATCGTCATCTTCACCGCCGCAATACGGCCCAGCCATGAAAGTAGACCCTTGTTCCATCGGCCGAGTTCCTCCTTTATCTTTTTGCCTAGAGAGGAATAGTTAGCTGCGACCATGGCAGGCAGGGTGGGAGCAAGCAAAATGCCCAAGTAAGGCACCGTGGAGGAGGACCACTGCAAAGGGAAGAGACTTTGAAGGTCCCGTCTGGTGTCGGCAGAGAGCGACACATCCAGTGCAGCCGACTTGGTCATGTTCATTTTAAAGCCCGCAACGCGGGCAAAAGCGTTCAGCTCCTGGACGCAGGCAGGGAGCGACCGCCTGGGGTCATCCAGGGTCAACAAGACATCGTCCGCGTATAAGCTGACAGTGTGTGTGTATTGCCCCATCTTCACCCCAATAGCGTCCGGGTTGTCGCGGATCCTCTGCGCGAACGGCTCCATATAAAGGGCGAAGAGGAGTGGCGAGAGAGGGCAACCCTGTCTCGTGCCGCGCTCAATAGTGAAGCTGCCGGAGCTGTGTCCATTGACACGCACTGACGCCGACGGTCTCCTATAGCAGTTAAAGACCATAGTGCAGAACTTCTCGCCGATCCCCAGTTTCCCAAGGACCAGCTCGAGGTATGGCCAATGAACCCTATCAAAGGCCTTCTCCGCGTCGACCGATAGCAGCATCCGCTCCCCCGGGACACGCGAGGCCTTTTCCAGGACGTGCGTCACTCTCTTCGTGTTGTCGACCGTCTGCCTACCGGGTACAAAACCGGCCTGATCTGCCTCCACCAAACCTGGTAAGTGTAGACCCAGTCTGGCCGCCAAGATTCCGGTGTAAAGCTTGAGGTCCACATTTAGGAGCGAAATGGGCCGGTACGAGCCGCACAAGGTCCGGTCCTTCCCTGGCTTGGGGATAACCGACACAGTCGCCGAGAGGAGGTCCGGTGGGATGGCGCCCGGTTCGGAGAAGGAGTTGAACAAGCGAGCCAGGAGAGGAGCGACAGTGGGACAGAAGGTCTTGTAGAACAAGGCCGTGTAGCCATCCGGGCCCGGTGCTTTGCCATGCTTCAGCCGTGCGATCGCGGAGATGACCTCCTCCACGTGAATGTCCCTCTCTAGGTGGTCCGCCTGGGAGGGGTCCAAGGCCGGGAGGGTCACGGATTCCAGATAGGCCTCAGCCTCTCCCGGTGGGGAAGATTCTGAAGCGTACAGTACTTCGTAAAAGGATCGAAAGGTATCTGCCACCTCCGCGTCACCGGAAACCGGGATCCCATCCACTCCCACCAACTCCTTCACCACATTGCGTTGCTGCGCAACCCTAAGCCTATGGGCCAGGAGCTTACCGCACCTATCTCCGCCGGTGTAAAAGGCATGTTTCAGGCGCAGCGCTGCGTACTCCGCCCGATCTAGATCCAACGCAGAGAGGAGTTTTCGTGCCGCCTTCAGTTGCTTCCAAACCCGAGGCGCCCCCGTCCGGCGGTGGACCTGCTCAAGCTCCCTAACCTGCGCCGTCAGTTCATCCCTCTTGCGCTGGCGTTCCTTATTTTCCGCCGAGGAAATGGAGATAAACTCTCCCCTGACGACTGTTTTCAAAGCCGCCCACTGTGTAGCCAGGGACGTGTCAGAGTTGCTATTGTGGGTCAGGTAGTCCTGGATGACCTCCTCCACTCGCTCCACCACCGATTTCTTATGGAGAAGCGTGTCCCGAAGCCGCCACATCCCTCTCGAGGGGGGGGGCGCCGGCCACGCAAAAACTCCGGAGACCGGCGCATGATCGGACAGAGACAAGACCCCGATGTCCGCCGCCGTGGCGGCCGAGCGAAGTGGACCGCTCACCAAAAGATAATCCAACCGCGAATAAGTGCGGTGTGCGTGGGAAAAGTAGGAGTAGTCCCTATCGGTGGGATGCATGGTGCGCCAGAGGTCATGCAGGTCCATCTCTGCAATCTGGTCCCGCACCGCTTTAGAAAGCTCCCCTGTCTGCGGAAAACGCTGGGCAGACCTATCTAGAGTGGAGTCGAAGACCATATTCAGGTCTCCCCCCAGGATGACATGGCGATCGGGCGAGGCAGTGACGTCCACCAACACCGAGTCCAGGAAAGGATCCTGGTGATCGTTTGGGCTGTAAACCGAACCAACCGTAAAGGTAACACCACCTAAGCGCATGCGATACACTAAGAGCCTCCCCTTCTGCTCGGCATGTTTATACAGCACCTCCCCCCTAAAGGAGCTGGCTAGAAGAATGGCCACCCCAGCGGTCTTAGTCGCAGCAGAGGAAAAAAGTTGCGTGGGGAACTTGGCAGAGCGCAACCTATGGCAATCTCTGGAGAGTAAATGGGTCTCCTGCAGGAGGCAAATATCCGCCTGCGACCCCTCCAATAGGGAGAGAATCGCCCTACGCTTTACGGGGTTATTCAGACCCTTGACATTAAGGGTCACTACTTTCAGGGGTGGCATCGCCTCCATGGAAACAGCGCGCTATGCAGCAGGCGGGGGATCAGCGGAGGGGGCGCGCGGGGCAGGGGCGCAGGGAAGGCCAGAGGCGGCATCTTACTCGTTCGGACAGCTTCGGACGGGACCCCCCCCACAACAAACCAACAATGAAACCCCCCCAAAAACCATTGATGGCAACCGGCCAAAACAAAAAGCAAAAAACAACACCCCATAGTCTCAGTCTAGCCCAAATGGGCGAGTCTGCAGAAAACAGTCAAGTGGACGTCCAGCCACACACCACCCCCCCGCCCCCCCAACCCCCAGCCCAGCATCGTGAAAGCTAAGAGCCTCTCCCCCCGGAGAAAAATTAGGCCGTCAAGGCCACACTAGTAGATTCAGGCAAGTTCCTGGCCGCAGTCCTCAGGGCCTCCGCCATGTCAGCTCTGATGGTGGGCGAGTCCGGGCGACTCACTGGCGCTGACGATGGGCGCCTTCTCGACCTCCGTCGGCCCCGCCGCTCGGGGCGCCTCCACGCGGGTGTAGCCCCGTCTTCCTCCGTAGCAGTAAGACCCAGCACCCCGCAGACATCTTGTAAGGAGCGCAGCTGATGCAGTACCCCATTCCATCGAAAGATGAGACGGAAGGGGTGACCCCAGGAGTAGGCTGTCTCGTGCTCTCGCAGAAAGTCCGTAGCGATGCGGAAAGACCTGCGCTTTTGCAGTGTGATGGCAGACAGGTCCTGATAGAGCGCCACAGGTCTTTCGCGGAAGGTCAATGGTTGCTTCCTACGGGCCTCAGTCATGATGCGCTCCTTTAGAGGAAAATCCGGCAAGAATGCCAGGATATCAGGCGGGGGTGCTGATGACTGGCGCTGGCGGCCCACCCTGTGTGCTCTGTCAATGCGGATGGGGAAATCCGCTCCCTCCTCCAAGATGTCACGGAACAGGTCCTGCAGATAAGCCACTAGGTCCGCACCTTCATCGGCGGATGGAACACCCCGGACCCGGATGTTGTTCCTCCTGTACCTGTTCTCGAGGTCCTCCGAGTGGGCCTGGAGCTCGACACATTGCTCCCGGAGGCGGAGGACGTCCTGTTGGAGATGGGTTATCTCCTCATCGCGGCGTTGAGCCGCCGTCTCCACAGTATCGACCCGTTCGCCCAGGCCCTCGACTTCCCTGCGCACCTCCCGGACCTCTCCAGCCACTTCGGTCTTAAGAGTCTGAAATTCCTCCTTGAGGGAGGTGAATAAGTCCTCCATGAAGGACCGCGTGACCGGCGGCTCGCCCGCAGTTGCGTCCGTTGATGCCCGGGAGGCCCCCGGGGACGGCTGCGTCCTGTCGCGTAGTTGCTGGGACCTGCCGAGCATTTCCGGCAAGGTGCGATCACCCCGTGCCGCGCCACGTCTTCCAGTCATCTTGGGGCCCGGCAAAGCCCAGGATTAGTTGCTGTAGGCGAGCGCCACCGCTCGCGGGCACCAGATGTGAGGCCTTCGCCGAGGACAAGGGTAGTGCGTCACAGGCGACAAAATGGCGGTCCGGGCATGGGCAAGACGGCCCCCGGGCCAGCAGGGCAGGCAGCAATGTCCGAAGAGTAGGCCTCCCGTCTCGTGTTCCCAGGGAGGGCAGTAGATGAGCTGGCGCCAGAACGAGTCGAGGCTCCCGTGTGAGAAGGGCGCGGGCAGGGCCACCGGGCTCAGCCACACAAAGACAAGATGGCGGGAGGGTGGGACCCAAGAAGGCAGCCCGGGCCAGCAAGTCCGTGGGCAACTCTCAAATGGTAACGGGTCCGGAAAGTGCGAAACCGGTGCCTCCCCCCATCACCAGTCGATTGCCCGGCTCGGGCATTGCTCGAACTCCGCCATCCAGCGCCTCCGGGCGCGGAGTTCGCAAGACGTCGCCCCTCGAGACCCCGGGCAGTGGGGGGATCGCCGGTACAGGGCTAAAGTCCGTCGCCCCGCACTGGTGCTTGCCACCAGGGCACCGCCAGGAAGCCACCTCGCTCCGCGGAGTCCGTCTAGTCCGCTCCTTCGGGATCTCCGGCGTTCCGCTTTTCAGCACTCGGGCCAGCCAAGGCGCGCGGACAGCGCCGCACTACGCTCCGCTTCCAGGCTCCTCTCCTCGGGGCGACCCGGGCTCTAATCCTCGGAGCGATCTTCGAATAAACTTTTCGGGAACTTCCCCCGGGGCTCCAGAAGTCAAAGTGGCACCAAAATGTGCCCCAGGAACTCCGGCACAGTTCTCTCGCCCGCAGTGCAGCCGCGGGGGGAGAGAGGCGCAGGAATCGGGGCTCGAGCTGAGCCGGGCCGGAGGAGCTACGGGAGGAAGCGTCCGCTCACCCCGCCATCTTGGCCACGCCCCAGGTTTTATTTTTAAAGAGCTCTTGAACACAAACGTCTTTCTCCTCCTCTGGGTCAAGCGGTCTTGGGAGAAGGCGCAGGGATCCGTGGCTGATGTCTTCCTCCTTTTCTTGGTGTTCTTCGGGTAGGCGCTTTGCGGGACTCCGACCAGCTCCGTCACATGGAAGAGACCAGAAAGAGGGATGCCGTTATTGTATGCTCTTTCTCAGTTATGCACCTTTCAGGGACCGAGGTAGTGAGGACACCCCTAGTGTACAGTGCTCTTTCAACTCAGTGCACGGTGAGCGAGGGGTTGTGGTAGGAGGTGAGGTACAGGGATGGAAGCGGGTAGTGGAGGAGGGAACGGTGGTACAATGGGGAAGAAACAAACAAGGGCTTTTTACACTAGTTAAACGTGAGCACTCCGGCTCCCCACCCAGGCTGCCCAACGCCGCCGTACCTGTGACAGCCACACTCCTCCCTCGGGAGTGTGGCACAGCGGATCACGGGGTCGTTGGCCTCCTGGCTCTCCTTCCTTCTCCGACTCCACTTCGCCTTCCCGATGTTCCTTCGGGGCCTTTTCCTCGTCTCCGTCCTTCTCTCTGCTCGATACCGTCACTTCCTCCTCCTTCCGCTCCTCCGGGGTGTAAACACACCCTCCATACAGCACTTCCTGGCATTTAACCATTCCGGCGGGGCTGACGTCCTCAGGGGGCGGTTCCTCCTTCTCGGAAGCAAACGCCCAGTTAAAGGGGCCGCTGTGTTCGTCGTACACGTCTTTGTCGCATGGATCGTTCCTCCATGGGTCAGTCTGGAATGAAGGAGGGGGATCAGGGTCAGAGGGGCACGGACTCCACCATTCTTCCGGGGTAAGCCTTCCTCCCCTGTTACAATGGGGAAAACACATTTTGGGACCCCCCCTTTTTACTCAGCCCCCACTTGACTAATCCCCCCCAAACTTTCAGGGAAGGAGAGGAGTGGAGCGAGCCATCTTCTTTGAGAAATTTGCGAAGATTCATCAACCAGCGCCAAAGTTATTCCCAATAGAATGTTGGGGATTTCCTATGGAAACTAGGTCCTAACTATATATACCTACTGGCTACCGCCAGTAGGTAATAAATATATATATATATATATATATATATATATATATATATATATATATATATATATATATATATATATATATATATTACCTACTGGCGGTAGCCAGTAGGTATATATAGTTAGGATTTTTTCCCTATGGCATTTCTGAAAATTCTATGTCTAATAACTTTAGCGTTTGTGGACGGAATCGGCTGAAATTTTCAGGAAAATGGCACATTTTGTTTCTGAGCAGCCCCTGAAAATTTGGGGGGGGGGGTCGTCAAGGGGGGGCCGTGTTAATTTCCATAGGGCGGTTGGACTCACTTTTAGCCCGAACGGCTGAATGGATTTTCACGAAACTTGGCAAAATTGTAGGGACTGTTAGCCCGATGTGCCTTTGTTAGGTCTCAATATATGTGCTTCAGTGGATTTTGAGAAATTACCGTTTAAATCAAGATATATATCTGTAACAGCGCTCCGGGCAGCGATCCGGTTAGCGAACTTTTCGCGTATCGGAACTTTGCGAAGCGAAGCTGATTGGCCCTTCGGTGTCTGTCAACATTCTAAACAGTCCGGAGCGGCCGCCATCTTGTCTCTCGGTAGGATCGAGAGACAAGAGGAGGCCAAAACAAAGGGGGAAATTACCATAAGGGGGCATAGTAGATCCTCGTTGACCCCCTAGGTTTTATGTGGAGGTTTTAAAAGGGCCTAGGAGGGTCCAAAAAAAAATATATATATTTTTTTTTTTTGCGTGGTAAGCGCCAAGTTCGCGAACCGGAAAGCGTTCTGGGCAGCGTACTTTAAGGATAAAAGAATGATAGACTTTTCTAATACTGTATGTTAATTATTTGTTGTTTTTGTTCGTTTTTTTATTTATTTATTTATTTTGATTTAAAAAAAAATTATTTATTATTTTCATAGTTCATTAAAACTTCCAGCATTATATCATCTGGTATCTCGTCGAACATGGATGTTTCTGTCTCTTGTAAGGTTTGAATAAATTGTTCGTCAAAAGATTGATCCATAAAATCTTCATCCACATTTTCTTCAGTTACAATGTCTTCGGATGTAATCTCGAAGGAAACATTAGTTTTTTCTTGCTCCCCTTCCATTTTTTTTGCTGTAAATTGCATTAAAAAAAATTATATTAGAAGACTTAGGGCACTGTTGGGTTTAAGTTCAGACATGTCGTTCTGTTTTTTTAACAGTGAAGTTAAAGTAAGTAAATTCATAATTATAGCAGAGAAGTGTAAGTCAATCAATAAATGTAACAGAGGAGGTTATCTGTATCTATAACTATAGCAGGGGGTCAGTAAATAATTGTCAATAAACGTTTTTACAAATTAATTTAAAGTGCCACTTACAAATTATCAAATAACTTTACAGGGAGGTGAAAAGGCTCTTGAAATGTAGTTCAGGAAGTAGCAGTGAAAATGGCTGTGTTTCCTTCTCTTCCTTTATATATATTCAGGTATATAACCAATCAAATGTCAGGTAATAAAAATTGTAAATGAAAGTAAAGTTTTCATTGGTTGTCAATTCCAATATTTTAGATGTGTTTTGTGAAGTAATTTACCTCAGGGTATTTAGATAGGTCTACAGGCTAAATGGCTAAATGAAATTTCAATCAAATTTGTGAGAATGAAAGGTATTGTTATGTAGTATGAGGTAATCTATATTTGGTGAGAGTGTCTCTAGTCGTTTTTCTGCTAATTACTTTCCCACCTTTTTTTAGGACCGCTTTCTGGAAAGCGGCCCGGTTAGCGAACCTTAAGCGTCACGGGAGTCCACCATTTTGTGTTTCGGTCGCATTAAGATACAAGATGGAGGGCAAATAATGTTCAGAATGTGTAGAAGGGGGCACGGTAGACTTATCTTGACCCCCTAGGTTTTCTGAGGGTGGCTGAGGAGGTTTAAATGTGCGGAAAAAAAAAAATTTAAAAATTCCGCGAGGTTAGCTTTCGGTTAGCGAACCGGGGAGCGTATTTTGTGGAAAATGAGTGAAAAAAGTTAGAAAAAAATAATAATTGTGAGTGATTAGATGAAGGGTAGCTCTGAGAAGAGCTTTTGGGTTTATGGTACATTTAGGTACTTATAAGTAGGTACCAATGCACATTCTTAAATTCAGAATGAAAATTCTGTTGCCCTCATCTGAGAAGTGAACTCCATCTCCTCTGTAGATATCTTGCATGTAGTAACGCAAGTTATTGTTGTACAGGGAGCCCATTCCATGGTCTCTCATGAAAGCTGAAACAGATTTGTTTACATGCTTCCTCGACTTCTCAATTTGCGGACAAAATTGGTTGGACCACCTCCATTTCTGTCTTTGGCATATATTGGAATATACCAAGGCAGTTTGAGGAAAAAGTGCCATTAATTGCTCAAAGGTGTCCTTTAATAGCATTTCCAGACCTACCCCTGTCAAAGTGCCCAAATCATTACCTCCACAGTGCACAATTAACAGGTCAGGTTTTGGCAAATGCATAAAGGTTTTCAGCAATGGTATCAATTGGTGACATTTTAATCCTCTTTGGCCCAACCACTTAATTTCCACATCTTGTAAATTGAGGTTGTGTAAATTTCTGTTCTCGGCATACCTTTGAGCCCAGTGGATGTAACTATGTCCAACAATCCAGACGTTAAACATGGTGGGAGAAGGTTGTGCTGCAGTCAGATGAAGTGTGGTAATGAAAGGGCAGTTGAAACAGTAGGAGTTTGTAAAGAAAAAAAACTGTGGATTTCCAATGCTAATGATTCATTAGCAGTGATTGGTGTATTTCCATTTCTGAAAACAGAAAGTTAGGGTGCATGGATGTGTTCTTTGAAAGATGTAATTTGAATGGTCAAGGAAGAAACTTTTAATGAAAGATTGCACTGGATACGCAGGTGCACTGAGAGTTCAGAGTTCAATTGAAACATTGTTGTGTGAATTTGCAAACATGAGAGGTCTTCCAGGAGGTTGTTGCTATGGAAAAAAGGCAGAGAGGGCAGAGGGGGGAAGGGTTTTGATTTGAAAAAAGTGAGGGAAAAGTTATGATTGGCTAATATGAGAGATATGTGAAATGAATATCTGTATTTCTGTGCTTTCAATAGCTGCAGACTCTGGAGTGCATCCTTTTTCTTCTGCTGAAGACAATTTGGTGTATTTCTGAGACTGTTTTCAAAACTCAAAAAGTATTTGCTAAGGTGAGAAAAGATTTATTTATTTTAGATAGAGAATAGTATGAATTAAGGAGAAAATAATGAAGAAAGCAGTGTTTTTAAACTGTGGCTTTGTCTGTAGTGATATAGAAATAGATTTTGTTACTTAGAGAAATTGTAATTGCATATTCGGTGTAGCATTCTGGAATGCAGTTATACAAGTTATTGTTGTATATGAAGCCCAGTCCATGGTCTCTTATGTAAGCTGAAACAGATATGTTGTTTATAAAAATAATTTTTGAAATCAATTACATTTCTGCATATGTACTGCTAGAGCTTCATAGGTTGTTTTGGGTCATATTTATAAGGCATTTGAGTGTCTTTGATGTTATTTTTCCTTTTTAAATGGAAAGCGTTCCTCATGGGGCCCTGAGCAGTTCTTAGCCATGTTATTTAATGGGAAGTGGATAACATGGCTCAGAGCATTTGCTGGACAATGCATGAATATCGCTGACTTTTCAACGATATTCATGCATTGCGGCCGTTTTTTTTCGCATTTGCGAGCAGTTCTTCGCCATGTTATCCAATGGGAGGTGGATAACATGGCTAAGAGCATCTGTTGGATAATGCATGAATATCGTCACTTTTCAGCGATATTTATGCATTGCGGCCGTTTTTTTCGCATATGCGATAAACCTTGCTAAGGAGAAAATGATGAAGAAAGATGTGTTTTTAAACTGTGGCTTTGTCTGTAGTGATATAGAAATAAATTTTGTTACTTTGAGAAATTGTAATTGCATATTCGGTGTAGCATTCTGGCATGCAGTAACACAAGTTATTGTTGTATATGAAGCCCATTCCATGGTCTCTTATGTAAGCTGAAACAGATATGTTGTTTTTAAAAACCATTTTTGAAATCAATTACATTTCTGGATATGTACTGCTAGAGCTTTGGGTCATATTTATAAGGCATTTGAGTGTAATTGATGTTATTTTTTTCCTTTTTAAATGGAAAGCATTCCTCATGGGGCAAGTGTCTTGTAAATACGTTGCCACCTGCGCTTGGCAAATTTAGATTTTGATTATGGGAGTTACATAGCCATGTTAATAATGTCCAAAAAATGGTGCTAGGGCATTCCAGAAAACGCTTTCATGTGTCTCAAGGATATTTTCAGTCATTTCCTCTTGAATGCAGGTATACAATTGATTTATATGTTGTGTTTAAAAACGATTCTTTTCTATAATGTTATTTTTTCCTTTTTAAATGGAAAGCGTTCCTCATGGGACCATGAGCAGTTCTTAGCCATGTTATCCAATGGGAGGTGGATAACATGGCTAAAAGCATATGCTGGATAATGCATGAATATCGCTGACTTTTCAGCAATATTGATGCATTGCGGCCGCTTCTTATCGCATTTGCGAGCAGTTCTTAGCCATGTTATCCAATGAGAGGTGGATAACATGGCTAAGAGCATTTGCTGGATAATGCATGAATATTGCTGACTTTTCAGCGATATTCATGCATTGCGGCCGTTTTTTATCGCATTTGCGATAAACCTTGCTAATAGCAAGGTTTATCTGCGATAAAAATCGCCGATGTGCGGCGATAATTTTTGTCTCTAAAGAAGTTATCGCTAGTGGTTGGTAATATACCCCCGCGTTTTTGGTTGCAGGAATCGGGAGGCGGGAGAGTAGCACTGAAATCAGTAGTCTGACGCCTGAATCGGGAGGGTTGGTATGTGTGGATTCTCTACAGCTGGGGCTAGGTGATAGCCTGGGACCGGCCTGGCATCTAAAATGGCTACCGTGCACGACAAAATTGTGGCATTGTAAAAAAGACAAGATGGCGCAGACAATGTTTATCAATAAGGATTCATTTATAACGAAATATTTTATCGCACTGACAAATTGGTTGTCAACACTTCCCGATTTCCTTTGAATCGAACGTTAACAGACGTGACGCAGCAAAGAAAAAAAAAAGCTCACGCAGAGCCGCTGGAACACATGTATCAACATATATGAGCCTTCTCAGCCACCCTCAGAAAATATAAGGGATTAGGATACGTCTCCCGCACCCCCTTATACTTAGTAATTTAATTAAAACGAAGCACAAAATGGTCTCCCGCACCCCCTTATACCTATACCCGTTTCGCCAGCAGTTTGCGGCCCAGTTCGGTGTTCGGAAAGCGCTTCTACCGTAAAAAATATATTTTTTTTATTTTCCCCACGGGACCCTTTAAAAACCCCAACAACATTCCTAGGGGGTCAAGAGGGGTATACCTTGCCCCCTTTCATTAAATTCCCCCTTCGTTTTTCACCTCTTCTTCTCTCTCGATCCTACCGAGAGATAAGATGGCGGCCGCTCCGGTCTGTTTAGAATGTTGACAGACACCGGAGAGCCAATCAGCTTTCTGCGCGCAAAGTTCCGTTTCGCAGGTGGGAGCGTATTTATAAGAAACTTGCACCATGAAGAACGCTTTCCATTTAAAAAGGAAAAATAACATTATAGACACTCATATGCTTTATAAATATGACCCAAAGCAACCTATAAAGCTCTAGCAGTACATATCCAGAAATGTAATTGATTTCAAAAAATCGTTTATAAACACGGCACATAAATCAATTGTATACCTGCATTCAAGAGGAAATGACTGAAAATGTCCTTGTGATGCAGTGCTGGTGCAAAAGATTTTCTATGTTAAATAATAAGTAGGGCGTTAAGTTTTTGATGACTGTTATTCATTTACTGTTTGGTAATAGTGGTTAATAACATTTTTTATTATATTTTTCCACAGATTCAACTGCAGATCTTTTTTAAATTTGAAAAATGCCTACGAAAAATAGAATTAGAAAGGCTAGAAAACGTCAAAGACAGCAGGATGATGTTTTATTGCAGCAGTCCTCTTCCCCAAATACTTATCAAAACACCAAGAAAGCTCCGGGTAAGAGCACAAAATCATTCTTAAAAAATATTTTTAGTAAAAAAAGTATTTTTCGCCAAAATGTTTCAGTTCAGAAAAAGAAGAGTAATTTAAATGGAAAGGAAAGACCCATCAAAAATGTTATTGGTAGAGGAAGAGATAACTCTGTGCATGATAGTAGAAGGAAACAACAGTTTAGGGACATTCGACATCGAATGTTCCGTAACAGGATAATAGTTAATTTATTAAGAAATATTAAAAAAGGCCAACAGAAAGCGGCATTTTATAAGAAGAAGAAAAATGTAGAGAAAATTATTGATCATGCTTTTGAAATTAAGCGAAAGTTGTTTATTTTGGTAATCAATAGAATTAGGAAACTAAACAAGGTAATTTCTGATTTCAAAACAAACAGTAGATGGAAGAGAGTAGTAAATCGTAGTAACTTTTGTGAAGTTTTTTCCGGAGAATGGATGCATAGTTCAAGTTCTGAGGCATTTTTTAATGAGGAGAGTTATTTTCAGGATAATGATTTGATGTTTGCTGTTGACACCAGTGGTCGAGCTTATGAAGTGAAGGATGGTTGTCCAGTTGAAAAGGAAAAACTTGTGACAACAGAGACAGAAGAGGTGCTAAGTGATGAGGTTTTAGGAAGACGTCCTAAGGGTCCTGTGTACATTTGGAAGTGTAGTTCTATTTGCAGTGTGCGACAGGTTTCCATCAATTTGCTTTGTGATTTTATATGGACATTTAATAAGAAAAGTTTGAAGCAGAAAATGAAGTTGTTGCAAAATTTAGATCCTTGCAGAGTGAGACAAATGACAGGTTTGCGTGGTCATTCACTGGCTTGTCTTTCCAGGAGAGTATGCCAGAGTGTTTTTCATCATTTCAGGATGGTAGCAGTGCATCATAATAAAGTGAGAAAATTAGTGAGAATGTTGTATTATGCTAAGAGTCCAGCAATTATGCTTAAACAATTATGTGCTGCTCTTTTGCATGGTTCAGAAATAGATGTGAAGAATATTTGTGAAGAAATTGAGTTTTGTTACTTTAGTAGTAAAGATGAGAATGTTCAAATTGACCCTGAAGTAGAGGGTAATGTTGAAGATAATGTACAGGTTTCCAGTACAGATAATTTTCAGAAGGAAATTGCCACTTTTCAGATGAAATCAAGTGAGAGGCCTAATTTCACTTGTGTATGTTGTCGACGCACTTATTATAAGAATCAGACTAAAGTAGTGGATTTATATGCAAAAAGTGAAAGGGAAAATAATAGTGAATGGAAGGATTTTGCCACATACTTGATGGTAGAAAATTATTTTGATTTAGGATCGGATCAACGTGTGTGTACTTATTGTTGTAATAAATTAAACCAAAACCAGATGCCTGCTAGGGCAGTTCATAATAATCTGGAATTGGTTGAGATTCCTTCTGAATTGAAGTATTTAAATACTTATGAATGTATTTTGATTCAAAGTATCCATCCCTTTCAGGCTATTGTAAGAATGGAGCCAAAGACAGGGAAGTTGCCTCCAGCAGATTTACAGCGAGGATTAAAGGGAAGAGTTGTTTATTTGCCTCTAGATTTGAACAAAAACATTAACACAATTGGAATAGAAAAAGTGGAAGAGGAACCTCTGGTTATCTTAGTTAATGGGGTTCCGACAAAGAATAAGAAAATATGGCAAGATTTAGTGGATGTTAGGAAAGTCAAAAAAGCAACAGTGTATTTGAAGACAAATAATAAGTACTATAAGAATGTATATGTTGCAGAAGAGGAAGTAAGTGATGAAGAGGATAGCGATTTGTGTGCTGGCCAAATTGAGAAAGTAGAAGCCTCTAAAAGTGAAGAAATATATGAACATTATAGTGTTCATCCTTTGCATTCCAAGGAAGTCATGGGGAATGCTATTGAATTGTTTCAAATGAAACAAGCTAAAGGGAGTCCCATTAGTGTTTGGGAGGAAAGTTTGGAAGCTCGGTGTTTCCCACAGCTATTTCCCACAGGTCGAGGAGGAAGATATGATGAGCGACCTCATCAAATTCCTGCGTCTGAATACCGGACTTTACGATTGTATGCAGACGATCCTAGGTTTCGTCAATGCATTCCCTATTTGTTTCATCTCCTGTTTGAAAGCAATCTGTCTGGACTGTCATATGCAGTGAACCACATCTTAAAAAGTGGTATACAGATGCGAAATATCTCGGCAAGGGACTTTATGCATAAAGTCAATGTCCAAGACAGTATTTTGGATTCTCACTTAATTAATCTCATGGCGTGTCAGCGTGGTACTAATGAGTACTGGTACCGTCGTCATGGTGATTTAAAATGTATGCTGAGGAACTTAGGAACTCCGACATGGTTCCTCACTATGAGCTGTGCCGAGTATGGCTGGGAAGACTTACTTGAATTTCTACGAGAGGCAAATGGAAATATTGAAAACATTGAATTCAAGACACCTGGAGAACTGTGTTCTTTGGATCCTGTGAATGTATGCAGGTACTTCAATCATAGATTTGAAGCTATGATGTCTTTCATCACAAATAAGAAGAATCCACCTCTTGGAGAGGTGTTGGATTTCTTCTGGAGAAAGGAGTACCAAGCAAGAGGTGCTCCTCATATACATATGTTGTTGTGGATCAAGGATGCACCTAAATTTGGAACAGATCCGGATGACTTAGTGATGAATTTCATAGAACAGTATTCTACGTGTGCTGTTCCAAACGCAACGGAGAAGAAAAGCCTAAGAGAACAAGTTTTACGTTTCCAAAGCCATCGTTGTGGAAAGTACTGTCGTCGTAAATTCAAAAACAAGGACAAGTTCTACACCAAATGTCGTTTCAACTTTCCACGACCGGTGATTTCTAAAGGAAAAGTGAACAGTTTGATGTCTTCACTGCGACATAATGTGACGAGGAAATCACCCAAAAATACATACAATTTGAAAAGGAACGAAGAGTCCAAGTACATCAACGACTACAACCCAGTGATTTTGTCCATGTGGAATTCTAACATGGATATACAGTTTGTGGGTGACAACTGTATGGCTGTGGCTCGGTATGTGACATCTTACATCACCAAAAAAGAAAAGACAGAACTGAAGGATATGTGGGAGGACATTTCCCATGAAAAGAGCCTCAGCAAGAAGTTGTACAGTTTCAGTCTGAAGATGTTGTCGCATCGAGAAATCGGAGCTTACGAATGTTCAGATCGATTGTCTTCAGCAAGTCTCTATGCCAAATCCAGGAGTATTGTTTGGGCGAGTCTTGGTCTTGCTGCAACGCGAAATCGGGTTCTAAAACCTGTCCGGGAAATTGAATATTTGGCAGAAAAGGAACCAAACAGTACCGACATTTTGAAGACCAACATGTTGGATACATATTATCCAAATCGAAGCAGTCACCTTGAGAATGTTTGTCTATATGAGGTTCTACAAAATTATATATTCAAGAGGAACATCAAAGAAGATATTGAGAAAGGAGTGTATGCTGTAATTGGAAGTGAGGGATGCCTGGTCAAGCAAAGAAAATGCCAATTAGTAAACCATCGAAAATTGAGTGGCGAATCTTCAGAAACAAAGGAGTTTTTCTATTTAGCACTTTTGCAACTTTTCAAGCCTTGGCGTGCAGAAGAGGAACTGCTTGGAGATTTCCTCTGTTACGAAGACTCTTTCACTGCTGCTAAGGATAGCATAGAATGTCCTGCTTTTCCCAAATATCAAGAAATGCTAACTTTGGAAATTGAGCAGGAAGCAACGATTGCAGCCGAGATTGCCAGAGACAGTTCTCAGGACAGTCAGAGTTCTGTTTCATTGAGTCAAGATCCACTTGGAGGACCTATTATCGAAAATGAAGCTGCCACTGCTATGAATGAAGTGGAAAGAGCCATGGCACATGCTCAGGAGGATTCAGTTAACTTAGAAGACTTGGAAAAACAACTCAATGTTGAGCAGAGGAAAATATATGATGAGGTTACCAAGCAAATTGAGCATGGATTAAGTCATGAGAAGAAAGAGTGCTCATGTACATCGTTGAAGCCTGTCCGACTGTATGTGAGTGGAGAAGCGGGAACTGGAAAAAGTTTCCTTATTAAAGCAATTTCATGCTATCTGCAGGAAAGGACTGAGTCATCGCTGTCTTGTGTTGTCACCGCTCCTACTGGACTTGCAGCACATAACATTAAAGGTATTACTTTGCATCGTCTACTGATGCTGCCGGTGGAGCATGACAACAAATTACAATATCACAAGTTATCTGGGGATGCTTGCTGTGAAGTTTCAAGAGTCTTGAGGAAAATGAAACTACTTATCATTGACGAAGTAAGCATGGTTTCCAATGTCATGCTTGCCTTTGTGGATTTGAGAATGCAAGAAGTACTTAAAACTGAATATGATGTGTTATTTGGTGGCAAACACATCATTGTTTTCGGAGATCTTCTGCAGCTGACACCAGTAAAAGGAGAACCTGTGTTCAAAATACTCACGCATGAAGATACCAGGAAGTGCCTAGGGAGCATTGGCAACGTCAATATATGGTTAAACTTCAATTATGCTGAACTGCATGAAAATATGCGTCAGGCAAAAGATGAAGATTACAAGAATATTCTACAAGATATTAGAATTGGAAAAGTGACCGAGCATGGAAAAGAAGCTTTGAATGCACGATTACTTTCAAATTTATATCCCGAACAAGAGATTGTGGCTGAGAATATTTTTCAGAAAATTACTGAGAAGAAATCCGGAATATGTTTGATGCCAACTCTTGCAGAATGTGCCATCTTCAACAACAAAATGTTGAATTTAGAAAAGCAAGAGATTGTGAAACTTGAAGCTATTGACAAAATAGAGCACATGGGATCAACAATTATTTTGTCAGAAAATTTGAAATCAAAATTGGATTCATTAGAGAAGACTATATCTAAAACAGCGGGTTTTGAAAAGACTTTGAATGTGTGTTTAAATTGCCGAATCATTTTGAGAAGAAATTTACATGTTGAAAGAGGTCTGGTAAATGGATCAATGGGTAATGTTGTTGATTTTGAGAAGTACAGAAATAGAGATGGAATAGAATTTTTAAAAATTAAATTTGATGGCATTGAGGAAGTACAGCTAATTGGTCGTTGTTCTGCTAGGTTTTTGCTTGTTAAAGACTTATATGTTCGCCGTAAACAGTTTCCTGTTTGCTTGGCATATGCGGTAACAATTTATAAATCGCAAGGTTTAAGTGTAGACAGTGCATTGGTGAATATTGGCAGTTCTGTGTTCAAGGAGGGTATGGCATATGTGGCATTGTCACGAGTTAGAACTTTATCAGGATTGTACTTGATTGACTGTGATGTCACAAACATTTGTGCGGATCTACATTGTGTTAAGGAATACAATAGGTTAAGAAGAGAGTATGCGCCACATTTGCCTCAATATCCTTTGTTTGAGAAACGTGTGGTAGGCCGCAAACGTAGAAATATCAGTAATAGTAGGGAGGTTGTTGCAAAAAGACTAAAAGTCAATGAACCGAAAATTGTTAGCAGAAAGAAAGTGGATTCTGTTGAAGATGTTGTCGGTTTTCAATTTGAAAACAGTTCTGGTGTCAACTGCTATGCAAATGTAGTGGTTAATGTTCTCTTTTCACTAGAGAGTTTAAAAGAACAGATTCTGTTGAATTCAGAACAAATTTTATGCTGTTTATTGAATTCTGTTTTCGAGAAATGTAGCAGTGATCGAACAAAAGTAGAAAGTGTGTCTGAAGTTCGTTATCTGTTAGATGAATGTTCAGGGCAAACAGACTTCTCTGAAAATAATCAGCAAGATTGTCAGGAGTTTTTAATGTATATGCTTGATGTATTGCAAGATGAGGGTGTAGATGTAGATCACCTGTTTGGGCTTTCTTATCAATGGCAGCATGACTGCGAGAATTGTAGGGTATCAAGTACTACTAGTGTAGACTCAGAAAGATTTATATATTTAACTTTGCCAGACAGTAAATCAGTCTCCTTTAATAAGCTAGTAAATGCAGCGGATCACAACATGGAGTGTAGCCAATGTAAATCTGAAATGATGTCAACATTATTTATACGTAGATATGGACAGTATGTCATTTTAATGATTCAACGATGTAGGCCTGATGGATCAAAATTGTCAACTTTAATAAAAAAAATTGTGGCTTCTCAGCTTTCAATATCAGGAAGGACTTTTGTAACTGTAGCAATTATCTATCACGATGGTCCTTCAACAACATCAGGACATTATACAGCTTATTTAAAGTCTCGAAACGGCTGGTCATTCTGCAATGATTCCGTTGTAACTTTAAAAAAAAAATTGCCGTTTGACCTTAAAAATTCTTACCTGGTGTTTTTAAAACCAAAATTTTAATGAAAGAATCTCGGGATTTCCTGTGAAGAATTGCAAAAGGTTCATGAAGTAGAGGGAATGTAAGTCTGCAATGCTGTCTAGATTATTGTTCCAAAACTTTTAATTATAATGTCAATTTAAAAATCCAACTATATAAACCTGATGCAAGTAAGTCTGCTTCATAGTAAGCAGTATCCGTGTCATAGGAAAAGGAGAACATGAGTGACAAAGAAGGGTAAGATATTAGTAGTCCAGGATTGTGAAAATAATCTCAAATGTTTTTTTTTTAGAAAGTTGCGAAAATAGAAAATGTCGGGATTTGATTGGAAGAATTACAAGAGTAGCGTATCGCGGCAACATGATTTGGCCTAGTGGAAACATGTGATAGAATGAGAGAAGTCTTTTCTTCTATGTAACATATTTTTCGTATCGATGGAGGTTTTCTTTCAGAAAGTGGCGGGCTGAAAATATTTATAGCACAACAGAGTGAATGCTGTTCATAGGAGATCCTTCGACGTCATTGAAAGTAAGTTAATTTTAAGGAGTTTTGAAATCAGATTTCTTAGGTTGTATGGGTTTTTTAAACACAGTCATTTTGATTGTGTTTTTTTTCCCCGCTGTTACATGATGAATACGTTCAAGTCACTGATTTAAGTGAAATTTGATACATTCTGAGAACAGCAAAAATAAACCATATAACATGTATAATTAATGTTCTTCTGTTTGTACTTATGATATACATTTAGAAATGTGAGGTAGATATGGAAAAACTGAGTCTTCTGTAAGTGTCAATTTTAATGCTTATAGTGCTGTATTTCCGGGTACTGTTTTTTTTAAAAAAAGGAATAGGCCTCACCTCAAAGAAAGCTCTTCAAAGCACACATCTTATTTGCATCCTGAAACTATCATTTAAAATATTAGAGACAATTTTATGATGGCTTTACATCTTTTTTGCGCTGCTATTGCATCACTATTGTGAGACATCAGCAGTGCAAAAGAAGTACCATGTTCAAAAATAGGTCTCAGTTCATCAGCATGAAGATACTGTTTATTTAAAATATATATCTTTAGGATTGTGTAGGGGACGTAGAGAAGCAGAGGCTTCTGTAAATGTCAAAATTGTTGAAAAAGTGTTTCTTCTTGAACCTTTTCCCTTTTCTTTTGTAATTTTTAAATACATGTAGTAATATTTTTGGAAATGTATGTTTTCTCTTTTACAGATTGAAAGTATGAAAAAATATTTAAAAAAGGTAACAAGAATTATAAGGTAAATGTTTTCTACTCTTTTTACCCGCAATGCACTGCTGATGATGTCACTGACACTATCTCTGATTTACTCTCTATAGCTGTCTTTCTTTTTACATTACTCTCTGTTTACTTCCCTTATACTAACTCTTCTTTTTTTTAAAAAAAATATTTTTTGGGTTCGCTTCAAGTTCGCGAACCGGTCAGCGAACTTGAAGCGAACCAAAAGAAATAGAGCTTGCTAGAGTGTTAAACATTCTAGCAATTTTATTTGAAAGGGGAGGTAGTTCTGAAAAGAACTTTTTTTTAATGTTTTTGTTGTTTTTTTTATTTATTTTTATTTTCTGAACATTTTTTGTTTTTTTTGTATTTTTAGAACAGTTTTATGTTTTTTTTGTGTTTTTCATGGAGGGGAAACAACAAAAAAACAGGCATCGAAAAGGGCTCAACAGGAGCAAAGAAAAAATTACTGCTTGGGTGGGTTAGGGCAGTTATGGTTATCATACACCAAGTTTATTAAGTTTACGCTCATGTTGCCACATGAGAGCATAGCACCACAATGTATGCACGTTAACTTCATGTGCTTGAAGTTTGGCTGTATGTTTGGCACAGTTTCCTGTGCCTCTCTTACAGTCAAATTTATATTAGAAGTTGATTTGGCCACAGGAGTTGTCGGGGGATTATCTTGCAGATCCCTTAACTCTGCCCGGCTGTAATTTAATGGATGCCACCTGACCATATGGCGATGCATAGTATAGTTGCCCATACTATACTTTTTCTCTGTGCCTCGAGATAATCTTTTTTTGCAAATTAGGCAGGTGGCATATTTGGCATTAACTTTCTTCTCCCCTCGAGGAATTGAGAAAAATTGCCAAATGAAACTTGTTTTCCTTCCGGAAACACGGGGCAACTCCGGAATAAATTCAGGTTCATCAGTGTCCTCTTCTTCTAAGTCGTCTTCTTCTTCCTCTCTGTTTGAGATGAATTGAGATGGTGGTCCTCTCTTGTCATGAGGAGGTTGAGGTGGTGGTGGGGGTCCACCAGCTGAAGCAAAGATAGAAGCCATTGTAATCAAAATGGAAAATGGTCTTTCTCTCACCAAGATGAAAGTTAGAGTGAGGAAAGAAGAAGGGGTTTACGTGATTTTGGAAAAGCAAAAGTTCGGAACCAATGAAAAGTGTTATTTTTAGGTCACATGACCTAGTCATACATCATTTGGAAACCAAAAGTGAAATGAACCAATGAAAACTTTGATAAACAAGTCACATGACTTGTTCCGCTCACGTTACGCGGTGCGCGCCGCGTCCCGCATCGTTTCCGGTTCGCGGTCCCGAGCACTTTCGGGAGCGCTAAAGCGGCGCGTCATAAGACGCATTCGCGACAATGATACGTCGCGCTTCCGCAACGCGTCACAGTTCCGCTAACGTAACGTTTACCGGTTCGCGTACTAGATCGCGGCATCAAGATGAGCTAACGGAAAGCTTCCCGGTTCGCTTACCGGAAGCGAAGAAAAAAAATATTTCAATTAAAATTATCAATAAACATCTAAAATATATTTTGGGTTTTAAAGTAGAATGCATTTTACAGCTACAGATGTTAGCTTTTAAAAAACCAATGAAATTCACACAAAAAACCATAGGTTATAGTCCATATATAGTTACGAATTTGCATTTACAAAACCTTGAAAATTCAATGAAAAAACCATTGGTTATAAAACATATATAGTTAGGAATTTGCATTTACAAAACCTTATTTTACTCGCATAAAACCATTGAAATTCCATATATAGTTAGATGCGCTAACTATATATCGCGCACCCGCAATCCACTGCTGATGATGTCACATATTACATCATTCATGACATGGTCAGTGACATCACTGATGACATCACTGATGACATCTCAAATGACATCACTGATGACAACATCCAGTGACTGTATGTTTCTGTAAAGTTAAAATATGTCTTACATATTGAAGAATGAGTGGATGTATAAGTGTCTGGATGAAGGATTTAGTAGGTGCATGACTGACTGTATGAGAGAATGATTAAATGTATCTCACTGAGTGCATGGGTTAGTGATTAAAGTGTCTTAATTTGGCAATCATTATTTATGTTCTTCTGTAAACTGCTGCATGTTTAAATCAGTAGCTATATCCGTTACTATATGGGTTATTGAATGGTTGCCCAAGTATTTGTATGGGACACTGAGTATGTGTGTGGGTGGCTGGGAGGTGTATAACTCTGTGCATAGATGTGTGAGCAGTTGATTCCCTAGGTGTATGGGTTCAAAAGTGCATGTAGAAACAGCTGGATGGACAGTTGACTGTGTGCATGAGTATATTGGTGAGTGAATGGATATCTCAGTTCTACATGTCAAAGTAAGTACATATGTAAAACACACTCCATGTGAGAGTTGACATATATAAATAACTGAACATAAGAGCCAGTGAATGTGAGAGTGGCTGTATGAATCATTGTGAACTTGTATCAATGATTGTATAAGAGAGTAAATATGTGTTAGTATATGTTTGAATAAGTAAGGTGTGTATAACTGTATAGTTGAGGAAATGGAGGTGTGATTGATTCTTTGCATGACTGACTAGGTGTGTGGGTAACTCCATGGATGTGTGACAGTCTGTGAGTGCCTGTTTACACTGAGTGTATCTAAGGTTATATTAGAGTCTGAAGATGTATTATCACATAAATGATATCATCAGTGATGTAATCAGTAATGTAAAATGAGATGTCAGTGATGTCATCAGTGATGTCATTTGAGATGTCATCAGTGATGTCACTGACCATGTCATGAATGATGTAATATGTGACATCATCAGCAGCGGATTGCGGGTGCGCGATATATAGTTAGCGCATCTAACTATATATGGAATTTCAATGGTTTTATGCGAGTAAAATAAGGTTTTGTAAATGCAAATTCCTAACTATATATGTTTTATAACCAATGGTTTTTTCATTGAATTTTCAAGGTTTTGTAAATGCAAATTCCTAACTATATATGGACTATAACCTATGGTTTTTTCTGTGAATATATATATATATATATATATATATATATATATATATATATATATATATATATATATATATATATAGATATAGATATATATAGATATATATAGATATATATAGATATATAGATATATAGATATATAGATATATAGATATATAGATATATATATCTATATATCTATATATATATAAATATATATAGATATATATCTATACAGTTTCACAAGTTGCCTTGTTGGAGTGCACTCCCAACAAGCCTTTCAGAAGCACAGGAACAGCCTTCGTGAAGCACAAATAAAATAATAGTCACATGCCTTGCCTGACGCGTTTCAGAGTAAACAACCCTTTCCTCAGAGGCAGCATGCCAAACCATGTTCTTTCTGTAATCACTCCAACTAGCATATTCCCTTTAATTTATATCCTGCCCAGCTGGGCCTGAATGAAATGAATCACGGGAGTTGGAGTCCTTGTTTAACCCTCGTGGGTCCAGAAACACAGAACATGATGAAATTTAAACAGCATACTTTTTTTCTTTTATTTAGCATTACTTGCACAAACACGGAAAGTTGTTCCAAAAGTAAAGCGCAGCTTGTAGTTCCAATGCATCATTCAAAATGTGAATGTACAGGATTTGCACAGATTCCTGCAAAGGTGCTCTCCCCGACCAGGCAGGCCGGCTTTTATACAGTTTCACAAGTTGCCTTTTAACCCATGTTCTTTCTGTAATCACTCCAACTAGCATATTCCCTTTAATTTATATCCTGCCCAGCTGGGCCTGAATATATATATATATATATATATATATATATATATATATATATATATATATATATATATATATATATATATGTATATATATATATATATGTATATATATGTATATATATATATATATATATATGTATATATATATATATAGATATATATCTATACAGTTTCACAAGTTGCCTTGTTGGAGTGCACTCCCAACAAGCCTTTCAGAAGCACAGGAACAGCCTTCGTGAAGCACAAATAAAATAATAGTCACATGCCTTGCCTGACGCGTTTCAGAGTAAACAACCCTTTCCTCAGAGGCAGCATGCCAAACCATGTTTTTTCTGTAATCACTCAAGTCAAGTCAAGTCAAGTCATAGAATTTGTATAGCGCACTACATACCCAGAGGGTTTCAAGGCGCTTAGGAAGGGGAGGAGGATTATTTGTCGAATATCCACGTTTTAAGCTGCTTTCTAAACGCTAGGTGATTCTGGGTGAGGCGAAGGTAAGCGGGCAGTGAGTTCCATGTTTTGGCAGCCAGGTATGAGAAGGATCTGCCTCCCATGGTGGTCTTGTTGATGCGAGGTACAGTGGCGAAGGCTTGGCTGGAAGAGCGAAGTTGGCGGGAGGGGGTGTAGAAGGACAGTCGAGAGTTGAGGCAGTCTGGTCCGATGTCGTAGAGTGATTTGTGTGCGTGGGTAAGCAGTCGGAAAGTAATTCTCTTGTTGACGGGTAGCCAGTGGAGGTCTTTAAGGTGACCAGAGATGTGTTCGTTGCGTGGGATGTCTAGTATGAGCCTGGCTGAGGCGTTTTGGATTCGTTGTAGTTTCTTCTGGAGTTTAGCGGTGGTACCTGCGTAGAGGGTGTTTCCGTAGTCCAGTCGGCTCGTGACTAGAGCGTGGGTGACTGTTTTCCTTGTTTCGGTGGGGATCCAGCGAAATGTTTTTCTGAGCATGCGAAGAATGTTAAAGCAGGAAGAGGATACGGCGCTGACTTGTCTGTTCATTGAGAGTGAAGAATCCAGGATGACGCCAAGGTTCCGTGCGTGGTCTGTCGGGATGGGTGCATTTCCGAGGGCTTCCGGCCACCAGGAGTCGTCCTATGCAGAGGGGGAATTACCTAAGATGAGGACTTCTGTTTTGTCTGAGTTAAGTTTCAGACGGCTTTGTTTCATCCATTCGGCGACTTCTTTCATTCCTTCGTGTAGGTTAGTTTTGGCGGTGCTGGGGTCCTTGGTGAGAGATAGGATTAGTTGAGTGTCATCCGCGTAAGAGATGATGTTGAGGTTGTGTTGGCGGGCGATGGCCGCGAGGGGGCTCATGTATACGTTGAAGAGGGTGGGACTGAGTGAGGATCCTTGTGGTACGCCGCAGATGATTTCAGAGGGCTCCGACTTGAATGGTGGGAGGCGGACTCTCTGGGTTCTTCCGGTGAGGAACGAGGTGATCCATTCCAGAGCCTTTCCTTGGATTCCGATGTCCTTGAGGCGCTGTAGAAGGGTGCTGTGGCAGACTGTGTCGAAGGCTGCTGAGAGGTCCAGGAGGATGAGGGCGACTGTGTCTCCATTGTCCAGTAGAGTTCGAATGTCGTCTGTTGCTGCGATGAGGGCGGTCTCAGTGCTGTGTTTGGCTCGGAAGCCAGATTGTGAGGGGTCGAGTGATTTGTTGGCTTCGAGGAAGGCGGCGAGCTGGTTGTTGACAGCTTTCTCGATGACTTTGGCCGGGAATGGAAGAAGCGAGATGGGGCGGTAGTTTTTGAGTTCGGTGGGGTCTGCTGTTGGTTTTTTCAGAAGGGCGGTGAGTTCAGCGTGTTTCCAGTCTTCTGGGAAGGTGGCGGAGTTGAAGGAGCAGTTGATGACGTATCGGAGGTGCGGGGCTATGACGGAGTCTGCTTTGTTGAAGATGTGGTGAGGGCATGGGTCTGTGGGGGATCCAGAGTGGATGGACTTCATCAGGCGGATGGTGTCCTCAGTGGAGATTGGGTTCCAGGCGTTAAGGGTGTTAACGGGGGGAGGATGGTCAGCTGGTGGTAGGGTGGGTTGGCTTCCGGGTTGGTTGTCAAAGCTGTTGTGGATGTCAGCAATCTTGTTGTGGAAAAAAGAGGCTAGAGAATCGCAGAGGGTTTGAGAGGGGGTGATGTCGTTGGAGTTGGCCGAGGGGTTGGAAAATTCCTTGACGATGTTGAAGAGTTCCTTGCTGTTGTGGGCGTTGTCAAGTCGATCCTTGAATGCTGTTTTCTTGGCTTTTCGGATCAGTTGGTGGTGAGTGCGGGTGGCGCTTTTGAAGGCGTCCTTAGTGCTGGTGCCCAGCTGGGCCTGAATGAAATGAATCACGGGAGTTGGAGTCCTTGTTTAACCCTCGTGGGTCCAGAAACACAGAACATGATGAAATTTAAACAGCATACTTTTTTTCTTTTATTTAGCATTACTTGCACAAACACGGAAAGTTGTTCCAAAAGTAAAGCGCAGCTTGTAGTTCCAATGCATCATTCAAAATGTGAATGTACAGGATTTGCACAGATTCCTGCAAAGGTGCTCTCCCCGACCAGGCAGGCCGGCTTTTATACAGTTTCACAAGTTGCCTTTTAAACCATGTTCTTTCTGTAATCACTCCAACTAGCATATTCCCTTTAATTTATATCCTGCCCAGCTGGGCCTGAATATATATATATATATATATATATATATATATATATATATATATATATATATATCAAGGATGACGTCTAACATCCTGTTTTGTACAGCCACAAGTCTCGGAGCCTGGAGCTCATCTGTAATATTAGTCAGAATTCCAGTGGTGGTGTTAATGACCCCCTCCACAACTCATGTGAGGCGATGAATATTGAGACTATTAGACATGGGGCCCCAAAAGGGTACAATACCGTTCATTGCGTCTGTGAACTTTTGCAAAGTGGAATCTGTCTGATCTATATCGTCTGTGCTAATAACCCTTCTAACTAGAAGCAGGTATGCACTTCTACGCTGTAATCGGTGGTCCTTAAGGTAATTGGACGGTGCTATATACAGTGGGGGAAGAAGAAAGGAGAGTTAGCATATACCTTACCATCCCCTAGGAAGCCAGACATAAGCTTGGGACCCACAGACAGGGTAGACATTCAATGGTGGAAGCAAAGGCAGAAATACTGCTTTTGTTCAAAACATAGGTGTAATTACAGTTGCTCTCTCCCACTTTGACAGGGCCTAGTCCCTGAACACAAAACTCAGCTGTTGTGTTAACTATTGGGATTGGTATTGTTTTATCCTTGGTAATCTTACGAGACTGAAAACATGTGAAATATTCAGTAGCATTGAACTCCTGGAAATCCGACATTTCGTTCTGAAGCCATGTTGCATTTTTCTTCTGTTCATATACATTCATACAAGCTATCGGGGACAATGTATCAGGGCCCCCCTGCCTCCTTGGGGTAAACCCTTGGTGAACACATATATATTCCAGCACTGTATTGTAATCAGCTGTTGTCATATCCATTGTAGAGGAGTGATAATGAATATACCCCATAGTGAACAATGTGAACCAGCCCTCACAGCTCCATAAATATGAAAAGGGCATTGAAATCAGAATGTCACTTCTATGTGTTACTGAAGGCAATAGACCACATATCCAGCAATCTGTAACTTTAGACCTACCATGTGCCTGATGCAGCATCTGCAAGAATACATTGTCAACATACTTTTTGCGGTGTTCCCCTTTGTGAGGGGCCAAAGTAACAAACATGTGTTCGGGGGTAACAGGTGTCGTACCAACCAAGGAATGCACTGGGTATTCCTCCTCCAAGAGCCATGCTACTCAGAGTAAAACTATCGGAAACACTACAACTATTACTGCAAAAAACGATTTTGTTTTTTAAGGACAAACCTTCTTGCGCTAATCGTGGTGGAGCAAATGGTTGCTCTCTCTCAGCAATGGGGCGACCAAATGGGTACATTGTGTAACCAGAGGGAAAGGAATAAAGGAGACCAGAGGCAAAAGGGAAAGTTCCCAGCGTCCTTTAAAGCCTCGCTGGCAGACTCCTATTGTTCATCTGCGTTGGCGCTGTTGAGCATCGGCAGTGGAGCTACTGGTCCGAGCTCTTCGATAAAATTCACGTTGCAGGATAATGTACTCCCCTCCAGGAGAGCACATTCAACGAATCCCGTTCACCACTGTCCAGAACAGTGCACCTATTGCGCCTTTCCCTCAACTAACTCTGTTGGCACTATCAAAGTGTTCTCTAACTAGCACAGTCCATCCCTAACTAGTCTGATTTTTCCTTTGGTGCACCGTTCTTCCTCCGGGGATTCAAGTTGTACCTAGTCACTCCAGGCACAGAGGGGTCAGAAAAGAGGGGCTCAGACACAGAGGGGCCAATGGACTTGGATTCAAGCACAGATGGGCCAGCAGAACGAGACTCCTGGACGGCCCTGATCTCAGGTGGGACTGCCTCATTAAGCACTGCCTCGTTCTCCGCAGTTTGGGTCCAAATTACTTGGCATCCGAGAAGGGGACGAAGCAGGGCACCTGCTCCCCCTCACAATTCCTGATGTCCTCAGGGACCCAATGATCAAAAGACCGGGGAAGAGGGATCCAACGGCAATGCTGCACGTGAATCCAGTTCTTCCGGCCATCGACTTTTACAGCACTGCGGGTGGCAAGGGGTACCTGGGCTGGCTCCTTCCACCTTGGCTCCAGGGCCTTCTTGCATTGAACATTTCGAATCAGCACATGGTCGCCAGGCTGAATATAATGTCAGGGCCCCTCATGTACAGGTGGTAGGGTGTCCTGGATCTGTTGGTGAATAGAACGCAGACTGTTAGCCAATTCATACAAATAATCCACAAACAGAGGATATTCAATTTCAGAAAACCTTTTGGGGCTTGGGACGCCCCAAACATTTGCCGGGTGTCCAAACACAACCTTGTAGGGCGACAGCCCAGTCCTGGAGTGGGCTGTCGTCCTTGTTGACAAGAGGGCTAATGGTAAAGTATGTGGCCATTGCAACCCTGTACTCCTGTATCTTTGCCAATTTCAGTTTGAGAGTACCATTGTACTTCTCAACCAGGCATGCTGACTGGGGGTGGTTGCAGCATGAAACTTTTATTTGATATAGAGCCCCTCACAAACCAACTGTATCATTCTCGCATTGAAATGACTTCGGTTATTACTTCAAATCAAACGGGGCAAGCCTAAGCGAGGCCAGAACTCCTTGATTAGTACCTTTGCAGTCGCCAAGGCTGTATTTTCTTTAGTGGGGCAAGCCTCAACCCATTTACTGAATGCGCAAATAACCACTAATACATAATTCAAATTGTTGACCCTGTCCAATTCAATAAAATCAATCTGAAGGACCTCCAAAAGGAAAAGTGGGAGGTGCCAAATTACCAGGTGGCGTAGGGGTATCCTTCCCGGGGTTGTGCATCATACACACCATACAATATTTAACCAAATGGGCAACAGTCTTCAGAATATTGTCATTCTACCACACAGGGTCTAACAATTTGCCAATTTCCTTCGCACTAATATGGGCTGGCCCTTGGGCCATTGTGACCACGGGAAGAACATATGCATCTGGTAACATCCATCTCTGCCTTCTTGACTTATCCGTCCAGCACCTATCCTCATCCAAACGTGCTGTGCTTTCCTTCCATATTGCCAATTCCTCAATCGTTGCCTCACTCTGTATCTCCTTGACATTTCCTAGCGTATCCTCAAACATAGTGACGTCAGGCACCCACCTAGCGGGACCTGCTACAAACCTTCTTTTTATCTTTGTGTGAGCTGTCTCCTTAGCTGTCTGGTCCGCAAAGGCATTCCTCCTCACCCACATTGTTGGTAATTTCCTTGTATGCGCTGCACTTCACTATCGCTTCTTGGGAGTGTCAAAGCGGATACAAGTCTATGAATAAGGGTGGCATGCTGGATCCTCAATCCATGGGAAGTAAGGAACCCTCTCTCTGCCCAGAGCCGCCCAAAATAATGGGCGACCCCAAAGGCATACCGACTGTCAATATAGATATTGACAGTCAGTCCTTTACTTAGCTTGCAGGCTCGATTAAGGGCAACGAGCTCTGCAGCTTGGGCTGACTGATAGGGAACTCGTGACGTCTCAACTACCGTGTGCAGTGTTGTTATTGCATCTGCAGCTGTGGTGGTGCTGTCTGATAGTTTAAAACAAGAGCCATCGACATATAGTTCCCCTTAGGAGTCAGATAAGGGGACATCAGTCAGGTCTACCTGTCCCTTCGTCTCTTTCTCAGTCCGGAAGATGCAATTGTGTATGTCAATTTCCTCATTGTCAGAAGGGAGGAGTAGCAGCGTGGCTGGGTTCAGAGTGGCACATCATTTTATCGTGACATTTGGTGCAAACAGCGTTAGCTCATAGCCGGTCAGATGTGCACTGGTGAGGTGCTGTGTCTTTGTCTTGTTCAAAAGGGTGTCCACAGCATGGGGCACCATAACTGTGAGGTCAGTATCAAGTACGAGCCCAGCCGATTGCCTTATTGAGATGGTCACAGCCGTGACCTCTCTTAGGCAGCTCGGGGGGGCTCTGGCGATGAGGTCAAGCAGGGCAGAAAAATAAGCACACCACCGTTGCTTACCTCCAAAGGCCTGTGTTAACAGAGAAAGCACACAGCTAGCCATTTTGTGAACTTACAACACGAACGGTATCACATAGTCAGGCTTGCCAAGCACAGGTGCAGATCAAAGCGCAACTTTCAATTACTCAAAAGACTGCTGACATTCATGCGTCCTAGGCAGGGGTTCATGCACATCTTTAGTGGTTAGCGCAAGCAGGAGCTTGGTTAGTAGGGTGTAGTTAGGGATCCATTGGCAACAATAAGAAGGGATGCCAATGAAAGCGCACACCTCCCTCTAAGTTTTGGTGATAGGCATTTTAACAATGGTATTGATCGCTCAGGAGTCAATCTCCTATCCTTCTTCGACAGTATGTGACCTAGATAGGTGACCTCCTGTCGACAATATTGAAATTTGGAAAGGGACACTTTATGTCCGTGCTGTGCCAAATGCGATAGCAATTTAACCGTACTGTCTTAGCATCCTTTTCTAGTGTCAGAAGCTATGAGAAGGTCATCAACGTATTGGAGCACTACATTACCAGAGGGAAGCGTGAGGGAGTCCAATTGGGCTTTTAAATCTTGACTATAGATACTAGGCCTCTCCGTATAGCCCTGAGGAGCTCGACAAAATCTAAAGCTTCTGCCAGCTAGTGACAAACCAAACAGATATCTGCTGTCCGTATCTATGGGAATGCTGAAGAATGCATTTTTAAGATCAATAACAGAAAAGAATTTAGCAGTAGAAGGAATCATAGTCCAAAGTGCAGTAATGTTAGGGACCATCGGGAACTGAGAAACAACTATTTTGTTAACCTTGCACAAACCAATCACAAAGCGATAAACATCTACATTATCGTCAGAGGAACCCGAAGGTGCTCTCTTAAGAATAGGAAGAATAGGACTGTTAAACACATTATCTGCCTTCCCCTCAACAACTCCCGACTTAATCTAATCCTGTATGATCTGCAACTTGGCTCGCTCCCCTGCTTACTGTATTTTAGACTGGGAAATACGAGGCAGAACAGCATTGTCTTTAAATTTGATCGAGACAGGGGTATTCTGCAAGAGTCTAACATCTGTGTCATCTGTAGCCCAGTACCTGGGAGGCATGTCTTTGAATTCAACAGGGAGGGGTGCATCTTTTGACAGGCTCTGCCTAGCGCTGACTACATTCAGGCCCATTATCATATAGACTCCTTCCGGGGAACAGAACATGGTAGCATGCAACTTCTTTAATAAATCCAAACCCATCAAATTTTCTCCGCAATTGGATGTTAACAAGAAGGGCGAATCCACGGTGAAGGAGCCTATAGTCGGCGAAAGAGGCTTGGAAATGTGGCTTACAACCGGCACATCAGAAAAACCTACAGAAACATTATTAAGGCCAGGCCGAGCTGCCCCGGGGACCAGTGAACCGGAAATTGAGCTATTCATTGCACCTGTATCCATCAAGAATTCCCTAGATAAGCAGTGCAAATCTGCAGTCACATAAGGGCCACTCTGATCTACAGGTATCTGAACTGGTCCCACACTCTGCCCCAGGCTGTCCTAGCTGGGAGATATCCCTGTCACCTCATCCATGCCATAATCATCATGATAGTACTGTCCGCCCCTATTGTCATCGAAGTAATTACTGTCAGGACGGTCCTTGGACGTCACAGCATCCTGGGGCCTATCCTGTCCACCTGCTCCACGACCCCTTCCACGAGAACCTCGTCCTCTAGGGGCCTCAACATTCTGCAACAATGGCGGACACTCGCTACGCCAGTGTCCCTCCTCCTTACAATATGCCAACTGATTTGGCCCTATAGGCGTAGTAGTCCTATTAGTACGCGGAAGCTGTCTATCCGTACCACCACGTCCCCGTTGTTCTCCCCACCCCCCCCTCGAAACCTGCTGCAACAACACTTACGTTTTCAAATCCTTATGCTTTTTCTCTGTCTTCTCCTTGTCTTCATTCTCCCTATGCTCATAATACTGTACCATGTTCAAAATGACAGAAGGGGGAAGAGGTGGACCAAGTACTTTCGGAAGCCTGCAATCGAGTCATAATCTCTGGAAACAAATGCGATACAAACCTATCAACAAACCATTGAACACCTCAGTCAACAGATAAGTCCTGCCCACTATAATACCGAAATACCCCTTCAAACCAGGTGAAAAAGTCTGACACACTCTCCTCTTTCTTCTGGCGACAAGCAGATAGCTTGTCCCAGTCTATCTTTCTTGGTGGGATAAGAGAATCCATATATGTAATAATATGGCCTGGCAAAGCAAGTTTCTCCACTCCAGCCTTTTCCCCAGGCTTCCTCTCCTTATCTCATGCCCGCATTTGATCACAGGTACCCCCAATTCTTTAACATGGTCTTGTTTAGGTACTTGCCTCCAAATGTCCACCGGGACCAACAAGCCAATGAACATTTCAATATCCGCAAAAGTCATAACTGTCGAGGATGCAGCCTCAGTCAATTCCTTATAATACGCAGTCGGATTTTTCCTAGGATCAGGCAGCTGAGTCTTAAGGAATAACATTTCACTCCTTTTCCAGGGAGTGTAGACCCACTGTTCCTGGAATCGGGCCTCTACCGTGGTCTTGTAACAGCGTTATGCTGATGCCGCAACTTCGGGATTTCAGGGTGGTCTATAGGGTGGACTTCCCTCATCGGAAACTGGGATACTGGCTTTGGGCTGCTTTCAATCAACCTACCTCTATACATGACCAGCGTTGCAATATTACCGAAAACCGGACCAGGTTCCATATCAGCAGCATATACATGGTCCCTAATATCATAGATATTCTGCGGTGCTGCATCACTGAAACCCTGTTCCGACAACCGAACCAAAGTTGCCGACATTTACTTCAAAGCATGTTGCTGCACAAAGGGCTCATAATCTTTCATCACATTCCACACTTCTTCCACACTGTATATGGGGTTACGAGCCCACTGTGCTGCCTAAACTGCTACAACTTTCTACTCTTCATCTCCTACATCAGATCTCATCAATCTCTTTCCTAATCGGTCCTTAGCAGTCGCCCAGTCCCCACTCTCCATTCCATTTACAGGCGTTCCACTATCCACTAATGCCAGGGGATGGAGGAACAAAGAAGGAGAAGCAACGGAAGTAAAAGGTATCAATGTCGCTGCCGGCTGCGGTGCAGGCAAGATGGCTGGCGAAAGAGATGTTGATATGACAGGTGTAGTGGGGAGACTAGCAGTCATTACAGTTGCAGAAGGCGAAAACAAAGAAAGCATAGGAGGTGCAGTGGCCAAGCAGCTTGGTCAATGGCAGAGGAAACAAGAACAACAGGGGCAGAAGAAACAGGTGTCTGAAGCTGCGGCACATGGGGGTACATTCTCTGCGGGCATATGGAGTTGGATGTCGATTATCTGGCAATCCCTCCACAAACTAATCATTTTCTTCTCGTGTGACATAACACTTTTCACTTTGTAATCGAAACCTCCTATCAGCACACTCTAGTCCCTTTTCTATCTCTTCTCTATCATGCGCTACAGCTTTCTGAGTCACTGCCTGCATCCTCCCCTTCTGAGCCTCTTTCTCTGCTTTCATTTGTCTCTAGCCTCATTTTGCCATGTTCTGAGGGAATCAAACATCAACTGTCTACTCCTTCTTGCAAACAATTTCTCCTGCAGGAAGTTATTATTATTATTATTATTATTATTATTATTATTGCAGCTTATAGAGCGCATGGCTACCTCCAATGGAAGTGTCCCGGTGCTGACAACGGGTGCAGAGTGGTAGTAGCTGGTAGCTAGTAGCATGGCTCTAAGGAAGGCCACAAAGCCAAAAAGATAGGTCTTCAGAGTTTTCCTAAATAAATGTTCTGATTTGGCTTTCCGTATGTGCTCCGGCATGGAGTTTCAAAGAGAGGCGGTTTTAAGGGAGAACGGTCGTCCGACAAGCCCAGCTTTTTTGCGAAGCGGGGAATAACTAAGAGTTCCCGGTGATTCGACCTCAGAGTCTGGTGGTATTTCTGAAGTCTCCGCTTCAAGTGTTGAGGGACAGTCTCTCTAGCTGCCCTGTAGGCGAGGGGCAAAACCTTACTCTATCCTCCTATTAACAGGCAGCCAATGTAGGCTGCGCATTTCTGATGAGCCTAGTACATTTTCTGTTTATCAAAAGTACCTGTCAGTGGCCACTGGAACTCAGCATTATCCCTCGTATATTTGTGCCATAGTGTACTAAACATAATTGGACCAAGGCCATGCTTGACATACTGTCACGTATGCAGGAAGGGGGGGGGGGGGGGTTTGAGAAGTAAGAAACTTAAGAACTTGTGCGTTTTCACTGGTGGTGCTTTTATTAGCAGTCAAACGAACACCAGTCAACTGAAAACAACCCTCGTTACTCAGAGGGGAAAACACCAATCAAAAATAAACAGTCTCCTTCATTGGGACGTTTCAAAAGGAATCAAACAATATTCAAGGTCCGAAGTCCTTCTCGGGTCTTGCGTCGTGCTTTCAAGGATTTGTGCCAGCGACCAGCAGGAATTCCACAGTTAGGCCATGTGAAAAGAAAAGAAGAACAACCCTGAGGTTACTGTTGGTTCTGGGGTCCTGGGCTTGATAGAGGGGGGAACGGGGAGTGAGGGAATCACCAGGGACTGTCACCAGTTGTGTAAGCTATACCGGTAAGGACTGTGTTTGTGTGTGCTCGGGTAGGTGAAAGAGAAGGAACACACACAGACTCGGTCCCGTAGCCTCCCTCAAACCACCCCTAACTCGTCCCAGCCCGTGAAGTAAACAACCCCTTTAACCGGCCCGTACCTTGTCTAGCCACACTTCTCCATAAGGGTGGCGGGGCGGCTCGCGATAACGTTGGCCTCCTGGCGTCTCCGTTCCGCTGGGCTGTCCGTCTGCTTCCTCCTCTTGACGGCGTCCCTTCTCCTTCATGAAGCTGCTTGGCTCCAGCGTCTCCTCATCCGTTCTCCGCCCGGCTTTCGCGCCATCGACTTCATGGAGGCGGTCTTTGAGAGCCGCCTCGGTCCCTGAGTGGTGGGAAGCTGGTGACGTCACGCCTGGGGTTTCCTCCTCCGGGAATGCCCAGGCAACGTTGAAGGGACCGCACGAGTCCTGTTCACGGGGCGGAAACGGAGAAGGGTTAAAGTCCACGTCCTGCCTGCAACCCTGTGACACATACATGTCGAAATTAGGAGTGCCTTCTGGAGGCGACGGCTGTACTTCCTCTAATCGAGCATCAGCAGAACAACAATGAAAACCTAAGCAAAAGAACTTACTAGAACAAGACATTCTCATGAAACAACACGTTCACCATTTATACCAAGTAGATACTTGCAAATATCCTTTCCAGAGTCCGTTCCCAATCCACATCAAATACAAATCCAAAAATGGTACCATGTTCATAAAGAACATGAACAAATTCTAGCACTTGTTCCAAAAACAGTCCTCAGACCGTGCCAAATACCAAACCAAAGTGGCGTCACATCCACCAAGAACCAAAACAAACTCACCTGGTTCACACAGGTCAGACAAAGTTTTTCTCCACTGTCGACTCTTCAGACCAATGGTCAGATTCAAGGGTTTTGCTGTTCAGGACCCCAGTCAGGATGACCACTGGACAAGGCACTACCAGGTCAGACAGACGGGGCAGCTGCGAGTTCGAGACTCTATCATGTAGGGATACCCGGTCCGCCCGTCTGACCCGACGTGGCCCCAACCTCCTCACACGTCCGCTGGCAAGGATGAGTCACTCACCCGATGGGGTCCCTGTTGGGCGCCAATTGAAGGAAGTGACCTGATTAGGGCTACCCGGCTCACTCGCGATCACCTATTAACCTTCCACACAAATGAAGAGTCGGTCAGACAGTAGAGAATACAAACCAAAGATATTTATTGAAGATACATTTGAGCGGAGTCCAGTCTGACCAGCCTCCTTGGATTGCTGCAAAGGGACTAACCTCTGCTCATCTAGCCACACTTAAAGTACATCTTCGGAGTTACTAAAACTCGCCCCAACTGAAAAATTCCAGTTGGTAGCTGGTGAACAAAGGAGATACAGAAAGATGAGCTACGGTCCTGGGACTGGGTACATGCTATCAGTGCGTCAAGGTTACTCGGCCTGCTGTAAGAATGGAAGCAGGTCTATCTAGACAGAAAGGTATGCAACACAAAATAGTAGTCTGTTCATTAGCACAGCAAAGTTCGACCTTGAAGAAATAAACGTACAGAAGGCACATTATCAGCTGCTTTCGGTGAGGCAGACCCTGAGTGAGGGAGTAGTAAGTTTTGATCATTGCTAAATACAAAATGGTGCAGCAAAAGCTAACTTAAGTTGTACAGTGCACATAGAATTCGGCAAAAAGACTTTCCAATCCAACAGGGTTTGAGCACTGCCAGACCAAAGATCAGGGGGAGGAGGGACACCAGTCGGAGAGGTGATAAGGATCATGCTGGTTGTGGTCGTTTGCCTTTGGTGCCCTAAGGTCTGTACTACTATGGCTCGGAAAAGGCCAAGGATATCCCTTTTTGCACTGGACTCCCAGGATAGCAAGGTCTTGCATTCAAATGTTTCTGATGGAGCTAGAGTGCGGGGCAAGCACTCAGAAGTCATCAGTCATCCATCAGACACAATAATGTTGTCTAGCCCAGTACTTATTTTTAGTAGGAAAGAAAATGTTTTAAGCCCACAACAAAAAAATACCACCCAGTTCAATAAATGTACCATTATATTGTTGCACTGTACAAGACCCAGATTGCGCAGCAGACCTGTGGATCTCTACCCTCTGTAGGAGTTCTAATGACTACGGTCCCTGGCGTCATATCAACATAGGTATTAATCAAGCACAGACTCCGGGTTACCCCACTGACTACTGTGTAGATCAATCAAAATCTTTATTTCGGTTGGTAAAACCATAAAAGAGCAACCACACAAATCACAGTTGTACATACTAAGCTAAAGAAGAGCATTCAGGGGACAAAAACGACACAAATTTGCATGATAAACCAGCATAGGAAAGACAGGAATAATTAATTTCCCGGATAATACATAGTTAAGAACATTCTGTCAAAGCGAGCAAGGGCTACAAGGCCACGGTTGTTTAAAGGCTAAAGTGCTGGTGCATTAGCAGATCGTATACAGATCAATTGCCAAAATTGCAGCCCATACATTGAACAACTAGGGATCTAAATCAACAATAGACACAAATTTAAAATACGTAAAATATAAACATAAAATTGGGTATTTACAATATAAAATATCTCATTAGGGATTAAAACATATTTGTCTGGTCAGTATAATCTCCATTTTTCAATCAGGGCCAGTCAACGGTGATAGCTGCGCCCTCCTTCTAATCGCCCAAAAGTGGACCCGGAATTTCTCAGTGGCGCAGGCAAAAAGGGGTCTAGCATCTGACTTTAGTATGCGTAAGGTGTTTTTGGAGCTTCGAGTCCCTAATTGCCTGCACACAGGAGTTAGCCAGTTTCTCCTTCGTTTTGCATAGGCTGTGCTGGCAAAAAAGACATGGCCTATAGATTCCTGTGGACATAAGCAGGAAGCACAGCCCTTAGGTTGAGATTTGTTATCCTGCCAAGAATTAGTAAAGGTGGTAATTGGTAAGCTAGGGTGCCTAAACTGTGTATACAGTTTCCTGTCAGCTGGTACCTTGATGATGTCGAAATAGATTTCTCAGTGACGCTTAGTTTTCAAATCAATGAATGCATCAGTTAGGCTGCCATTTTGTTTTTTCCGAAGATTATTCTGATCAACCCATGCCCACTACATACGTTTTATATGGCCCCTAGAATAGGGTGGTGGGTGGCCAATAGCCTGATTTGGCAAACCAATGCTGGACAGGAGAACATCTACATGTTTAATGCAGCCAATTTGTTTGGTGGTATCCAAATTTGAGACATCAATAAGGGCTGCGGCATCAACTGCCAGATCAGGGGTAGGGACCAATCTGTGCCAAAACAGTGGGCGGAGCCTTGCAAGGTCACTGATGGACTTAATACCCAGATCAAGCTTGAGAGGAAGTTGAGGAGTACTTTGTGGAAGGGATACCAAATTCCTGGGGATCTTATTTTCCAAAAGTGCGAGGTCAATTGCAGTTACTGTGCCCATCAACTCTGCCCCATAGAGAGCACTACTCACGGCCTTACAGCTGTACAATTTGAGAGCAGATGCCACTGGCTTAGTATATGATAGGCAATGCTCCCGCCTTAAAACCCCGGTTAGTTGTGAAAATTTCCAAAAAGCCTTTCCTAGATGAGTCCTCCAAGCAATTCCTTCAGACAGCTTGATACCCAAATAGTCGAATGAGCTGTCCTTCTCAAGCTGAACGTTGTCCAGCAACAAAGTACCCTCAAAGGATTTGTGACGGTTCAGCATCATTAGCTTGGTTTTAGTGGTGTTAATGACCAAGCCCCTCTCCTCGCGAAAGGCCTTAAAATGGTTTAATCGTTTCTGGAGGCCCATGGGAGTTTAGGAAATCAACAGGGTATCATCGGCGAATAATAGAGTGGGAATTATGTTTTTCGCCAAGGATGGAGAATCAGCAGATATGGAGCACAGGAGGCAGCTACCTGGTTGACATACAGGGAGAAAAGGGTTGGGGCTGAACGCATCCCTGACTGACCCCCCGCTGGATCTGAAAAGGCTCAGTGGTCTGTCCCTCGTTCCCCCATCTCACTCAGGCAAAATTATCTTCATGCAACCTGATTAAGATTTCCAGGATAGCCAGAGGCATTCCCATGTCCCTAAGCACCCGCCAAAGTAAATCGCTGGGCACGAGGTTGAAGGCTGTTTTTAAATCTATAAAGGCAAAGTATAGGCTACCCTTGCCCAACACAACTACCTTCCAGTATAATGTAACAAGATGAAATAATTGATCGATTGTGCCAGTCTTCCGCCGAAATCCTGCCTGGAGTGGAGTGAGGATATCATTCTCATCCATCCAGTCCTGGATCTTAGTCCAGATGGAGCGACAGAAGACCTTTTGAGTACAATCGATCAAGCTAATTGGATGGTAATTGGAAGGCATTTACTTATCCCCTTTATTAAAGATTGGTATTACTTCGGCCCCTTTGCATGAGTCTGGGGTCCTCCCCCCGCCAGCGATGTCATTGGCCAGTGTCATAAAGTATATTGCCCAGTTGTCCCTATCCTCACGGAAAATATCGCCATGGAGGCTTGGGGCTTTTGCAGTTATAATTGCATCTATAGAAGACAACATTTCCTCTTTGGTAAATGAAAGGTTACATACTGGGTGACCTATATCATAAAACAACTGGGGTCCAACAGAGTTGGGAATCCTAATCTCCCACACTACCAGGTCCAGGATCCACCTCCTGGTCTTGTGAGTGTCCCACAGAGAATCGGAAGGCGGGAGATAGTAGCAGCAGCGGTGGTGAGCGGAACCAGGAGCCAGGAGCCGCGGCCGATATTTGCCGATAACCGCGAGAAAACAGCGGGAAAACAGCGGGAGAAGCACCGGGAAAACAGCGGGTGAAGCACCGGGACCAGGATCGGGTCTGGGACCCGCGGGGAGGGCCGAGTGGTGCCGTGGAGGGCTGTGAGAGAAGCGAGCAGCCCCGGGGGAGCATTTACTCGCCCCATTTACTCTGGACATTTACTCTGGGCACATCCATAACGCCAAGTCCATCAAGCCGAGTGGGCAGATGAGTGGGCATTGGTGCTAGAGGATGCCAAGAGCCTGATAGGAGCAACACTCATCCCCAGCCCAGCCCAGCCCCGTTCAAAAGAGAGGCGCAAAGGCTCGGAGGCACAGCGGCATAGTGGTACAGCAACCAACAAGCGGCGAGGGGAGGCAGCACAGTACAAGCACCGGTGATTGGGTGAGTAAGAAAGAACTCAGAAAGCCAGTCCGCTCACACTCACCGCCGCCTCCACCCCCTCACCGGCACTTGCATATCCCTCATATCCACATGCAGCTCGGACCTAGCTTGGCCCCACCAAGTAACGCAGGGGAAATTCGAAAGGAGAAAGGGGTTATCGCCTCTTTGTGAAAAGACAAGGCTCAGGCCGGTGTTCGTTTTCCTGATTTTAGAGAATATCACCAAGCTTTTTCTCTGAAACAAACGACTCAATTGCTTTCTTCTACTCTTCCCTTTCATCCTCCCGTATGGCTAACCATGGAATCTTCCTTTATTTCTCCTTTCAATTTCTGTGAATTTTTGTCATTCACGTCTTACCCGGCTCGCCTTCACACCCCTATTATCTCTCATTGTCGTACTCTCCTTCACCCTTTCTTGTCCTCGTCGTATCCTTCCCTTCTTTCCTCTCACGAACAGCCTATCTGGTATAACTCACTTCTTAAAATTCGTAATCGCACCATCTATTGGAAAGTCTGGCACTCTCGAGGATTGTGTTGGATCTCTCAACTGCTCTCGCATGGTGTCCCTCTCTCCTTTTTGGAACTTAAATCCTCTTTCTCATTCCCCCTTAGTGCTCGTTCCCAATATGACTTGCTTCGCCCTGCTCTTACTCTTTACCTCCAGGCACTACCGCCTTCCAGTGATATTCCTTTGGATCGCCAGTCCACTTCTTTATTAATAGCATCTTCTCCCTCTGCATCTTCGCTTTATAATTCCTTCCCCTGTACGTTGGATAGAGTAAAATCCAAAATTGAAATCGCGTGGGAATCTGATCTCTCTCAGGATTGGCCGGTTCATCTCTGGGATAAAGTCCGGTCCAAACTTCATAAGACCTCTAGAGCTGCTCACACTACCCAAACTTTATACTTTATTTATACTAGAACTTTACTTACCCCTCTTGCTTTGTCCCGTTTCTCGCCAGAGACTCCTTCTATATGTTGGTCTTGCTCCTGTCCCTCCGCAGACCTTAAACAAATGCTGTTCGATTGCCCGCCTATATCTCAATTTTGGAAATCAGTTTGGACTCAAATACAAAAGATTTTTCCAGTGTCAGATTTCCCTCTCCCCTTCTCTTATCTTTCTAGGTTCTCTTTCAACTGATCTCCCTCACTCTCCCCGCCATTACCAGCTCCTTGACCTATTGATAGCTGTCGCTTTCCACACTGTCACTTCTAACTGGAAACAAGCTATGAATGTTTCACATCGCTCCCGGTGGAATGCAGTCTGTTTTAATCACCACCAGGACACCAACTTTGTATCCCCTTACTCATTGGCTGTTAAATGAGATCTCATTTGGCTTCCTTTGGTAACTTATCTTTCCTCCTCTGCTCCTCCAGAGCTCCTCCCCAGACCCTGACAGTCGAAATACGCAAACCACCATCAATCAATCAATCATTCAAATTTATATAGCGCGTTACTCACCTGTAAGGTCTCAAGGCGCTGGGGGGGAGGGGTCCGCTACTGCTCGAAAAGCCAGGTCTTGAGTTGCTTCCTGAAGGAGAGGTGGTCCTGGGTCAGCCGTAGGTGGATGTGGAGGGAGTTCCATGTCTTGGGTGCCAGGTAGGAGAAGGATCTTCCTCCGGCGGAGGCTCTGCGAATACGTGGTACGGTGGCGAGGGCGAGGCTGGACGATCGCAGCTGGCGGGTGGGCGTGTAGAAGGTGAGGCGGTTGTTGAGGTACTTGGGGCCCAGGTTGTGGAGAGCCTTGTGTGCGTGGGTGAGGAGTCTGAACGTGATCCTCTTGCTGACAGGGAGCCAGTGCAGGTCTCTCAGGTGGTCGGAGATGTGGTTGTGGCGGGGGATGTCCAGGATAAGTCGTGCGGAGGCGTTCTGTATGCGCTGGAGTCTTTTCTGCAGTTTGGCAGTGGTTCCTGCATAGAGGGTGTTCCCGTAGTCCAGTCGGCTGGTGACGAGTGCCTGGGTGACCGTCTTCCTGGTTTCGGTGGGGATCCATCGAAAGATCTTACGGAGCATGCGGTGTTGAAGCAGGATGACGAGACGGCGTTGACTTGTCTGGTCATCCAGAGGGAGGAGTCCAGGATGAAGCCCAGGTTTGGTGCGTGGTGCGTTGGCTTGGGAGTGGAGCCCAGGGCGGGGGGCCACCAGGAGTCGTCCCAGGCGGAGGGAGATGATCCCAGGATGAGGACTTCCGTCTTGTCTGAGTTCAGTTTCAGGCGGCTGGTCTTCATCCACTCTGCAACGTCGTTCATTCCTTCCTGGAGGTTGGCTTTGGCGGTGGCGGGGTCTTTGGTGAGGGAGAGGATTAGCTGTGTGTCGTCGCGTAGGAGATGATGTTCAGGTTGTGTTGGCGTGCGATGGCTGCGAGGGGTCTCATGTAGACGTTGAAGAGGGTGGGGCTGAGAGAGGATCCTTGAGGTACGCCGCAGATGACTTCGGTGGCTGCGGATCGGAACGGGGGCAGGCAGACTCTCTGGGTTCTTCCGGCGAGGAAAGTGATGATCCACTGCAGTGCCTTCTCTTGGATTCCGATGTTGCTGAGGCGCTGTATTAGGGTGCAGTGGCAGACAGTGTCGAACGCCGCAGAGAGGTCCAGGAGGATAAGGGCAGCTGTTTCCCCGTTGTCGAGCAGGGATCTTATGTCATCGGTGGCTGCGATGAGGGCGGTCTCGGTGCTGTGGTTGGCTCGGAAACTGGACTGTGAGGGGTCGAGGGATCTGTTTGTCTCGAGGAAGGCGGCGAGCTGTTTGTTGACGGTCTTCTCGATGACTTTGGCCGGAAAAGGGAGGAGCGAGATGGGGCGAAAGTTCTTGAGGTCGGTGGGGTCCGCTGTTGGTTTCTTCAGGAGGGCGCTGAGCTCGGCATGCTTCCAGCTCTCCGGGAAAGTGGCGGTGGCGAAGGGGATGTTGAGGATGTCTCGGAGTTGGGGTGCGATGATGGAGTCGGCCTTGTTGAAGACGTGGTGGGGACAGGGGTCAGTTGGGGATCCGGAGTGGATGGTGTTCGTCGTGCGGGTGGTGTCTTCGGTGCTGACTGGGGTCTAGTTGCGTAGGGTGGTGGTGGGGGGCGTTAGTTCGGTGGTTGGGTGCTGGGCGGTGCGCCTAAGCTGTTGTGTATGTCGGCGATCTTGCGGTGGAAGAAGGAGGCGAGTGAGTCGCAGAGGTCATGCAAGGGAGTGATGCTGTTGTTTCTGGCGCTGGTGTTGGAGAGCTCTTTGACGATGCTGAAGAGTTCCTTGCTGTTGTGGGTGTTGTTGTCCAGTTGTTCTTTGAATGTTGTCCTTTTGGTGGTGCGGATCAGCTGGTGGTGTGTGCGGGTGGCGTTCTTGAGGGCAGTCATGTTTTCTGTAGTCTGGTCATGGCGCCAGGCTTTTTCAAGGGTGCAGCAGTTTTTTCTTGGATGTTTTGAGTTCGTCTGTGAACCACGAGGCTTTCTTTCTGCCGGGTCTGCTGGGAGGGTTCTTTAGTGGTGCGAGGTCGTCGTCGCAGTTGGTGAGCCACTGTGTGAAGATGCGGGCTGCTTCGTTGGGGTCCATTGCGCTGGCTGTAGGGTGGAGAGCTGGTCGGCGGTGATCTTGGTCCAGCTCCTGCGGGGAACCTGTTGCGGGTTGTGGTGGGTTGTGGTTCTCCTGAAGCTGAAGTGGATGCAGCTGTGGTCAGTCCAATGGAGTCCGGTGGAGTGGCTGAAGGAGATGTGCTTGCTGGAGGAGAAGACGGGGTCAAGCGTGTGGCCGGCGTAATGGGTGGGGGTGTTCACCAGTTGCTTGAGTCCGAGGTTGGCGAGGTTGTCCAGTAGGGTGGTGGAGTTGTAGTCCTTGTTGTTCTCCAGGTGGAAGTTGAGGTCCCCCAGGAGGATGTAGTCAGAGGAGGTGAGGGCGTGCGGGCTGATGAAGTCTGCGATGGCTTCGCTGAATTGTGTGCGTGGGTCCGGGGGTCTGTAGATGAGGGTGCCTCTGAGGGTGGTCTTGGGGTCGGTGTGTATCTGCAAGGGAAGGTGCTCGGCAGCGTTGAAAGTGTCGTCGGAGTTGGTCGTGATGCGGATGGTGTTCCTGTGGACGATGGCGATGCCTCCTCCGGTCTGGTTGACGCGGCCCACCATGAGTCTCCTATTGCCTTTTCCCTCAAATTGCGATTTCCACTATTACTCTACGGTGCATATGCTTTCTATATTTTTTATTTTTGTTCATGTTATTTTTCATGCTCATCATATTTGCTTTTATGAACTTATAATGCATTGTTTATTTCCCTTTATGTATTTTATATTCTCTAAGGTTCTCCTTTAAGATGTATTTTATTGTCATATCTATTTTCCTGTTTTTTCCGTTCTCTCCCCTCTCCCTTTTTCTTTTCTTTCTTCAATAAAATCAAACTTAAAAAAAAAAAAAAGAAACGAGAAAGGGGGAGAGAGGGGAGCGACTGTCGCCAGGAGCAAAGGATGCCTGGCTGGTGGTGGCCATCGGCTGTAGGAGTCGAGGCTTTTCTTTGCCTCTGGCCCGACTGCTTGATGAGGAGTGCGCGCCCAAGCTGCGCCTAAGCAGCGCCCAAGCAATGCAAGTGGGAGAGTGGATAGAAGCAGAAGCATAAGAGTGCTCACAGGAAACAGCACTCACCGAAACAAAAAGAAAACAAGTGAGTGCCTTTCACAAGTCTCCACGGGTCTTAAGACCCTTCCCTGTGCGCAGAGGGCAATGCTTAAGGGAAAACTGCTCAATCCAAATTCACAGTCTTGTCAACAAGGGCTCATTACTCACTACTTTTAAACACCGGGCAGCTTACCAACCATTGATATGTCTGCCGGGAGGACTGAAGAGCCGGAAGAGGCCACAGTGGGCAACCCCCAAGCACCTCGATTATATCAGGCACTCATCCAGCTCGACATTTAAAGCTCCCCACCTGGGAGAGGAAGCAACCTTCTGCCCAATGAAGGGGACCAAGACCACGTTCAGGAACGAGACCCATGGTCACAGGGAGATCAAAAGTCATCCCCTTCTGTCGGGTGTAAAATAATAATCATAGACGAAAACAGCGCATCATGTAAAAAAAGGAGGACCGAGCTGACTCTGACCTCGGGAAGCTCACAACAGCGACAGCCTCTCGGATCGGATCGGAACGAAGCCCAATGACCTACTGCACACCCTCTCACAGATCAAAGCCTTGATCCATCGGCCCCAGGAGGAAGACATGTCAGAAGGCATCGAGGGCAAAGATCCTATGCACACTAGTCCGCGCAACTCCTCACAACCAAGCTCAAAGGTCTCATCAATTGGAGGGCAAAACCTCGAACCAGAGACAGGAGATTTTACCAACTCCTTTTTACAAAAACTAGAGGAGACAATCGAAAGAACTTTGGAACTTACTCCCCTCCGTATTGGGAGAGGGGACGTGGCAGTTAACCAGGGCAAAGAAAGAGCAGCGAGGTTCCCATCGACAGGCCGAAAAGACCGAGATGAGCAAGACAACCAAGGAAACATTTCCCCTCTGACAACCACCAGAGAAGCTCAGAAATCATAGCTAAGGCCCTGATATGGCAAGCAACTACAATGGAGCTCCAAGTTGACCTTCTACTATCAATAGCCCAGTGCCTAGAGAAGCAGGGCCGCAAACTGGATGAATTGGAGGCAACAATCAAATATAATCATACAATGATAGCTCAGACAAGCCCAATCGTAGAAATAATAGAAAAGTGGGCTGAATTGCCAGAAATTCTGGGGGATATAGTGGCACTAGCCAAGAGCAGGGGTGAATTGTCAAAATCACCAGGAACAATGGAATCACTGGTAAATGGCAATCTTAAAGTGGACTTCAAGGGCGAACACGTCGGAACGAGGGAGATGGTAACAAAAACTCTAGAGAATGAGAAGCACAGCATCCCCGACAAAGAGCAACATCGAGGAAGCACTGGCAGCATCTGAGACAAAGGAAGTCGAAGAACAGTAAAAAAACATGGAGGGGAAACAGAAGCCAGAACAGAACCACCACTAACAAGGAGGGCAAAGAAAAAGCTGAAGAAACAGCCGAAGAGAACAAAAATGAAAAGAAGATCCATCCTACCGGTAATGTTGAACAGTCGCAGATCTGAGGAGAAAAGCAACTCACTACCACTCTACCCGATTTTTAATTCCAAACAGAAGATCATGAGCCAGAGTGTATCGGGAAACAAAGGAAAAACCGAAGAAATAAGAAGGGAAGGTGTAATACTTCAAGGCAGGGTTCAAGAAAACCAGGCGGACCAGGCTGACCTATCTCACCCCACAGTGTCATCATCAACAACAGCCCTGGTAACAACAAAGAACATCAGTAAGGGCAAGGAGGACACCGCTACACAAATAAGGCTCAACGACCAATTGCAAATGGATGGTTGCAAAGGTCGTATAGAGCACACCGCATCATCACAGATGGAGCAAAAGCATATTGTTAGCACTCTGGGTAACAACATCCGGGCAGATGATGAATAACATTGGCGAACCCTGATCAAACCCCACCACAGTTTGAAATCAAGTAGCAAGCGCAATTGGGGGGTAATACAAACAAGTAATCATGCGGACCCATCTTCATTCTATGAGGTGGCGCTCACCCCCAGGTACCACATGACAGGGCCTCACGACATCTTAAATAGAACCAATATCCTCCTACTCGTGGCCACGTTCAATCACTATCTCAGATCACTTCGGAAAACCTAGAGTGGGTAAAGTTCAAAAGGTCCCTAGGAGATAGCCACAGCGATTCAACTATTCTGGGCTTCTGCGAGCAATCCCTCCAACAGGCAGTCCTCGGTGAAGCTCAACAATTCGCCAGTTTGGGCATAGAAGTAACAGACCCACTCAACCTAATTACCCCTTTGTCCTCATACCTCAAACCTCAAACATAGGGGCAGGGGCCAATATCCATCCTGAAAGGTACCATTCACAATAGGAAACGAGGTGAATTTACCAACAAACACCCTAAAACACCAATAAATGTTTCTATCTTTCAAAGAGACAACTTACGAAGAGTGCTAATGGGGCAAACGAATCAGCCAACAAGAAGTGACAGCTGGCAACAGCACCCCTAGCAAAAACCAGCTGGTGTGGGAAGATCAATCCCAAGGGCAAATCTTGGACCTCCACCCTGACTTAACCCTCATATCATGGAACATCACAGGGTTAAATAAAAAAGCAGGGTTTAAGGAAGTACAGGACTACTTTGCAAAAGGGGACATTATCTGCGGTCAGGAAACTTGGTCAATGACTTCAACACCAATAGTGGGCTTTCACAAACATCGGATTAATGAAACAAAAAAACCCATCTTCGGACGTCCATCGGGGGGTCTTTCTATTTTAATAAGCTACGCAAGAAAACTAAAGCCCACAGAAATAAGAGTAAACTCCCCAGACCTGCAGGTAATGACAATAGCTGGGCTAAGGGAGGGCCATCTGCTGCTCATTAACTGCTATTTCAACCCTGCTCTGACTGCGGCCAGTATGACATCTTTCACCAACACGCTGGAGGATATATTAATAAAATATGAGCACTACAACATAATCATCGCAGGAGACTTTAACTTGAGAGGCTTGGAAAACGCCCCGGGCAAACAAAATAAACAGCAAAAGGCAGGCACATTGCTTGGTCTTCTTAAAAATGTTAAACTCCACTCAACCCTCTTTCTGATGAAATCAAGATCACCCTCGTGGTGCTCCAAACCATCGTTCCGGAATATATCGACTATAGATTACATTTTAATCAACGAGAAAACAGCGGAAAGGCTACAAGATTTCCAGGTCGATGACAGAGGGGAAAGCGACCACAGGTCTCTATGCGCAAGATTCAATTTAGGTATGGAAGCAACAGACCTCCAGAAAATGTTGGGAGAAACCACAGGGGATGAACGCTTCAGAGATATCAAAAGAATAAGAGGATCACGGGAGACCGACTTAAAGATGGTTGGTTGCTGGGAGGAACTAACAGAGGATCTGTGGCAGAAGCTGGGTAAAAAACCCTGAAAAAAAAACTGTCATAAGGCTCACTTTTCATAGAACCAACAGACATCGTACAGCCTGAGACAATGCAAAGGTGCGCTGATGAAGGCACTTAGAAGAAGGAAAAAAAGAGGAACATCGGCAGAGGGAGCCTCCATAGCAACACTAAGAGCCGCTTTCAGGAGTAAAGTAGGGGAGCAGAAGAGGAAAGAGATGGAACAAAAATGAATCACGGTACTTGCCCTGCTAAAGGAAAAGAATAATGCGAAACTATGGAGGTATATTAATTGCCTGAGCGCTCAACCCAGGAGCAAGGAGAACAACATTGAAAGCAACGAGCGGGAAGAGTACGTCAGGGGATTATATACCAAAGGTACATTAGTTACTCAGCACGACCCTTTGAACATTCAGGAAACAGGCTCCCACATTGTCACTCCCCCCAGGCACACAGAAGTGGGAGGACAAAGTTTCTTGAGGACGGGGATTCACAGAAGCTGAAATAATGATGGAGATCAGGAAAATGAGGAATGACGGGGCACCAGGCCCAAATGGCATTCCAGCCATGGCCTTTAAAACAGCCCAATCATTCTTTACCACAGCCCTCACCCCCTTATGTAATTTTTCATATGCAACGGCAACAATTCCACACTCATGGAAAGGATCCATCCTCTTCCCCATCCACAAAAAAGGCGACCCCTCTAACCCCTCAAACTATAGGCTAGTAGCCCTGCTGGATGTAGAAGCCAAAGCTTTTGCCAAACTACTACTGAGAGAGTTAGAGGACTGGGCTAATAACAACGAAATATTACCATTCTTTCAAACCGGCTTCAGGAAAAACAGTGCAACAACCGATAATATTATGGCCCTAGCCTACCTCTCAAAACGGGCTGTTAAACTCAGGCACCCTCCGCTGTTCTGCTGTTTTATTGTCTACAGTACGGCTTTCGATAAAGTCGGTAGGGGCAAACGCTGGAGAAAAATGTCATCCTGGGGTGTACCCCCCCAAGTTATTGAAAGCCATCATATCCCTTCACGAGGGACCTGGGTACAAGTCAAATTAAGCCCCACAGCTCTATCTGCAAAAGTCTAAACCAACAACGGACTGAAGCAGGGATGCGTCCTGGCCCCCCTATTATTTAATCTTTATACGGCAGATATGGGGAGAGCCCTGTAAAAGGCAAGTCTAGTTCCACCATACTGGGCACGACGAGCATGGCAATTCTACAATATGCAGATGATACTGTAGTGATGGACCATACAAGAGTGGGCCTCCAAAGAGCACTTAAAGAGTTGGGGGAGTATAACAAGGAGAATCACCTAACAGTTAATCAAGGCAAAACAAAGATAATGATATTCAGCAGATACCCGCACAAAAAACAAGTAGTCTGGAAGTTGGGAGATCACCAAATTGGGACCACTTCAGCCTATAATTATCTTGGTGTTTGGCTAAATGAGAGGGCAATATCGGCAGCTCATTCAAAACATCTAACTGCTAAAATCAACAACTTCATTTTATCAATGAGACGCCTAAGTCTATGCTTGACTAGCTCCACAGCAGACCCCATGCTGAAGGTCCTCAGGGCAAAACTAATCCCGGCTGTTAACTACGGTCACTTGGCGTTCCCAGGAGCTTTAGATAAACTTATAGCTGCAGCGCAGGTCAAAGCCCACAAGATTGTGCTGCAAGCACCTAGGAATCCAAGGAATACAAGATTACGGCTGGAATTAGGCCTCTGCAGACCTGAACAGGCCCTCCAGGGACATCTAATAAAATATTATATCGGAGTACTCAAAGCACCGCACAACTCTCTCATCTACCATCTTGTAACAATTTTTAGAGAAGAGGACTCCCCCCTGGTTCACCCAGCTGGACAAAGCAATAGAGACCCTAAACATAGATTCCAACAGTTTGTCCTTAACAGACATCCTGCTTAAGGCTTGGTCAAACACCATGAGACGGCAGGTCCGCTCCATCTCGTACGAAAAGGATCTAACTGCACTCCGATACAACACCTACACGAAGGTACTGAACGAATCTTACATCTTGGGGAAAGCCCAACCATACCTAAGCGAAGCACTAGGGGCCCAAGCACGCAAAAACATCCTCTTCATGAGCTAATGTCACTTAGAATTGGGAACTTCAACCCGGCATGGGCACGAACAGATGGAGCTGTTTCATGCCGCCTATGCAATTACCAACGGGAATCCTGGCTCCTCTTACTATGCTGTTGCCCCAAACTCACCTGTGACCGACAGAGGCTGCTTCGTCCCATTGTCAGAGCTCTTGGCATTAGAACCTGCAAGGAGGCGTCAGACTGGTGCTTTTCAGAAATAAAAACCCACCATCTGGCAAGAGCGGCAAAATTCACTTACCAGATTGGTCAAGCACTAGACGCCAGACTATAATCATTTCCTTCCCATGAAAGTCAGGGCCAGATTAATGCGCCATCAAGGTGTCACCGTAACACTCACGAGCAAAGAAGACCTTGGCTTCCACCTCAAGCACTATGTTCGGAACAATGCCACATTAAAATTAAGCTCCTGGACTACAAGCAGAAAGGTCCTTGCAACACGGGTCTGACTGCTGGAAACGGGGTTTTAAATTTCACAGGAGGTCCTGTGAGGGGGGAGGGGGGGGAGGGTAAGGGGGCTAGGTTTTAAATTTTGTTTTTACTGTAATGGTTTTAAATAATCGAACAGTCAATAATAATAAATCAATCAATCACTAAAAAACTGGGGTCTGTCATGAGTGTTGATAAGGAAGTACAGGTCACTAAAATGCTTGTGCCACTCAACAGCTGGGATTGTTATTAGCCAAAGGGTGCAATCTTTCGAAGTTGCCCTTGGATAGAAGGGACCAGAACATCTTGCCATCAGAATGCAGGATGGCCTCTCATTCTCTCTTCTAGATTGAGCCTGTTTATATTCCTTTCTGACTTCTCGTATCGTGGGTGTATCCCTATTTCTAACAGCTGCAGAGTCTCCCTCTTAGCACCATGCACTGTACCACAAGTTTGAACCTATTGGTCTCCCCTGTTTTGGCCTGATCTTGTGATCGTGAACATAGAAGAAACTGGCCAGATGGTCGAAAAAGTCTCTATGCTGAATACTGCAGCTCGTCTGTATGATCGTGTCATCTGTTGCTGCTGACAGAATCTCCAGGTGCTTTTCTAAATAATGTTTAAGTAGTTTAGTCTTGAAATAATCTGCCATTTGAGCTGACATTTGAAATTAGTAGGGATAAGCTCCTTAGTACTCAGTGAAATCACAGTAACCCTCCCCCTCTCGTCCCATGGGTGTTCGATGGTCCGGCTAAGGGGATTGTGGTCGCTTTCACAAGACGGGATGATGACCATAGATCAGTTCAGTGGCCTTTGCCTCAAAAGTAAAAACTATATTGTTCAGCCTGCAGATTTCTCCTCCCTGCAATTCCTACTCAGTGGTGGCGTGCTTCGAGTACCCTTTCCTGGATCAGAGGCGTCTGTTGTGCGGAGCTGTAGGGCAGCCTCATTCGAGCCAAGGACTGCTAGCGCTAATCAGATCCTAAGGTCTCCACAGCGCCACTTGTCTTTGACAGTTTTGGGCTTCCAGGACAGGTGCTCACAGATTCTTTGTGATAAATGTTACAACCGCAGGGTCGAGTCATCAGCAAAGGGTCGTCCTTGGCAGTTGCGACTTCCCAGCCCTGGTCAGTGATCGTTGATGGTGGGTCTTCTAAGTGCAGTTCTGACGTCCGGCATCAACAACACAATGTTGATTCTTCCTTGAATGGTTTGGCACAGCTCACTATGGGAACTGCTCAGGGGGACTGGGAGACCCCACACCACACAGATCGCCCCTATCCTCTCTCCGACCGGCAGTCAACTTTCTCTGAGTGTTTCTCTTGCTGAGAATATACTGGGCTTCTCTCTTGGACAGGCTGTACTCTCATCACGTGACGCTCTCCTTCCTTCTCTCACCTGGCAAACTTCTAGGTGCCAGACTGACCCTTGGCTCTTCCAGCAAACAGTGCTGACATCAGGTGCTGTTCCCTCACCTCTGGGAGACTGATGTTATGCAGACACCAGCCTTGGTCACACAGCAATCCTAGTACCGTACAAAGCACTCCCATCCTTGGTCAAGAAGAACTTGGAATTTGAACAAAGTGGGGTGAATGGGGTCCTACTTTATTGTACTCCTTTTGCAGACAGGGGCCCAGATCTACTCTCTAAAGCTTTAAAACTGGTTTGGTTAGATCCTCTTGCAAATTTCATTTTTGGATGTTTCTCAGACACAGCCTTTGTGCAAGGTGATGACAATCACAATAGGCAGCAATGATGCTAGATTCAACGGGAGTACCCAAAACAGGGGCACAATGAAGTGCGAGATCTCTTCACCGGAAGTCATCAGCCTTCCTGAAGCTGTTGTAAAAGACAAATGAAAGGACAGGCTCTGCCTAGAAATTTCCTGTCCTAAGTAAAGAAACTGCTTATCCACCCTCCACAATACCTTCTACTAAATGGCAGTGCGCAGAAGAGCTAATCAGCAGCGCTTTGCAGACAAGGACTTAAACTTAATTTTCAGATGTAGTCCTGTCCCATCCTCACTCACTTTAGTTTCCGGATCGCCACCCTCAAGCCACAGGAATGCAGCCAATACACGTCCATTGTCTTGGAAAGCTGTATCCATCCTCCACCTTGTACCATGCTAAACCAGAGGGTATGGGAAGTAGTGTCATCTTGTTATGAGGGCACGCTTGGTGTGCCTTTCCCGGTCACCAAATGGGTACTGTTCTGGGCTTCAGGGAGCTATAACATTACAGTTTTGCACAACACAGGAACACATTCCTTATTAGCACTGACAATACAAGTACACAACCCTCTACCAAGGAGAGAGGTAAGAAGTGCAACCATCTGCCAGGACTAGTGCTACAATACAAGAACACAACACTACCAGGACTGGTGTCACATCACTGGAGATACACCTCTCTCCACTGCTGAAACCCCTATTCCTGCTGGGGTGAGATATACCACACCTGATACAACACAGGCTCCTGCTCTAAGCCGCAGTGTGACATACATCACCTGATAACACACAGGCTCCTGCTCTAAGCTACAGTGTGACATACCTCACCTGATAACACACAGGCTCCTGCTCTAAGCTACAGTGTGACGTACCTCACCTGATAACACACAGGCTCCTGCTCTCAGCCACAGTGTGACATACATCACCTGATAACACACAGGCTCCTGCTCTAAGCTACAGTGTGACATACCTCACCTGATAACACACAGGCTCCTCCTCTAATCCACAGTGTGACATACCTCACCTGTTAATACACAGGCTCCTGCTCTAAGCTACAGTGTGACGTACCTCACCTGATAACACACAGGCTCCTGCTCTTAGCTACAGTGTGACATACCTCACCTGATAACACACCGGCTCCTGCTCTAAGCAACAGTGTGACATACCTCACCTGATAACACACAGGCTCCTGCTCTAAGCCACAGTGTGACATACCTCACCTGAAAACACACAGGCTCCTGCTCTAAGCCAGAGTGTGACATACCTCACCTGATAACACACAGGCTCCTGCTCTAAGCCACAGTGTGACATACCTCACCTGATAACACACAGGCTCCTGCTCTAAGCCACAGTGTGACATACCTCACCTGATAACACACAGGCTCCTGCTCTAAGCTACAGTGTGACATACCTCACCTGAGAACACACAGGCTCCTGCTCTAGGCCACAGTGTGACGTACTTCACCTGATAACACACAGGTTCCTGCTCAGTGTGACATACCTCACCTGATAACACACAGGCTCCCGCTCTAAGCTACAGTGTGACATACCTCACCTGATAACACACAGGTTCCTGCTCTAAGCCACAGTGTGACATATCTCATCTGATGACACACAGGCTCATGCTCTAAGCTACAGTGTGACATACCTCACCTGATAACACACAGGCTCCTGCTCTAAGCCACGGTGTGACATACCTATCGTGATAACACACAGGCTCCTGCTCTAAGCCACGGTGTGACATGCCTCATCCACGGAGCCACGGCTAGGGTCAGTCAAGCACTGGAAATCTCCTGCTTTTGATACTATTAAGCACTACAACCCCACCGTACTGAAGGCTCATGATGCTAACCTTTTGTTTGGCAGCAAGTACTCATTGCAGACACTTGTGAAACAAAGAAAATTAGTAGGCACATATTAGTCCTTCTAGCCTGACTAAACATAATTTTGTTTAATAGTTACACCATGACGTGAGTAAGGTGGGGTTCTGTGCACCCTGTCCTGAAGAAGAAGCCTAGCTTCGAAACATGTCGAAGCACACGTGAGGTGTTATACTTTAACATACAAAATACCTCCACCACACCCCTTTTAACAATACCAGCACGGAGGCCCATTAAATTTAGCAGACCTCACGTGCCAGGTATTTTTTAACGTTCACTTTTTTCACTTTCGACCCCACAACTCACTTAACATCCAATACCTCCACACACCACACATAGCCAAAAATTCAGTGGTCCCACGTAATCGTCGGTTAGTAGAACGCCGCATCCCGTAGAGGGGTGCGAAGACCCCAATGATGAAGCATGACACCAAGGGCCCTTTTGGTGTGTGAGGGGTATTTAAAGAACACTGTGTGCTCCATACCATTGTAGGGACCACCTCACAACATCCTTGTGTGGATTCTTTCTGTTTAAGTATACCTCATCTGATAACACGCAGGCTCCTGCTCTAGGCTACATTGTGGGGAAACAACCTTTACAACGCAGACATTACACGGTGATACCTTCACAACGCGGTTGTTACAACGACTGCGTTTTTGCAATGCAGTGCCATTACACCGTCTTGCTCTAGATGGCGCTCTAGAATAAGGAATAGTATGATTTACTATTCCAACACCTCTTCTCGTTTTGAACCGGACAGCAAGACAAAAAGTTTGGGAGATACATATCCCATTCACTTATTCTACAATTTCTCCTCCTATTTTGAAACTATATGCCAAGATATTGTGGAACTTTACAGCTATATGCTAATATTCATCTGACAATTTTTCACGCTTTTTCAATGCTATACGCCAAGAACTTGTGGAACATGTCTGTTACATTTTAAAGCTCTGAAGAAGTCCCAGGGACGAAACGCGTCAGCTATCAAATGTGTGCTGTGATTGTAAGTGTCCATAATCTGTCCCAGGTAAGAAGATGGTATCTCCCAAATGAAACACGTTGTTAGGCGAATTTTGTTCTTTTATTCAGTATAAATCCCTTTCAAATCATACATCCTCATCATTGATATTCCTTCAATCAATATTTAAACATTGCAGTTTTCTTATTCGGCCCTATGCATTTCGGTACGCATAGGTACCTTCATCAGGGGCCAATGTCTGTACTATCTGTTTAATGTACTTGAGGTCATTTTTTATCGTTTTATATCGTCAAATAAGCTTTTGGACAGCTGAAACGTGATCAATTTATTGTTGATCCTCGATTTACAAGCAAAATGATCTTGTGCCGTGTGTATCACCGTCCGTAATTATCCCGCGTGCAGTGTCGCGTTGTAGAACGCAACACTGCACACGGGATTATTGCATAGGGCCGAATAAGAAAACTGCAATGTTTAAATATTGATTGAAGGAATATCAATGATGAAGATGTATGATTTGAAAGGGATTTATAATGTCATTGAATATGTCGATATGATGACAATCGATATTGAGTTAAAAATGCACAGCATAAAATGATGAATAAGAATTAAAATGGTTAACAGTTTCATTGGTTGAGAATGTGAAAGAAATTTCTTTTTGAAGTGGTTAAGGTGAAGACACACCAAGTGCACAGTGCGCGCCTAGGTAGGTTTGTTGACCTGCCATAACTTACTAAGCTACAGAGTGACATACCTCACCTGATAACACACAGGCTCCTGCTCAAGGACACAGTGTGACATACCTCATCTGATAACACACAGGCTCCTGCTCTAAGCTACAGAGTGACATACCTCATCTGATAACACACAGGCTCCTGCTCTAAGCTACAGAGTGACATACCTCATCTGATAACACACAGGCTCCTGCTCTAAGCTACATAGTGACATACCTCATCTGATAACACACAGGCTCCTGCTCTAAGTCACAGTGTAACATACCTCACCTGATAACACACAGGCTCCTGCTCTAAGCCACAGTGTGACATACCTCACCTGATAACACACAGGCTCCTGCTGTAAGCCACAGTGTGACATACCTCATCTGATAACACACAGGCTCCTGCTCTAAGCTACAGTGTGACATACCTCACCCGATAACACACAGGCTCCTGCTCTAAGCTTCAGTGTGATATACCTCACCTGATAACACACAGGCTCCTGCTCTAAGCTACGGTGTGACATACCTCATCTGATAACACACAGGCTCCTGCTCTAAGCTACAGAGTGACATACCTCATCTGATAACACACAGGCTCCTGCTCTAAGCCACAGTGTGACATACCTCACCTGATAACAAACAGGCTCCTGCTCTAAGCTACAGAGTGACATACCTCACCTGATAACACACAGGCTCCTGCTCAAGGACACAGTGTGACATACCTCACCTGATAACACACAGGCTCCTGCTCAAGGACACAGTGTGACATACCTCATCTGATAACACGCAGGCTCCTGATCTAAGCCACAGTGTGACATACCTCACCTGATAACACACAGGCTCCTGCTCTAAGCTACAGAGTGACATACCTCATCTGATAACACACAGGCTCCTGCTCTAAGCTACAGAGTGACATACCTCATCTGATAACACACAGGCTCCTGCTCTAAGTCACAGTGTAACATACCTCACCTAATAACACACAGGCTCCTGCTCTAAGCCACAGTGTGACATACCTCACCTGATAACACACAGGCTCCTGCTGTAAGCCACAGTGTGACATACCTCATCTGATAACACACAGGCTCCTGCTCTAAGCTACAGTGTGACATACCTCACCCGATAACACACAGGCTCCTGCTCTAAGCTTCAGTGTGATATACCTCACCTGATAACACACAGGCTCCTGCTCTAAGCTACGGTGTGACATACCTCATCTGATAACACACAGGCTCCTGCTCTAAGCTACAGAGTGACATACCTCATCTGATAACACACAGGCTCCTGCTCTAAGCCACAGTGTGACATACCTCACCTGATAACACACAGGCTCCTGCTCTAAGCTACAGTGTGACATACCTCACCTGATAACACACAGGCTCCTGCTCTGAGCCACAGTGTGACAAACCTCACCTGATAACACACAGGCTCCTGCTCTGAGCCACAGTGTGACATACCTCACCTGATAACACACAGGCTCCTGCTCTAAGCCACAGTGTGACATACCTCACCTGATAACACACCGACTCCCGCTGTATGAGGCTCATAGTAGGAGACACCCTCGGCGTCTCCTGGGTGAACACATCCATTGTGTTGGCAGGACTGAAACTTCCTGTCCCCACTTCTTTTACATTCTCTCCTGTCAGTCACATCGACTCACACTTGACTTCAGCCAGTATCTCCCCTCAGACTGTCTCTGGGTCTTTGACTGTCTCTGCCTGTGGTGGGTTTCCTTCCTTGCACTCTCTTCATGGATCGAGCTTCTCTGCAGCTTCACAAAGTCTGACCTCTCTACAGTTCAAGAGATGTCTGAGGGAAGGTGGAGGGAAGGAGTGTGAGAAGGACAGAAGATGGTAAAATGGAAGGTAGTAAGAGATTGCAGTTCAGAAATTGGGAGAAGCACACAAGTGTTCTCATTTTTGAAAGAATATATCAGCCCCTCCATCCTCCCCCTGGACTCCGACGATAAGGAAAGTTTGCTAGGAAGCTTTTTAATATCTAACCAGCTTTTCTTTGCTTCTGACAGAAAAAGCTAAGAACTGAGAAGAAGAAAATTGAATTGGAGTTTGAAAAACTGAGGCAGCTTCTGAAAGAAAAAGAGCAAACTCTGCACGGGAGACTGAAGGGAATGGAAAAGAGAATTACCATGATAGAACATGCAAATATCACCAAACTGTCCAATCAAATCACCTCTCTCAAGGCCCTGATAATGGAGATAGAAAAGAAGTCTGAGGCGCCAGCGTGGGAACTCCTGAAGGTGAGATAAGATACTGTTTGTGTTTGGGAATAAAACAGAAGGAGATGAAATATTCATTTATTTGTGCAGCATTAAATGTATTAGTGGAACACACATGATCTCCTGGCTGGGTCAATGTACAGCAGCCCTATGCACTCTGACAGCCGCAAACAATATACAGAAATGGGTAATTTACTTTGTCCCACTTGATGCTGAAAGCCCAATGCAATAAACAAACAGTGGAAAGTGCAGTTACCTCTTAAAGTGTTATATGCAAGTTAATGCAGCACACCAAGCACTTCTAGTGGCAATAATTAATATATGAAGACCAAGGAGAAAAATGTGTTAAAAGTTAGATAGAAATCTTACTGAGAACATAACCTGAGAGAATTCGAAAGAAACCAAATTCCTCCTTTTCAAAGAAGTTTGAAAACATTTCTGTGGATACTTGTCTCCTGATGCTGGTGGCGTGCTCTGAACCTCTTGTTGGGGTGAACAGCTGTATTACTAGTCATTTGAAGAGGTAATGGCAGCTCGTTGGGTTTTTTGTCACCCCAGATAAAGATAGAGATTGCCACAGAAAACTCTTTAGTTTGAAGAATAGTGACAGTTTTATATGACGTGTAACCCTTGATTATAATAGTGTGCAAAATGAAAGTCCGCAAATTGCTGCCCAGAAGCATTAGAAGTTTGATTGACAACTGGATTATCTTAAAACCATAAACGGCAACCAAATTCCTCCACAATATGGCTTAGTGTGAGATTAGAGGTGTAAACCTCCTTATTGTGTTCATGCACTGTCACTTTAACAGTGATGCTCTACCCAGATAGATTGGTTGGTTTATAGCCAAGAAGCTTCCTGAGAAGTACCTCCATATGAAGGGCATCCTTCCCAGGGTGACAGAGAGCATCCCTCGGAGGGTGACAGTGAGCATCCCCCTAAGGGTGACAGAGAGCATCCCCCTGAGGGTGACAGAGAGCATCCCCCTGAGGGTGACAGAGAGCATCCCTCGGAGGGTGACAGAGAGCATCCCTCGGAGGGGGACAGAGAGCATCCACCTGAGGGTGATAGAGAGCATCCCTCGGAGGGGGATAGAGAGCATCCCTCGGCCTCGGAGGGTGACAGAGAGCCTCCCCCTGAGGGTGACAGAGAGCCTCCCCCTGAGGGTGACAGAGAGCCTCCCCCTGAGGGTGACAGAGAGCTTCCCCCTGAGGGTGACAGAGAGCATCCCCCTGAGGGTGACAGAGAACATCTTTCCCAAGATAAGAGAGCATCCATCCCAGGGTAACAGAGAGCATCCATCCCAGGGTAACAGAGAGCATCCATCCCAGGGTATCAGAGAGCATCCCTCCCAGGGTGACAGAGCGCATCTCTCCCAGGGTGACATAGCGCATCTCTTCCAGGGTGACAGAGAGCATCCCTCAGAGGGTGAAAGAGAGCATCCCTCAGAGGGTGACAGAGAGCATCCCTCCCAGGGTGACAGAGCGCATCTCTCCCAGGGTGACATAGCGCATCTCTTCCAGGGTGACAGAGAGCATCCCTCGGAGGGTGACAGAGAGCATCCCTCGGAGGGTGACAGAGAGCATCCCTCGGAGGGTGACAGAGAGCATCCCTCGGAGGGTAACAGAGAGCATCCCTCGGAGGGTGACGGAGAGCATCCCTCTTAAGGTGCTGGAGAGCATCCCTTGGAAGGTGCTGGAGAGCATTCCTCGGAAGGTGACAGAGAGCATCCCTCTAAGGGTGACAGGGAGCATCCCTCCAAGGGCGACAGACTGTTTCAGAACTGGCTGTGGAACCAGTGAGGGATGCTCTCTGAGTTGAAGTTGTTGATAATGACCATGACCTGTCAATGTTGGTACAAAGGTGTAATATACCAGTTAGTCTAAACACATGTTTAAATGCCATTTCGGCTTCGTGGAACATGATAGATCATAAACCTATGTTTCCTCGGGTGACCAATTTGGGAATCAAGCCCACGTAGCTGAAAGCTTGGGGTATAGTTTTGCGTAAGTGTTGAGAAATATAATGGGACCAGTAAGACCCACAGTCCAAGGGAGGCTCATCCTTATTACAAGAGAGGACCACTCTTGCCACCTGCTAGAATGAGAGACTGTGACCCGTTGGTGTGACCTCGTGACTCATTTTAGAATGATCTCCCATGACCTTTTGATGTAACCTCTCTTACAATTATAGAATGATGACTCCTGGCCTGTTGATGAATCTCAAAGGGTCCTATGCGTTTAGTTTATCTGTTGATAGTGGTCCTCTGCTTGCTACCACCCCTTACGTCAGTAACTCTACTGACTTGTAATTTCAATAGACCAGGCTTCTCCAACGAGTAGCATGTGAGCTACTGCTGTCTCTCCAGATACCTGCAAGTAGCTCTCAGGTGTTTAGCCCAGCCTACTAAATTAGACATTTTTGTTTGGTTGAATTATATATGTATACTAAATGTCTGAAGCATGTATTTAAAATGAGTATGTATTTAGTTTCAGAACTCATGAACTGATGTGTAGATGAAAAATGAATTTCCAAAATATATTTAAAGCTGGTATTTGAGTGATAAATCATGCAGCTTTGGAGAGACGTATTATCAATATTATTACCATGGGCCGAGGGCATTGCACCTATGGCCGTCATGTATTACTCACACAGCTTCGGAGAGACGTATTTTTAATATTATTACCATCGGCCAGGGGCATTGCACCTATGGCGTCATGTATTACTCATTCAGAGGCATTCCAAATTGCAGGTAATCGTGCACGGGACGACTACTACTGTAATCTTGTCTGACGTGGTCACTTACATACTATAGGAGTATCTCGGGAGCTTTTCTTTGATCATAAGTGGCTCTTATTACAGAAAAGGTTGGAGACCCCAGCAAAAAACAATACACAGATGTGGGGAGCAATACCCTCAAAGATGGTAGAATTTCAGAGAAACATGTAAATAGAAACATTATATATTTTTTATATTTAAAAATGTTTACAAGAAATATATTTTTCTTTCACACATTCTGAATCATATTTAACCTACAACACCATTTACATCTTTGATAGTCATGACTTACTATAGTAGTCTTATGTTCAGTGTGAGAAGCCGGCTTAGTATGTGGTGTACACTTATGTAAGTTGGCACCCTGCCCCAGTCCGTACATCCCATATGGTGATTGTAGTGGTCTTAGACAATCCTAGGAAGCTCTTTTAGTGGGAGCTGGGGAGAGCAGCCTTCAGGCTTAGTCCAGAAGAAGTGTTAAGCAGCTTGTTTTACCAGAACGTAATCTTATAGGTATAAATTAAGTGAAAAAGAACCACACAGTGTGTTTACAAAAACATGTATTTATTATAAGACACTAACACATACAGATATCTCCTAGCCGAAGATATACATAATGCACACAATACTTTGCAATAGAAACAGGTAAATAGCACGAAATGCAATACACAGTGGTCACCAGGGGGAAACAAAACCATATACTAAAATAGTGGTATGCAAACCACGACTCGAGACAAGTCTATACCCAGAAGCCGTAGATTTGTTGGGGACTCAAGGAACCACTCAAGGTAAGTAACCAGTAGCCCACGGAAGCTGTGTGCAGAGTGGGAACACAACCGCATGATCAATACAGGTCAACGGGTAAGTCGCGGTTTCAATTTTAAAGAAGGAGCCTTCCTAATGGACCCTGAAGAAACCCTGTGGCAGACAGAAGGTTGGAGTGCCACCCCACCCGTGGTTACGTTGAGAACCAGGATACCTACCCCGGAAAGCCAGTTGCATAGTTGGGAAGTTGCGTTGGAAACATCAGTTGAACCCAATGAAGGACTTCAGAAAGATGCTGCTGCTGGAGAAGGTGAAAGTGTCCAGTGGAATCCAAAGGATTATTCAAGTTGTGAAGAACCTGCAAGCAAAGGGGACAGAGTCTATGCCACTAAAGAGTGACCAGGAGGCACTGAAGATGAATGCCCACCGATGTCTGGTGTTGCAGGGAAGCTGAGAGTGACTTTCAAACTGCAGCTGTGTTGAACGGGTTATGCTGAGGACAACCAAGAGCCAGGTATGAGCTGTCCCAAGTCGGATGTCGAGAGTAGAGGAGTCTGTGTCCGACAAGAGGACCAACAAGCCTTGGCAACCGCAACCAGCGTGGAAGTTGAAGAAGGTGCAATTTCAGGACCCACAAGGTCCTGGAGTCTCACCACAAGCAGGGAAGTTGACCCTCAAGAAGACCCACAGGCCGAAGGCACTGGAGTCGCAAGAGAACCTCGAGCAGCTCACCAAAGATGCAAGCCTATGTTGTAAGAAGATGTGGTTAGGGTGAAGATCTTGGTCACTGAGTTGCTTGAGGTTGGGGCTACTTAGAGCCCGAAGATCTTAGTGGAAGGAAGCCAACAAGCCTTTGCAACTGCAAGTCGACGCGGTGCACAGGGGTTTGGTTCCTGCGGCTTTGACGAGGGATACTGGCCTCAAACTTGGTGAGAGGACAGGGCTGGCCTCGAGGGACATGAAGTACTACCACCTGTGTTGCTGAGCCTTTTGGAGTCCGTGGGAGCTCAGGACCAACAGACCAGTCACTTTAGTTGCAGTGCCTGCAGATGCAGGGAAGTGACTCTTTCACTTCAAGGAAGACTCCTTCAGATGTCTTGGATGCCCACAGGCCTTGGAAGGTTCCTGTATGGTGCACAGACACGGATGTTGCAGCAGACGAGCAGGGCGACCAGATCAGGAGCAGCAGGAGTTTACCTGGTTGCAGCCTTGATGCCCAGAGCGAAGTCCAGCGAAGTTCAGAGTGCCCAGACGGTTGAAGAAGGAGTGGTGTCGAATTGTATCTTATCCCTTGATGAATCTAGGGACCTACCCTCAGTTAAGCCCTAGGGAAAAGGTTGGGATGATACAGGGGGCCTTCACTAAGGAGGTCCTGGACAAGAAATTAAATGAAATGAAATGAAAAGGGGTTTTGTTGAGCGTTACAGCTGCCCTGAGGCGTCCAGGCGCTAGGACTAGAACAATGCCTTCCAGAGAGTCAGTCCAGAGATGGTCTAGTTAGTTGAAAGTCTTGAGCTGTTTACGAAAGCTTCACAGCTTGGAATTGGTTCTCAGATAAAGGGTGAGTGTATTCCATAATTTAGAAGCATTGTAGGCAAAAGATCGGCCTCCTGCTCCAGCTCTCTGAATCCTGGGGACTTTGGCCAGGAAGGCATGTGATGAACGGAGTTGTTTGTTGGGTTGGTAGGGTGAAATCAAGGAGTGACTGATTTCTGGGTGTTGGACCCGGCCTCGTGGCGTGGCCCTCGCTGATACCCACAACCCCAGAACGACGGATGGAACTGATTCCCGTCCACCCAGAACTATATATGAGACTCCTACACCGGACCGGAGACGACCCCCAGACCGCGTGCCTGCACCCGTGCACGTGACCATCAGACTCCATGTTTGGCCACCCCGGCCAGCCGGCCACCTTCTTCCCTTTCAGCAGCCTCTGGCCGCTCCTGGCTGCAGCTAGGCGTGTGCGTCCGGCGCGCCCTGACCGCCGGGGGGTGAACGATTCACCAAGTACCCGAAACCAAGGCTTCCATCACACCTGCGGCCCCCTCCCGAGGAACTGGTCTCCCTCACACCTCTGAACCATCCCTGGGGGCTGGTTTCGATCGCACCCCTTGCCTCCTAGTGAGCTGGCCCCAGACCGTGATGAGCATCTGGGATCCCCTGGACGCATGGTCCAAAAGCATCAAATCCCCAGCAGCCCAGACAATCGGACGCCTGGCCCTCGGACCTCCGGCCTCCTACCTCTGAGAGTCCGGACATCAAAGGGCTCCTGGACTATAAGACAACCTGCCTCCCATCTAGCCGGCAGTAGTATCTTGGACAAGAAAGCCCTGCTGATCTGATCGCGGCTGACCTTGATGAGAACAGACTCTGACCCACCGAGCCCTGCTGACGTCGTCGCGGCTCATCCTCGAAGCTACGGAACTGAACCACCGAGCCCTGCTGACGTCGTCGCGGCTCATCCTCAAAGCTACAGACTTGAACCATCGGAGCCCTGCTGACCTCGTCGCGGCCCACTCTTGAGAACAAGAGACGCTTGCTAACATCTAGAGCCCTGCGGACGCTGTCACGGCTCCACCTGCCTACGAGTACTACGGAGTACTCCTGCTAAAGCCCTGCTGACCTCGTCGCGGCTTAAAGAACCCTCTGGTCCGGCTGGACCATCGACGCTACCTTCACGACAATCTTGAACAGAAGTGAGTCGGACAGCAAGTACCATTGCCAGCCCCCGTACCGCCCAGTTCGAGGATTGAAAACTGTGCAAGGGTGCGTGGCGTGCCTACTGGCCCTCTAAGACTGTCCCGCTTCCCCGTTCCCCTGTTACGAGACTTTCGCGATCCCTGGATCGCTGTATATTGCTTCTTACTTTTACCTTGATAAAGTTCATACTTGACAAAGATTCACGGTGTGGTGTCCGTTCGTAAGTGTGGTGCGTCGACAGTGTGTACGATCAGTCCTCCCCCGCGAGGACTTCCCCTCGATAAGACTCGGCAGGCATTGTGGGAGAGGTCTCGGGTAGTTAAGAGAGCATCTTGGCCCCTGGGGTCCCCGCCTTCCAACATTGGTGGCAGCGACGCGATACGAACCTACGTCTGGAGATTGTACCACTGACACACTACCTGAACCCACACGCAGCAAACGCACGAGAAAAGAAGAGCAATAATGTCGTCCACAGAATCCGGTGAGAAGATGACATTCGATAAAGACCTATTGGAAGACTACACCCATAGAGAGCTAAAGCAGTTCTGCAAAGAACTAAGTATCGCGAGTACCGGACTAAGTACTAAGGAGGATTTCCAGAAAGCGCTAACCGCTTGGGTAGAGTCCGGAGCATCCCTTCCCCCGACCGAAGACAACGAGGGAGGGAGACCACAGACCGAACCCAGTACACCGGCCAATGAAAGAAACCAGCAACCAACCCGGAGCCCAGCAACCGGAAGTGATCGGTCGTCGGAAGAGATGGCCGACCGAGAACGTGACCGAAGCCATGAACTAGAACTGGCGTGCCTCAATTTGGAGGGCGAACTCAAACTGGCAGAGAAAAAGTTGGCAGTCGAACAATTGCGGCTCCAGGGAGAGCTGGAAGAGAAGAAGCTCCAGAGGGAGCATGAAGGCCGTAAACTCCAGCTCGAGCACGAGCATGAGTGCAGCCTCAAAGAACTAGAGCAGAGGCACCCGGACCACCGGGACTCGGAGAGCAGGTGGTCCCCCGAGAAACGAAGGTGCACATTCCCAAAGACATTGTGAAGGAGTTTTACAAAGGAGACGACATCCAGCAGTGGTTCAAGGCCTATGAGGTCGCCATGTCGGCCCACCGGGTCCCCGAGAAGGACTGGGGGGCCGGCCTGTGGAGCCGCTTCCTCAGCGAGGGAAGAGACACCCTGCTGGACCTACCGACCGCACACATGGACGCCTACCCCCACATGAAAGACGCTCTCCTATTCCGCTACGGCCTAACGCCAGAAATGTATCGCCAACGGTTTAGGGAGTGCAAGAAGATTCCTGGCACCACATGGGTGGACTATGTGAAGTACTACACCCGGGCCTTAGATGGGTGGATCAAGGGCAGCAATGTGACCACTTTCGAAGGCCTAGTCGACCTAATCGCTTACGAGCACCTGTCCGCGAATTGCTTTGTGGAACGGAAACAGCATCTCCTGGACAGCAAGCTCGCCAATCCACGAAAACTGGCTGTCGAAGCCGATCGCTGGGTGGCCACCCGAGTCCAGAAGGGGCCCAGGGGAGACCACCCACGGAACGACCAAGGATCTTCCCGCCAGCGGGGTGGGGGAGGTCGAGGTTAACAGCAAGGATCTCAGTCAGGGCCCCAGCGTAGCCCCCCCAGAAACCAGGCCCCCCGTTCTCCCTCGACGAGAGCCGCCCCGAGCATAGGTCCCCCGGGGCTCCGCCCCCAGCACAGCGTGCTTCAAGTGTCAGCAACCTGGGCACTATGCCGGTGATCCCCGATGCCCCATGTCCTAGAAGTCCACTCTCACTGGCCCCTCCACCAGACAGATATCCTCGGTAGCCCTAGAAGAGGAAGAAATAGAAGAGCAGGGGGAGTGGGAGCCCGCCGCCATGGTCTTAGCCTCCCTGGGGAATAGCGAGATGGTCCCGGGAGATTACCTGCCCGACAACACAGAAAAGGATCGTCAGACAGTTAAGGTTAACGGGCGCAGCATAGGAGCCCTTAGAGACACAGGAGCCAGCATCACGTCCGTTAGATACACGCTAGTCCCTGAGTCCATGATCATCCCCCACACCTCGTGCAGAGTGATAGCCGCTGACAATTCCGTCCGCACCTGCAGGATAGCACAGGTCCCGTTTGAGTGGGAGGGAGTTTCGAGTGATCTACAGGTAGCGGTCCGCACGGACATGCCTGTAGACTGCATCCTGGGGAATGACCTAGAGAGTTCGAAGTGGAAAGATGTAGAAAGAAGGACCCATCTAGAGATGTTGGGTCTGCCCCACTGGGCCTGTGTGAGCACCCGAGCAATGACCGCCAGAATGACCAACCCCGGGAACGAAGAGTCCGAGTTCCTCAGTGCAGCCCCTGATGCCCCAGAGGGAGGCGAGCGCCCCACGGTCCTCGACCAGCCCTCCAACGAAGGAAGAGAATTCGACGAAGGTCCCCTCGGAACTACCGTCGATCCGGTCCCCACCCTAACCGATATCCCCGAGTTGGCCCAGTGGCGCCAAGAAGGAGGACCATCCCGAGAAGAGTTCTGCCAGGAGCAGACCTGCCCTGCCCTTGAGGGGCTTCGGCAACAGGCCGCAGCCCGGCTGCCGGAGACCAGTCCGGCTCCCACTACCTTTACTGGGAAAACGGCCTACTTTACAGCGAATAGAAGGCCGCCGAACTAGGGTCAGCCCGAGTGCTGGTGGTACCCCTATGTTTCCGCGGCCTCCTCCTCAACCTGGCCCACGATGTGCCCCTGGCAGGACACTTGGGCCAGGATAAAACCTACCAACGACTAGTGACCCATTTCTACTGGCCCTGCATGCGGGCCGATGTGGAACACCACTGTAAGTCCTGCCCCACGTGTCAGGCTAGCTGCAAAAGCGGAGGTAAGGGCAAGGCTCCCCTCCAGCCCTTTCCAGTTGTCAGTACCCCCTTTGAAAGGGTGGGAATCGACATTGCCGGACCTCTGGAAACCTGGCCCTCCTTAGGTCACAGGTTCATTCTTGTCTTGGTCGATCACGCCACCCGATACCCCAAAGCCATCCCCCTCCGGACAGTGACGGCCCCGGTCGTGGGCCGGGCCCTCATGGGGATCTTCTCCCGGGTGGGATTCCCGCGGGAAGTGGTGAGCGACCGAGGCACCAACTTTATTTCCCGGTACATGAAGTCCCTTTGGCAACAGTGTGGGGTGTCGTACAGGTTCACCACCCCATACCATCCCCAGGGTAACGGCCTGGTTGAGCGGTTCAACCACACCCTGAAAGGAATGATCATGGGTCTCGAGGAGCCCTTGCGACGCAAGTGGGACGTCCTCCTGCCCTGCCTCCTGTTCGCATACCGAGAAGTTCCCCAGAAATCCTTGGGGTTCAGCCCTTTCGAGCTGCTCTATGGGCACCCCGTCCGGGGTCCCCTCAGCCTGGTCAAGGAAGGCTGGGAGACAGCCCCCCCGAGCACACCCCCCGATGTGTTCTCCTACGTCCTGGCCCTCCGGAACCAGACGCGGAAATTTCGCGAGCTGGCCGAGGCCAACCTGGAGGCCAGCCAAGAAGAGAAGAAACGCTGGTACGACCAGAATGCCACTCTGGTCGAGTTTCAGCCCGGCCAACAGGTTTGGGTCATGTCCCCAGTGGAACCTTGTGCCCTTCAAGACAAGTGGACTGGACCCTTTAAGGTGATAGAGCGCAAGAGCCAGGTCACATACCTCGTCGATACGAAATCGTCCAGGAATGCCCTGAAGGTTCTACACGTGAACCGGCTCAAACCCCAAGAGGAAACGGACCCTCTACCGGATCTCCTGTGTGTGAAGGACCAAGATGGCTCCGTAGAGGGAGTGAGTCTCTCCTCCTCCCTCACCCCGTGCAGCGTGAAGAATGTCACCAGTTGTTGGGACAGTTCTCAGACCTCTTCTCCCTCACCCCCGGCGTCACCAGTTGGTGCATCCACGACGTGGGCACCGGGGACAGCCCTCCGGTACGGCACAGAGCCTACCGAGTCCCTGACCGAGTTCGAGCCTGCATCAAGGCCGAAGTCGACAAGATGTTGGCCCTGGGAGTGGTAGAAGCCTCCGACAGCCCATGGGCTAGCCCCGTGGTCCTGGTTCCGAAGGCGGCCGCCCCCGGCGCTGTTCCTGAGCTAAGGTTCTGCGTAGACTACCGCGGACTCAACGCAGTCACCCGAACCGACGCACACCCCATTCCCCGAGCCGACGATCTCATTGACCGCCTAGGGTCGGCTCAGTACCTTCGATCTCACCAGTGGCTACTGGCAGATCAGCCTCACGGAGAGGGCCCGAGAAAGGTCTGCTTTCTCCACTCCAGGTGGCCACCTCCACTTCAGAGTAATGCCCTTCGGCATGAAAAACACCCCTGCCACCTTCCATCGACTGGTCAACCAGGTCCTGGCCGGGTAGGAAAGTTTCAGCGCGGCATATCTCGACGACATTGCCGTGTTCAGTGCCCACTGGCCCGAGCACCTGCACCACCTCTGGGAGGTGCTGGAGGCCCTGCGCCGCGCCGGGCTCACCATTAGAGCTAGCAAGTGCCAGATAGGACAACGCTCCGTGGTATGCCTCGGGCACCAGGTTGGCAGCGGCCTCGTAGCCCCCCTCCAACCCAAGATAGACGCAATCAATGCCTGGGAGACCCCCACGACCCAGACCGAGGTGCGGGCCTTCCTCGGACTCAAAGGGTACTACCGTAGATTCATCAAGGGCTACTGGAGTATTGTAGGCCCCCTCACCGAGCTATCAGCCAAGGCAAACCCCAAGAAGGTTAGTTGGACCCCCGCCTGTCGGAAGGCGTTCGAGGAACTGAAAAAGGCCATGTGCACCGCTCCAGTACTACAGGCCCCTGATTACTCCAGAGAGTTCGTGGTCCAGACCGACGCCTCCGAACATGGCATTGGAGCCGTGCTCTCCCAGGTGGACGACCAGGGGATTGATCACCCAGTAGCTTTTAACATCCGGAGGCTACTACCCCAGGAGCGGAGATGGAGCACCATCGAGCGAGATGCCTTTGCAGTAGTCTGGGCCTTGAAGAAGCTGCGGCCCAACCTGTTCGGTACCCACTTCCGGGTCCAGACCGATCACCGCCCTCTCCGGTGGCTCATGCAGATGAGAGGAGAGAACCCTAAACTGCTATGCTGTTCCATCTCTCTCCAAGGGATGGATTTTACTGTGGAACACAGGCCTGGTGCTGACCACGCCAACGCCGACGGCCTATCCCGCTTCTTCCGCCTCAGCGAAGAGAACCCCCAAGAGGATGGGTAGTTCTCCTCGTCTTTCAGCTGGAGGGGACACATGTTGGACCCGGCCTCGTGGCGTGGCCCTCGCTGATCCCCTCAACCCCAGAACGACGGATGGAACTGATTCCCGTTCACCCAGAACTATATATGAGACTCCTACACCGGACCTGAGACGACCCCCAGACCGCGTGCCTGCAGCCGTGCACGTGACCATCAGACTCCATGTTTGGGCACCCCGGCCAGCCGGCCGCCTTCTTCCCTTTTGGCAGCCTCTGGCCGCTCCTGGCTGCAGCTAGGCGTGCACGTCCAGCGCGCCCAGACCCGCCGGGGGGTGAACGATTCACCAAGTACCCGAAACCAAGGCTTCCATCACACCTCCGGCCCCCTCCCGAGGAACTAGTCTCCCTCACACCTCTGAACCATCCCTGGGGGCTGGTTTCGATCGCCCCCCTTGCCTCCTAGTGAGCTGGCCCCATACCGTGATGAGCGTCTGGGATCCCCTCGACGCATGGAGTATTGTAGGCCCCCTCACCGAGCTATCAGCCAAGGCAAACCCCAAGAAGGTTAGTTGGACCCCCGCCTGTCAGAAGGCGTTCGAGGAACTGAAAAAGGCCATGTGCACCGCTCCAGTACTACAGGCCCCTGATTACTCCAGAGAGTTCGTGGTCCAGACCGACGCCTCCGAACATGGCATTGGAGCCGTGCTCTCCCAGGTGGACGACCAGGGGATTGATCACCCAGTAGCTTTTAACATCCGGAGGCTACTACCCCAGGAGCGGAGATGGAGCACCATCGAGCGAGATGCCTTTGCAGTAGTCTGGGCCTTGAAGAAGCTGCGGCCCTACCTGTTCGGTACCCACTTCCGGGTCCAGACCGATCACCGCCCTCTCCGGTGGCTCATGCAGATGAGAGGAGAGAACCCTAAACTGCTATGCTGTTCCATCTCTCTCCATGGGATGGATTTTACTGTGGAACACAGGCCTGGTGCTGACCACACCAACGCCGACGGCCTATCCCGCTTCTTCCGCCTCAGCGAAGAGAACCCCCAAGAGGATGGGTAGTTCTCCTCGTCTTTCAGCTGGAGGGGACACATGTTGGACCCGGCCTCGTGGCGTGGCCCTCGCTGATCCCCTCAACCCCAGAACGACGGATGGAACTGATTCCCGTTCACCCAGAACTATATATGAGACTCCTACACCGGACCTGAGACGACCCCCAGACCGCGTGCCTGCAGCCGTGCACATGACCATCAGACTCCATGTTTGGGCACCCCAGCCAGCCGGCCGCCTTCTTCCTCTTGGCAGCCTCTGGCCGCTCCTGGCTGCAGCTAGGCGTGCACGTCCAGCGCGCCCAGACCCGCCGGGGGGTGAACGATTCACCAAGTACCCGAAACCAAGGCTTCCATCACACCTCCGGCCCCCTCCCGAGGAACTAGTCTCCCTCACACCTCTGAACCATCCCTGGGGGCTGGTTTCGATCGCCCCCCTTGCCTCCTAGTGAGCTGGCCCCATACCGTGATGAGCGTCTGGGATCCCCTCGACGCATGGTCCAAAAGCATCAAAGACCCAGCCGCCCAGACAATCGGACGCCTGGCCCTCGGACCTCCGGCCTCCTGCCTCTGAGAGTCCGGACATCAAAGGGCTCCTGGACTATAAGACAGCCTGCCTCCCATCCAGCTGGCAGTTGTATCTTGGACAAGAAAACCCTGCTGATCTGATCACGGCTGACCTTGAGAAGAACAGACTCTGACCCACCGAGCCCTGCTGACGTCGTCGTGGCTCATCCTCGAAGCTACGGAACTGAACCACCGAGCCCTGCTGACGTCGTCGCGGCTCATCCTCGAAGCTACAGACTTGAACCATCGGAGCCCTGCTGACATCGTCGCGGCCCACTCTTGAGAACAAGAGACGCTTGCTAACATCTAGAGCCCTGCGGACGCTGTCGCGGCTCCACCTGCCTACGAGTACTACGGAGTACTCCTGCTAAAGCCCTGCTGACCTCGCCGCGGCTTAAAGTACCCTCTGGTCCGGCTGGACCATCGACGCTACCGTCACGACAATCTTAAACAGAAGTGAGTCGGACAGCAAGTACCATTGCCAGCCCCCGTACCGCCCAGTTCGAGGATTGAAAACTGTGCAAGGGTGCGTGGCGTGCCTACTGGCCCTCTAAGACTGTCCCGCTTCCCCGTTCCCCTGTTACGAGACTTTCGCGATCCCTGGATCGCTGTATATTGCTTCTTACTTTTACCTTGATAAAGTTCATACTTGACAAAGATTCACGGTGTGGTGTCCGTTCGTAAGTGTGGTGTGTCGACAGTGTGTACGATCAGTCCTCCCCGGCGAGGACTTCCCCTCGATAAAACTTAACAGGAATTGTGGGAGAGGAGGGTCTCGGGTGGTTAAGAGAGCATCTTGGCCCCTGGGGTCCCCGCCTTCCAACACTGGGCCAGATTTCCAGTATGCTTGATGAGCAATACACACAGATTTAAACTTGACTCTCTCCCTAATGGGAAGCCAGTGCAGAGCTCTCAGGCCAGGCTTTATCGAGATTCTACGTGGAATTCCAAGCAATGTGCGGGCTGCACAGTTCTGAGTCCGCTGGAGTTTTTGCAGACTGTACTCAGGCGCCCCAAGGTAGAGGGCATTACTGAAATCAAGGCGAGATTGAATTAAGCCTTGTATCACTATCTGCTTCGCCTCAAAGGGAAAAAGTGGGAGGATTCTTTTTATCATCCTAAGGAGGCCAAAGCAGGTCGCTGACACCTTGGTCGCCTGTGTATTGAAGGTCAATGATTTGTCCAGCCACACCCCCAGACTTTTTATGTTATCTCTCGTAGTGGGAGGCGCGCCCATGCTCAAAGGCCATAACAGCTCCAAGGTGGAGGGGCTGATGAGCCGAGGAGCATAAGCTCCATTTTATCGTCATTGAGTTTCAAACAGGACTTCGTCATCCAACTCTTGACCTGTTCCAGGCATGTTGTTAAATTGGACTGTGGTTGAAGGCCTTCCTTTTGCACAAGGGAGACCACTAGCTGGGTGTCATCCACATAGGAAATGATGTTAATACCATGTGGACGAACAATCCCAGCCAGCGGTCTCATGTATGCATTGAAAAGCGTGGGGCTCAGTGAAGAGCCCTGCGGCACCCCACAGCCTAAAGGCTTGCTTGAAGAAGGGGGTCCTTTGTCCAGGTTCACGCCAGAGTGGGAGCCAAAGGCTCCCTGAACTAGTTTGAACTGGGCTATTCATGGAGGGCACCAAGTGTGCCCTGCACACAGACTATGTGGCCCTAGCAAGCTCTCCCACCCTGCCCCAATACACTAACCCTGTCTGGGACGTGGTCATATCTCCCTGTGACAGGATACCTATTGTTCTGCCTTTCCCTGCTCGAGCTTGGCTCAGCAGCAGGAGGGCAGAAATGTGTCTATGTCCGGTAGCAGCCCTGGCTGGCTGTCCGGGTCCGGAAGACTGGTGCCGGGAGCACAGAGGGCCTCCCAAAGGAGATTTACGGTGCATGGAATCATACCTCCCACACTGTTTACGGTGTGGGGATATGATTCCAACATGTTTGATACCAAACATGATAGGGTTAATTACAGCCAGTTTCAAGATGGTCATCTCATAATTACGTGGTGCCCCTCTGTATGATATATGACTGTCTCACTTACAACCCGGGAGAATGGACTCCATGGGCTTTAGGGGTGCCCTGGTCATGCAGGGGCACCCTCACACTTAGAACCAAATACCCTGCCTTCAGGATTGTAAGGCCTGCCTTAGGGGTGACTTATAGATTTTAAGTGTAGTGACCCTAGATCTAGATAAACATATCTTTTGTAAGTGGTGCTAGAAACAGTTTACACCGTCTGTAATGGCAGGCCTGTAGTTACAAATGGAGTGGTCTTCCATGGGTGGCATGAAGCATGCTTTAGGGCATGGGGGTCCGTGATGTAGCTATACCCTGGGTACCTTAGTACCATATACTAGGGACTGACAAGTGTACACCAGTGTCCAATCTGGGATTTAACTAAACACTTACTGAAACCAATTTAGGGGAGAAAGCACAGAGACTGGGGTCCTGGTTAGCAGGATCCTAGTCAGACTATTCAGAAACCGCATTAAATCAAGCAAAAAGTGGGGATAGCTATGAAAGCAGATCCTACTTTCAGCTCTTCCTAAAAGCTCTGATGTCACAGAGTATTATATCACAAATGCTGGTTCTCTGAGTGTTCATCAATGTGTGGTCATTTGCTGTGAATCAGTATAGCTGCTACAACCAACATGTGTTTCGTGGTTGTAAACATTTAGCCCAAAATCGTTGCCAACTATTTCTTGAACAGTTTACATACTCTCTGAGAATTGTTCTGTAGTTCTAATTAGGACACTTTCCATTTGCCTGTTGTGAACCTGTTGTTTTCCTCTAAACAATGTGTTTGAGTCCTTATACTGATATGAACTTGTAATTTAGCCACGGTGCATGCGGGTCATAGACGACTTGTCATAAAGAGTTCAATATTCCAAATCCTTTGCTCATTCCTGGTTCTTCTTTAAACTTTAACAGAGGATCTCCCATCTCAGCCCCTTCACTCCATCCATGCTGGGATGAATTAATCCAGTAACTGGCGGGAGCTTCACACAAACAGATCATTTAAAAGTCCAGAACAGCACAAGTGGTGCTCACAGTTCTTTGTTCTTCCTTTGCAGCTGTGATCTCATTTGCTAGATGGCTGCCACTTACACGCACTCCTCTAGTGCCCCTTCTGCCTATACCTCCTCCCCTTGCAGGGCACTCTTCTAGTACCTCTTCTTCTTGTACCTCCTCCTGCAGGGCACTCTTCTAGTACCCCTTCCTTGTACCTCCTCCTGAGGGGCACTCTTCTAGTACCCCTTCCTTGTACCTCCTCCTGAGGGGCACTCTTCTAGTACCCCTTCTTCTTGTACCTCCTCCTTGAGGGCACTCTTCTAGTACCCCTTCTTCTTGTACCTCCTCCTGCAGGGCACTGTTCTACCCCTTTGCCTCTTAACTACTCCTTCATGGCACTCTTAGTAATGCTTCTATTCGTACCTTACTCTTCTGAAGAACACTCTTCTAGTATCCCTGCTCTTCATACTTCTCCTGCAACACCTATTACCTGTAATACTCTTAGTATAATAAAACATGGCGCACCAGGAACTACAATGAGGACTTCTAGCAGATTATTCACTGTTAATGTAATAAAAAAGTGGCAGAAAACGAAGGTGGAGCACAACTCCCATAAGGGCGAGCTGCCTCTGTCTTCTTGGCATTGATTTTAGTACCTCTGAACCCAGGGGTCACACAAGCAGTGACAGGGGTCACTAGGGGCAATCCAGAAGTCACAGCTGCGACCCCTGGCAAGCCCTAAATAATGCCCCTGCATGTGACCCTGTTGAGAACATCATACAATGTGTCAAGTGACTCCATTCAGAATATCAGAATGTGCTGTGTTTTGTGACTTCATTCAGAATGACACTGTGCTGTGTCATTACAATTGAGAATATCAGTTTCTGCTGTGTCATTTGACGTCATTCAGAATATCACATTCTGTGCTTGGTCATGCGATGCCACAGAATGTGCCGTGTCATGTGACCCCAGCCACTGTTTTCTAATCGTAGATAGATTAAGGTGTTTCACTCCTAAAAATACTGCAATAACTTTAACATCTTCTTTGGAAACTCATTTCACTTTGATTGTTTCTCTGTTTTGCAGGATGTCAGAAGCACCCTAAGCAGGTAAGGCTGGTTTATTATTCTCCTCTCAGTGTGTAAGGCGCAGGTCTCACTGCTGCAGTGTGTAAATGCCACAACTGAGCTCATACAAAGTGCTAGGAAACTTTCAGATCCTCATAAAATCACTTTATATCCCCAAAAAACCCTTAGGTCCTAAGAAAATACATTTGATTCCTCTGAAAACGAATTCTTCTTTAAACGTCCTTTGTATCATCAGGAAACTCACTGAAATTTTCATAAATCCCTGCGAGTCATCAGAAAACTCCTTGGAATCTTGAAATAATTGCTACAGAAATGAGTTGCTGTCCTCACAAAACAAATTTGTATCTTTAAAACCTAACTTAAGTCCTAAGAAAAGTACCTTGAACACACAGAAAACTCAAGCACATTCTGGAACAACTCCCCTCACATTTTCCTCAATTCTGAGTTGTGCAAAAACTCATTCAAAGTTTCCTAACTACAATGCAAATCTTTAAAACATCCCTTCTGTGCTTCCAAACAGCATTGAAATGTAACTAAAGCCATGCTAAGGCCTCATTCATTAGTAAATTCCCTCCAATTTTAAGAGGTCTCATCTAGTTCTCATAAACCTCATTGTAATCCTCAGATCTGCTCCTAGTCCTAATAAATCTCTCACTAGTCTGCAGTGACCTCCCTCCAGTCCGTATCATCTTTGTGAGTCTAAAGAAGCCTCATTTCAATCCTCAAACCTCTGCCCAGGTCACTGACCACTCATTCCAGGCACCAAATCCTTCTTAAAGTCCTCCAAGACTTCATTGTGTGTCTTCCAAAGCATAATTTCAATCATCACTCAGGGGAGCCTGAGTGCTTCCTGCTTCTGGCTGGAGCAGAGTAGTGACTAGGAGGGACGATGAGAAGAGACGTGGTGGAAAGAAGGTAGATGCAAAGAAAAAGGGCTTCCTAAAGTGAATAGGGTACACATCGGTACTTTGCGTTGAGCTGCCTGCTCTTTGCAGTCCTTTATCGATATACAGCAGGGGCTTGATGAAAATACGGGATTAGCAGCTCGTCCCCATATCTTCATCCTTGATACCTCAGAACAACCAATGACGACAGAACTCTGAGGACATCAGGCTAGTGTAGCCCTATTTTCGAGCTTTTAAGGATAAAGCTCTGACTATCCCAATAATTGTTTTTACTACCCACAGTCCCCAACATTTTTCAGCATCGCCTATCCATAGAATATACTTTTTTGGAGGGGGAACTCCTGAGGAAGGCAGCGTGGGCTGCCGAAACGCATGTTGAGACAGAACTTGGAAACCACCAGATAAACTGTTGTTCTATGGACATTGTTCTCAACAACCTGAATTGCTGATTAATTAATTGTTTTTTATTTATATGAATTATCATATTTGAAAGACTGAATAATTGACTGAAGTACATAATATTGCTCAATCAATCAAATACATTTGTAAAGCGCGCTACCCGCTGGGGTCTCAAGGCGCTGGAAGGGCGGGGGGGGGGGGGGGGGGGTTTGGGGGGGGGAGTCGTTACTGCTTGAACAGCCAGGTCTTGAGTTGTTTCCTGAAGGAGATATGGTCCTGGGTCAGCCTTAGGTGGGTGGGGAGGGAGTTCCATGTCTTGGCCGCCAGGTAGGAGAAGGATCTTCCTCCGGCGGTGGATTTGTGAATTCATGGGACGGTGGCGAGGGCGAGGCTGGTGGATCGGAGCTGGCGGGTGGGTGGGTAGAATGTGAGGTGGCTGTTGAGGTATTTGGGGCCCATGTCATGGAGGGCCTTGTGTGCATGGGTGAGGAGTCTGAACGTGATCCTCTTGCTGACGGGGAGCCAGTGCAGGTCTTTCAGATGGGCGGAGATGTGGCTGTGATGAGGGATGTCCAAGATGAGTCGTGCCGAAGCGTTCTGTATGTGCTGGAGTCTTTTCTGGAGTTTGGCTGTGGTTCCAGCGTAGAGGGTGTTCCCGTAGTCCAGACGGCTGGCGACGAGGGCCTGGGTGACCATCTTCCTAGTTGTGGTGGGGATCCACCGGAAGATCTTTCGGAGCATGCACAGGGTGTTGAAACAGGATGACGTGACAGCGTTGACTTGCTTGGTCATCGTGAGGGAGGAGTCCAGGATGAAGCCCAGGTTGCGATGCGTGGTCCGTTGGCTTGGGTGCGGTGCCCATGGCCGGGGGCCACCAGGAGTCGTCCCAGGCAGAGGGGGATGTTCCCAGGATGAGGACTTCCGTCTTGTCTGAGTTCAGTTTCAGATGGCTTAGCTTCATCCATTCCGCGACGTCTTTCATTCCTTCCTGGAGGCTGGCTCTGGCAGTGGCGGGGTCGTTGGTGAGGGAGAGGATCAGCTGGGTCGTCAATCCTTGCCCAGAGATGTATAATCATTATACAACCTCTTTTTAGAAACACTGCCATGTATAACAAATACATTTATTTTTGCACTTTTCTTTGTATTAGTTGCACTATTGATTATTCGCTTAATTTTATGTACTAATTTGCTACTGTTGAGCTGTTTATTTAATTGAAGTTGCCCAAGCCCATTTACAATAGGAAAGAATGTAGATGACATGTTTTTGTTTTTACTACCCTGCTCCGTGCCAGCCGCCACTGGGTGTCACTGGATTAGAAAGATTTTTGGGCCTGTGGGTAGGGGTGCATTACCCATTGCCTGAAGGGGGCGCCCCCCCTCCAAATATAATCCCTAGTAGTCTAATGGGCTTTCTGCTGCCTGCTGGGGGGAAGAGTGGAGGAAAGACCTCCTATCTACGACTGATGAGCGGGTACAGGCTAGGCCCAGGGCCTCAGAGGGCAGCTCGCCCCCATTTTGTCAAGAGACCCGATGACCAAACGCTGCTTGTGGGGCCACCTCCGTCAGGGCAGGACTGCTTGATGCTGCAAGATATCATGGCCTCTATCCAGGGGATAAAGTCCTCGCTGGAAGTACTTATGGACTTGGTCACGAATGAGGTATCCCTAATGAGGGCGGATCTGCGGAACATGAGCTCATGAGTGAAGGAAACTGAAGACACTACCACCTCTCTTGGCCTAGACACTAAGGGTCATATGTATCAAGCAAAAGTGCATTCACAAACGCCGAAATTCTGCGAATTTCGGAGTTTGCGAATGCAATTTTGCTAAATGGTATGTATTAAGGCAAATCTGTGTGCAAAATAAGGAATCGCAAAATGTAAGATTCCTTAAATGCAATGTAAGAAGCACCAAAAAAGTGCAATTTGGCCTTAAGGAATCGCAAATTACCACCAACTTTAAGTTAGTGGTAATTTGCGATTTCTTTGAAAAATGCACTTTTTTGCATTTTTCAAAGTGCAATGTGAAGCACATACATGCCCTTAAGGCATGTATTTGTGCCACATGTGCACGCATGCATATTTCAGGGGTGAAACAGGGTGTCCTTTTGACATCCCTCCACCCTTGAAATTGCATTCTCAATTTGCGATTCACTAATTGCAAATTGAGAATGTCTTCCCATTCATTCCTATGGGCCTCTAGGTATTCCTTAATTGCGAATCGCAATTTGCAATTAAGCAATATGTAGCATTAGCAAAATGTATTGCAAATCCTACATACATAGCATTTTGCGATTCTCAAATAGTGATTCGCAAAAAATTGCTATTTGAGAATCGCAAAATGACTTTTTGATACAAATGGCCCTAAGACCCTCAAAAGCCATTTCACGATCTATGAAAGGCTAATGCCCGAATGGAGGCCTGACTGGAGGACTTTGAACGTAGATTGTGACACAACAACATACGAATACTGGGGGTTCCGGCGGGCCTGCAGTAGACCTCTTTGTTTAAGATCTGGTGACCAAGGAGCTACAGCCTGGAGGCCTGTCTAAATACTTTTTGGTGACCTATCATAGCCTTAATTTCTAACTGCAGAGACCGGAACGTGATATTACAAACTTCCCGCAGGGCACCCCAAGTGACTTTACGCTCAAAGTTCAGAAACAACGTCCAAAAAGTGTTGAGGGACAACGCAATTAATTGTGATCTGCTCTTCCCTGCTAAATTACGAGTGGAAGCAGAGGGAAAAACATAGTTTTTCACGTCCCCAGAAGAGGCCTGGGTGAGGTTGAGTGGTTCGAGAACTGTTGGCAAGCAGGGGACTACGAACCAGCGTGCATGACGCCGATGCCGTTCAGGAGATTCATCAGGACAACAGACCCGGGTAAACACATCAGGAGGAAACAAGGGAACCTCCCGAACACGATCCATGAACAGAACGCAAAGAGCTGTTTTGGGCTATTTTCGCACTATGAGACATCTCACATGGCGACATGGAACTGTGTATGGCACAGGGCAGGATTGAAGCACAGACCCCAGACTACTGAGATATGGGGGGCAGGGAACCTATGAAGATGGCTGAAATATATAGATGCAATGGAATTATACACGAAAATTCTATTTAAATGTTTTGCACTACTGTGGGGTTTAGTTGTGCTCTTTGGTACCAGTTATGGGAGAGGCCGGGGGTGCAGTTCGTTGGGTGGTCCACAGTTCCTTTACTTGTTTCATGTTGGGGTGGGGTGATGGGCACTCTGCAGAGTTTGGTGGCAGGCAGTTTTGAGTTTGCTGTGCAGTGAGGCGGGATAGAGGATTTCAACATTTGGGTGGGGGGGAGGGAAGGCAATGTGTTGTGTTGAATTTAATGTTATTTCTCTTGACAATGTGCTCCATATTGTAACACAGTGTTATGTATATATGGACAAGCCCAGCCCCGCATGGCTACCGACCACACTAGGCCCCTGGAATGACGATGCGAGCAGTCTCTGATATCTGCATCCTATCCTGGAATGTGAATGGTTTGGGAGACGGGATCAGTGGGTAGTGTTTGTTAAATGGCTTTCACCTGATGGTGGTCCTCCTACAGGAGATGCATCTGATGGGTAACACTAGCAAAGCCCTAGACGGCAGGGGTCACAAGTTGGTGATACATGCAGGTTTCACGACAAGCTTAAGAGCAGTAGGCATTCTGTTAAATAACTAATTGCACTTGACAGTGAAGCAATTCCCCTACAACCCCCTATGTAGATACACAGCCCTCTCTGGGATATGGGAGGGGGAACCGATAAATATCCTATCAGTGTATATCCCTCTGGCCACACACAGCATCACTCTTCTGGACTTGGGTGAACTCCTATTAGAGGGTGACTTTAATATGACCATGTGTGATTCACTTGATGTTCAACCATCACGCCACGTGACCACTTCCCGCACACATTTGATTGACTTCTTTACAGCAATGGGGTTGGTAGATGTATGGCGCACATACAATCCCATCACTCAGAATTTTACATTTCACTCGGACGCTCATGGGCGTATCTCCCGTATTTCCCTCCTACTCACTTTGGCCCACCACGTCTTGTGATTCCGAGAGATACACCATTTGGCTAGGGGGATATCTGACCACTCTTCCATTTGGGCTATACATATGGCATTGATAAATGGAGCAAACACAAGAAGGTGATGGACGGAGCTCCGAAACAATTCAGACACTCGCCACCAGTCACAGATCTGGGTTGAATCTATCATCATTCTTTAGTTCACCTCAGTTCAGACCCAGTTATATGCAAATCATTCTAGACCCTGTGCCTCATGGGAACAGTCCATCCCGGTCTTCCCTGAACCGGTCACAAGCATCTTGGGACCGGTTTCTGGGTAACACCCTTCATCAGCCAGGTAGCTTGAATTCAGTGGCAAAGTGAACAAAGGATCCGCGTTTGGGCATACCCTGCCAACTTAGGCTGAATAAAGCAAACACAATGAGATGATGGACGGAGCGGCAAAACTTTTCAGACACTCACCCCCAGTCACAGATCTGGGTTGAATCCATCATCATTCTTTAGCTCACTTTGCCACCTCAGTTCAGACCCAGCTATATGCTAATCAGTCTTGACCTTGTGCCTCATGAGAACAGTCCAGCCCAAATTGCCAAGCCAGGGCTTCCCTACCGGAAAGTTCCTGGGACAGGTTTCTGGGTAACACCCGTGATCAGCCAGGCTTGCTTGAATTCAGTGGCAAAGTAAGCAAGGGACCCACGTCTGGGCATACCCTGGGTAACACCCTTGATCAGCCAGGCTTGCTTGAATTCAGTGGCAAAGTAAGCAAGGGACCCACGTCTGGGCATACCCTGCCAACTTAGGGCGGACAAAGCAAACACAAGGAGATGATGGACGGAGCGACGAAACGTTTCAGACACTCTCCCCCAGTCACAGATCTGGATTGAATCCATCATTTTTTAGCTCTCTTCGCCACCTCAGTTCAGACCCAGCTATATGCAAATCACTCTTGACCCTGTGCCTCATGGGAACAGTCCAGCCTGAATTGCCAAGCCAGGTCATCCCTGAACTGGAAACAAGCATCCTGGGACCGGTTTCTTGGTAACACCCTTCATCAGCCAGGTAGCTTGAATTCAGTGGCAAAGTGAACAAAGGATCAGCGTTTGGGCATACCCTGTCAACTTAGGCTGAATAAAGCAAACACAATGAGATGATGGACGGAGCGGCAAAACTTTTCAGACACTCACCCCCAGTCACAGATCTGGGTTGAATCCATCATCATTCTTTAGCTCACTTTGCCACCTCAGTTCAGACCCAGCTATATGCTAATCAGTCTTGACCTTGTGCCTCATGAGAACAGTCCAGCCCAAATTGCCAAGCCAGGGCTTCCCTACCGGAAAGTTCCTGGGACAGGTTTCTGGGTAACACCCGTGATCAGCCAGGCTTGCTTGAATTCAGTGGCAAAGTAAGCAAGGGACCCACGTCTGGGCATACCCTGGGTAACACCCTTGATCAGCCAGGCTTGCTTGAATTCAGTGGCAAAGTAAGCAAGGGACCCACGTCTGGGCATACCCTGCCAACTTAGGGCGGACAAAGCAAACACAAGGAGATGATGGACGGAGCGACGAAACGTTTCAGACACTCTCCCCCAGTCACAGATCTGGATTGAATCCATCATTTTTTAGCTCTCTTCGCCACCTCAGTTCAGACCCAGCTATATGCAAATCACTCTTGACCCTGTGCCTCATGGGAACAGTCCAGCCTGAATTGCCAAGCCAGGTCATCCCTGAACTGGAAACAAGCATCCTGGGACCGGTTTCTTGGTAACACCCTTCATCAGCCAGGCTAGCTTGAATCCAGTGGCAAAGCGAGCAAGGGAAAGTCTGGGCATACCCTTGCTCACTTTGTCCAAAAGTAACATGGCAAGATTGTTGGGAGCAGAACCACCACCACAGTTCAAGAATTGGAGGTGTGATACGGACTGATGATGGTGGCGGAGAAGGTGAACTATGAGGTTCGCAGTTGCCTTTATAAGTGGGAAAAGATTTGGGGTCACTGGAATGAACACCGGGGTGGTTTATGCTCTGCTCCAGGAATGAGGTCCTCTGCAGTAGCCATGGGCGGGAATGTAGTCACAAATGTGTGTAGTGATGTGGACTTATGATAACGTCGAGTTCCAACTTGTGTGAAGCAAGGGATCCTGTCTCTATTATGTATATCTACAAAGCCTGATGATACTGATTGGAATGTTATTTCCCTGTTGTCACATATTCAATAAAAAGATATGATTAAAAAAAAGAGTCTACACTCTGTAAGCCTGAACTGTGTTAAGATCGACGCATCGTATTAAAGGGGTCTGCACTCCATACGCTATACCATGTCATGGTCCAGGCGTTGTAGTACAGGAGTTTACAAACTGTAAGCCTGTACCTTGTCAGAAACCAGGCATCCTATTACAAGGGTCTACACTGTGTACACCTATACCATGTAAGCATCTATGCATCATATTACAGGGGTCTACACTCTGTAAGGCTGTACCATGTCAGGAGCCCTGCGTTTTATGATAAGAGTGCACAGTCTATAAGGCCTACAGGCCAACAGCAGGCTCGGGCAGATCAGGTTGGTTCTGGTCAGCAGGGCAATTGCAGGGAGGTCTTTGGAAGCTTGTGGTGTCAGTGTCGCTAACACAGGAGGTCAGCCGACTAACCCTTGGAGTCACTCTGGGTAGCCTGTGATCCAGACAAGTAGGTCCAGCCCTTCCTCTTCAGCAGCGGGGCAGTCCTTCCAGCAGCAGGACAGTCCTTCCAGCAGCGGGGCAGTCCTTCCAGCAGCAGGGCAGTCCTTCCGGCAGCGGGGCAGTCCCATCAGCATCAAGGGCAGTCCTTCCAGCAGCGGGGCAGTACTTCAAGCAGCGAGGCAGTCCTTCCAGCTGCAGGGCAGGAGATCCAGCAGCAGGGCAGTCCTTCCAGCAGCGGGGCGATCCTTTCAGCAGCAGGGCAGCCCTTCCAGAAGCAGCGCAGTCCTACCAGCAGCGGGGCAGTCCTTCCAGCTACAGAGCAGTCCTTCCAGCAGCAGGGAACCTTCCTTCCAGCAGCAGGCCATTCCTTCCAGCAGCAGGGCACCTTCCTTCCAGCAGCAGGGCACCTTCCTTGCAGCAGCAGGGCAGTCCTTACAGCAGCAGGGCAGTCCTTCCAGCAGCGGGGCAGTCCTTCCTGCAGCAGGGCAGTCCTTCCAGCTGCAGGGCAGTCCTTCCAGCTGCAGGGCAGTCCTTGCAGCAGCAGGGCAGTCCTTGCAGCAGCAGGGCACCTTCCTTCCAGCAGCAGGGCACCTTCCTTCCAGCAGCAGGGCACCTTCCTTCCAGCAGCAGGGCACCTTCCTTCCAGCAGCAGGGCACCTTCCTTCCAGCAGCAGGGCACCTTCCTTCCAGCAGCAGGGCACCTTCCTTCCAGCAGCGGGGCAGTCCTCCCAGCAGCGGGGCAGTCCTTCCTGCAGCAGGGCAGTCCTTCCTGCAGCAGGGCAGTCCTTCCAGCAGCTGGGCAGTCCTTCCAGCAGCTGGGCAGTCCTTCCTGCAGCAGGGCAGTCCTTCCAGCTGCAGGGCAGTCCTTGCAGCAGCAGGGCAATCCTTCCAGCAGCAGGGCACCTTCCTTCCAGCAGCAGGGCACCTTCCTTCCAGCAGCAGGGCACCTTCCTTCCAGCAGCAGGGCACCTTCCTTCCAGCAGCAGGACTTCCAGCAGCAGGGCAGTCCTTCCAGCAGCGGGGCAGTCCTTCCAGCAGCGGGGCAGTCCTTCCAGCAGCTGGGCAGTCCTTCCTGCAGCAGGGCAGTCCTTCCTGCAGCAGGGCAGTCCTTCCAGCTGCAGGGCAGTCCTTCCTGCAGCAGGGCAGTCCTTCCTGCAGCAGGGCAGTCCTTCCAGCTGCAGGGCAGTCCTTGCAGCAGCAGGGCAATCCTTCCAGCAGCAGGGCACCTTCCTTCCAGCAGCAGGGCACCTTCCTTCCAGCAGCAGGGCACCTTCCTTCCAGCAGCAGGGCACCTTCCTTCCAGCAGCAGGGCACCTTCCTTCCAGCAGCAGGGCACCTTCCTTCCAGCAGCACGGCAGGTCTTCTAGCAGCAGGGAACCTTCCTTCCAGCAGCAGGGCAGTCCTTCCAGCAGCGGGGCAGTCCTTCCAGCAGCGGGGCAGTCCTTCCAGCAGCAGGGCAGTCCTCCCAGCAGCAGGGCAGTCCTCCCAGCAGCAGGGCAGTCCTTCCAGCAGCAGGGCAGTCCTTCCAGCAGCAGGGCAGTCCTTCCAGCAGCAGGGCAGTCCCTCCAGCAGCAGGGCAGTCCTTCGAGCCGCAGGGCAGTCCTTCCAGCAGCGGGGCAGTCCTCCCAGCAGCAGGGCAGTCCTCCCAGCAGCAGGGCAGTCCTTCCAGCAGCGGGGCAGTCCTTCCAGCAGCAGGGCAGTCCGTCCAGCAGCAGGACAGTCTTCCGGCCGCAAGGCAGTCCTCCCAGCAGCAGGGCAGTCCTCCCAGCAGCAGGGCAGTCCTTCCAGCAGCAGGCCATTCCTTCCAGCAGCAGGGCACCTTCCTTCCAGCAGCAGGGCACCTTCCTTCCAGCAGCAGGGCAGTCCTTACAGCAGCGGGGCAGTCCTTCCTGCAGCAGGGCAGTCCTTCCAGCAGCGGGGCAGTCCTTCCAGCAGCAGGGCAGTCCTTCCAGCTGCAGGGCAGTCCTTCCAGCTGCAGGGCAGTCCTTCCAGCTGCAGGGCAGTCCTTCCAGCTGCAGGGCAGTCCTTCCAGCAGGGTAGGGCAGTCCTTCCAGCAGCGGGGCAGTCCTTCCAGCTGCAGGGCAGTCCTTCCAGCAGCAGGGCACCTTCCTTCCAGCAGCAGGGCACCTTCCTTCCAGCAGCAGGGCACCTTCCTTCCAGCAGCGGGGTAGTCCTTTCAGCAGCAGGGCAGTCCTCCCAGCAGCAGGGCAGTCATCCCAGCAGCAGGGCAGTCCTCCCAGCAGCAGGGCAGTCCTTCCAGCAGCAGGGCAGTCCTTCCAGCAGCAGGGCAGTCCGTCCAGCAGCAGGACAGTCCTTCCAGCCGCAGGGCAGTCCTTCCAGCAGCGGGGCAGTCCTCCCAGCAGCAGGGCAGTCCTCCCAGCAGCAGGGCAGTCCTTCCAGCAGCGGGGCAGTCCTTCCAGCAGCAGGGCAGTCCGTCCAGCAGCAGGACAGTCTTCCGGCCGCAGGGCAGTCCTCCCAGCAGCAGGGCAGTCCTCCCAGCAGCAGGGCAGTCCTTCCAGCAGCAGGCCATTCCTTCCAGAAGCAGGGCACGTTCCTTCCAGCAGCAGGGCACCTTCCTTCCAGCAGCGGGGCAGTCCTTACAGCAGCGGGGCAGTCCTTCCTGCAGCAGGGCAGTCCTTCCAGCAGCGGGGCAGTCCTTCCTGCAGCAGGGCAGTCCTTCCAGCTGCAGGGCAGTCCTTCCAGCTGCAGGGCAGTCCTTCCAGCTGCAGGGCAGTCCTTCCAGCTGCAGGGCAGTCCTTCCAGCAGGGTAGGGCAGTCCTTCCAGCAGCGGGGCAGTCCTTCCAGCTGCAGGGCAGTCCTTCCAGCTGCAGGGCAGTCCTTCCAGCAGCAGGGCACCTTCCTTCCAGCAGCAGGGCACCTTCCTTCCAGCAGCGGGGTAGTCCTTTCAGCAGCAGGGCAGTCCTCCTAGCAGCAGGGCAGTCCTCCCAGCAGCAGGGCAGTCCTTCCAGCAGCAGGGTAGTCCGTCCAGCAGCAGGACAGTCCTTCCAGCCGCGGGGCAGTCCTTCCAGCAGCGAGGCAGTCCTTCCAGCAGCGGGGCAGTCCTCCCAGCAGCAGGGCAGTCCTCCCAGCAGCAGGGCAGTCCTTCCAGCAGCAGGGTAGTCCGTCCAGCAGCAGGACAGTCCTTCCAGCCGCGGGGCAGTCCTTCCAGCAGCGGGGCAGTCCTTCATGCAGCAGGGCAGTCCTTCCAGCTGCAGGGCAGTCCTTCCAGCTGCAGGGCAGTCCTTCCAGCAGGGTAGGGCAGTCCTTCCAGCAGCGGGGCAGTCCTTCCAGCAGCAGGGCACCTTCCTTCCAGCAGCAGGGCACCTTCCTTCCAGCAGCAGGGCACCTTCCTTCCAGCAGCGGGGCAGTCCTTCCAGCAGCGGGGCAGTCCTTCCAGCAGGGTAGGGCAGTCCCTCCAGCAGCGGGGCAGTCCTTCCAGCAGCAGGGCACCTTCCTTCCAGCAGCAGGGCACCTTCCTTCCAGCAGCAGGGCAGTCCTTCCAGCAGCGGGGCAGTCCTTCCTGCAGCAGGGAAGTCCTTCCAGCAGCGGGGCAGTCCTTCCAGCAGCGGGGCAGTCCTTCCAGCAGCAGGGCAGTCCTCCCAGCAGCAGGGCAGTCCTTCCAGCAGGAGGGCAGTCCTTCCAGCAGCAGGGCAGTCCGTCCAGCAGCAGGACAGTCCTTCCAGCCGCAGGGCAGTCCTTCCAGCAGCCGGGCAGTCCTTCCAGCACCATTTAAAAGGATTCTAAATTGAAAGTCATTTGAATGTAAACACTATTTTTCTATTTGTTTCAAACTGAAGTTTTCTCTTATTAAGTTTAATAAGATAACCCAGTGTTAGCCTATGGGAAAGATAGGCCTATGCAGTGAAAAACGACTTTTGGAGTTTTTCACTGCTTGGAAAACACACATGTCCTACTTTATAAATACAATGCATCCTGCCCTTGTAGGTATTAAAAAGTAAGTTTGAGGCCTGATGCAAGGTTTATTTTTCCAGGTTGAAATGTCAGTTTGAAGCACAGTGGCAAGCCTGAGCCATGTTTTAAAAGGCTACTTTAGTGAGTGGCATAACAAGTGCTTCTGCCCACTAGTAGCATTTAATTTACAGGCCCTGGGTAGAGGTAGTACCAGTTACTAGGAACTTGCAAGTAAAGTAAATATACCAATCGGGTGTAAACCAATGCCAACATGTTTTTAAGGGAGAATCAGTGGGAGCTGGGAGGCTTTGACTGCAGAATCCATGGAGATAAAGCGCAATGGATTGCACCCCACATTTGACCCATTAAAGTTAATCTGATGGATGCATTTTATGTGTAAATAACCCCAGCCTGGGATTGAATAAAGGGCTTTGAATGCGCATCCTCGTGCACCTTAGGACTTCCAGTGCACAGTGGGTTCTTATGTAACACGTCATAACAACAAAAGATGTCTGTGGGTCAAAGGAAACAAGGGTTCAAATGCTTTGTACAAATTTGTGGCACATCTAAAAGTGACAAAGAAGAAGTGATAGTGCAAGTGTGTGACAAAAAGCACTAAATTCCTTGAGTTGGGAAAAAGTACCCATCAGTTCCCACTCGGTACCGCCCTAGTTATCATTTGGGCCCTCCGTAACCCAGGAGAGAGTGCTGTCCGTCACTAGATGTTGCTGTAACGGACAATCAACTCAGGATGAATATGTGTTTTTGGCGGTGATACCGAAAATAATGTCAGTGCAAAAAGGGGTAACTGAATTGCAGTGCAAGACTGTATGGTGAAAAATTGTGAGATATTATAAAATTGGATAGAAATGAGTAGAAGTTAGCAAGTTTAATGGTTCCTCTCAGTTCTCCCAACATTAAAAACAATATAGTGCGCCAACAGATTTAACAGAATATCTGTTTGCAGAAGGGGTCAATATGTTTCAGCATATGTGGCAAAGAGATCCACCACTGCTTAATTCAGGACCAGTATGTTAAAGCTACTGCAATAATAACAGAAATGATATCACCTGTATGTTTCAGGTCATATTCAATGTCCTCCAATACTCTGAGGAAAACGTTGCGCCCAAGCAGGAAACACAGAGAACCACAAGGGAAGGGAAAAATACAAACATTACTATGTTGTCAAACCACATAATACAATTAGTACAATATGCCACATGAGTATGGTGAAGTATCCCATTACCCAGGTTGAAAAAATCGCTTACCTAGTAGGTAGGAGAAAAATGCATCACCCCACCTGGCTGCAGCACCGGCGAGTGGAGCACCGCTCTAGTTAAAAGACAAAACAGGACAAACACATTCACATTCACAAACTTACTGGTATAGAGAAGATAAGGGGATGATTTTTCTGAGTGGTATTGGCGCTTTACAAAGTATCAGCAAATCGGTATTTGAGTCACTATTTTAGTTGTTGGGTGCCTAGGTATGGGTCATCATCCTTGCCCACGAATGATCAATGGATCCAAAATGTATATTCAGTCCTATCACACCAACTTTGAGTATTCACAAGAACAAAATGTCACAATTAAATTCACAAAGTCAAATCAGATTGAGATTATATATATGGTTCATTTAATCCTTAAGGCTTTCTCCAAGTCCAGCCAGAGGTTGTAACTGTCTCACCTCTTGCTAGACTGTCAAATAGCTCTGCCGCCTCTTTACCTCTATCCATTTTGTGTTATTCAGTATATCCTAATGCCTTTGTAGGTAAAGAGGCGGCAGAGCTATTTGACCGCCTTAAGGATTAAATGAACCATATATATAATCTCAATCTGATTGAGTGATGAACCAGGCCCAGCAGTGGGTACTGGGCCCAAACAAGACACTCAAAAACTTTCAAAGGCTCAGGTCGAGGCATCGCCAAAAGGTCTTAGCCAAGATCATGTCAAACATTCTATAGCCCCGCATCTCGGCCCGGCTAAGAATATCTCACACGAAAAAAGCGAAACCGAAAGCTATCAAGCCAAAATCGAAACCGAAACTGCTAAAGACAGCTTTCGGATCGACAAGTGCGAAAACATCGGATTTGACGTCGACGAAAAGTGTTGATGACCCTGCGGGGTCCACCACAAAGGGTGTCGAGCCGAAGATTGGTGCGCTAAAGTCCATCGCTAAAGCCAAGAACGTCGAACCGACGAGGTCGGCGTCGATAGACAGCAACACAAACAAAGGACTCGAGTCTAGGACGGTCCTCGAACCGAGGCACTGAGTCGAAAAACAACAGGTGGTCAAAGCCCTTGAGCCGAAATCCAAAGGGGCCTCGAAGGAGCAAGTCGAATCAAAGAAAAGGAGCGCGCCTCCATCGCAACAAGTGCCGAAGTCGACGCAAGGCCTGAAGCACGACAACAAGGCGAAATCCGTCGGCCCCCTCTCAACACCGGCCTCCAAGCCACCGATAAAATTTGGACTGCCCCCGACAGCGCGGCCTAAAATGGTCGATCCGAAAACAGGGATCGAATCAACCAGAACCGTGTCACTTGGAAAAAGGACTCATCCTCTAGAAGAGGACGTTCTGTACCAGGAGCCATCCTATAATGATCAGTCAAAGCTCCATATCGACGCCGACACCGGCAGACTTTCTGTTTATCAAAGAAAGATCAGGTCTGAAAAACCTCTGGAATCATATAAAATTCCCCTAAAAAAGAAAAAAGATTCTTCAACATCGCCTGCCCATTTCGAACGGGTGAGGTACCATGGCCAGGACACTTCGGCATACTCACCCACACGCTCTAATGAGGATATGGGGTATGACTATGGGGAACAATATACTTACCCTGCGGACAATGATCAAGATGACCATACTCAAACCTGGACAGACCCTGTCGACCAGGGGAAGTCACAAACGATCCCTGATACTCCATCTTATCCTGTAAAAACTTCGCCAACAGAGGATACAACAGCGTTTAACGCATTAATAGAGAGGGCAGCCCATAATCATGATGTGGACATGCATGCTGACCCAATTGGGGAGGATTTCTTGTTTGACACTTTCTCCACTTCTGAAAGATCAGTTAAAACATTACCAATGTTAAAGGGTGTCCTCAAACACGCCGGAGACATCTTTAAGGAAACCACAAGAGCAAGGGTTGTTAACCCTAGAATTGAAAGAAAATACAGACCGGCGCCTGTGGACCCTACATACATTAAGGGACAGCTGCCGTTGGACTCTTTGCTGGTCTCCAATGCTCGTAAACGTGCCAACTCCCAAGCTACTGGTGATGCTCCTCCTCCAGACAAAGAGTCTAAAGTATTAGAAGCTTCTGGGAAGAGGGTGGCTGCTCAAGCAGCTAACATCTGGAGAATTTCAAACACACAGGCCCTATTAGCCAGATACGATAGGGCACATTATGACACTCTAGAGCAACTGCTACAACATTTGCCTGATGCCTACAAGGAAGGTGCAGAAACACTCATACAAGAGGGGAACTAATATCCAACGCTTCCATTAAATGTGCGTTGGACGTGGCAGACACTGCAGCCAGGGCCATCAACACAAGTGTTATGCTCAGAAGGCATGCTTGGTTGCGCATCTCGGGTTTCAAACCAGAGATTCAAACCACATTGCTAAATCAGCCTGTAAACCCTGATTTTTTATTTGGTCCTGATGTGGGCACAATCTTGGAGAAGATTAAAAAAGACACAGAGACAGCCAAATCTATGGGGGCCTTGCAGTCACAGCAATTCAGGGGAGGTTCCTTTCGTGGCTCCAATAACAGAGGAGCTACAAGAGGCCAGGCATCCCAGCAGACTCAATACAATAAAGGGAACACGCAAACCACCTATAATAAGACTAACAGAGGTGGATACCGTGGCAACAGCAGTAAAGGCAGAGGACGAGGAAATAACAACTCCAGATCCTCCGCCAATACTAAACAGTGACGCCTTGTCGCTGCCCCCAGACCATGTAACACCAGTCGAGGGCAGATTGCAACAGTTCCTGCCAGTCTGGGAAAGCCTTACCACAGACAGGTGGGTGAGACAGCTTACTCAGTACGGTTATTGTCTAGAGCTAACATCCACTCCACCCAATATACCCCCCAAAAACCGTCCTATGTCCGCAGAGCACATAGACTTATTGCAGCAAGAAGTTCTCAGTATGCTGCAAAAAGGGGCCATAGAAATCATCCCTATACAAGAACAAGGTACAGGGGTGTACTCTCTGTACTTTTTAATCCCCAAAAAGGACGGGTCTCTCAGGCCAATACTAGACCTCAGGCCCCTAAACCAATACATCTTATCAGAACATTTTCACATGCTCACTTTACAGCAAGTTCTACCACTACACAGTTAGGGAGACTTGCGTATTTCCACATACCAATACATCAGCACACAGGAAGTATCTCAGGTTTACCATCCAAAATCAGCACTACCAGTTCAAGGTACTGCCTTTTGGGGTGACAACAGCCCCCAGGGTGTTTACCAAGTGCCTAGCGACAGTAGCTGTGCACCTACGGAGGAACCATATTCACGTCTACCCCTATCTGGATGACTGGCTTATCCAAGCAAAGTCAGCCCAGCAATGTGCCAGCCACATGTCAGCCTCAGCCGCACTTAATGCCCTGCATTGGCTCCCAATCCACAAACACATCCTTTTCAAAATACTGGTCATCACTTTCAGAGCATTTCACTCACAAGGGCCAAAGTACCTGTCAAGGGGCTTCAAACGCTATCTACCAGCACGGAGCCTTAGGTCCGCTAACCAAAACCTATTGGTGACCCCCAAATTTAGGCTAGCTACCAAAGGGGGAAAGTCCCTTGTTGTCCTGGGCGCTAAGGCATGGAATAAACTGCCATTCCAGCTTTGGCAACTCCCCACAGAAATCCAGTTTAGGAAAGAACTCAAAACCTGGATCTTCGCCCTTACTGATACTGCCTGTAGAGACTTAGTTTAAAGTGTATAGGACCCTCCAAACTTTGTCAGTCAGCTGGCCTATCTCCATCTGGCTGGGGTACTTGGCGCCAAGATGCTCCCCGGAGTGGTAGTCGCGCTTTATAAATATACTTTTACATTACATTTACATTACATGTCCCACACTACTCACCTCCTACACAACCTCGGTTTCTCATTGAACTACCAAAAGTCTCATCTTCAACCCGCCCACGTACAACAGTACCTGGGAGCAACAATAGACACTCCGGCAGCAAAGGCGCAGCCAAACTCAGCAAGAATCAACAGCATTCAATTACTGATTCAGAAATTCAGACCCCAACACTTGCTCACAGCAAGGGTGTTTATGCAGTTAATAGGCATGATGGCCTCCTGCATCTTCATAGTCCCTCACGCGAGACTACACATGCGTCTGCTTCGGGAGTGCTTAGCACGGCAGTGGAACCAGTCTCAAGGACAATTGAAAGACCTAGTGTTGGTGACCGGTCGCGCATACAGCTCTCTGCATTGGTGGAACCCACAAAACCTTTGCAGGGGACGACCGTTCCAAGAGCCTGTGCCACAATTAGTGCTGACGACGGACGCATCTCTCCTGGGATGGGGAGCGCATGTCCTCCATTACACAGTGCAGGGCCTATGGACGACACAGCAAAAGAGGATGCACATCAACCTGCTAGAACTGATGGCAATCTTTATGGCAATGAAGGCGTTCAAGGTACATTTGTGCAACAAAGTCGTGTTGATCCGGACGGACAACATGACTGCCATATACTACATACAAAAGCAGGGAGGGACACACTCTCCACAGTTGTCACATCTAGCGCAAAGCATGTGGAAGTAGGCCATTCAGAGGAACATATTCGTCATGGCGGAACACCTCCCGGGCTGGGACAACCAGATGGCGGACCTGCTCAGCAGACACAGCCACCAAATGCACGAGTGGGAGATACATCCCTCGGTGCTGATACCGTACTTCCAGCGGTGGGGTCACCCAGAAATAGACCTGTTCGCCACAAGGGAAAACGCAAAATGCCAAAGCTTCGCCGCCAGGTTTCCACATCCGCAGTCTCAGGGCAATGCGATATGGATGAACTGGTCAGGCAAGTTTGCGCACGCTTTTCCCCCGGCCCCGCTCATACCGCTAGTGGCACGCAAACTGAGACAACACTCACTGACACTGATCCTAGTTGCTCCAACATGGGCGCGGCAACCATGGTACACCACGTTCCTAGAACTTTCTGTGGTTCCTCATCAAAGGCTGAGATTAACACCCAGTCTTTTAACGCAGAGCCATAGCGGCATTCAGCACCCAGATCCGCAACAGTTGAACCTTGCGGTCTGGCTCCTGAGGTCATAGAGTTTGGTTACCTAAACTTGCCTCCCGATTGTATGAATATTATCAAAGAGGCAAGGAGACCTACAACCAGAGCATGCTATGCGGCAAAGTGGAAACGATTTGTCATCTATTGTACCAATAATGATCAAAATCCGCTAGATACATCTACTCAAAACATCATATGTTACCTCTTACATTTACACAGATGCAATCTGGCTTACAGTTCCATCCGTATACATTCAGCTGCGGTGGCAGCTTATCTTCAGAACAGGCAGCACCTTTCACTCTTCAGATTACCTGCTATTAAAGCTTTCCTAGAGGGACTCAAACGCATCATTCCTCCAGGACACCCGCCTTCACCTCTCTGGAACCTCAATGTGGTTCTAACTAGACTAATGGGACCACCATTTGAACCTCTACACTCCTGTGAGATACAATTCCTAACGTGGAAAGTGGCTATTCTAGTGGCGATCACGTCACTCAGAAGAGTTAGTGAGCTGCAAGCCCTGACTATTCAGGAGCCATTCATACAGATTCACGCAAATAGGGTAGGGCTGCAAACTAACCCTAAATTTATGCCAAAGGTGGTGTCCCAGTTTCACATCAATCAAGCTATAGAACTGCCAGTATTCTTCCCTAATCCTGATTCTGTGGCAGAACAGGACAAAAAATTTTCAGAAAGACTAAGCAACTGTTTGTTGCCTTTTCACCACAGCACAAAGGCAACCCCATTTCTAAATCGGGTATAGCCAGATGGATTGTTAAGTGCATACAAATCTGTTATCAAAAAGCTAAACTCACATTAACAGTTCCCTCAAGAGCGCATTCAACACGCAAGTTAGGGGCATCCATGGCTTTCCTAGGAAACATTCCTCTAGAAGACATATGTAAGGCAGCCACGTGGACTACCATACATACATTTACCGAACACTACTGTGTAGATGTACACTCCAAACAGCAGGCAGCTGTCGGGCAGGCTGTACTCAAAACTCTTTTTTTAAACTGCTGCAGCTGGCACGGGCAACCGCCGCTAGGAGGAGACTGCTATACATTCTATGCACAAGATGTGAATTCAGCAGCCCACATGCCTCGAACGGAATATGCTACTTACCAGTATGCATCTGTTCTTGGCATGTAGGGCTGCTGATATTCACATCGCCCTCCCTCCTCCCCGGTGCCCATCGCAGCTGTTGCATTCAGAATTACTCTCTGGCATGGACATCACTTACTGTATCATACTCCATCCCTGCCACAATGGCGAAAAACAATCTGGGGATGGAGGCGATGCCCATGCGCACTGTAGTCCAGGGGAGGAGCCACCTATCTCGTGATACTTCGAAGACTCTTCCAGGACAACAATGTGCAATCATACGGACCCAACACTAGGCAGCGATCTATGCACAAGATGTGAATATCAGCAGCCCTACATGCCAAGAACAGATGCATACTGGTAAGTAGCACATTCCTTCCTTTGACCCACAGACATCTTTTGTTGTTATGACGTATTATTGGGGCACGTGTCTGTATGTAAAGGTAAAGGTAAAGGTAAGAATACTTGTAAAGCGCACTGTTACTCCATCTCGTAGTGTCCTGGCGCTGTATACCGCTGGGGAACCCGCCCTGTCCTTTCCCTGTGAGATGGTCCCTCCTGGGCACCTCCAAGGTGAAGCCAGGCATCCCCGGCGTTGATGGGGCCGTTGTGGAGATTAAGCAAGTTATTGCCCAGAGTTGCAGAGTGGGACCCATGGTTAGCGTAGGCACCTCGGCGAGAATTATCGAGTCCGCGGACATTGACCCAAGACCCCGCCGCGTCGGGAATTGAACATTGGTCCCGGGCCGATCTCTGCTTCAGGGTCTGCCGCTCTAACCATTGAGCCACACTTCTCCACACGTAGGTCGTTATTCCTGCCCTTGGATTCTCGTTAAAACCTTTGTTTCTTGTTCTTATTTAGCACACCTCATTCTACACAACTATATACACAAATGAGGAGTCCAGACGGTAATATTTTATATCAATAATAAAATGAATTTCCATGCTGATCCTATGGATCGCCCATAGAAGAAATGCACAGATAGATCCTATAGATGCCACAGACAGGTTCAGCCAGAGATAAAGGAAGAATCCTAAGAAGTAACCGTGCCTCGAGGTCACAGCGTATAGTGACATGAATTCTCCTCTCTACAGAGATAGTATGGTACGCTAATCCCATTAAAAGTTCTAGATCAGGAAATATGGGGTTTACCGTGGCAGTGATTGTGTGTTTATTAGCCCATGGTTCTAGAGCGGCGATGAAGGGGTTTAAAGTTATAGGTATTGCGTGCTAATCCCTTCAAGGTTCTAGAGCAGTGATGATGGTGATTACAGCTGCAGGGATTGTGTGCCTGTCTCCCTCTGTTGTGAGGGTATGTGGGCAGAGATCTGTGGGCAGGGTTCAGTGGGTAGAGATCTGCTAAGGGCAGAGATCTGTGGGCAGAGATCTCCCAAAGTACTGCAGCTTTTGAATATTCCTTATTGCTGGTAATAAAATTGAGGTTACCCACTTTGATGGTGAGCAGCGTAACAACCCGAGAAGGATGAAAGGGTGAGTTTGCCTTGCTGGAACCATAGTTGTGTCTTACAGGTCAGACAGTTGCCAGCAGTGAGCACTTACCTCACTGAACCCTCTTGTAAACTTGAATATGTTTTTAGAGGGACTTGTGCTCTAAAGTTCTAGAGCAGCGATGATGGAGTTTGCAGTAACAGATGTTGTGTCATAATCCGTCCAAGGTTGTAGAGGAATGGCTTACATTTTTGTCCTCAAATCACCATCCAGCTAAGTGAGCTGTGAGCCTAGACGCCTCCCCCCGGAGTGACTAGCGTGCATGCATGCTGAATATTTCGTATAGTTTTGCCCTTTTTAAGAAAGGAGAACTGCCCATTTCTCAGCAAGATAGAGGTGCAATCATAGGATGTTACAATTTACTTTGCCATATCACAAAGCAACACCATATTTTCTCTTCTGAGGCCAACTTGCACTCCAAGTCCAGTCTACTGACATCTCTTACAGATCTGAGCCTTTCTGATACCTTTGGCGGGTTGGGGGTAATCCATTTCTTACAGATTTCCTTTCTTGCTATAAATATCAGCAAACATATCAGCAAGGCAAATTTCACAAAACATCACAATTTAAACCAGCCGCCCCCGTTCTTGAGATATACAGAACCCAGGCAAGGTCAGCAGCTATGTATGGTGCAGAACTTTGGGGGCATAAGAATGCACTGAGTCTACTAAAGGTTGAGCAGGCCTTTATGAGAAATCTGGTGAGTTTACCCAAAAGCACCCCTCTCATACCACTGCGACTAGACTTGGGCCTTGAGTCCATTAAAGAACTGATATCCGCACGACCCCTGCTCTTCTGGAGAAGGCTCTGGTCCATACCGGAGCTTGTCGATTACAGAGCGGAATTTGCTGCAGTTTTGGGGCGGATAAAGAACAAAAATATTCCCTGGTTACTTCACATCAAGGCCCTTTCCTACCAAATTGGCTTGCCTCAACAGTGGGAGTCTCCTGAGGAGAGTTGCCCGAGGTTGCAGAGGTCTGAGCTGTTGGCCTCTCTTAGACATTATAGTTTTAAAGTGTTACACTCTTCGACAACTCTGGGTAAGCTGTCCACTGAATTCCTGCAAGTGAAAATTGCACCCATGAGGTAGGAATTTTTAGATTTAGTGCAGCCTCCCCTTGCAAGGAAATTGTACACCCAACTAAGACATGGCTGCCTGCCCATTGGGGCACTGACTTCAAAATGGGCTGATTCAGAGGAGGGAACCTGCCCAGCTTGCAACAACAGTACAGAAGATATTGCGCATGTTCTGTTCTTCTGCCCGGCGTATACTAAAATACGGAAATGCTGGTTGACACCGCTGTGCAGAAACTTGGGACTTAAACAATGCGCACAGGCTTGTAGAGTTTTAACATAGTACACCTCCCCTCCTATTGTTTTTTCGGTTTCCAGCTTCCTACATGGTATGTGGCGCAGAAGGACTACTTTTGTTATAAGGAACTAACTGGGGTACCAGTCCTCTTTTTGATAACTTACTGTTTAATAACTTTTTAAACTGTTTTATTATTGGATTTTATCATTGTGACTGTTTGTATTTTATTCGCACTTTTATGGTCAACGACCAAAATAAAGTTATCAAAAAAAGTTTTAATGGATAATCCAGGTGGGCCTCGACCTTGCATGGACACAATGAGGTCAGTGGGTAACGTGTCCAGATGTCTGGCATGAGGAGCACCTGATTGCTGTGTTCTGATTGGCCATATGTTCCTAACTAATGTGGCATCTGAATTTTTGGTGTTTTAGGAGCACGCATACCCCCTCCAGCCATGCGTGCTTTATTGGGTCCAATCTCTGGCCATGCGTGCTTTACTTGGGCCTATCCCCCTTGACCATTGTAGTGTCGCTGCTCTTATCTGTGGGATTGATCTAACGTTTAATGTCCATGCATTTGTCTGCCGGCTGCTTGCCACCCCACCTGTAACCTGTCAATCAATAACCTCAGGCCTAGGTCTCAGTACTTGCTTGACTACATATTTGCGAGTCAGGTTGATGTGGAGTTCACAACGGGCAAAATCGGTAAAAATTACGCAATTTCGTTGGCATAAATGAATGTATTGTTTCTCATATCAGCATTGATTTCTTTCCATATTCACAATGGCATACCTTAGTTAGGGTTACGTCTGGTATTTCCTCCAAACTCTGAGTTACCTTGATTCCTAGATACCTAACATGGGTTCCAGTTTGAAGCCATACCTTCTCTTTAGCCCATGTCATAATCTCTGTCTTTCCTTTATAGATTAAATACCCTGAAAGACCCCCAAATCTCTGGCATGCATCTCAAGCTTAGGAACAGAGAGCTCTCGGTATGATGTATACAGAACTATGTCCTCAGCATACAGCGCTATTTTGGTTGGTAACCCTGCAGCTTCAAAAGGAAGAATGGTCTTATCCCGCTGATCATCTGGGGAAAGGGCTCAATGTATACTCAGAGCAGAATTGACAACACAGGACACCCCTGCCTAGTTTCCCTGGATATCTGAAAAGAAGCTGTAAATTCGCCATAAACCAAAATCTTGGCTGCCGGCACCTTATTTTACATTTGAACAACTCCAGTAACATTGCTGCTGAGACCATAATTCTGCAATACCTCCCAAAGATAGACCCAAATAACCCTATCAAATGCTTTAGTAGCATCAATTCTTACAATTGTAAACAGGAGATTAAATGCCTCGGCCGTATCATTTGCAGCGATAATGCGATGGGATAATCCATACAGCTGTCTGTCAGGCACAAACCCCTTTTGATCGAAATGGTTTGAAGGATATCTGACAACCTCTTAGCCAAGATTCCTGTGATCATTTTGTAATCACAGTTCTACCACGATATAGGTATATAGGAATCTGCTAACCTAGCATCTTTACCCCGCTTATGGATCATAACTACAGTTGCCTCATACTAGGAAGGTGGAATTTAACAGCTCTCCAGAGAGATCTCATTAAAACAAGACACCCAGAAAGGGACCAACGAGTTTAACAATTTTTTTTATAGTATTTCGATGGGATCCCGTCTGGTCCAGCTGCTTTCCCTTTACTGAGCCTCCTAACCTGTTCCCTTCTCCCTCTGTGATCCCCTCTGGGCCAGCTGCTTTCCCTTTACTGAGCCTCCTAACCTGTTCCCTTCTCCCTCTGTGATCCCCTCTGGGCCTGCTGCTTTCCCATTACTGAGCCTCCTAACCTGTTCCCTTATCTCTCCCTCTGTTTTCCCGTCTGCTGCTTTCCCATTACTGAGCCTCCTAAACTGTCCCCTTATCTCTCCCTCTGTGATCCCCCCCGGGGCCTGCTGCTGTCCCTTTACTATCCCTCCTAACCTGTTCCCTTATCTCTCCCTCTGCGATCCTTGCCCTAAGCTCTTAAATCTGCTGTTCCGTAAGATGAGGGATATCTTTGTTTTGCTACCAATCTTTCATTACTAAGGGGTATGGGTTCAAATCTGCCATATATATCCCACTAAGACAACCCAAGATCTTGGTTGTAGAGGATGGTGACAATGTTTACACTGGCAGGGGTTGGGTGTGGCAGTGTTGTGTTGTGGGTACTGGCAGGAATGCACGTGGACCTCAGTTAAGAAGGTATTTATTAAGTATATACACAAGACTCCACCAGGAGCAGATGTAACCTGTTAGTCAGCCCCCCTCAGTATGAACAGTAACTCACACTAAGCACTGGTCCGCAGGCGCTGCTCTTAGTACTGAATATTATTTCAAATATAAGTCTTTTGTGATGCTCATACTCTGTTCCTGTAGCGGTCATTGCTGTTTAGTAAAAAGATGTTGTGTGTGTTTTTACAGGTGTAAAAATGTGAAGATTCAGAGCCCAGTGATGGCGGTGAAGAGTTATAAAGGTAAATATCATTGGGACGATTAGCTCTGTATGTTACTGTTCATGAAAAGCGTGTGGTATGGCATGGTATGGTTTTGTGGTATGGTATAGAATGTTATGTTCGTTTGGTATGGTATAGTGTGTATGGGATGGTATTGTATGGCTTGGAACGTTATGATTGGATGGGAGGGTGTGGTGTGCTATGGGTTGGGATCATGGTACAATATGGTATGAAGGGATGGTTTGATTTGGAATGGGATGTTGTTAAATTTTAATTTGCTTTCAATTGGATGGCCTGGCATGGATTGGTGTGGTATGCTATGGAATGGTATGGCGTGGAATGTTCAGGTGGTATGGTATGGGGTAGGAAGGGATTAGATGCGATTGGATGGTATGGTATGGAACTTTATGGAATGGTAGGTTATGGGATGTTATAGTGGTATGGTATGGAACGTTATGATGGGATGGGATGGTGTGATGTGCCATGGGGCAGGATTATAGTATAATATGGGATGCCATGGAATTACACCTCAAAATTTGGAATTTACTGCGTAACACATTCTGTGTTCCAGAGTTCTAGCTCCAACAGTGACCTAACACATGCTTCTGCACTGACCCAGCGCATGCACCTACACTGACCTAGCGCATGCACCTACACTGACCTAGCGCATGCACCTACACTGAACTAGCGCATACACCTACACTGACCTAGCGCATGCACCTACACTGTCCCAGCGGATGCACCTACACTGACCTAGCGCACACACCTACACTGACCTAGCACATATACCTACACTGACGTAGAGCATCCACCTATAATGCAGTGTAGTATGTGACTAGTACGGTTTACCTTGGAGTAGATATGTTGCTCTGTAACCTTACCTAGATTGAAGAAAAGCCACCTATCTGTCATGAATTGTGTGCATATAAGCCTGGAAATACTTTGAGTTCCTCTCATTTTTAGGTTTCAACTGGTCGAAAGCTGCGCACTGCGCAGCTTTTCGGCGCAGCCGAAATCTTATGTCTACAGTATGTGGCTTGGGAATCCGCCCTCTGTTCCATTGGCTAGCTCCATAAATGGGGGCTAGCCATTGGAACAGAGTTCTGTCCATCAACTGCGGAGCAGATTCGGGGTCGTTCCCGAGAATTTTAGGCTATCTGCTCACGTCATGCGGCTGGGGGCGTGTTTTTTTTTTTCTTCTTCAAAGCTTTGTTTTGCCATTTCGGATGTGTCCTTTGCAGGGGTGGGTTGCACGATGTCCCGCTGTCCGTTCCCGTCTCTGCCTCTCTAAACCTGTTCCTCAAACTCTCTCCCTAGTTGCATATGGGGTCACACAAGGAAGAGATACGGACTGGTAGAGGTGTTGCGGAGCTATGGGCTCCATCTTTGTCATCTCCGGTACCTTTTCTTTAATTAGTGACATTTTATATAGCGCGACCTTTGGCCGAGGGTGCCAGAGCGCTTTACATAAGAGTTTGTTACAAAACATAAGGTTTTAGGATTAGACATGTTACTTAAAGGTACAAACTGCATTAGGAATTGTAAAAGAAATGTTGCGGAGCTCTGGGCTCCATCTTCGGCATCTCCGGTTTATGTTCGTTTACTCAATGCAATTTATGTAACGCGGATTTTACCCGAAGGTTTCGGAGCGCTTTACATAAGAGACTGTTGCACAGGATTGCAGGCGTAGAAGTTGTAGAGTCGCACAAGGAGGAGATACAGGCAGAGAGAGGTGTGCGGAACTCTGGGTGTTTTCGGTCACGGTTAATGATTCTGCAGTGGGGGGAAGGCTCGCTCACAGAGTAAGTCACTGCCATTTATGTCTATCTAGCGGGCCGAATGATTATTTGTGTGTGGTTGGCTTGTGGGTTTAAAGCTGGCTTTGCATGGCGCGAAGGTTGCCAGTTCGGTTCCCCCTACGGGCATCAGAGATGATTGAAATAGATGCGCTCATGGTGGTGGTTACAATCAGAGTTATAAATTGCAAATGTACGAGTTGTGAAGTCACACAGGGCGGAGATGCAGACAGAGAGAGGTGTTGCGGAGCTCTGGGCTCCATCTTTGGCCTCTCCGGTTCATTTTCATTTACTTGATGCAATTTAGTATAGCGCGAACTTTGCCCAAAGGTGTCGGAGCGCTTTACATGGGAGCCCTCTTGCAAAGCATAGGAACTTAGGAGTTCTGACACTGTTTACTTTGTAAATAGGCTTTTCGCCTGTCATTCTTTTACTGCATGTGTGTTAAGAGACAGGCACAGGTCCCGGATAAAGTATCCAGGTGGGTTCGTGCACTGTAGCAATGAAGGAACGACATCAAGAGAAGCTGTGTATCTAAGGCACTAAATCGAAGGGTGAGGCGGCTGTAGCCCGATTCTGTGCTAGCCTGCATGTCACGCATTCGGTTTCGGGTGCATTACATCTGTAGGACAGTAGCAGCTGAGATGAGGTAAGGACGGGCTCATGGCAGCCTTTTGGGATATCTGTATGGTTGTAAACCCCGCTGCATTTCACACAGTGCTACTGTCCTATAATCAATGGGGAACTCGATAGTGCTGTGTGGTGTAGAGTGAGTGCAGCGTGAGTGCAGAGTGACAGTGAGTGCAGCGTGAGTGCAGAGTGACAGTGAGTGCAGAGTGAGTGCAGTGACAGTGAGTGCAGAGTGACAGTGAGTGCAGAGTGACTGGGTGCAGAGTGACTGGGTGCAGAGTGAGTGCAGAGTGACAGTGAGTGCAGAGTGACAGTGAGTGCAGAGTGACAGTGAGTACAGAGTGACAGTGAGTGCAGAGTGAGTGCAGAGACAGTGAGTGCAGAGTGAGTGCAGAGTGACAGTGAGTGCAGAGTGACAGTGAGTGCAGAGTGACAGTGAGTGCAGAGTGACAGTGAGTGCAGAGTGAGTGCAGAGTGACAGTGAGTGCAGAGTGAGTGCAGAGTGCCAGTGAGTGCAGAGTGAGTGCAGAGTGCCAGTAAGTGCAGAGTGCCAGTAAGTGCAGAGTGCCAGTGAGTGCAGAGTGAGTGCAGAGTGACAGTGAGTGCAGAGTGAGAGTGAGTGCAGAGTGAGAGTGAGTGCAGAGTGAGAGTGAGTGCAGAGTGAGTGTGAGTGCAGAGTGAGTGCAGAGTGACAGTGAGTGCAGAGTGAGTGCAGAGTGACAGTGAGTGCAGAGTGAGTGCAGAGTGCCAGTAAGTGCAGAGTGCCAGTAAGTGCAGAGTGCCAGTAAGTGCAGAGTGCCAGTGAGTGCAGACTGAGTGCAGAGTGACAGTGAGTGCAGACTGAGTGCAGAGTGAGAGTGAGTGCAGAGTGAGAGTGAGTGCAGAGTGAGAGTGAGTGCAGAGTGAGTGTGAGTGCAGAGTGAGTGTGAGTGCAGAGTGAGAGTGAGTGCAGAGTGAGTGTGAGTGCAGAGTGAGTGCAGACTGACAGTGAGTGCAGAGTGAGTGCAGAGTGAGTGCAGAGTGACAGTGAGTGCAGACTAGGTGCAGAGTGACAGTGAGTGCAGACTGAGTGCAGAGTGACAGTGAGTGCAGAGTGAGGGCAGAGTGACAGTGAGTGCAGAGTGAGTGCAGAGTGACAGTGAGTGCAGAGTGAGTGCAGACTGACAGTGAGTGCAGAGGGAGTGCAGAGTGAGTGCAGAAACAGTGAGTGCAGACTGAGTGCAGAGTGACAGTGAGTGCAGTCTGAGTGCAGAGTGACAGTGAGTGCAGACTGAGTGCAGACTGACAGTGAGTGCAGACTAGGCGCAGAGTGACAATGAGTGCAGACTGAGTGCAGAGTGACAGTGAGTGCAGAGAGGGCAGAGTGACAGTGAGTGCAGAGAGAGTGCAGAGTGAGTGCAGAAACAGTGAGTGCAGACTGAGTGCAGAGTGACAGTGAATGCAGACTGACAGTGAGTGCAGAGAGAGTGCAGATTGAGTGCAGAAACAGTGAGTGCAGAGTGACAGTGAGTGCAGACTGAGTGCAGAGTGACAGTGAGTGCAGGCTGAGTGCAGGGACAGTGAGTGCAGACTGAGTGCAGAGTGACAGTGAGTGCAGACTGAGCACAGAGTGACAATGAGTGCAGACTGAGTACAGAGTGACAGTGAGTGCAGAGTGACAGTGCACTCACTGTCACTCTGCACTCACTCTGCACTCACTGTCACTCTGCACTCACTGTCACTCTGCACTCACTCTCACTCTGCACTCACTCTCACTCTGCACTCAGTCTGCACTCACTGTCAGTCTGCACTCACTCTGCACTCACTGTCACTCTGCACTCACTGTCACTCTGCACTCACTGTCTCTGCACTCACTCTGCACTCACTGTCTCTGCACTCACTCTGCACTCACTGCCACTCTGCACTCACTCTGTACTCAGAGTGAGTGCAGAGACAATGAGTGCAGAGTGAGTACAGAGACAGTGAGTGCAGAGTGACAGTGAGTGCAGAGTGAGTGCAGACTGACAGTGAGTGCAGACTGAGTGCAGAGTGAGAGTGAGTGCAGAGTGAGCGCAGAGTGACAGTGAGTGCAGTGAGTGCAGAGTGAGTGCAGAGTGACAGTGAGTGCAGAGTGAGTGCAGAGACAGTGAATGCAGAGACAGTGAATGCAGAGTGAGTGCAGAGTGACAGTGAGTGCAGACTGAGTGCAGTGTGACAGTGAGTGCAGACTGAGTGCAGAGTGACAGTGAGTGCAGACTGAGTGCAGAGTGACAGTGAGTGCACTGGCCGCTTTGTAGAAGGCCGAGATAACATTTTTGTTCTGCTGGCATAATCTGACATACTTTTGATAAACTCATGTTGCACCTGTTATGACATTTCCGAAGTTATGCAATTACGCCACATTGCTCAATATGCCCCTTGATTTTACCTAAAATTTGTAGTAAGGTCCCTAGATGAATATTTATCCCTTGGTATAATGTATACTTTGAGTTTCTTACCCCAAACATAGGCCTTTATAGTAGAAGACATGGCATGATTTATGTGCCTTATTTATAGGTTTTGGTGCATTGATGCATTGATGTTATTGCGTTTATGTATAATGTTTAGAGTTCAGAAATCGAACTAGTGTTTTAATAATGCCAATATAGATTTATTTTTTTTGTAAGTGTGCAGCATGATTCGGTTTTAGTTTTCCTATTATTATTTGCATGCAACAAATTATTTAGGAGTTTGTTGAGCATAATTGTGTTTTGGCCCTGCACGACGTTCACTCTTGCCTTTTTTTAAGCTTTCTGAAGCTATTTGCATTGTAAATGACAATGCCATTTATTTATTTATTTTCAAAACAAACACATAAATAAAAATTTTGTCATTTACAATGCCAATAGCTCAAACTTTTCAAAAGGCGAAACCATTGCATTGTAAATGCTTGTTATTTCTTGGTATTGTATGACATTGGGAGCATTTTTATTGTTAATTTGCCAAATCGTTTTAAAATACTGCCACAATTGATGTAAAACTCATAGGCGCTTACCTGCACTTAAAATTGACTAACATTTTGCCACTTTGGCGGGAACAGAAAATCGCCATCCCTCCCCAGCGCCATTTTGGGTGTAGGGACCCGTGTTTTGGGGCACTTCCGGGGTTGAGCACTAGTTTTTTGGCCACCAGCACTTGCCTGCCTATTTAGAACAGGCAATGCAAGCGCGCAGCACACGTGCGCAGCGGGCGCGCCGGAGGCGCACCAGAGGCAAGCCCGGCCGCGCCCCGGCCGCGCACAGTGCAAGCTATGCTGTCCGCAATAGCCAAAGTCAGGGCAGGATAAAGTATTCCCGGGAACAACTTTTGAAGCTGGGCAAGAGAGGTGAGGGGGGGACTTGTCCACTGCCTGTAGCTTCGGGTTACTGTAAAAGCTCTCTGAATTGTGGGATGATTAATTGTAGATCCCTGATAAAACACTATCAGGAGGTATCTGATGCATTAGAAAATATGAACCTGGAAGTCCTCTTCTTAACAGAGACCTGGACCAGCACTGACTCACTGGTTCAAATGGGCCTCGCATATCCGGATGGATACAGAATCTTCCATAAACCAAGAACCGCTGGGAGAGGAGGGGGAGTTGGGGTGATTTTTTGGGAAACATGGGATTTTTCACCCCTACAAGTAGACGACGTCAGTGGAATTGAACTATTAGGTTTTTCACTCCAAGAGGACAAGGGCAGGCTACTCACAGGGGTGGTCTGCTATAGACTCCCAAGCGCAGATACCCAGTTCCAAGCATTTTTTAACTCCATCACAGACTTGAGCTTAACCCACTCGAGAATGATTTTCATAAAGGATTTTAATTTATGGGATAACGGTAGTTTAGACCTCCATCTGAGAGACTTAAAGCACACTTGTGAGAACTTTGACTTACATCAGATGGTACAAGAACCAATGCATTCAGGAGGTCATGTTTTGGATCTTCTGTTTGCGAATCAGGCAGAAACCGAAGTGTTCAGTATATTGCCCCAAAGCTGGACTGATCACTCTTTAATTGAATTCTGCATTACGCTACCTAATTTAGAGGTTAATAATAATCAGTCTATGACTTATCGTAAGGGAAGAGAATGGGCTAAGTTTGTAAAAAATAGGGCACTACGGACCTTCCCTGATCAGAATCTCTATAATACTCGTGTCTCTGTCGGGGAAAACAATTAAACCTACTGTAAATATATAGTTGGAACCCTTGATTTACTAGCTCCGGTAAAACGTCTTAAAAACAGGAAAAAAATGTCTGCCCCCTGGTATAATGATGAGCTAAAACAACTACGGACAGTACGCAAAAAGGCCAAAAGAAAATGGAGGAGGGCCTATTTAGAATCAGACAAAAAAAGACCTGAGATTAGCACAGACTCAGTATAAGGAGTCCATTGCCAAGGCCAAAGCAGATTATTATGCTAAGTCTATCCTGCAAGCTCCAAATAGCACTAAAGCGCTTTTTAATATCTTTAGGAGTTTATCTAATCCCGCCTGCACGAGCAATAAGGTGGGCGCGACACAGAAACTTTGTGACGAGATTGCCGTTTTCTTCAGAGAAAAAATAAATACAATTGTTGGAGAACTACGTCCGAGCAGCAGGGAGGTTCCAGCTCGGAAGTCTAATACAGGACCTCAGGTAGATGCCTTTATGGAAATCTTTCCAGTCCTAACGGAGGATTCTTTTAACCAGCTTGCCCAGAGTGTTTCCTCGGGTTCCCCGTTAGATCCCCTTCCACATAAAATCTGGAAAACATTTGGACAAGAAATCTTCCCATGGCTATGGAAGATCTGTTGTCAGTCGCTGGAGGAAGGAGAGGTACCTGAGGTATGGAAGCAAGCAGTGGTGACCCCACTGTTAAAAAACGCATCTCAGGATCCCACTAATCCAGCAAATTTTAGACCGATTTCCCTCCTGCCATACCCGATCAAAATTAGAGAAGTCAGTTAGCAGAATTCTATCATGCTATCTTGAGGAAAATTCTTTGCTGGACAGGGACCAATTTGGCTTCCGCCCGGGACACGGCTCTGAGACTGCTTTGGTAACCGTAATGAATAATCTGTGAATGCGTGCTGACAATGGGAACTCCTCTGTCCTAGTGTTATTGGACATGTCAGCCGCATTCGACACTGTGAGCCATAGAGTGCTAGTGGAGAGACTGGAAAGCATAGGGGTTAAGGGATCTGCATTGCAGTGGCTAATTTCCTACTTGTGAGGAAGACAACAGGTAGTGCCTTTGACTCCATTCATCTCGGGCAAGGCCCCAGTATCGCATGGGGTACCACAGGGCTCTGCAATTAGCCCAATTCTTTTTAACCTCTACCTGCGCCCCCTATTTCCTATTATTAAATCCTATGGGGTAGACCTGATCAACTATGCAGATGACACCCAACTGGTGTTCTCCCTGGAGGGAAAACATGCAGTATCTATGGATACCTTCCAGGAATGCATGCACCAGACTGCTGGTTGGCTCAGGGAGAATTCCCTACAGTTTAATGTGGGAAAAACAGAGGTGGTGTACTGTCCTGCCTCTAGAATATCCTGACACCTACTAGTGGAGTTTAAACTTACTCCTGAGGATGAACCCTTGACTCCGGCCAAAGTGGTGCGTAATCTAGGTGTTATGGTGGACAACAATCTCCAAATGGAATCACAGGCAAATAAAACTGCCAGTGTCTGCCTGTCCCTGTTGCGCATGCTGCGGGAGGTTCTTCCACTACTTCCAAAAGATACTCGATCTCTTGTTGTGAGAAGTATAATTCTGAGTAGACTGGACTACTGCAACTCCCTGTACTTGGGAGCACCACAATACATTGTGCAGGGGTTGCAGAGAGTCCAGTCCATGGCAGCAAAACTGGTGCTGAACAGACAGCGTGGGTCATCGACGACGGTGGCCCGGAGAGATCTTCACTGGCTGCCTATCAAGGAGAGAGTCCGTTTTAAATCTCTTTGTACTGTTTACAGAGCTGCATATGGCCAGGGCCCAGTCCCCTTGCAGGAGCTATCTACCTGGTATAATCCTTGGAGACAGCTCCGCTCCTCAACTGCAATTCTGATTACAACCTCTAGATTTAAGACATCTCGGATGGGGGCAGAGCATTTAGCGTGGCTGCTTCACGCCTATGGAATGAGTTGCCACAGAACCTTAGACAGGCTAATTCTTTGACCTGCTTTCGAGTGATTTGAAAACCTGTCTATTTCCAAGGGAGGGTTCGTAGTCTCTTTCACTGACAAATCTGACTCTGCTGTGGTGGTTATTCATCTTTCTAAGCGGCAGGATACCCGTAGGGTGGCAGTTATGCGAGATATAAGTTCCAAATTCAATTCAATTCAAATGTACTGTACTGACTTCTGCAGTTTACCTTCTAGTAGCTCTGTCACTCTGTACCATCTACTACAGTGTCACTGATAATGCACTGTGTACCATATAATGCAGAGTACTGAGTAGTACTCCATACCTTGGAGTAGCTATGTCACTCTGTGCCATCTAATGCAGTGTTCTGACTAGTCCTGTATATCTTGAAGTAGCTCTATTAATCTGTGCCATGTAATACAGTGCCTGGTACTGTATACCTTTGAGTAGCTCTGTGACTCTGTAAATATATGCAGTGCACCCAGTAGTACTGTATATCGCTGTCACTCTGTGCTGTCTAATGCACTTTACTGACTTGTACTGTATTCATTCTAATAGCTCTCTTCCTCTGTACCATGTAATATAGAGTACTGACTTGTACAGTACACTTCTTGTATATGTTACTCTGTGCCATCTAATGCAGGGTATTGAATAATACTGTATACCTTCTAGTAGCTCTGTCACTCTATACTATCAACTGCAGTGTGTCTTTGAGTAGCTCTGTCATTCTGTACCTCTGTCGTTCTGTAATATGTGCTGCAGTGTTCAGTCTAATGTGGTGTAATGTAGTATGCTGTATGGTGCAGTGTACTTAGTATTACAGTGAGCACAGTGTCTATGTGTAGCATGGTGCGTGGTGCAGTGCAGTGTGTAGTTGAATGTCCTGTCTGTAGAGCTGTTTGGTGTAGTGTGCATCGTAAATGAATGTGTGCTTTAGTGTAGTGAGCGGTCTAGTGCCGCGCTCTCTAGTGCTGCACGCTGTAGTGAGCATTCTAGTGCCGTTCTCTCTCTAGCACATGGTGCTCCTTCCAGATGTGGTGTAAATTAATCATATGTAAAAGAGAAGCAGTAATTACAGCCTTAATTTGTGTCATTAAATCTCTAATTCTGAATCTCTTCTCTGCAGTGATGGTGACTCTGGATCCTGACACAGCTCATCCTGGGCTCCTCCTGTCTGACGGGGAGAGACGTGTGAGAAACACAGGCACAGTAAAGACTCTGCCGGACACTCCCAAGAGATTCACCCGCTGGCCCTGTGTGCTGGGGAGCGAGGGGTTCACCTCAGGCAGACATTACTGGGAGGTGCAACCGCTGCAGGAGGAGGGATGGTGGAATGTGGGGGTCGCAGCAGAGCCTGTGAACAGGAAAGGAGGAAACACATGGTCACCCGAGGGGGAAGTCTGGGCTGTGTCAGGGTGTAATAATCAGTACAAGGCTCTCACCTACCCTCCAACCTCTCTGTCCCCGTGTGAGAAGCCCCTGAAGCTGGGGGTGTATCTGGACTACGAGGGGGGGCGGCTGTCCCTGTACAATGCTGACTCCTTGGAGCTTCTCTACTCCTTCCCGCAGGCCCCCTTCACACAGAGGCTCTTCCCGTACTTCTTTCTCTGGAGAGGAGCGGAGCTGAGGCTGGTGTGAGAGCTGCAGGGAGCTTCAGACCCTCATCCTTCCCTCACCCCCCTACAGGGGAGGAGCGGAGCTGAGGCTGGTGTGAGAGCTGCAGGGAGCTTCAGCCCCTCATCTTTGCCCCCGCGTGTTACAAGTGAACAGAACTCTGCAGCTGTGTCCTAATGTTACAGCATTATAGAAATTATTTTACTTACTTTCTGTCTGAATGTGCCCGAAATGTGCATTCATGTATTCAAATGGTTATCACTACTCCTGTATCCTGGTTCCTTATGAGGAATGTTCTTTAGTGACAGTATGATGCATAATGGTTTAATTCTTGATGTTGTTCTATAATAAGAATATTACTCATAAGTAACACTGCCTTTTCACTTATATACAGTATATTAAAGATTAAACTGCAGTTAAACATGTGCCTTTCCTCAGGCTGAAACATTTCCATGATAATAATATGTAAAAAACTAAACTGTCAAGCCAAACGTGCCCTTGAAATGTGCAACTAATGAGGGCAGCAACGTGACACGTGCAAACCGCTTCCTACAGCACACGTGTAATTTAGAGTCTGAGCAGAGTGCTAAAACTATTTAAATCGACCTCGCTCTTCGACACATGCGTCGCTTTCCATGAAAGCTCAACACTCACCTGACTTCAACGTCGCGCTCCAGAGAAGACTCCTGTCGCGAAGATTTCTGTTCCGGTGCTCCCATACCTGTGTTCCTCTGCAATATCTTGCGGCCCAGTGCTCTCTTCATTCCGGTGCTGCAACTCGATCCTCAACATCCTGAAAGAAAAGAAAAGACGAGCAATTCAAGGCCAAGCTGGTAACATTTGTAAAACTATCTCTGAGCCCTTCAATATCGCGGTAAGAGTTTATTACCGATTCCTTTACAAACACTTGTATTCAAGGAATATTTCATGACTAAGGGCCATATGTAGGTAGCCCAATACCGGTCGGTAATGGCCGCAATTACCGATTTTTGGCCGTTATCGACCGGTATTTGGCATATGTGATGTAGGTGGCTGGATTTAAGTAATTACCGAATGCTTAATGTAGGAGGCACTCAAGGGAGTGCATTTTTGCATTCAGGATTCAATACCGAATACCTTTGAAAAAGCAATGTTTTGCTTTTTTCTCAGTGCCATGTGGCAGACATACATGCCCTTAGGGCATGTATGTGTGCCACATGTGCACACATTCACGATTCAGGGGTGCAACAGGGTGTCAATGTGACACCCTGCACCCTTGAATATGTGCCCCCTATTACCCCCTATTAGCGATTCGGTATTTACCGAATTGGAAATAGTGAATGGCTTCCCATTCATTCCTATGGGCCTCCAGGCCCATAGGAATGAATTGGAATTACTGAATCGGTAAATACCGATTTTTTTAAATACCGAATCTTACCGATTCGATAAAATTTAACGTTTATTTTCCTACATACCATTTACCGATTCTGAAATACCGAATCGGTATTTTAGAAACGGTAAATCTAGATTACCTACATATGGCCCTAAAAGCGGTAAGAGTTTATTACCAATTTCATTTAAAAGACTTGCAGTCCAGGAATATTTCCTCACGAACCAAAAAGAAAAATAGTGCTAAAGACTCTAAGAACACTTGTATGTAATTTACAAGAATTGAGGAAATGCATAAGACACTGTGAGGATGCGGACACCCCAGACCACTTGGACATGCATAACCCAGATCTTTCGGACAGTCAACTAGGACGTTTTCTCCCTTACCTTTCTCCGTCCCCTCTTCTCTGTTTCCAGACCATACCTGAAGAGTACTGTACCTTTAATGCTCCGGGATTTCCGGGTCACGTGACAGAGTCACGTGATGACCCGGGCTTCAAGACTGGAGACGCCAGAGAAGGAAGTCGTTCGTTTGGACCAAGCCACACTGCGAGTCGGGAGGAGACGTTGGTGAGGACCTTCCTGATACCGCCGCAAGACGACGCAAGAACTCGACAAGAGGAAGCGGAGGACCCGAGGACACCAGAGAAACCCGGCTATGCCGAAGGAGCTGTCGGAGGAACAGACGGCCCCCAGACCCTAACTGGCAACGCAACTACTCCAGCCACGGCCCAGGAGGGACATGGCTGCACAAGGTACGGGGGCGTTTTAGACTCTCCTGGGGCCGCGCACTTGAGGGCAAGGGAGGGGATATAAAAGAGTAACGCAACAGTTTCTTTGGGGCTATAAAACGCGCCGCATACCACCGCCTATCGGTATGAGCACATGAGTACACTTGGTGACGGTAGTGGTGTTGAAACCCCTCCACTCCCTGGCTTCCCGCGACACTGGATAAAACCTAAGTCATTGCCCTTACGTTGCCTTCTTTGTTTTTTTGTGTTTCTTGCTACGTGTTCTGGCTTCCTCTACACGGACGCCCATCCTGAAAGCCACCAATCCGGGAACTAAAGAAGTATCCGAAGAAGAATAGTAGAGACACGGTTTTGATAGACTGCATATCCCAGAATCCCTGTTTTGTTATCCTAATAAAACAGTAACAGGTAAAAACCAGCCATACTTGTCCGCCTCTGCTTCTCCACCACCTCACAGACTCTTAGAACAATTAGCCTATAAAAGTCAACAGGAAATAGAAAGACTTGATTTAGAGAAGTGTGTTTGTTTTGTTTCTTCTCACTGTATTTCAGCTCCCATCTTATTGACATTTGAAAAGAGAACGTAAGGTATGATTTGTTGGCAACTACAGTTAAATCTAATGTAAGAAATATTCATGTAAATGTTTATTCTTGCTAATTGTGTTCCTAATTTAGATATTACTCCAGAAGTTGCCATAGACATAAGTGCGCAAAGAGAACCTTCTAAGAAAATCCTGTTACATGTGATTTATGTAGAACGTGGTAGGGAACTTTATGTATTTAGTATATATAATTGACAAGTAGTCTAGATAAATACAAGTCTGAGTCTATTCATATCTCTTATAGGTGAATCATTTAATCACTCACACACAAAAGAGAAATCCAGAGAAGCTCCCCCAGAGAGATTCCTAGGAGAAGACACGCCTGGCAACACAGACAAGATATCTTGTTTCTTTTGTCTCTAACTCCCTATTCCTCCTTCCCCCTCCCCCCCCAAGACCTGTCAGAACGGCAAGAGTTTCTCATCGTTGTCGCTTCGGTAGTTTCTGGAGGGACCTATTAGCGTCAGAGAAGAAACAACTGGAGTACAGGTGGGTGTCGCCTAACAGAAAGCGATAAGCGAAAGCTGATAATCATAGAAGAATTAGATCAGGACAATTTGGGCTCTGCGCAAAGGCGATCCTTCTTCAAAAATTAACACACGAAATGCAACAGCTTAGACAGGAGAATCATGCACTTAGACAAGAAACAGCCCGAGTAAAATCTGAGTTTGCTAGTTGGAGAGATCCTCTTATGTCTGACACTCGAACCATTATTGCCCAATCCAAATTTGGTCTCGTACCTTCAACCCCACTCACTGATCAGAATCTGCAGGTTACTGTAGTTTCACCTAGCCCCGTTCCTTTAGCTCACCCAGAACATTTCTTGGTCCCGTACCTTCAAACCCACTCACTGATCAGAATCTGCAGGTTACTGTAGTTTCACCTAGCCCCGTTCCTCTAGCTCACCCAGAACGTTTCTTGGCAATAAGTTTGCTTCCTTTATGAGCCAATGTCATTCACATTTTTTGTGTAAACCACAATTTTTGGTTTCTGATACCCCCAAAGTAGCCTTCATTATTTCCTATTTGGGAGGAGTAGCAGCTAATTGGGCTATACCCTTGGTTGATTCCAACGACCCATTACTTCATAACCTTGCTGCCTTCAAGACAGCTATGTCACGTTTATTTGCCAAACATGTCTTTGATTCCGGGGCAACAAGCAATTATTTTGATTTAGAACTAGCTAGAAGGTTAAGAATCAACCAGATTCCTAAAAAAGAACCAGAACCAGTCCGAGCTGTGGATGGTTCGGCCCTATCCTCAGGATTCACACAGTACCTATAACCTAGGTGGGAGAAAATGGTCATACTGAAGAAACTATTTTTAATTTAACAGATACACCAACTTTTGGAGTTATACTTGGAGTGCCTTAGCTAGAATTACATAACCCCAAGATAGACTAGGTTAAAAGGACTGTCACTTTAGATTCTCCATTTTGTAGGAATCAATGTTACAAGGAGACGCAAGACCCCATAGCTCCTTTGTTTTGTTCAGCTGTTCATCAAGACTGTCCCGAATCAATACCTACTAAGTATAAAGATTTTTCAAAAGTCTTTGATCCTGTTCAGGCAACTAAGTTACCTCCTCATAGGGTGTTCGATTGCAGGATAGACTTGGGTCCCTGGTGCTGTTCTACCCTGTAGTCGCCTCTATGCTCTGACCGAGCCTGAAACTCAGTATTTGAAAACCTACTTGGACGAGCTGCTGGAACGTGGTTTTATCAGGCAGTCCACATCACCTGTTTCTTCGCCACTTTTCTTCGTGGCAAAAAAATCTGGCGTTCTTAGGGCTTGCATCGATTACTGTGCAATCAACAAGGCAACTACAAAAAATAGCTACGCCCTTCCATTGATTCCAGTCCTGTTAAATCAAGTCAAAGGTTTGACCATCTTCACCAAGCTTGACTTACGGGGTGCTTACCATCTTATTCGCATAAAAAGAGACGAATGGAAGACCGCTTTTTGTACAAAATTCGGTCTTTTCAAATATACAGTCATGCCATTCGGTCTCTGTAACGCCTTAGCTGCGTTTCAGCACTTCGTTAATGAAGTACTTCATGATCTACTTGGCGTTTGCGTCATCATGTACATTGATGACATACAAATTTTTTCCAAAAACAAGAAGGAACATGTTCAATATGTTCGAGCTGTTCTACAAAGATTGCAGGAAAATTCCTTGTATGCAAAACTTGAAAATGCGTCTTTAACACTCACAAAGTGGAATTTCTTGGTTACTGGCTCTCTCCTGAGGGTATTACTATGGATCTTAAGAAGGTAGAAGCTGTTTTAAATTGGCCTGCTCCATCATCTGTGAAAGATACTCAGCGAGTGCTGGGATTCGCAAATTTTTACAGGCGATTTATTGCTAACTTCTCTGAAATAGTCACACCCATTACACAGCTTCTACACAATGGACAATCATTCCAATGGAATTCAGCCGCTGAAGCAGCATTTAACAAATTAAAACTGGCCTCCACCTCAGCACCCATCTTAATTCGCCCAGACCCAGATAAACCATTCTTTGTTGAGGCGGATGCCTCTCAAAAAGCACTTGGAGGGGTGCTAATGCAGAAAGACGCAAATTCTGGTCATTTACATCCTATAGCCTTCTACTCTCGAAATTTGTTACCAGCCGAGCAAAATTATACCATTGCTGAACGTGAATTGCTGGCAATTAAGGCTATATTTTAAGAATGGAGACATCACCTGTTAGGAGCTAAGCATACCATTACTATTTTCACAGACCACAAGACAAGACATTCAGCAGTACATAAAGGCTTATCCAGTCTGCGCGAGAAACAAATCACTTCATTCTACCCCTACAGGTCTTTTACAACCTCTACCAATTCCTCCAAAACCTTGGCACACCATCAATTTAGATTTTATTAGCAATGTGCCTCAATCTAATGGATTCACAACAATTTTAGTGGTTGTAGATTTGTTATCTAAGATGGGCCATTTCATTCCATTAAAAAAACTCCCAACTGCAATCGAATGTAGTGCTATATTTATTAACAATATTTTGAAACTTCATGGCCTTCCTAGTAAGATCATTTCAGACCGTGGTCCTCAATTTATTTCTAAATTCTGGAAACAACTTTGCAACCAATTAGGAATTAAAATAGCCTTGTCTTCTGCTTTTCATCCGCAGACAGACGGACAAACAGAAAAAGTGAACCAATATTTAGAACAAAGTCTACGCTGTCTGACTTCTATGTTACAATCTTATGGTTATTATTTTATACACCTATTTACAATGTGTTCACCTTGATATGTTCCAGCCACCCCCATGTTGATAGCGCACTTGGTAGCTTCCTGTGAAGCTGCTCTTAGAATGTTCATGTGAGGTGATTGTTATTGCTGGAGAGCGGAGCAGTGAATAAAGGCAGTTTCTTATCAGACGCCTCAGTTTTCATCTTTTAACAGTGGCGACGATCTGTGGAAGGGGACAGATGTCTCTGCTCCTCCCCTTTTGAATGAACTCTGGCAGCAAACACAAGTAAAAGAAGAACCTCGTTTATAAGCATCGTAAGGTCTACAGGAGTTAATCTTCCCAGAGTTTAGCAACAGACAACTTATCTGGTGAGGTCTTGCTTACTTTAACTTTCGGGAAAATGCCTGGCAAAATATCGTAATAAACAGCTGCGGAAAAGAATCGCGTGTAAAAATAACTGTAAGCGATTCATTTACCATTGAGGGCGCTTGTGAAGTAATCTTTCAGGGAGACTTGTCGAAGTTTTGTCAGGAAAATAAGAGAGGTTAATGTGGCACGCTTTTGCAATGTAGATCCATCTTGCGCTTACAAAACCTATACCGCTTTGTGTCAGGAGCATTTGGAAGTGTCCTTTCTAAAATAAAATTGAACTTTAACTCTCTCTCTGCGTTCGCCGAGCATTAAGGGAGGCTCGTGCTGGGGGCGCCTGCAGCAGGAAGCGTTTACAACCTCCGTGATGAGCGTGACTGAAATTGACTCTTGCCTTAATGTCATCGCATTTGGTGTCTGAGCGCGAAAGAAGGCTCATTGTTTAGCGACTAAAGGGTGTAATATTAAAGGAAATAACGCCTAGTGGGAGCATTGCCTTGCTTCTCTGGAGGCGCCACGTTCTATCACTTCGGATAGTTTTGCTCCAGTCAGCTGCTGGCTCCTCAGCTGAAGCGTGTGCGACAGCGCGTTCCTGGCGCATGAGGGCAGTGTGCCTTTGTCATTGTTCGCACAGTGATTCTCAAGAGACTCAGGGCAGGAAGGCAAACCGGAATTTACTGTTTTATTCAACAATTGTCATTCAAGTATTAATGGATTGCTGTGCCTGCGCTTTGCTCGCTGACAGGCTCAGCCTTTCAATCAAACTAGCCTGTCTGAGATTATAGTAATAGGAAGCTTACCTCCTTTCCGTGTGTGTCATTAAGCATCGAATATCCTCACGGTGACACGCACACCAAACTGGTTATAAGGCAAACGTTGGAGATACGCACTCCTGTCTGTCTCGTACCTTGGTGGAAATGTGAATCTGCTCACGGTGACGCACACACCACTTCCTGCGAACAATTACATTTAAAGACAGAATACCCGTCATTGAGCCTTAGACTGTGAAACGCTGTTTTAAATTACAATAAGCAAGTTAAGGGAGAATATTTGCAGTTAAAGTTTGCTTTGTCTAGGTCATGTTGCACAAGGCATATTACAAACTTTAAAAGTGTTATATGTATTAATGAGCCATTTACATGTTGGAAAGTGTGGTTTAGTATAACTTTGGTCATAATTCTTAGGAATTCACAGGTCACCCACAGGTACACTCTGACACAGAGAACACCGCTACCTTTTCTGTTAGTTCAAAATGGCAGCTGCAAGTATGACACAACCTGCATCGTTCTTGAATGAATGTGGGGAACCCAATATGCCTTGGGAAGAGTGGGAAAAAGTTTTTGAGTCCTATCTGGTGGCAATAGGTGGAGAGAAATTCAGTGAGTTTAGGAAGCAACATATTTTATTGCACAACTTGGGCCCAACAGGAAGAAAAGTGTTTGAATCACTTCCAGAACCAGAAGAGGAAGATGATGCTGAGGAAGTCTACAACATAGCACTGATGAAACTAAGAGCTCATTTTGGCGATAAAATAAACATAGTCTTAGAGAGGCACAAATTCTTCAGCCGCGTACAAGGAAAGCAAGAGAGTGTTTCAACATATGTAGCTATACTAAGGGGTCTCAGCAAGTTGTGTGACTTCAAGGACTTAAATGACTCCTTAATCAGAGACCAGCTAGTACGTTGTACAAATAATAAAGAGATACAGAAGAAGCTTTTGCATAAGCAACCAGACCTACAGGAAGCAATTAAAATTGCAAAGTCCATTGAACATACCGATGTGTGTATCAAAGAAATGAACAACGCAGAGAACAAAGTAGAGGAAATAAACAACACGGAGGAAGAAAATGAAATATGCAAAATCAAGGGAGATACTCACAAACCACAAAACAAGAAGGATTTTGGACAAAGCCATACAAGTGATTCAGAAGGTTCAAAGTTAAAATGCTACCGCTGTGGAAGCAACAACCACTTAGCAAATGACCCCAATTGTCAAGCAAAGTCGGCGTGGTGCAGGAAGTGTAACAAGAAAGGGCACCTGGCAAGGTTGTGTGGATGCTTTCCAAAGAAAACGTGGAGCAATAAAGGAGAAGACAAGGCCCAAGTGAAGAAAATAATTTGACAAATTAATGAAGTGGGGGAGGAGAAACAAGAATATCAGGAATGTGAAGTCAACATTGATGGAAAGAAGATTAAAATGTTTGCAGACTCTTGCTCCTCATACACCCTAGTGAATTACTCTGATTTCATAGCCATAATGGGCCAAGAACAAAAGAAACTAACTAAAGCAGACATAAATCTTAGTGGATATAATAAAGACCCTATTCCAATAAAGGGAATGCTCAAATCCATGATTGCTTTCAAGGATCGCACCACGGTAGGCAAAGTTTACATTGTGGAAAAGGGATCGAACTTATTAGGGTGGCGACACCAGAAAGAATTGGGAATCAAATTCGACCCCAATCATCCGGAACAAGTACTGTGCACCAACCCTGGAAATGACTATGAGCATATCATTAAAGTATTCAAGGAAGTCTTCTCGGAAAAGCTAGGGTTGCTTAACGACTATCAACATAAAATCAAGTTGAAACACAATGCTAAACCGGTGCTGCACAAAACCAGACCCATTCCCCAATTGATGTGGGAACCTGTAAGGAAAGAACTAAACAGACTAAAAGAATTGAAGATCATTGAACCCGTGGATTGCACAGAATGGGTGGCACCCATTGTTATCGCCAGGAAGAGTAATAATCAGGATATTAGGATGTGCATTGACCTTCGAGATCTGAATAACAGCATCATAGTTGAAAGACATCCTTTGCCACGCATCCATGAAATGTTAAGCACCATGGGGAAGGCCACTCATTTTAGCGTGTTGGACCTATCCATGGCGTATCATCAGGTGGAGCTACATCAAGAATCCAGGAGACTAACGGCGTTCACCACTCCTTTGGGGACCTTCATGTTCTCCCGTATGCCATTCGGGCTAGCATCGGCGGCTGCCGTATTCCAAAAAATTATGCAGCGCATTCTGGATGGTATACCTAAGACACTCTGCTTTCAAGATGATGTCCTAATCTACGGTGCCAACGAAGAGGAGCATGACCATAACCTAAGACAAGTCCTCTCGAAATTCAAGGACGCGGGACTGTTCTGACATGGTTTTTGGCTCTATTTCGGAGTGATGAAGACTTTAAGCTTGCTCACATCTATGATCTGTATTCTTACCTTGTGTTGGCCCTTTTAAGCCCTTTTTCCAGACCTAGAAGAGGATAGCTGCTTTATATGATGATAGATCCCTTATTCTTGACTCTAATCCATCTATTGCCTATTGGCTTTGACATAATTATGTGTCCTTTCATTATCCTGCCTATAGTAGAGGGTGGATCCTGTGGTCCTGACTTTATATTACATATTGGTATGGTTTGTGTAGGTATTCTGACAGAGCTAAGGGTTATTTCATCCTTCTCAGGCCTACAAGGCCCAGAACTAGAGAGACTCCATTTTGCTTTCTGTCCCTGCAGAGCTGAGATGCTTGAAGGTAGACCGCACGCAAACAATACCGACGTAAAGAACACAAAGCCTTTTGGCCGTTTAAAGTTATGTTTTCTCGGTTCCGACAGAGAGACGTCGAGACCGCATCCGAACCCAATGGCGGAAAAAAACAATCTGGGGATGGAGCCGATGCCCATGCGCACTGTAGTCCAGGGGAGGAGCCACCTATCTCAGGATACTTCGAAGACTCTTCCAGGACAACAATGTGCGATCATCCGGACCCAACACTAGGCGGCGATCTAATGCTAAAATATGAATTTAGCAGCCCACATGCCTCGAACGGTAATGTTTATAGTTAAGCCTGTTGTCTGCTAGGGGAAAACCAGCCAGGACTGGTTCTTATCCGAGGAATGTGTTTGTCTCTTGGGTTCAGACGTAACATGCAGATGGTCACTGCGGTTGCGCGAGGGGCCCTGGAGCTGGCACAGGATTTCGGTGGGAGGCAGCCCTCTGTTGGAAATTTCCATGAGGGAAGAGCATTCTATATTAGTGAAGTGCAGAGGCGGAGTTAGTTAGTTGAGCTGGAGTTGCAGAAAGAGTTCGAGCTGGAAAGAGTTTGAGCTGGAAGCAGTTGAGTTGGATTGAAGCAGAGGAGAGGAGCAGTGGCGGTTTCTCTTTTAGGTCGTCGGGGCTTCGCCCCCTGTAAATATTTCACATTCAAGAAAGAAGAGTGGATTTAAATAATTTTATTAACATCGTTCGTTGACTTAGTTCACATGTAAAAAAATAAAATTCCACAAAAAAGAACACGGGGGAGAGCAGCAGCAATCTACCGCACTCACCACCATTACTGCCGCAGGTTCACTGTCACGTCACGTCACGTGACTAATTGCTTGCTCCTTTTGCTTCCTGGTGGCCGGGACCAAAAAAGCCTGCTATGTCTTTGCCGGGCCGAGACCCTCACAGCCCTGAAGGCTGTGACGTCATCGGCTCGTCAAAGACATAGCTGGAATGCTCAGTCTCCACCCCCTGATGGCGTGCAGGTTAAATTGGCCCCGGGCGTTTAAAATGCAAGCCCGGGATAACTAACTCTCCACATCCATCAGGGAGTGGAGGAGAGTTTGTCATGGTGTCACCACCCCTTTCCTCCTCATCAGAGGGCGTGGTATGAGGGACCCACCCTGTGAGGAGTGGGAAAGGGTGTGTCAGCCAAGGGGAGTCGAGTAGTGCCTGTCTGCGCAGGCTCGATTGCGCAGATCACTGCTTCCTGCGCGCGTGTCAGCATTACTGAGGCACTGTGGCAACCATTTTACACTCAAGGCCCAGGGTCCAGGCAGACTGCATCGGTGAGCAGAGGAGGCAGGTGACGCAGGTCTGTCCTGAAGAAGCATCTCATGGGACTTGTGCGCCATGCCATTACCAGCAGTGCCAGGTAGTTGCTGGCTGCAGAAGGAGGAAGGACTGGGCTCTGTGAAGTGTGAACTCGGTCAGTTCACCAGGTAAGGCCCAGGCGGGCACTTTTTAACTTGGTTTTTAGGCCCGCTGTGAGTTGACTATGGCTTCGGGACAATTTACTGTGTAAATTAATGATGAAAACAGCTCTTAGTGTTCTCCTACTGGGGGAACACTAACAGAGTGCTGCTGTTTTCATCATTAATTTGCACAGTAAATTGTCCCGAAGCCGGACCCCCAGCCAAAGAATACAGTAACCATGTGCAGCTCCAGGATGATTGTGGTAGATAGATAAGCTATTGCTAAGGGGCTATTGCTCAGGTAGTCTTAAGTATGATGCATGCGATCATGTGTTTGTTAGAAAAATTATCGGGCCCATGCCATCGGACAATTGAATTGTTGGCTGGATGCCACCTGTGGGCACCTCTCACTGCCCTCCTTCTGGCATTTCCACCGGGGCCTAGCCTTGTCTCCAGCTTTGCTCCTCCTGACCTCCTCCCATGGGAATTGGAAAAGTTTCGGAGCTTTCGGGATGTGGGAGCAGAGGAACTGAAAGCTCTGCTTTCAGTTTCTAAGGTCTCAAAAGCTTTGCTCTCTGACCGTGCGACAACTGAGTAGTCCGAGATATGACACTGCAGTCTGAGGCTGTAAGTACTTGTTTGTAACATGCACACGCCATTTTTCTCTTGTAAATACCTGTTTGCTACCTCTTACATTTTGTTTGCTTTCGATACTTGCACAAGTGCCACCATTGCCTAAGTAACGTTTTTCTTGTGTTTGAGTGTCTGCCATTTATTGCAGTATTATTAGTTATTCCTCTACTGTGTACTTTGTAAGCTTTTTTAACTTGCACACAACACTTTTTCCTCCTGTAATGCACCGTTTGCTACCTCTTGTATTTTGTTTGCTCACGATTGTCACTTTTGCCTCATGTAATGTAACGTTTGCTTTTGTAAATTGTTCACTTGTAATGTTCTCATGTTTCAGTTCTGTTCCTATTGTGAATCGCTCTGACACCTTCGGGTAAAGTCTGCGCTATATAAAAATGCATAAATAAATAAATAAATAAATAGTCTGTGTTACCTGAAAATAAAACTGCTTGTAATTTTTAATCACACGTGACCGTCTGTGGCTCTACCTTTAAGGGGTGTAAACGCGCGTAGACGGAAAAGGCAGTGGGATAAACCCCAGGAAGGGACTCTGGCCGGCTGTCGGTGTTTGGTACCTTGTGGCTCACTCCACATCCAACAACGCTCCCTCTGAAATCTGCACTTGTCTCCCAGGCTCACACCTCTGCAGCACAGCCAGCTGTCAAACCTAAGGGTTGACATTTGCAGGGTTTAAAGCCTTGCAAAATGCAAATGTCAAAACGGTCAAAATGGGGAACAACACAGATTGTGGAAGGCATCTTCGTAAAGTTCTTTTTGACTGAACTATTTTCTATGCAAAGAACAAGTGCTTAATTTAAGGCGTGATTTCCGATGCTCGGCACCGGCACTTCATTCCCAACACAGACACTAACGGGGCAACGTTGTCTGTCTAGTTTTGAGATGAGTACAAAGTATTGTTTAATAATTCAATATACATTAAAGATTATTTATGCCGGCCACCCAAGCCTTTCTAATAGCTATGGGTGCCAGGAATAGTGTGAATTGTCACACTTGTAGGAAGGCGATTGTTAGTAGTTGCGTTGGTACCTTCATGGGCAGCGCGGCAAAGGGCCAATGGGTGATTCTATTGGGCTCCTGAGAAAGGCCCAGGCAATAATTTCGCACAAATTAAGCCCTGCTAAATACCAGAGGAAGCACTATACCAGCAGCGCAGTCAATAAGAAGGCATAATGGAACGTACGCACAAGCCACACCAACCAAACAGAATTCACATGTGTATACTTTAACACAAGCTTTGTGTCATAGCACAAGTCTGATTCCGAGGAGCAGCCTCGTGCTATACAGGGGACATTCTGAGGTTTGACAAGTAATCTAGTCTCAGCTTCTGCCCACTGGCTTTTACATACTAAACGGTACACTATTGACCCGGGCTTTACTCTGGCTTAACTAGTCTCTCATTTCAAGTAATCACACGAGTTCTTGACGGCGGACAGGACGTGTTAACCGCGCATCTTTGTTTGGTCTTTCTTCGGTTGACACTTTATTTAGATTAAGACGATAGTCTAAGCTTTGCCTGAATTTATTAAAGCTAGAACATCACTAAATCATTTGAATGTGCATATATTCTAGGGTGTAAAACTGAAAACCACCTCTGCAAATGGAGGGTGTGGTGTGGGAAAGGCTGAGGGAATAGTGCTCTTTTGACTGTGCATCAGATTGGACCGTTTTCTTATTTTGTTTGGCAGAACACAAACATACCTTCGTAGTCTCAGTACATTATTTGGAAATCTGGCTTCCTTTTATAATAGAAACACCTGGCAGAGAGTCGGGGTGGGCTAGCCTATAGGACAATGGGCAGTGCCCGATGGGCTGGTCTTACAAGTTTGTGTGTGTGGGTCAGTTTCCTTTGGCTGTTTGTGGACCTGTTTCATTAATCTGATGGGACGACTTTTGCTGCTAATATATTCGACATTAAAACAAATACTGTCTGCAACAGCTCAAATCCAAGCACTCTTCGATAGTTCGCAAAAGACAGCATGTCTTTACAAGTTCAAACCTGCTCCAATTTGCAAACATGGGCCACTTTTCTGAGCCATATAAGTCACTAATGGGGTACTTTTATTTTGGTGCCCGGGCCTATTTATGTCCAAGTCGAACCCTGCAGAGAGCACTCATGTCCGCCTCGAAGGCTGACAGGTTCTATCCAACAATAATCTTCCAGTCTGTGGCCGGCATATTTACGCGTTCGGCGTCCTGCACACATGGTATGTATTCCTGTCAAAAGCCAGCATTATGTGCTACTGCTCTTCCACAGACCCTACCGACATGGCAGAAACATCTTGGGCTGTTCCCCACTCCACAGGACATATATATATACGTCTTGTGCAAGTCATCTTTTTTATTGGTCTTTCTTGGGCTGTCTGCTGGCACGCGGGCATCTGGCTCTGCAGAAACTCCTGTACAAGCCCCAAGGGACAGACGCAGCCTGCACCCGCTTCCGGGAGGCCTGGACGAGGCCGGGAGCCCATCAAGCGCTAGGGAAGTTACCTCAACTGAAGCGACTGGAGGTGGCTGGCTCAGAGGCCAGCAGACGCAACACACCTGAAGCCGCAGTTGCTAGGGGGCAGGGGGAGAACTCTCCTGGTATCGTCGAGAGTCCCCTGCTCTGCAGCAGGATTAGTTTTATTTATTTATTTAATGAGATTTTACATAGCGCAAACTTTACCCGAAGGTGTTAGAGCGCCTTACATAAGAACCAGTGGGAAAACATAAGGATTTAAGATTACATGCGTTACATAAAAGATACAAACCGAAAGACAAATTGCAAATGTACAGATAGCCAGCCAGCCACCTCTTCCCTTTCATGTGGTTAGGTGGTCCTCTCCCTCTCCCAGACTGAGAGAAGGCCTTGCATGCACATTGACATTACTGTTAGTGCCTCCCCGTCCATCTCTCTTGCAGGAGTGCTACCGTAACTACAATACTAACAGTCACACCTTTAATCTCTTTCCCTCCGCCTGCCCATGACTGCTGTCACGCACAACTTCCCGAAAAGACTGCCCATTTCTACCCCTTTATAAAACACGGGGTCGGTGAAGTGAGCATGTTTGTATACCCTTTCTCCCTCCCTTTCAAATTCTCCAGCTTGCCGAGGGCTGGCGGCCAGGGGATAAAGCCTCCTGTGTCTTTTAGTGCATTTCTGCTGTAAAGGTTTGTTATGTTTTAAATGATTATATTTCCCGCGCTGAATCATGTTTGTCACTGCTGTGTTTGTGGGGCTCTAGTGGTTCCTCTACCCTATTCAGAGTCATGGGGATTGCAGAGGTTTTGATAGTAGAGCAATAGCTGGCTCTGCCATCGCAGCACATTCATTCAACACAGGGCCATCAGGCTATCGATGGCTACCCCACTGTATTCAAACCATTACTAGCAGGGCACAAGCGGGGATAGTGTTTTGAAAACCCATTATTTATCTAACCCCGGAGTAGCCCTATCTTCAGTTTGCTCAGAGTAAACTTGGACAATTCTGATATTCCAGCCACTGGGTGGGTGCATACTGCAGAGCTTGAGAAGACACACCTGTGACCTGTTTGTTTCAAGTTGCGAGGTGTCGTGACTCGTGAGTTGTTAGCTTCGTCCGTCCCACAGACGTGGAAACTAAATTGTGTCTATGCTGGTAATGGAAGAACTTGAAGGCACAGACACAATGGCATTTGTAGCCAGTCAATACCTCGTTAGCTGTAGCCTATATACTTATAAAAATGCTTAAGACAGCATGGTAACCAAGACAGACATGGAGGAAAATTACATTATATGGAGTTTGGCAGAGTACTGTGCTACAAATGTGAACATGTCCGCCAAAATCTAAGTAAGTTCATTAATAATATGTTTGGCAGATGTTGCATCAGGCAAGGAAATGTGCAAACCTGATGGGTTTGGTAGTCAAAGTTCCCTCTATTTTTTGTTGTATGTTTCAATAGCACTCCAGCGGTCACACCATTTCCCTTTTTGTGCAAATCTGAGAGTGGCAGTGCGCCCCCTATTTCCAGAAAGAAACCAGTCAAGCTAGTGGCTCCTTGAGTGGTGTTTGCGACTGAAGGAGGCACGTTTCTCACAAAGGTTTGCTCTGCTGGGTGGTTGTAAGTGATACAGATTGTCTTGAAGATGACATGTGCCTTAAGTGGGAGCCACAGAACGAACATCCTTCGATTTCAGGGAGATGTGGTTGAGACTTGAGAGATGTGAAAGACAGGAGTTGATTGCACTACTGACAAGACTCTGTTAGCTTCCTTAAAAACGTGTAACCCTCACTGCAAAATATTTTGCACTGACTGTTGTTGTGGAGGTGCATGTTTTACTGATGCAGTGTCTGTTAGTGTGTCACTTTAATTTATTCTCTGATGTGGTGGATAACCATGTGTGCTTTGGAGGGATAATTCACTTTGCAGTAAAATATTATTATTAGCGTCAATCAGCTTGTGAGGTTTGATGTGACACTCCAGAGCAAAGGTTAGAAGTTATTGTTGTGAGGTATAAAGCATCATTAATTCATAGGATGCAAACTTTCTAAATCCGTTTTATCTGTTCTACTGCCTTCTTTTGAAAGATTCCACCACATTTGACTGCGTAGAACATTTGCACCTTTAATTATTTTTCTAGTTGTCTTATGAATACTTGGGGGCTGAGTTGCATGTAAAAGTTTATTTTCAAGTTAAAATCATGAACTCGACAAACCAGTCCACGTGAAAGATGCAGAGACGTTGGCATGTAATGTTTAACAAAGAAATGTGTGTTAAAATAGACTATCTTCTAAAATTAAGTGATGTTCCCTCCTACGCATGTTGCACTCGAGCGTGGGGTAGTTGGCTCTTCTGCTAAATGCCTGACGGAAAAAATATTCTTTTATCCTCCTGCGCACACTGTGAGCGACATGTCGATCATAAATATAGTGGTGCTCACATTTGTCCTGCAAACAAGAATAAGGGAATAGTATTTTTCTTGGCTTCTCTTGAGTTTATTTTAAAAATTATCAATGAGGTAGTGAGCAGATATTGCTCCAGAGTTAAAGATGCGTCGTCTGCATAAGAAAGGGTTTTCATTAGTGTCTTTATGTACTTGAAAGCAATCTAAGTCATTATTCCTGTGAGACATTTAGGGGTAGTAAGCGCTATATAAATGCAATTACAATTATAAATACTTAACTGAAGGTCAGATTAACTGCTATGAAATGTTATGTAGAGTCATTTCAATGTTATTGCACTTTAGCTCTCGTGAAGTGCTGTGCAGCGTTTGCCTTGTGCGGGCCTGTGGTGGGTTGTCATTTTGCGATTGGCCACTGACACTGGCGCAGTCTGTTTTTCCGTCTGCCCCTCATAATGTGGTACTTTTGAAATCACAAACACAGCCACATTGGGAACTTTGAGTCTGAGCCCCCTTCAGTTTAGTAAATCATGAGAAAAACATGCATATGGGGTATTTTCGATAGGCATGGCAACCAAAACATCCATACATATCACAAAAAAGAGGATGTAGAACAGTACTGGTGTAGAAACGATATTACTTAGCAGATCTCACGTAGGCACTGGCTCAGTAGACAGATCCAACCTATTTATGCAACATTGTTAAAATTAATTGTGGTTTATTGCAATTTAGAATGGTTTATACATGAGGCCTTGGAACTGATGATAGTTTTAGGGGAGGCAGTGGCCTGTTTCTGTTAAGCACAGTGGCTTCCGAAAGTCTTGAAAACTCACCATTTGCCTACTAATTTTTCAAAATTTTCTCGGGGGGGACACCCCCGAACCCTCCGTAGGTGGTTCAGGCTTGCTACACCAATAATTTTCCGCCCACCAGTTTCAAATGTCACCAGCCGCCACTGGAGAGGAGTGGAGTTGCAGAAGGAGTGGAGAATCAGAAAGAGTTTGAGTTGAATTGGAGCAGAGGAGAGGAGTGCAGTTGCAGGAGGAGAAGAGACAGAAGATGCTTGGAACAGAGAGAAGACAGACAGACAGTCAGTGAGCTGGAACTGAAGGAAGCGGTCAGAAGCAGTTACTTATCAGGAGGAGTTGTGAATAGCTGGAGTCTGAAGTAATGCCTTTTAGAAGAGACTGAAGTTATATCGTGGATTAATCTGTGGGAGCAGCTGGAGTGAATTGGACATTGGCATGGAGACAATCAGATAGAGTGAAGAAGCTAGTGGAGCGAACGATTATCAGAGCGGCAGAAACCATTAGACTGAAGTTGGAAGGTGGAGAGAGTTCGTGGGGGAGAGGAGTCCAGTGCAGAGTGATCAGCGCAGATGTGTGTCCAAGAGTGCAGGAGAGGATCTAAGACGAGCTAAGGCACAGACGAGAGAGAAGCCCAGATGACAGCTAGAGCAAGACCTCATACCCCTCAGGTGATATGGTTCTTTACTTTTCAAACATTAACCTTGTCCTTATACTGTATGTCTAATCCCTTTTCTTTCAGCGGTGTGTTACAGTTCCTGTTAGTCACAGAGACCCCGCAGATAACATTGTTCCTGTTATATGTCTAATCCCTTTTCTTTCAGCGGTGTGTTACAGCTCCTGTTAGTTACAGAGACCCCGCAGATCTGTGTATGTGTCTATTCCCATTCTATTGTTATTGTAATAAAGATACCCCAGTTCTTAGTGAACCAGTGTGCATGTGTTGTTCTTATGATAGAGAGCGTTTAAATCAGGGAATAACTCTTGCATACAGTGTGTGTCTCTTGTTCTTAAAGCACAGGTAACCTTTCCTTCTAGTCAGGTGTTACAGCCAGAACAGATGCTGCCCCTGATCAGGTAAGTAGCCACTGAATGATTAGGGAGAGAGAGGAGCCCTTGGGCTAAAAGAACATTGATACACTAAGTGATTCGGCCATCCCATAATATTATTGTAGTAGCAAACCTTTAGTGAATAGTGAGAGAAACTTCCCAACATAGAGAGAGAGAGAGAGCTGAAGGTATTCATAGGAAAGTGATCGTCGTTGGTAAGCGGCGTTAAAGAGAGCATCAGGTGGAAGCCTGATGTGTAGGTCCGCCGGATTGTGGACCGGGCTGTGAGTTAGAGAACACTGGGGAGGACACCAGTGCTTAGGTCCGCCGGATTGTGGACCGGGCTGTGAGGAAGAGAGCACTAGGGCTGCAGACCGGTGTGTAGGCACGCAGGATTGCAGAGGTGCCGAGTGAGCACTGACTGTAGTGAGTGTGTAATGGTAAATAATCAGAACTGCCCCAGGGTAGATTAGTCTGGACCCATGTGGTCGCGAGACTATGAGGTATGAGTGTGGTGTAGGGCATGGACGTCCTTAGTAATTAGTGAGTATTCCTAGTAATCCCTATAGATTTAGTGGTGTTTCTAATGATATGAGCTTGTATATTGCGAGTTCCCCATCCTCAGGTAGGTACCCAGGTGCCTGGATAGATGGGTCCTGAGGAGGGAGGTGGTTACGTTTTGGCCAGGTTGGTGGTGCTCTGATGAGCTGGTTCTATCTGGTCTGAGAATCTGGTCATAACAGGGACTCACCCTCAAACAAGAAAAGTGCAAACTGGGAGTGGAATCGGTGGAATATCTAGGACATTGTATCTCAAGAGATGGGTTCAAACCTAAGTTCTGCCTTGTCGAGGCCGTAAAGGATGCCCCTGCACCGACCAATAAGGAAGAACTAAAATCTTTTCTAGGGCTGGCAGAATATATGGCAAAATACGTTAATCATTTTGCGGAAATCACTGCTAACCTAAGGGAACTAACTAAAAGAAATGTACCATTTCAATGGTTGGAAGAACACCAACGCGCATTTACAGAAGTAAAAGAGAACATTATTTCCGCCCCATATCTGTGCAATTTTGAGCATAACCGGAAAACCATCCTCACCACAGACGCAAGTGGAAAAGGATTGGGGGCAACTTTGTCACAAGTCATTGAAGGCAAAGAGAGAATTGTGGCATTTGCTTCACGTACCCTAAGCAAAGCGGAATTGAACTACTCAGTGGTGGAAAGAGAAACTTTGGCTTGTTTTTGGGGGGTAAAACACTTTAAATTCTTCTTGTGGGGTATACAGTTTTGTATTCGAACTGATCATAAACCCTTGGTTTTCATGTTCAATCCCAAGAACAACTCTTGAAACACCCCTCAAATTGCTAAGTGGATTTTGGGGTTGGAAGGGTTTTGTTTCAAATTAGAATATGTGCCAGGCACGCAACACTCTGCAGCAGACTTCCTTTCTAGGAGCCCACTCAATAGGGAAGAGCAATTTGAGGTAGGCGAATACCCCATCCTTCAGATTGAGCTATCAACCATTACTTCAAAAGAATGGTTGGACCACATGAGCTCTGATAGCACAATGACACAACTCAAGTCATACACGTTACAGGGATGGCCCGAGTCTCAAGAACAATTAAACGCTGACACAAGGAAATTTTGGGAGGTTCGCAATGAACTTTGCATAGACAAAGAATTATTATTTAGAAAGGACAAATTAATCCCACCTGAAGCATTAAGAAGCAAAATTATAAACCTAGTACACGAAGGTCATTTGGGGCGAAGCTTAACTAAGGCGAGGTTATGTGAAAGCTACTGGTTCCCCAACATGGACACTCTAGTAGAAGAGAAAGTAAAGCCTTGCCAAGCATGCAGTAGTAGTGATAAGTCAAAGATACCTTGGAAGGTCCCAATTTTCCCTCTACCCGTTCCAAGTAAACCATGGGAAAAGATTGCTCTCAACATAATTGGTCCACTTAATCTACCGAGAGTGGTTAAGAAATTTGCCATAGTCCTAACTGACTACCACACGCATTGGACGGTGGTTAAAATGGTCAACCAGATAACCACTGCATCTGTAATTCAGTTTCTGAGGGACACCTTTGCTACGGAAGGCATACCTGCATCCATAGTCACTGATAATGGGGTCCAGTTTGTTTCCCATAGCATGACAGAGTTTCTCAACAACCTAAATATAAAACACATCACCACACCACTGTACTGTCCCAGGGCTAACGGGTTGGTAGAAAGGATGAACTGCATGGTTAAAGGCGGAATTCAATTAGCCAGTAATAACAACATTCCCATTGAGCAAGATGTTATGGGCCTACCACACCACACCCAACCAAATTTCAGGTGTCTCTCCTTTCTCAGCATTAAGAGGGAGAAAACCCTGTTCTTCCCAAATTGGTTAGGGGGAGGAACACTCATCACCAGGGACATGAGTGTTTTCACTGACAGAGTTCAAGACCATCAAAACAAATACAAAGAGCGTTATGACTCCAAACATGGTACTAAGAACCCAAAATGGAAGGTGGGTGAGTGGGTTTGCATAAAAAATCCAAGATGTAGCAATCCTGAAAGCAAGTTTTCCAAACCTATGTGCATAACAGCAGTCAAAAGAAACACGGTCATCTTAGATGATGACCAAATGTGGAGCATGGACAGACTAGTAAGGGCTCAACAAGAACAAAATAGACGGAACCAAAACCTTTCCAGTTCTGAGCACTTATCTGACGTTACCCCTTCCCAAAGAACACGCAAGACACCTGGTTGGCATAAAGACTTTATTGTATACAAATGAACCTCCTCCGGGAGATATGATATGTTAGACTGTATCAATGGAAGCTATTTATTGCAATGGTTATAAGGGGGGAAGATGTGTTACAATCTTATGGTTATTATTTTATACACCTATTAACAATGTGTTCACCTTTGTATGTTCCAGCCACCCCCATGTTGATAGCGCACTTGGTAGTTTCCTGTGAAGCTGCTCTTAGAATGTTCATGTGAGGTGAGTGTTATTGCTGGAGAGCGGAGCAGTGAATAAAGGCAGTTTCTTATCAGACGCCTCAGTTTTCATCTTTTAACAGTCTACTATGTCATCTCAATGGGATTTGGCACTACCATTAGCAGAATTCTCTTATAATAATAGTCTCCATGCAGTCCTGGGGTGTTCTCCTTTTTATTTTTCCACAGGAATACATCCGAGGTCTCTTCCTACCACTATCCCTCATCAAATCGATGCTATGCCAGCAGTCACAGATAGACTAACACAATTGCAAACATTACAGGAGGTGGCTAAGAACAGTCTAGCGAGGCACAAACTCAGAACTAAGAAAAATGTAGATAAACACAGAACGCCAGAACCATCCTACAAAGTGGGAGATCAAGTCTGGCTGTCAACTAAGAATATTCAATTAGAAGGCCCTAAAAAACGAAAACCAAGATTTATAGGCCCCTATCCAATTTGTAAAATTTTGAACCCAGTTTCCATAAAATTAGAATTTACCAGAAGATCAAGCCATCCATCCCGTTTTCCATGTGTCCCTTCTGAAACCTTATAACCCATTGACGAGACCTGATAACCCACCTCCACCAATTATTGTGGGAGACCATGTTGAATATCAGGCGCGTCAAATTTTAGATGCTAAGAGAATACATGGTCGTTTGCATTATTTAATAGACTGGAAAGGCTATGATGCCTCAGAAAGATCATGGGAACCTGAGATTAATGTACACGCTCCAAGATTGGTACGCGCTTTCCATGCCTTGCATCCTGATGAACCCCGTCCCCTAAAAAAACCTTTGGGGGGTGGGCGGGTGAAGGTTACAAGTGAACAGAACACTGCAGCTGTGTCCTAATGTTACAGCATTATAGAAATTATTTCACTTAATTTCTGTCTGAATGTGCCCAAAATGTGCAAAGAATCGTGCATTCATGTATTCAGATGATTATCACTACTCCTGTATCCTGGTTCCTTATGAGGAATGTTCTTTAGTGACAGTATGATGCATAATGGTTTAATTCTTGATGTTGTTCTATAATAGGAATATTACTCATAAGTAACACTGCCTTTTCACTTATATACAGTATATTAAAGATTAAACTGCAGTTAAACATGTGCCTTTCCTCAGGCTGAAACGTTTCCATGATAATAATATGTAAATAACTAAACTGTCAAGCCAAACGTGCCCTTGAAATGTGCAACTAATGAGGGAAGCAACGTGACACGTGCAAACCGCTTCCTACAGCACACGTGTAATTTAGAGTCTGAGCAGAGTGCGAAAACTATTTAAATCGACCTCGCTCTTCGACGCATGCGTCGCTTTCCATGAAAGCTCAACACTCACCTGACGTCAACGTCGCGCTCCAGAGAAGATTCCTGTCGCGAAGATTTCTGTTCCGGTGCTCCCATACCTGTGTTCCTCTGCAATATCTTGCGGCCCAGTGCTCTCTTCATTCCGGTGCTGCAACTCGATCCTCAACATCCTGAAAGAAAAGAAAAGACGAGCAATTCAAGGCCAAGCTGGTAACATTTGTAAAACTATCTCTGAGCCCTTCAAGTACAGATGGGGACTAAAGAACCGAACCGAGGGTGTGGGAAGGTCACCTTGGACATTGTCACTTCCAACAACATGCGCCACATCAAATGGGGTAGTTTTATTGAGAACCCTGAGAAACTGGAGGTCCTTAAAAATATGGTTGTCAAGGAAGTGGCTAATCTAAATGCTCACATTAACAAGCCAAATTCTCCCCAAATAATGTTTGAGGCACACATCTACTTCTTCGCAAAACTTCAACTACTTTTTAGAAAAACTATAAAACCAGACAGGGGAAACAAAAAACAACCAAAGGAGGGGTGGTATAATAATGCATGTAAATTAGCCCGCCAAAACTTGAGCATAGAAATAAGGGGCAGGAACCCCATAGAAGTGAGAAAGGCAAGGGAGACTTATAGGCTTGCCCAGAAGGTAGCTAAGAAACAGTGGGACGGGGATCAATGGCGTGATTTGAAACTAGCCTGTGGAGCAAAGGACTCAAAACAATTTTGGGCCATTGTGAAATGGGACAGAGGAGGTGCAGCTGAAGCCCCCCAAAACAATGTTGCCAAACAAGAGTGGGTAGATTTCTTCAGACCACAATATGCTTGTAACCGAACTGAAGAAGACTGTCTACTACCCCCAACAAGATGTTAGCACAGCACTAGATTGCGTGACTGGGGGAAGAGCCCCAGGCATGGATGGCATCCCAGCTGACGTGTTTTTAAGTGATAGATCATATTGGTGTCAGTATTTTGAGTGTCTAGCTAACGCTGTGGCTAGGGGTGCGCCAATTCCACCCTCATGGAAAGGTGCCGAAATAATTCAGTTTTTTAAAAAGGGTGACAATTCTCTACCCAGTAACTATAGACCCATCAGTCTTATAGACTCAGCCCAAAAACTCATGGGATGTTTAGTGCAAAATAAACTGCAACAATGGATAGAAGAACACAACATTTTGTCCCCATATCAAGCCGGCTTTCGGCCATGCACTAGTTCAATTGACCAGGTTTTCTATTTCATAGCACTTTACTGGAGGAACGTGGCCTTAACTAAGGGGAATCTTTATGCGGTCTTTGTAGACCTGAAATCGGCTTTCGATTTAGTCTCCCGTTCCAAACTTTGGAGGGTCCTCGCTGAGTCAGGGGTTTCTCCGGAGCTATTGACTCTCCTCGTCCGCCTGCATGAGAACAACTATGCCAGAATCAGATGGGGGATGCAGGGTGAGGTGACCGACTCATTCCCTGTCGAGCGTGGTGTTCGACAGGGTGTGTACTGGCACCCACCCTGTTATCACTATACATCAACGGCATCGTGAATCATCTTAACCGTTCTCCCACTGACGCCCCCATTTTGGCTGGGGCCCGCGTGCCTGTTCTCATGTTTGCGGACAACACGTTGATGGTTTCCCGGACCCCGAGTGGGCTCCAGAAGGCTGTGAATGCGTTCAGAGAATTTTGCCAAATGCGTGGACTTGAGATAAACACCTCAAAAACCAAGTTCATGTCCCTGAGTCAGGGGAAAACCTTCAAAGGCACAATTAATTTTAATGGAACTCCACTAGAGCAGGTACAGGCATTCACGTATCTGGGAATATCTCTCCAGAGTAACATGGGCTGGAAAAGCCACATTGACATGGCTGTTTTAAAATTTCACCAGCTTGCGGGTGCCTTAGCCACAAAGCATAGAGCTTCTTTCACAAAGCCAATTACACCAGCCCTAGAGATTTATAATATGAAGGCCATAAGTGCTTATTTGTATGGTTCAGAACTTTGGGGATTCAATAATTTCAACCAACTAACAACGGCGGAGAACAAATTCCTACGTTGCCTAGTCGAGGTTCCCCAAAGCACTCCTACCATCCTGCTTTTATATGATCTTGGCAGGAAGAAAATCGAGGATATTGCACGGCTAAGGCCCCTATTGTTCTGGAAGCGTATCTGGACAACTCCAGAACTAGCACACTATGCCCTTGCACTAAAGGACATTATTAGGGCTGATCGCTTCCATTCTATCCAATGGCTTAAAGGGATAAGGGGCTTACTAAAAAAGTTGGAGCTTGACCACCTATGGGTAGATGTAGACGTCCCAAGTTTCCCGTCAAAAGCAATTTTGAAAAACATGTATTGGGAAATGATTTGGGCGTCCACCCATAGCACCTGTATAAACACTAACTTAACAGGACGGTTCCTTGATTTAAAACCTCGCCCACCCTGGAAAGCTTATTGGGATATTATAGAGGGTCCGCTTGACTGAAAGCTGTATTTCCAGTTCAGAACTGGAACTTTACCTCTAAAAGCTTTCAGCAACAAGTGGTCAGCAAATCGGGATGACAAATGTCATAATTGTAAAGATCTGATTGAGAATGTATCCCACATGCTGTTTGTATGTGCCCTCTATATAAACCCTCGTAGCAAGTGGCTAAAACCAACGCGCATCAACATGGGCACCCGGAGATACATTGAGGCGCTAAGGATACTGGAGACAGATTGTTCACCATGTATAGTGATTGCTGTTGCTAAATTTCTAAGGTGGGCCTGGATTATACGCACTCGCACTTTAAATTCTATAGAAGTCATTTAATGAACTCTAAGACACTCAAAAAGATGATTGATCTTGTTTTGTGTATATATCAGCTGTTTTAAAATATTTTTCAAAAAACTTGTTTTTTAATTCGTAAATGACAGCCACAAAGATTTAATAACTTTTTAACATTGTATTTTTTATTGTTATTTAGTATTTATAAACATTTATGTCTAATGGTTGCAATAGGTTTTATCATTTTGCTTTTATGACATGCTGTCGAATAAAGCTTTTGAAAATTGAATTGTATTCAGATGGTTATCACTACTCCTGTATCCTGGTTCGTTATGAGGAATGTTCTTTAGTGACAGTATGATGCGTAATGGTTTAATTCTTGATGTTGTTCTATAATAAGAATATTACTCATAAGTAACACTGCCTTTTCACTTATATACAGTATATTAAAGATTAAACTGCAGTTAAACATGTGCCTTTCCTCAAGCTGAAACATTTCCATGATAATAATATGTAAAAAACTAAACTGTCAAACCAAACGTGCCCTTGAAATGTGCAACTAATGAGGGAAGCAACGTGACACGTGCAAACCGCTTCCTACAGCACACGTGTAATTTGGAGTCTGAGCAGAGTGCTAAAACTATTTAAATCGACCTCGCTCTTCTCCACATGCTTCGCTTGCCATGAAAGCTCAACACTCACCTCACTTCAACGTCGCGCTCCAGAGAAGACTCCTGTCGCGAAGATTTCTGTTCCGGTGCTCCCATACCTGTGTTCCTCTGCAATATCTTGCGGCCCAGTGCTCTCTTCATTCCGGTGCTGCAACTCGATCCTCAACATCCTGAAAGAAAAGAAAAGACGAGCAATTCAAGGCCAAGCTGGTAACATTTGTAAAACTATCTCTGAGCCCTTCCATAACGCGGTAAGAGTTTATTACCGATTCCTTTACAAACACTTGTATTCAAGGAATATTTCATGACTAATGGCCATATGTAGGTAGCCCAATACCGGTCGGTAATGGCCACAGTTACCGATTTTTGGCCGTTATCGACCGGTATTTGGCATATGTGATGTAGGTGGCTAGATTTAAGTAATTACCGAATGCTTAATGTAGGAGGCACTCAAGTGTGTGCATTTTTTGCATTCAGGATTCAATACCGAATACCTTTGAAAAAGCAATTTGGTAACATTTGTAAAACTATCTCTGAGCCCTTCAATAACGCAGTAAGAGTTTATTACTGATTCCTTTACAAACACTTGCATTTAAGGAATATTTCATGACTAAAAGCGGTAAGAGTTTATTGCGGATATCATTTAAAAGACTTGCATTCCAGGAATATTCCTTCATGAACCAAAAAGTAAAATAGTGCTAAAGACTCTAAGAACACTTGTATGTAATTTACAAGAATTGAGGAAATGCATAAGACGCTTAGAACAATTAGCATATAAAAGTAAACAGGAAATAGAAAGGCTTGATTAAGAGAAGTGTGTTTGTTTTGTTTCTTCTCACTTTATTTCAGCTCCCATCTTATGGACATTTGACAAGAGAACGAAAGGTATGATTTGTTGGCAACTTGATAAGTCTAATGTAAGAAATATTCATGTAAATGTTTATTCTTGCTAATTGTGTTCCTCATTGTATTTAGATATTACTCCAGAAGTTGCCATAGACATAAGTGCACAAAGAGAACCTTCTAAGAAAAAACCTGTTACATGTGATTTATGTAGAACGTGGTAGGGAACTTTATGTATTTAGTATATATAATCGACAAGTAGCCTAGATAAATACAAGTCTGAGTCTATTCATATCTCTTATAGGTGAATCATTTAATCACTCACACACAAAAGAGAAATCCAGAGAAGCTCCCCCAGAGAGATTCCTAGGAGAAGACACGCCCGGCAACACAGACAAAATATCTTGTTTCTTTTGTCTCTTAACTCCCTATTCCCCCTTCCCCCGAGACCTGTCAGATCGACAAGAGTTTCTAATCCTTGTTGCTTTGGTAGTTTCTGTAGGGATTTGGGACCTATCAGCGTCCGAGAAGGAACAACTGGTGTACAGGTGGGTGTCGTGTAACACCGCGCCCCACCCCCTCTGCAGTATTAACAATGTGACCAGGAGCACAAACAGAGACCCCTTTAAATAATAAAACACTCCCTTTGGGGATAAGTCTCCTGGGAGGGGGCAGTGACTCAAGTGACTGGAAAAGAAGGTTTCTTTCATGTAGATTTATCAATGCAAGATGTCAGGCAACCCCATGTGCAGACCCCTGTCCTCCTTCCCCCTCAACTGTCATCTACAGTTTAAACGCCAACATTCCAAAGAATTTTCAAAAACCAACATTTCAAAGAATTTTCAAACACCAACGTTCCAAAGAATCTTAAAACACCAGCATTCCAAAGAATCTTCTTCACAACGACCGTCCCACATGTTACCATGACTACCAGAACGTGAAACTGACTGCTACATATCTCTTTTCCTTGTACAATTTTAAAACAAGGGCACACATTTTTTGCTGTGTGAACCATGCACCAGACATCATGTAAAATATGATAAAGTCTCTGTAAAATTCAAATTTTTTTATTTCTTTCACACGTGAAGCTTTGACATTAATATGCACATTATAGCGATGCGCTGAGAAGTACTTATTGAAAGTGATTGTTTTTAAACATGACCCTAGAAACCATTGCTGCCCCCGCCCGGCGACAGGGCTATTATTAGTGACCTCAGACGCAAGACAGTTGTCACGTGAACCCTGTATGTAAACCAGATTCAGGGCAGCTTTAGGACAGTGCGACCGGTACAGCTGCACCTGCGCTAACCTGGGAGCGGCGATGTGTGCAGAAATACCTTTGGGTTTTAAAAGCACCTGCTGCTTCCTTGTGTGTCCAGCAGGTTTCAGGCAACAATAAAAATGTCAAGATAACGCAGGTGATTAATGTTTCTGCTGGAGAGAGATCGAAGGTTTTTCTTGTCACAGTTTCGACTCATCATAAAGTAGTGCACAGGATTAATATGCCGGCTGCAAAGAATGTGTAAATGCAGATCACAGAACGGAAATTCTCATAGCCTTTTGTAACATTTCCTATAGACTGATTTACACTTATAAGATTCATTGCCTCTGTTAATGTGTGTTTGGTGTAAAGTGCTCTAACATCCTAGAGTTGGCATAAGTAGCGCTATAAAACAAAAGACATGCATGTGAGAGTGGAGCTGTGTAGAGATGAGTGCCACTGTTGGAAGGTGGGAGTGAGGGAATATTTGGAAATGGCGGTCATGGGCGGATGGGTGTGAAAAAAAACTGTCACACCTGGCGCCCCTAACTCTAAAGCCAGCTCTTCCCAGATACTTTTAAATCCATTAATTAAAACGCAATAGATTTTTGTACCGATGGTATTCTAAACTCACGGTTTTGAAGGTGCTTTCATAAATGATAGGGAAGAAAATGGACGATCGGTGAAGTCAAATATTTGTCTAGGATCACAAAATGTAGTTACGCGGCAAAGCCACAATTAATGCAGGTGTTCATGTTCCCTTTGTACAAATGAACTACTAAATGGGTATCTATTTGTCTCTCCTTTTTACCTTAAATGGTAATGCTTTTGTGATCCATTAACTGTGAATTAAGCTGATATTTCTTGGGGAGTGACCTGACCTCGGGTCACTCCCCACGCTGCACGGCTCCTCCTTGTGCCCGTGCCTCACTCCCGTTGCTGCCAAGGGTTCGCCGCCCTTGGTAACTGCTGCCTGGACTGCTAACGCTGTTTTCTATCCCATTGCCTTCTGTAACCTGTTCTTCTATTTTTGTGCATTGTGCTTTGTCTCCCCTTTTGCCTGCTAGGCTCTCCTTTTCGTGCCACTGCCCTCTGTGCCCCCCCCCTCCCACCGCTGCTCCCCTGCGGCCCGTCCCCTTTTTGCCTTCTGTCGCCCGTACCATCGTCCATTGGCCCCCCCGCTCCCGCCTCCCAGCTGCTCCTCCCTCCCACTTGGCCTCTTATGGAGGTCGCCGCGCGGCAGTGAGTGTGACCTGACCTCGGGTCACTCCCCACACCGCACGGCTCCTCCTGGTGTCCGTGCCTCACTCCCGCTGCTGCCGTGGGTTCGCCGCCCCTGGTAACTGCTGCCTGGGCTGCTAACGCTGTTTTCTCCCATTGCCTTCTGTAACCTGCTCTTGTATTTTTGTGCATTGTGCTTTGTCTCCCCTTTTGCCTGCAAGGCGCTCCTTTTCGTGCCACTGCCCTCTGTGCCCCCCCCTGCCCCCGCTTCCCGCCGCTGCTCCCCTGCGGCCCGCCCCCTTTTTGCCTTCTGTCGTCCGTGCCCTTGCCCATTGGCCCCCCGCTCCCGCCTCCCAGCTGCTCCTCCCTCCCACTTCGCCTCTTATGGAGGTCGCCGCGCGGAAGCGCAGCGGGCGCGCGGAGCGGGCACGCCAAAGGCAAGCCCGTCTCGGTCCGTTCGCGTCTGGACCGCGCCCAGTGCCAGAACCCCTGGCCCAAGCCGTTGCCAGGGCACCCGACTGAGGTACGACACCGCCACCCTCTGTTAGGGTTTGTGCACAGCAAAGAGCATGTCCCCTCTCATTGCACTAGTGGTCTCTGTAATAGCTCTCTTTAAACATACTATTGAAAGCCTTTCTTGTTATCGCAGCCCCTTCTTAAGGCTTCTATGTATGTTGCCCAATGTATTCACAAGTTTGGACATTGCTGTCTTGTTTGCACAGTGGACCTTGCTTTTACCAAGGATTATTTAGAGCACTCCTCCCTCGACCATGTGTTACTTCAACTCATTAGCATAATGACTGAAGCTCTGCACACCTTCTTGTGAGAACCACACCCAGTTCTTTGAACCACACCCAGCTCTTCGAACCACACCCAGCCCTGTCTATAAAAGGCAGACCCTGAGCCTCACCCAGTGCTTGTGCTCGTCTACCTCCCACTTACCTGAGAACAGATCCTTCAGCGCTGGCACTCCTGCTCTCTCCAGACCTTCATTGGCTTCAACGGGCGCAGCTGCTGGCTCTACTTTCTTCCGGTTTCCGGCTCCTTCTTGCCTCAGCCCCTCTTCTGTCCACTGCAATCGACCTGCAAAAGAGAAAGAGGACAAGGTTAGACCGATCAGTATCCCTTTTCAGCAACAAGTAAGTGCAAAACTTTTTATTAGCTGAAAGAACTTTGTCGGCGATTTCTGGATTCATGTAAAGACAGTTTGGAACAAGACATCTCCCACAAACTTTGTGGTTCAAACCCTTTTTTACAAGAATACTTTGTGGAACTTTGTGAAATAAACATTGTTTTACATGGAACTTTTTAAGAATCGAACAGAGGAAACCATTGACAGCAATGCAAACAGTAAATAAAGGACTTGCACAAATTACCTGCTGTATTTTGATGTAAAAGTACAGTATTTGTTTTATAAAAAGTCTGGAAATGTGTGAAAAGTGAGTTTTCTATTAAGAATTTAGGCTTTAGTTATATTAAGGTGAATGTTAGATGCTGGTAATTCTGATAATGATATTCGTTTGATTTTACAGAAGTTTTACAGTAATAGAAAGCACATCCCAGAACAGTAACACATTCCAAACCTGGAGGCTAGAGACCAGGATCCAAGGGGTACTTTTAGAAGAGAATTTCTAATAGATTAAGGGTTAGTCAGGAACACATTTAGGGATAGGTTGCACTTATCTGTTCTTTGTTTATGTTTCATTAGGCACCAGTTTCTACAGAAGTCAGAGAGGGACGCAGATTTTAGCAGCACTTCTACAGTGGAAACGCAAGAACGGTGTTGTCTCTCTTTTTTTATTTTATCCACTTTCCCCCCTTCCCTTGAGCTTCTGGTTCTTAGTGCACTGTTTAAAACTAGTGTGCTGGAACAAGCAGTTTCAGGGTGGGGTCGGACTGTCTTCAACCTCCATCAGAACTGAACAGAAGCTCAGGTGAGCTGGGCTTTGACAGAAGCACAAGCCTTTAAAATATTCAGTTCTGTTGGACGATGAATGCCAGGGAAGAAACAGAGGGCATTGACGCCACAGATATGGCGCAGGCCCTAAACGAGGACTTGGCCCATAATGAATCAGTGTCTGGCATCTTGCAACATATGCAAGAGGAAATAGAGAAATTAAAGTTGGAAAACACCTTTTTAAAACAGGATTTAAGCAGGTATAAACCTAGGGAATCTCTGTGGAACACAGCTTTTACGCCTTTGTTTAAAACCTCCTCAGAGACAGGGGCGCGAGCAAAACATACAACTTTCCCTCCCCCAGTTGAGGTTACTGTTAATGTTCCTAATGCTGTGCCTTTAGCAGCACCTGAACATTTTCATGGAGATAGTAACAAATTCTTATTTTTATCAATCAATGTCAATTACACTTAGTTTGTAAACCACAACAGTTCCCTACTGATGCTACGAAAGTGGCATTCGTCTTGTCTTATTTGGGCGGCACAGCAGCCAATTGGTCAATTCCTTTCGTGGATAGAGATGGATCCCATCCTCCATAATTGGAATCAATTTAAACGTACTATGACCAGCCTTTTTGCAAAACACACTTATATGCAGGCAAGTGATAATGAGCTTTTAAATCTTAAACAAGGTAACAAGGATTTATTGACCTATCTCACTAGTTTTAATTGTTTACTCACCGAGACAAGTTGGCCAGAAGAAAGGCATGTCTCCTTTTTTTATAAAGGTTTGAGAGACGAGTTAAAAGACGCGCTGGCTCATATCGTTGATTTGCCAGAATACTATTCTGACTTTGTAGATTTAGTCGTGAAATTGGAACACAGACTAGGAGAAAGAAAGGATGATAAATCCAAACTGGAATCGCGGTTAACTTTTATTAGACATGAGAAGAAAGTCACAGATAATAAACTCCCTGAACCTGAGCCTATGCAAATAGGGACACTCAGAGGTCCACTCACGTCAGAGGAAAAAGAAAGAAGGAGACAACTTCAATTATGTTTATATTGTGGCAAGGCAGGTCATTTTGGCAGAGAATGTCCAGTAAAACCTAAAACTTCACAAAAGGGTACTGTTTCCTCTATCTCCTCAACTGAGTGGGGAAACGATAAAGCTCGACAAGGGGGGAGGTTACTTGTTCGAGAAAACATCTTAATCAAGCCTCTAATTCTGCAGCCTTCATGGTACCGCACATACCTAGACATTTCATAATTCAGATCTTTTTAATTGTTACTACCCAAGTTAGACATTCTCTCTCTGCCCTACTGGACTCGGGAGCAACAGGAAATTTTGTGGATAATAAGTTAGCTAACACATTAGGGGGCATATGCATCAAAATTCGGTATTCCATGTCGTTAATAGCGAAAAATAAGGAATCGCTATTAAGGATATGCAAACCGCGATGCATCAATGAATTCGGTATTAATTACCGAATCGGTAAAAATCGGTATTAAATAGCGAAAGTACGTTAGCGAGACTAGCAAATACCGAATTAGCAAATACCGATTCGGTATTAGTGAATCCGGTATTTGCGATTTCGGTAATAGCGAAAACGGTAAAAATACGCGACGCATCGGAAGCAGGCTGATGACATCACAACCAGGAAGTAGGACAGCCCATGCTCCATTCAGTGCCCGAGGAGCTCAGAGGAGGAGGCAGAGCACAGGAGCTGAGGAGCCAGACTGAACCAGCAGCAACCAGGACTAGGCAAGCAGGTCAAGATGGAGATGGAGGCCCCCAGCAGGGAAAGGACACAGACAGAAAGAGAAAGCGCAAGTTCTCAGATAAGGAACTCGAAATCCTGATTGAGTGTGTGACCAGCAACAATGACAAACTGTTTGGGAAGTTGTCGCTGAAGGTGCCTGAGGCTGAAAAAAGAAAGATGTGGCTGCGCATCAAGGACAAGGTCAATGCCTGCGGAGTCACCATACCTCAGCATCGACGATTTAAAAAAACGCTGGTATGACCTGCGTAAAAGGGCCAAGGAGAGGATTGCGCAGAGGGTCAAGGATGCTGCAGGCACAGGTGGGGGCACATCCAATGTGACACCTAACACAGCCCTGGAGGACCTAGTGGAGTCTACCATAGAACCGGAAGCTGTTGTGGGGGTCACACATCTGGACACCTCTGGTGCTGCGGAAGGAGGACAAGGTAAGATGCATGGCAGCGTAGCATTGCAGCGTGTAGTCAGTCCCTGCCCACTCCCCCATGCCAGACCCAGTGCACATGTAGCCGTGCCTCAAACACATAGCCTCACCACAGTGTTGCACCATGGGAGTTGTAGTCAATACATGAATGAGTGCATGTCTGAAACCAGAGGTGAATGAAATGAATACAGCAGCAAAGGGCCAAATGTCTGTCCAAAAAACAGCTTTATTTAGAGACAACAATGCTATATCCACATACAATACATTTATATTAACTATGCACTGTTTCACACACAGATGTATCCCCCATGGATTCTGATGGCAGTGACCGCCTCGTCATCTCAGAGTCACCAGTGTTGACCAATGCGGAGTGCTCACAGGGACATGAAGCCATGTCCTCCCCTTCACCACCACCGCGGACACCTCCACCATCCATGCGGAAAAAGACACCACCACCACCAACGCCATCCTCGCTGGCAAAGACACCACCACCACCACCAGTGCGGACAACTCCGCAGAGCCGCAGGGCAGATGTTCCCTCCCTGGTCGAGATGGAGTCGGAGCAGAGTTCAGCACCACAAAATGTCCCACGCCAGGCTGTCATCACTCCAACCACACAAACAGCAGCACGTCAGCGTGTCAGACAGAGGGCTGTGCCCCTGGTTAGGGCAGCAGCAAGACCAGTGGATCCGTCCGAAGGGTACGGAGTTGTTGAGACCCGGATGCTGCGTGTCCAGCTCCTGCAGGGGAGACACATGGGTGCTATGAAACTCTCCATGACAAAACTGTGCAACAAATTAGGCAACATGACTGACGCTGTGCGTGAGCACACCACTGCCGTAGCTGCGGGCAACAATGAGATCAAGCTTTGCCTGCAGGAACTGACACGTGCCTTAGTCACAGGCCAACAAAGTGAGCGCCGGCGGCACAAGCAGATCATGCTCGCTGTGAATTCCACCAACAAGGCCATCAATAAGCTGTGCAACAGCACAGCTGTGCTGTCCCGCAGGTCCGTGTCCCTGCAAGTGGACCTAGGGCATTATTGTGGGGATGTGGCAAAGGCCCTTGAGAGGGTGACCACTGCAGTGGAGCAACTGCAGCCTGGGTCAGCCAGTGTCAGCAGTGTGGGAGTGGATGACGGGAGTGAGGCAGCCTCCAGTGTGAGCAGCGTCTCCCTGCCGGAGACTAGCGGGAGGAGGCGCAGTGTGCGCAGCGCAACAGCCACTGACACCCATCGTGGAGAAGCGGAGGAGTCACAGGACAAGAAACTGGGGGTACGCGGCAAACGCAAGTAGACATGTGGCAAAGTCACACTATCCATGGTGACGTAACCATGGGCCAACTATAGTGCCACAAGCATCACCCGTGTTGAGAAGGGACAATTTAAGTTTAACTTCTACTGCAGCTGCCTCATGTTTGGTTTCATATTTCTGCACCAGTCAGGTGTTCTTTTCCATTAAACCCTTCCAAATCAAATTCTGTTGTCAAGGCACTCTCTTATCTGTCTCAGAAATGATGCTGTGTGATGTATGTCCGCCTCCGTTGCCCTTCTGCTGTGTTGGGCACATGCGCCTGCTGGTGTTGGGGGGGGGGGGGTTGCTGTGCACGTAGTTCATCCTCTCCGTCCATCTCTATGGGTATCCCCCTACGGGTGGCGATGTTGTGCAGGATGGCACAGACTGCTATGATCTTGCAGCAGGTCACTGGGTCGTACTGCAAGGCACCTCCAGTCTTGTGCAGTATTCGGAAGCGACTCTTGAGGATGCCGAAAGTACGCTCGACCACATTCCGTGTGCTGATGTGTGCTCTGTTGTAGCGCTGCTCTTGCGGTGTAGCTGGGTTGAGGTAGGGAGTGAGTAGATATTCACGCAATGCGTAAGCGCTGTCACCTGCAGGATGGGGAGAGAAAGGTCATCAGCATGAATGCAATTATACATGTGGGGATGGAGTGAACGATGATGCATCAATATGTACCTAGTAGGTGTCCCTCTCCAAATTCACCGTTGATCAGGCGCCTGTGGAGGCCACAGTGACGGAATATGTAAGCGTTGTGTGTGCTCCCGGGGAATTGGGCTACTAGGTCCGTAATGATGTACTTAGCATTGCACACAACCTGCACATTAATAGAATGATATTACTTACGGTTGCGGTATATGTATTCGGTGGCTGATGGAGGACAGATGGGGACATCCGTGCAGTCAACACACCCTATCACATGGGGGAAATGTGCCACTTGGTAGAATTCCCGTTTGGTGCGGGTCAGCTGCTGGGGGGTTGTGGGGAAGGTGATGTGGCGATTGATGAATGTCAGCATGGCCTCTAGGAACCGGTGGAAGAAGCGTGATAATGCGCTTTGCGACACGCCTCCAGTCTCAGCTATTACCCCCTGGAAGCTTCCAGACGCCAGCAGGTGCAGGCAGCATAGGACCTGGTCATGGGCTGGTATGGCGTTGGCCCTACGGGTCTCGTGCCGCAGTAATGGTTCCAGATCTGCTATTAGGCGCATTATCATGCCACGGTTAAGTCTGTACTTATCGTACACCTGTTCCTCGGTCTGCCCCAGCAAAGTGATGCGCACCCTGAAGACCCTGTCCTGGATCATCCTCCTGCGCTGAGCCTGGACGTTGTTCCTCCTCCTCCTAGCAAGCACGTAGAGGACAGCCCTTTTGGATGACTTGTGGGGTTTCCCAGGGCATTTGTGAAGGGTTACTGATAGTCAGCACCTGCTGAGAATTGTTTTTTTTTCCTATCCTTCAAATAACTTTACCTCCTGATTGAGATTCCCCTTATTTTGCTCATGCTAAATAGTGATGTTTGCGTTTTTCGGTATTAGCGATTGTTCATGCATTCCATTGCGATTCTTTAATAGCGATTCGGTATTACCGAGGTCAGCTTTGGTGTTCGTTATTTCCGATTGTCTGATTAGCGATTCGGTAATTTACCGAGGGGATGTTGTTAGCGATTCTTTATTTTTTACCGATTTTGGGTTGATGCATAGCATTTTCAGGTTTAGCGTTCGGTAACGGCCTGTTTTACCGATTCTGTATTTTACCTGGAGGTATTTTGCTCGATGCATCTGCCAGTAGGTCTTCCTATTTGCCTAAAGCCTTGTCCAGAAGCAGTATGTGCAGTGGATGGGTCAGAATTGACCTCTGGATTAATCACAAAACAAACAAGTCCCCTTGTCATGGTCTGTCAAAACGGGCACACAGAGATGATTAGCTTTGATCTGATAGATACCCCTAATTTTGGCTTGATTCTCGGGGTACCCTGGTTAACAACTCATAACCCAAAAATTGATTGGGTGAACAGAACAGTTACTTTGGATTCCTCATTCTGTAGAACCAATTGCTATCAAGAAGCAGGTACAGAACAGAGCACAGTAATACACTGTGCTAGTGTTACACAAGACGAACCAAATCTCCCTCCTGAATATTCTGACTTTAAAGACGTTTTTGATCCAGTGAACAGGGCCGGACTGGGAAGTGAAAGCAGCCCTGGCAAATTTTGCCAGACCAGCCCCCGTCCGGCGTGTAGCGAGCCGGCCCCCGTCTGGCGCGTAGCGAGCGAGCGCAGGGAGCGAGCCCGACGGCCACAAGGGGGGTTTGGGGGGGTTCTCCCCCCAAGAAATTTTTCAAAAACGACAGACCAAATTGGTGAATTTTACAGCACATTTTTCATTACATATTCAAATTGTATCAACTTTCAAAGCACAGTAAACAGTAGATGATGACCTTAAAGAACATCAGGTTACCCACCCAGTCATATGTATCCATAGTTTGGGGGGTTGAACTTCTACCCCCCAAGAAAAATTGGGAGACAGAAAAGCCAAAACAAAGAGAGAGAGAGAGAGAGAGAGAGAGAGAGAGAGAGCTAAGAGAGAAGAGAGAGATAAAGAGCTAAGAGAGAAGAGAGAGAGATAAAGTGCTAAGAGAGAAGAGAGAGGGATAGAGAGATAAGAGTGAGAGAGAGAGAGAGATAAAGAGCTAAGAGAGAGAGAGATAAAGAGCTAAGAGAGAGAGAGAGAGAGAGAGAGATAAAGAGAGAGAGAGAGAGAGAGAGATAAAGAGCTAAGAGAGAAGAGAGAGAGATAAAGAGCTAAGAGAGAAGAGAGAGAGATAGTACTAAGAGAGAAGAGAGAGAGATAAAGAGCTAAGAGAGAGAGAGAGAAGAGAGAGAGATAAAGAGCTAAGAGAGAAGAGAGATAGAGAGATAAAGAGCTAAGAGAGAGATAAAGTGCTAAGAGAGAAGAGAGAGAGATAAAGTGCTAAGAGAGAAGAGAGAGAGATGAAGAGCTAAGAGAGAAGTGAGAGAGATAAAGTGCTAAGAGAGAAGAGAGAGATAAAGTGCTAAGAGAGAAGAGAGAGAGAAAGAGCTAAGAGAGAGAGAAAGAAGAGAGAGAGATAAAGAGCTAAGAGAGAAGAGAGAGATAAAGAGCTAAGAGAGAAGAGAGAGATAAAGTGCTAAGAGAGAAGAGAGAGAGATAAAGTGCTAAGAGAGAAGAGAGAGATAAAGAGCTAAGAGAGAAGAGAGAGAGATAAAGTGCTAAAAGAGAGAGAGATAAAGAGCTAAGAGAGAGAGAGAGATAAAGAGCTAAGAGTGAGAGAGAGATGAAGAGCTAAGAGAGAGAGAGAGATAAAGAGCTAAGAGAGAGAGAGAGAGAGAGAGAGAGAGAGATAAAGAGCTGAGAGAGAGAGAGAGAGAGAGAGAGAGAGAGAGAGAGAGAGAGAGAGAGAGATATAGAGAGGGATAGAGGTCACCAAACCAGCAGCCTGATTATAACTTTAGAACTAACATGAAAACTCTCAACAATGCCATCAAACCCATACACCTCACACACCCACTTTTATAAGCATTCCAATAACACATAGGAAAGAACAGACACACCCCATATTAACAAGATCTACCAAGAACCCAAGCAGGTGGATTAGCAGACTCTACTAACACAGGTTAGGTGGAAGGTCAAATTATCCACACTCTACTGTGATATGTCTACAAGTACTAGAAGTCGGCGAGCAAAGAAATTAACAGGGAGAGCCGAGACAGAGCCAAGCCAAGGGTGGGCTCTAGCTGTAAAAGCTCCTGTGCAAGCTGAGCCCTGAAAATCATGCAAGAAACAACATATTAGAATATAAATTGTCTTCAAAATTTTTAAAAAGTGTTTCTTTAATATTGAGTGTTTCACCTTAGTCCATCAGATTGTATCTCTGCATCGAGAAGTATTTATTGCAAGCGAAAGGTTTTAAACAGAAATTTACAAATATTCCTGCCCACGCCATGCTAAAAATGCTATTAGTGAACTAAGAAGCAAGTGAGTTGTCATTTCTACCCTATATGTGGCCTAAATTCTTATCATACAGAGAGTAACATAAGATCAATCACAAAAGAGGTTTTTGTACTGCACACAACCCAAACACACTTATTTGAAGCTGCTCTGATATGTGATAATGATGAAAAAGGAGGCTCTGAGGCAAAATACTTGCTCAGGATTACACTGTTTGGTCAACCACCGAAGCCGGGGTTGATAGCAGATTTTCGAGTTTCACACTGTGCAGTTCAGCCACTTGATTGGTTTCTCTTTCTGACATCAAAGATTAATGGTTTGTCCTTAATTCTTGGAAGAGGAGATTAGCGTGTGAGTGATAGTCACAATCCACATTTTATTTTCTGCGGTTTTAGATAGTGCGCACTTGTGAAAGCTTAACAACAGACAAAGACCACCTTGCATGCTGTTTTTTAAATGTTGCAGGTAGATTTGTCAGATTTACAGGATGTGGAGCTGAGGCCAGGATTTAAACCTTGTTCCCCCCCATGTTACATGGTTGTCAGCTGTAGCCACTAGGACACATAACCTTCGTTCTTTTTGGGCTCAAGATTCTAAGATGAAGCCGAGCTGAACCAGAGCCGGCATTTACCTCAAGCCTGGTTTGAGCTTTCAGTGGCTTGCTCCTGTCTAGCAAGTACAACCGTTAGGTAACATAACATAAAATAACATTGGATCTCTAATTGAGTCATATCCTTCCATCAGTTGAGCGCTTGCTTTTTTCAATTCAGATCCTTCTGCCACGGTTTTCTACAATAGACCCACCTCCACTGGTGTGAGTCATTCCTTGCTTGACTTGAATCTCATTTGCCTGTAGTTTGAGGTCTATACTTCCTCCGAGGAGTTTAATTCTCTCCTGGATGGAGTCTAATCTTCCTTCTTTTTAATTTTTATTTTTTTTATTTTATATAGCGCAAACTCGACCTGAAGGTATAAGCCAAGTTACATGAGCACCAGTTGTGTGACAGATGGACACATTCATTTTGTTAGGCAAAGGGACATTAAGTGGTTTGCCCAGAATCACAGGATGTTGAGCGTCCCTGCTGAGACTCGAACCCAGTTTCCCAGCTTCGAAGTCGACTGCTCTAGCCGTTAGGCCACATCCTTGGTGGGGAGTTCTAGCATCTATAGACTAGTTGAATCTTATAAATTAAGTTTTCTCATGGTTAGAGTTCTATACCTCCATTAATTGAGGCCTATAATCCAAGGGGTCGAGTCCAAACCTTCATTGGTGGGAGTCCTACAGTCCCATGGCCTTATCCTAGTCAAAGAATATAACCAGGATCTTGTCTCATGTCCTAGCAACAATAACCCTGGTGATGTACTCCTGAGGAGAAATGACCAGAAACCTTTACAATATGTGTCAAAGCAGCAAACCTCAGCCAGGCTTTAAAGATCACTGTGTATAAAACAGCATGTGTAAATAGCTCTCATGATTATTCATCATGTGCCTTGTGTCTGAGCCCAACCACTCCAGTAAGGTAGGGTTGTAAATTGGGAGCGGCAGCTACTGGGATCCGTGTACAAAATAATTTATGGATGGAATAGATGGTGAACTGGGTCAACTCCCCGGTTCAGATCTTCAATGTCTTGGAGAGAGAGTTGTTGTTGTGTATTAATGACATATAATTAAAGTTCCCATTCTGGTGAGCGATATATGATGTAGAGTTGGGCAAGCCACTGAAGCTCCAGCCAGGCTCGAGTCGAGACAGATGCCTGTCTCTGGCTCAGCTCAAGGTCCTCTGGACCCCTCAAGACCAGAGGGAGCAGAGCTCTGCTCTGCCGGCCAAAGCAAAAGGGATACCAATACTGTGGCTTAGTTGTACAATGTGATACATGGCATCAATCCCGGCTGAACACATTTTGTGGCGCTAGGCAATATTTTATTTCACCAAGCACCTTTTTCTTCATTATCACATCGAAAGTGCCTACAAACGCGCGAGCTCAGGCTGTGGACTGTACAAAAATCTGATTTAATAGAATATGAAGTTGCTTAATTTCTGATATATGTTGCTGTCATCTTGCGAGAAAAAGGTCAGTCAACATAAGTTCAGTGTAATTATGAGTGACTGTCAGTCACTCATAATTACACTGAACTTATGAAAATGTCACACATAGCAATCTGAAACCTTGGCAGCTACGGCCGGGCACGGCAGGCTCAGGCTCTAGCTAACTCCCTCTCCTCCTCCAACGTTGCGCTTCCGCTTTTTTTTTTTAGGTTGCACCGAACGTCAGTGCAAAGGTCGACAATCAGGCTTGTTGCTGCCTGCTGCAGTGTATGGGCGGCGCGGCACTCTAAGACTGAGTGAGTACTGTCTGGGTGGGGGGCCGGTTTTGGATCAGGGGGCCGGTTTTGTGAGTGGGGGCCGATTTTCGGTCCATGTAAATTATACCTTGCAGTTGGCATGCAGCTCTTAGATGACAGTTAATAGCTCATTGTTCTATGTTAGGATTTTAACTTATAAACTGCAAGTACCAATAGGATCTCTCTGACAAAAGCAGTAATTTGCTGGCCTATTTACATTATGTGTACTTAGTGATCTGCATGGGACATGTTCTTTGCAGCGAGCACATTAACCCTCTGCGCTACCTTTCCATGAGTCAAAACTTCCACTTGACAAACCTGCATCTCTCTCTAGGAAGAACATTGATCACCGGAGTTTCATGACATTTTTATTGTTGCTGAAAATTCCTGGAGGCCAGGAAGGAGGCAGCAAGTGCTTTTAGAAACATAATATACTCGCAAACATGACCCAAAGTCAGCGCTCAATGCGATCTCACCGTTTGCACCGCCCTAGAGCCTCCCTGCTCAAGGGTCCTGCGACCTTAATGACAGAGTCACTGTTGCTCTAGGGTGTGCTGCTTCATAGGCCTGCCCAAAAGACTTGCGGTGGGCTTCAATAGGGATTGTGGTAGACAGGCTTTCAAGGTTAACCCACACTTGCCACTGCTAGGTTTCACCTGCTGGTGCTAAGACACCAGGGCTTCTAAGGTCATGTGGGTCCTTCCAAGGTCTAGCATGGAAATATGCTCCCTCATGGAGATTGGTCTGGTGGACTGGTCATGAAGGCTGAACCTGGCTCCCCAGTTCCAAATTCGGCAGCTCTGACCATAGTGCCACATCCTCTCCCCACTGAACACCATACTACCCCACTGAGAGAAACTTGCACTGCCTTCAAGTACAACCCAATTGTGCCCCGCTACAAACACCTAGAGGCGACTCATTTCAAATTACGCACTAGACAAGAGCAATATGCGGCCCAAAAAAAAAGTGACAACATTCTGGAAAAAGCAAACACTCATGAGGAATGTAAGATTAATTAAAGCATGTGAAATGTAAGCAGGAACAACATGGTTACCTTAACGTTTTTGCACTTATTCAGAAATGAATGAGTGCTTTTGCATGAAAAGTTAAGGCCATGACTACAGGGCCGGAACGGACCTGCTTCAATGCCCATTGAATATATCCTTACAAAACGAAAGCAATATGGTTTAAAAAGACCACATTTGTGAATACGGAGCAGCACTATGCACTTTATTTTCCAGTCCGCCCATCAAGCAGGTATTGTAGTACATCCAGAAATGGTGCACTTCCCCACCCGGGGAAAACAATGCTGTTTAGAGAAAGACAAGAAAACAAAAGTAGCGCTTCACTGGTAAACTCTGTGTAGTGGCACTAATGTGTTTTGGGTGTGAATAAAATCAATCTAGCCTCTTTTCGACCCACTCTGTCTTGCTTTAGTTATTTTTTACATTTTGAATTTTTTATTTCTCTCTTTCCCAGGTCTGCACATTGGAAGTGAAAAATGTCACAAAAAAGATGACCTTTCCAGCAAAAAAGTTGTTCTTTTTTGGATTCATTTCACAGGGGAACAAATAAAGGAAAGGAAAAGAAAGAGGGAGTAGTGGCCACAAGGCCCTGGGAAGGGGGCCCCCACACCCTGACCTTGCAGATTTCTATAGTGCTTAGAGGCCCAGTGAAAGGGGGCCCCACACCTGGACCTTGCAGCTTGCTCTAGTGCTTCGAGGCCCAGGGAAAGGGGGCCCCCTCCCCTGGGCCTTCGAAGCAGTAACAAGGCCTTTCTTAAAACACTGCCCGAGCACCAGTTGATCTGGCTGCTCCCTCCTCCCCTCACCCACTGCTCCTTACCTGTGTCCGGCTGGTCCTGGAAACAAAGGGGCCTTCTGTCACCTAGCAACAAATGCAGACAGGGAATGGCCGGTACTTAAGAGAGGTGTTGCCTCGCCCCTGACACTCTGAGCCCTAATTGCTGGCCCTGCTGCTTTGACTTCCCCACTCTGTTTGTCCCTCCCCCCCACCCCTGCACCCCCAGGAATGCCACCACGCAGTCGACACCAGACATCTCTGATGTGTATTGTAATTGTGTGGGGAGGGGGCCCTGGTGGAGCAGGGGGGCAATCTGTGAAAGTAATTCATTTCACAGTGAAGGGGGAGGCCCCCTGCTTCTCACCTGAGCGCGAGGCCCTGGGCGGCTGCCCATACTGCCCATGCCTAGCGCCGGCCCTGCTGGCAGCAGCCTGCATCGCTTCACAGAGGCAGATATTGGCCCAGTGCCTATGTGGGTCTCCCCTAGCCCACGTCCCACCGTCCACTATGACATCCACTGTAATTGAGCTGCTAGGAAGTATGCTTCAAATGAGGGAGCTCCCAGTCTGCCCTGGTTCACTGGCTGCTACAGTTTGGCCATGGCTATCCATCTATGGCCCTTCCCCATATTAGAGTGCTGAGATGAGTATCTTGTTCCCGGAAGAAGGAGCGGGAAGGGACTACTGGGAGATTAGCAAAGTAGTAGAGCAGTCGCGGGACGAGGATCACTTTGGCCACTCCTACTTTCCTGATGGGGACTAAGGGGAGGGTTTTCGAGACATTGACCGAGGAACGAATGGCTGTCAGTACTTTCCGGTGGTTACCCTTGTAGATATCATGTGGGGAGTGATACAGGTGCACGGCCAAAATATCACGACGCTTGCGTACTCCACACAAAGTCGATTCCTCCAGAATGCACCCATTCTGGAGGGAGGTCGGCCGGTAATGGGTATATTGTAGATTTAACTGAATTGACCTTTAGACCAGCTGCAGTCTTAAAGTCTGTCCGGGTGGCAAAGATCGGAGTGAGGTCTGATGTAATATCCTGGACATAGAGGAGCAGATCATCCGCATACAGTGATATACTATGTATGGTTCCTGCCAACCCCATCGCTCGCCCTCTTTTCGAAGACGGATCACCAACGGTTCCATTGCCAGGGTGAAAAGCAGCAGGGAGAGTGGGCAGCCCTGCCTTGTGCCTCTCAACACCGGAAATTAGGGTGATACTTGCCGGCCGAGCCTAATCCTGGATGTTGGTCTAGTTTATATGAGTTTAGTGTATGCTAGTAAACAGAGCCCCACTCCTATCCTACCGAGCACTTCAAATAAGTATGGCCATGACTGTGTACTGAAGGCCTTTTTGCATTTCCAAGACAAGGCATGCAGCGTGAAGGAAACAACCTGAACTTACCGCTGGGAAGCCCTAGGGCAGCCATGCGCTCTACAAATCCATAATAATAATAATCCTGCACATGGAACAGCGCCGGATGTTGTGGGAGGTATTTCTTCCTGGAATAAATCCACATTGGTCTGGGTGTTTTAGTGTTGGGAGAATTGAGGTGTACAGCTCTGCTAGTATTTTCCCATAGATTTTGTAGTCTTCGGACAGCAGGGCAATGGGCCGGTATGAGCCCAGGTGGTGGGGATCCCGGTCTGGTTTTAGAAAGGAGGAAATTAATGATTCACGAATGGATTGTGGGAGTGCACCCTCCTCTAGTGCGGCTTTATACAATTTTACCAGTTGTGGGACTAACAGGGTAGAGAAGGTACAGAAGAATTCTACTTGTGTGCCATCAAGACCTGGGGCCTTGTGTGTGGCTAGGGTATGTATAGCTTGCGTCACTTCTGTTGAGGTAATATGTTCATCTAGGGTGCTTTGATCAGTTGCCGCGATACAGGGTAGTGGGTGTGCATCTAAGAATCTTTCCAGTATTTCTGAGTGTACCGGGTTAGGGGCTGCATATAAGGCTGTATAGTACTTGCGGAATGCATGCATTATGTATGCCTGGGAGCGGACAGGTATGCCTGCAATGGTGTGTGCTTCAGTTATCGAATGCGGGCCGTGTCTTGTTTTAATAGTCATGCTATCAGTGTGCCAGCTCTGTCCCCTTTCCTGTGTGCTCTGGCTGCGTGTGCTCTTAAGTTATATCTCCGGAGGTCTACAAAGTACCTCGGATACGCAGTTATGGCTTCTGCTGCCTGTGCAAGTAATGCTTCATTTTTCTGTGCTGCCTGTGTCAGTGTTGCTAGTTTCTGTTCCTCTTCTAGTATGTGCCACTCTAGGGCTTTAGGCACTCCAGAGATGTGTTGGATACACATCCCTCTAATCACCACCTTTAATATGTCCCACTCTAGTGCCCTGGTTGATGCTGTGCTGGTGTTTTCGTGGAAATAGTGCTGGATGGGAGTTTTTTGCTCTTGCTTAAACACTTGATCCCCCAGACATTCAGGTGGCAGGTACCAGGTGGGGACGAGTGGTATGGGCGGGTGCCAAGCTAAAGTTTACGCGTGTGCGTCATGATACAATAGGACCCGACCCAGGTATTCGGTCTCCTGGACCATAGAAATGATGGGAAGGGAGCAAAGGAAATGGCTGAGTCGGACCCTGAGGTCGTGTGGTATAGAGTGAAATGAATATAGTCTGGTATTGGGATATTTAGCGCACCATGCATCTACCAGTATCCAGTGCTCCATCCATACGTTAAAGCATTTTTTTGTGTTATTGCCGGGGAGGTTGGGGGTGGTGGATGAGATCGGTCTAGGGAGATGTTTTACGTGCAGTTATAGTCCATCCCCAGTATCCAGGGGGTCACGATATATTGGGCCAGAGTATGGGAAAGGGAGTCCCAGTATTTCCCCTGCTCTGTATTTGGTTTATAAATACTGCCCAGCAGAATTGGTTGACCATCTAGGAGCCCCTCCAGTAGGGCGTCCCTCTGCGTCTATCACTCTGGACAGTTCCTTTAATGGTACCCCTGGTCGCAGCCAAATGAGCTTTCCTCACGCAAACGTAGCGTATGTCGTTGTGTAGAATGTACCTTGCCACAATTTGTGCAATTTATCGAGCTCCCCTGCCACTAAGTGCGTTTCCTGCAGCATTGCAATCTGCACGTTCTGTCGTTTTATGTAAGCGAACACTGCAGATCTTTGGCGGGCCGTGTGCATGCCTCGCACGTTAAGTGTGAGGATAGTAATATTGCCTTTTTGCTCCATGGGGTTTTGTGGGTGTTTTGGCTCGGTCGCCTCGAGATGGTGTGGGGCAGGATTGGTGTATATGCACCTCTCTGAGTTTGGTCTTGATGTCGCACACAGGCTTATTTCTCTCATCTATCTGCTTCAGTGTATTAGTGGGTGATGAAATGAGAGATGTCAACTGGGATGGGAGGTATTCTCAATATTAGGGACCTACCGCAAAGGGCGTTACATCCAAACTCAGCATGTTACTGAAACTCTAATGTGTTGTGGGGTCTGGTTGGCCGCGCATCTACGCCAGCTCCATGGGTGGCATTTGTAGGATCATTGTGTATGGAGGAGCCTATCGGTGGCCCAGCGCGCGCCAAGCGTGGCTTTGGGCCATGTATGGTGCTATGGCACTATTAACTGATCTACAATTGAGATACATGGTCAGCAGTAGCTACAATTCTTATCAACGTATCAGCTTTTTGTTGTGTCACCATTGGTGGGATCCTTGAGCCAGTTTGGGATATAGTCTCATCACTGCCTTCTTCTGATGTGAAGAGATGGGGACCTCTGTCGATGCCTGTTGTTGGTGAAGCTAGTCCTATTTCCACTGCTGCCTGTAGGGCTTTCCTTCATTCTAAAATAATTTGCTCTAGGTCCGGGGACCATCTGAGTAGGGTGCGGGCCTTAGATTTGGGATGTTTGCTTTGTCTTTTGGGGCAACGTGAATTGCTCTTCAGTGTTGGAGGAGGTTTAAAGTTCGAACTTGGACGATTTTGACAGTTTGATCCACCCAGTCATGGGCTGCCTCGGTATCCGTGAAGAATGTAGTGGACCTACTTTGCCCTCGGTATAACCTCACATTCAAAGGTGGCAGAGCCTTCTCGAGCACTGTCCCCCTGGCATGGAACCACCTGCCCGCGGAACTCAGGAAGGAAACAAACTTACTGTTGTTCAGGAAAAAGCTGAAGCCGGTGCTCTTTGAAGAGGCGTGGGGACCTCTGTGATTTGGCTTTTGTACCCACTGATGTTGTGTATCCGCTGACAGCGCTTAGATACCCCTGGGTGATCTAGCGCTCTACAAGCTCATAATAACATAACATAACATAACCCATCATGCATTATTTTGAGTCTTGCTGGGAACAGCAGTGAATATTGGATTCCTTCTTGGCGAAGACGTTGTTTCACTTCCAGAAATGAGAATCGCTGGAGCTGCACTGCTCGGGAATAGTCCAGGAAGAGCATTATGTTTGTTCTCAATTTGAATGGGATCATGTTGTCTGGCGGCCCGGAGCACAGCACCCCTGTCTCTATAGTGAATGTATTTTGCAAGAAGTGGGCGAGGTGGGGAGCCATGTGGTGGCCTACGAGCTGGTACCCTATGTGCTCTTTCTAATGAAAAGAACCCAATGAGGTCTGCATCCGGTATGAATGAGCAGGTCCAGGTTTCCATATATTCATGGGGATTTGTCCCCTCAATGCTTTCTTGGAGGGCTAGGAAGCGTATATTGCATCTCCTCGTCATTCCTTCAAGCTCACCTGCGCGTTCCTCCAGGCCCAGCAGAGTCTGCAATGTTTCTTGTTGTGTTTTTGACTGATGGTTGTGATTATCTTCTCTCCGTCTGTCACTCTGTCTGCAAGCTTGTAGTGATCGTCGTGGAGTTGGTTGAGATCCTATTCCAGAGTGCCAAATCTTTCTTCCATCGAGACTCCGGAGTGCTCAATAGCTTCCAAAACCGTAACCAGTTTTTCTGACATGGTCGGTGTGGGGGGTGGGGAGGGCGCCTCCATGTCCCCTTGTGGTTTGGTACCTGCAGAGTCGCTTTGCGTTGCGGCGGCCAACAGGGAACTGCTGTGGGAGCGAAGCTTCCCCATTCTGTGGAAAGTTAGATCTGTTTCACAGTGGGTCCACCAACTCACTTGCCTATAACTGAACTCTGGCTGCGCTTCGTACTTTGGTTGGGCCTTAACAGCAAAGGGATGAGAGAAATTTTCCCCTCTGTGTTAACTTCCCAATTTTGGCCCGCGCTTCCCAGTATTTGTCCGCATATGCGTAGTTTCGAGTGCTGAGTGAGTTCCCTTCTCAAAGTCAGTTCTTCTCACGCTGCCTCTGTAGGTTGGGGGCGGGCGGAGTCTATGTCTCTATCACTTTTGGTAGACTTTCCTGGGTGCTTGCTGTTCTCACCTCAACTTGTAATGGCGGGTTATGTGATGACCTCTGTTAGAAGCTTACTCTGGCTGGTGGTGATGATACTCAGCATACTGTGCAGTAATATATTTAGCCGTGGATCAGCGCGTGCCACGTTGTGGCCAAGTCTTTTGGGTAATCACTAGTCACTGTGTGATACTGATTCGGATTTATTTCGCTTTACTCCCAAGATTTATGATTATTTCACACACCACTGTATTCCGCTTTATGTTGGCATGGCATCGGTTTTCTTTTGGTTGTTCGTTATGGTGGTGTTGAGTTACCACCCAATCGCGCACTGTTCACGTGGCGCTTTGGCGCTTTATATAATCTTATTAAATCAAACTATATTTCAACCACTCTTGTGTTATGTTCCACACATTTATTTTTACTCTAACTCGTATTATTTTTCATATGAATCGTGGTTACATTTTTTTACATACACAATACTATTTCATTACTGACATGTATTCACAGGACTTATACATTCCATGTTCATCAGCATATACTTGGCACATATAGTATGGTACATTTAATCAACATTTTTCGAATGAGCCCAATGCATTTCGGCACTCGTGTGTGCCTTCATCAGGGGCAGTATCTACAAAAAGGAAATTGAAAAAACATGGTGTAAGTATCAGTTTGTGGCGGGGGGTTCTATAAATATATAACCGTGATGTGTGCATACCTGGTCCTTGTGGTGGTGTTTGACCTGAATCCTGTCCCTCAGTGTGGCCCTTATATCTCTGTTTAAAACATAAGTACAAGCCACTATATGATGAATCCATATACACTTGTGTAACAACTGACAACTAGCCTTAGGTTGTCCTACATACCTTTAAAGACGATATCTCAAGTATCTGAAAAAATAATGGGCAACAAGGTCTTTAATATTTATATGTGTACAATTAGACCATCTTGCTGCGTGATCCGTTTTCAACATACCTTATTGGAATGTGCCTCAGAGTTCTGAAATATATGAATGAATTCTATTTTTTAGTTTCAAGTGACGATATAAACATTGCTGAAAAAAAACCGGCTCGCGGTAGCTTGCCGTGTTTACCTGTTCTTTGATCTTTGTTTTCCCGATCTACAAAAACCGAAATATGACAAAATAAACACCCTCGTTGGTCATTCCAAAGTCTATTGCTAAGCTCTGATATAAGTATTCCTGTCATACCTGTATTAGACGTAGCTACCGCTCTGAACAATTCCCGCAATCTGCTTCAACGTCTGTGAACTCCGGTTCCTGTTTATCTACTGACTACGTTTAACTCCGCGTCAGTTTCGCGGAGTTGACAATAGACGACGGACTACTCACCCGTGTATCTAGGGTAGTAGATATTTGTAGTGGCCATCTTTGAAAGGGTTTTCGAGTCCGTTAGTAAAATGGATCGCTTCCCTGATAACTGTATTTAAATGAAACTATTAAATGAAATAAAATCCTATATCCTTCGTTTGACTAGTTGATACACTCATTATACTGACAGTATCATTGTTGTGTAGTGATCCTACCATAGTAAACCCGTGTGTTTAACCAAACTGCTATCTAGAAAGTTATGTCTTACAAGGTTTATTATATGGTGACTAGTTTAAGTGGTACTGTGTCTATTGGCAACTAGCTCACGATATGTACACATTCGACCTAAGGGAGTTGTTTGTATCACTAATGTATTCTAACTTGTGGGGCGTATTGATTATATTGAATTAGTTTATCATTTAAAAACTGTATTGGGAGTTAGTGTGTGAATCAATATGCATCAGGTTATACAGTATATAAGAACATCATGCAAATCTCGCATCTGGTTACATATGAGTTTCTCAGCAGTAATATCACATGGATTTCATAAAACTGTTACATCTCCCTGGTCAAAAAACATTATTGTTCTTTGTGAATATGTAAGCTTCACTGGTATATTATGATAAATGTCTCTCTACTGGTTATTCTATGATGATTGGACCTATAGAAAACACGCTAAATCGTACTTGTCATTGAGACCAGTTGGTATCATGGTGTTTAGATATCTTATCCAAAAGAGTTCACGTTGTAATAATTTCTGGTGATTGTTCATGCCTTGTTTCAATGGTACTTGTTCTAAGATTTGAAATCTTAATTGAGATATGCTGTGTTTCTCTGCAATCCAATGTTGTACCAATGGCGAAGTCAAGGTTTTGTTACGAATACGGCTTTTATGTTCCGATATTCGCACTTTTATTTTTCTCTCAGTCTTACCAATGTACATCCTTCCACATGGACACTTGATTCCGTAAACCACGTTTTGCGTGTTGCAGTCACTTGTGTGTCTCAAGCGTATCTGTTTGCCTGTTGTAGGGTGAATACATGTATCCCCTATTATTGCATTGTTACAGTTGATGCAGTTATGACATCGAATTGTTCCTCTATGGGTGAAAGTTTCTTCTGGTTGATGTTTAAGTTTCAATTTTTCCTTTAGATTCAATCCTCGAGTGTACGCGTGCAGTGGCAATTCTTTGAACAATCCTTTGAAATCCGGTTCCAAGGATAGTAACTCCCATCTTTTGTTGATAATGTTTTTAATTTTGTGTGATTGGGTAGTGTATTTTGTAACAAATACCATCCTGTCCTGTTGTTTTTTTGGTCGCGGTTGTAATAATGTCATTCTGTCCATTGTGGATACTTTTGCTATCTGTTCTTGTAGTATGTTTTTGGGATATCCTCTTTCCTCATATTTCCGTACTTGTCTTTGCAAAGTATTCTCGCATGTATGCATGTTTGAACATATCCGTTTGATGCGGATAAATTGGGATAGTGGTAAATTTTTGATCAGGCTCCTGGGATGGAAGCTCGTGTAATTGAGGGCACTATTCCGATCCGTGGGTTTTGTGTACAATTCAGTGTCAAATCCATTGTCCCTTTTAGTGATTCTGACGTCAAGAAAATCTATTGTTTCATTGCTTATTTTGTGAGTGAATTGTATTCTGGTCTCCACCCGGTTAAGTGCTTTTATTACTTGTTCTAGTCTTGCCTGTGTGTCGTCCCAGATTAGAAAAATGTCGTCTATGAAACGACAGTAGAACTTTACATGTGACCATTCACTCCAACTCATCAGTGTTTGTGACTCAAATTGAGCCATAAAGGTGTTAGCGTATGCTGGGGCCCCAGCAAAGCCCATGGAAGTTCCAGTCAATTGGGTAAAAAATGTATCTTTCCAAACAAAGTAACTATTGTGAAGGCAAAATTTCACTAGTTGCATCAACAGAATCTTTTTGTCGGTCGATATGTTATCCAATTTTAACAATGCCCACTCAACTGCTTCAAGTCCTGCTGCATGTGGTATTGATGTATAGAGTGCGACCACATCTATTGTGCACAGTATCCAATGTTCTTGGTAGCCTTCCTCTATCCAGGCTAATTTATTCAAAAAGTCTGTTGTATCTCTGATATATGAGCCCCATTGTTGAACAAATTTTTGTAAATGATGATCAATATATTGGCCTATGGGATCAAATATAGATCCACATCCTGATACTATTGGTCTGAACGGTGGGTTAGTCGGGTGTTTGTGAATCTTTGGGATCATATATATCCGTGGTCTTCTCGGGTTATTAGCTGTTAGAAATGCTACTGTGTCTTCATCCACTATTTCATTAGTTCTGGCTGTTTGCAATATGCCTTGTAGCATCCTTTGGAGAGCTGGTGTTGGATCTGAAGTCAACTGTAGATATGTATCTTGGTCTGAGACATGTTCATTGACTTTGTACTCATAATACTGGGTGTCCATTAACACTAGTGCACCCCCCTTATCAGCAGGCTGTATGGTTAATTTTGCGTCGTTAGCCAAGTTGTTGATGATATGTTGTTCTTCTTTTGTCAAGTTATTATGTCTTTTCCTCTTGTAGTCCAATGTTTTTAAATCATTTTTTACCAAGATTTCAAAGGTGTCAAGCATTTTGTGCGAAATTGGTGCTTGAAATGTGCTTTTCGGCTTGAATTGTTTGCCTGTGTATTCCATTCGGGCATCACTTGATTCTACTATGTTCCCAAAGTAATGTTTTAATTTCAATGATCTCATGAACCTGAAAAAAACCCCTTCTGTTTCCAATTCATTCGCTGGAGTGGTAGGCACAAATGTTAGACCTTTGTTTAGTGTTGTTATTTGTTGTTTAGACAACGTTGTGGATGAAATATTTATTATTAGACTACTGTCCGTCCACTTCGTAGAGCTTTGCCTGCCACTTCCTCTCCTTGTTTTGCGCTTGTTGTTAATGATGTGGCTTGCATCGTAGGCGGTTGGCCTTGGTCCTGGTCCTGTGACAAAAATGCTGTTTGTCTGCTTGTTGTAGCTTGTTGACTGCTTTCAGTTGATAATATGACTCCTTCTTGTGTCGCTCGGACTGGTCCTCTTTGTATAGATGTCTCTTTATCAGTGACCAGACTCTCTTCAGAGGAATGTTGGGCCTGTGATGTTCTTTTTGTAGGTACAAACTTGCGGCGGGCATAGATGTCTGCCCATGTATAAACCTCATTCAGTTTATAGTCTATGGTGTCGCGTTTGTATTTGCGTAGCTTCCCCTCTTGTAGTTCCTTTTCGTATGAGTCTAATTTGAGATTGATACCCTCAAGACTTATTTTCCATGTGTCCGCCTCCATTCTGTTCTCCAGTTCTGTTTTTAAGGTGTATATTTCATCTTCCAATTCCCGTATGGTTTTGGCCAATTCTTCTATGATGAGTAGTATCAGGTCCAGTGAACATTTATTAAGGATACTATACCACTTATCCATGAACTTCGTGTTGAGGTTGAATCTGAACAACATGGGTTTTATTGACAGTCGTAATCCCCTGGGTATGCGTTTTGCTTTATGATATTGGATGAGGGTTGATGCATGCATCCTCTGGTTTACTTGTCTGCGTGTGATGTATTCCAGTTGTTTAAGTTGTTGGCTGATGGACCCCCCGTGAGCATCCATATTTCTAGCTTCCTTTATGAGCGTGTAGATTTGATCTGCTTCATCATTCGTATATGCCAATGTATTGGCCCTATTGTCCGTAATTGCTGTGATATTTTCAAATTGCATTTTTAATCCTTGGGTGCCTCCTTACTGTGACTGTATTGTGAAAAATGGGAGGGTTGTAGGAGCACTCCGAGTTTATCTGAATTTTACTGTTTTGTACACTGGTGCTGCGATTGTTAAGGGTTGTCAGTCCTGGTTCTGAAAGTTCGTTATGGTGGTGTTGAGTTACCACCCAATCGCGCACTGTTCACGTGGCGCTTTGGCGCTTTATATAATCTTATTAAATCAAACTATATTTCAACCACTCTTGTGTTATGTTCCACACATTTATTTTTACTCTAACTCGTATTATGTTTCATATGAATCGTGGTTACATTTTTTTACATACACAATACTATTTCATTACTGACATGTATTCACAGGACTTATACATTCCATGTTCATCAGCATATACTTGGCACATATAGTATGGTACATTTAATCAACATTTTTCGAATGAGCCCAATGCATTTCGGCACTCGTGTGTGCCTTCATCAGGGGCAGTATCTACAAAAAGGAAATTGAAAAAACATGGTGTAAGTATCAGTTTGTGGCGGGGGGTTCTATAAATATATAACCGTGATGTGTGCATACCTGGTCCTTGTGGTGGTGTTTGACCTGAATCCTGTCCCTCAGTGTGGCCCTTATATCTCTGTTTAAAACATAAGTACAAGCCACTATATGATGAATCCATATACACTTGTGTAACAACTGACAACTAGCCTTAGGTTGTCCTACATACCTTTAAAGACGATATCTCAAGTATCTGAAAAAATAATGGGCAACAAGGTCTTTAATATTTATATGTGTACAATTAGACCATCTTGCTGCGTGATCCGTTTTCAACATACCTTATTGGAATGTGCCTCAGAGTTCTGAAATATATGAATGAATTCTATTTTTTAGTTTCAAGTGACGATATAAACATTGCTGAAAAAAAACCGGCTCGCGGTAGCTTGCCGTGTTTACCTGTTCTTTGATCTTTGTTTTCCCGATCTACAAAAACCGAAATATGACAAAATAAACACCCTCGTTGGTCATTCCAAAGTCTATTGCTAAGCTCTGATATAAGTATTCCTGTCATACCTGTATTAGACGTAGCTACCGCTCTGAACAATTCCCGCAATCTGCTTCAACGTCTGTGAACTCCGGTTCCTGTTTATCTACTGACTACGTTTAACTCCGCGTCAGGTTCGCGGAGTTGACAATAGACGACGGACTACTCACCCGTGTATCTAGGGTAGTAGATATTTGTAGTGGCCATCTTTGAAAGGGTTTTCGAGTGCGTTAGTAAAATGGATCGCTTCCCTGATAACTGTATTTAAATGAAACTATTAAATGAAATAAAATCCTATATCCTTCGTTTGACTAGTTGATACACTCATTATACTGACAGTATCATTGTTGTGTAGTGATCCTACCATAGTAAACCCGTGTGTTTAACCAAACTGCTATCTAGAAAGTTATGTCTTACAAGGTTTATTATATGGTGACTAGTTTAAGTGGTACTGTGTCTATTGGCAACTAGCTCACGATATGTACACATTCGACCTAAGGGAGTTGTTTGTATCACTAATGCATTCTAATTTGAGTGAGTTCCCTTCTCAAAGTCAGTTCTTCTCACGCTGCCTCTGTAGGTTGGGGGCGGGCGGAGTCTATGTCTCTATCACTTTTGGTAGATTTTCCTGGGTGCTTGCTGTGCTCACCTCAACTTGTAATGGCGGGTTATGTGATGACCTCTGTTAGAAGCTTACTCTGGCTGGTGGTGATGATACTCAGCATACTGTGCAGTAATATATTTAGCCGTGGATCAGCGCGTGCCACGTTGTGGCCAAGTCTTTTGGGTAATCACTAGTCACTGTGTGATACTGATTCGGCTTTATTTCGCTTTACTCCCAAGATTTATGATTATTTCACACACCACTGTATTCCGCTTTATGTTGGCATGGCATCGGTTTTCTTTTAACACTTGGTGAAGTTTGTGTCCTGCGTTTTGGGGCGGGACACGACTGTTGATGTGGGGGGTCTTCTTTACTGCCAATGTTCTTTGCATACTCTCTAGGTCTGTTGCAGTCCCTCTTTGGTCGTGTATACATGTTTTATTGAACCAAGGCGTGCTCCTACGGACTTTGTAACCTGGACGGGTAGGGAAGAGGTGTGGCGCACCGGCCAGGGCGACTGACGCCGGACGCTGGGGCTCACGGTTCGATCCCCTGCACCGGCGGCAGGAGTCTGCCCAGCACCATGTGACTCTGGGCAATAGCTCGCTTAACCTTCCCAACGGCCCCCAGCGCCGGGACACCCATGGGTATCTGTGCGCTTTACAAATACTGGATTTAGATTTACATTTACATTTACCTCTCGATTAGTCCTGTGTGTGTGTCTTTGCTCTGTTTTGCAAATCACTTCGGCTGGTGGTGGCGTTACTGCATTTAGTGCTCATTTGTCTCTGCACTCACATAGTAGTAATTATGCTCCTCGACTGGGACCAAGGCAGAACTCAGAGGAGCCAGGGGGGGCCTTCACCTCCCAAGTCTAGTGTCTCTGGGGCTATCTGCTTTGGCAGCGACTGATTGTGTGTTGGGGGCCCCCAGTCACTTATCCGATGTCCTTTGCTGCAGCCGCCACTTCGAGCGGTGCAGTCATCTAGTGTTCTCGTGTCCCATGCCACTGCCACTCAGCTCCGGCTGGGCCGCACATATAGCTCTGTTGCGCTTGGAGGGGAAGGGTGGAGTTGGGCCACCCTACACCTCGTTTCGACGGCTGCTCTTTCGCCCCCAAGTCACTGTAAACACTAGTTTGGATATGCCTCAGCCCCCGCTGGTTCAGTGCTTAGGGCGCAGTGAAGCACGTGCGCCAGAGATTCTCCCCTTGCAGCTACTGGGCTCATCTCTGCTCCACGGTGCCGCCATGTTGAATCCGAGTCTCTGCTGGGGCGGGCTCCACAACTCGCAACCCTGTGACCTTGGGGCGACTGCTGGATGCTCAGATATCTCCGCTGGCGTTACTGATCTAGGTGAGCCAGATTGAGGCTCCCCCAGTGCCGGATAACTGGTGAGATTCATGCCGGCTCATGGAGCCTCAAGCAGACATGTGCGCCATCCTGGCTAGCTTGGCCATGCCCCCAACACAAGCTGAAGCTCTTGAATGAAGTACGCAACAAATTCTCAAAGAAAGGTGCTGGTCCGAACCTGCTGGAAAAATAGACTGGAGAAGATAGAAGGGTCCGTGAATCCGCCCCTTATCAAGATGACTGAGGACCAGGAGGAGAAGCAGATGACAGCACACTGCGTGCCTTTACATTACTGAGACTTCCAGAAAGTGCCCGGGAACAGAACAACTAAGGGACACTGTAGCAATTTGCATTCCATAGTGCAAACGATATTTGTTAGACACTTAATTATGTGTATGCTGACTGTACTACGAGCCACTGGGTGATATCATAGTGCCAATAAACAAAAGAAGAGAGGTTAATGTCTCTTATAAGCCACTTAGATGGAGCCAAAAGACTCAAGAAATTCGCACCCTATTTGGGTTTGAAAAGAAAGCCCTCACACACCGACCTAGTCAGTGTCATGCTTCATCATCGGGCCCCACCGAAGAGACCTAATGCCTCTTCGGTGTGCTGCGACGCCAGAAGACTGCCGAGCTGGTATTGTGTAAAGGGTGTGTTGTGAGGATAAATTAAGCTTAAAAGTGTCTAAAGGGTATCTAAAAAAGTTTATTAATGATCCCTAGGACACAAATACAAGGGTTCTATGTGTCTGAATTGTAAAGCCAAAGGTAATGGATGGTTTAATTCAGATTTAACTATGTCAACATGTTTCAGCCTTAGTGTTGGTTTTATTTTACCTAGGCATTCGTCAGGACAATGATAAACCCCGGCGGTATGGACTCTCTAATCGTCCACCCTGACCTGGGGGCGTGAAAGTGAAAAATAGTAAAAAAAGTGTTTAAAGTGCATCAAAATTGGAAGAGCAAAATGCTCATTCCGAAAAATCACTCCTAGTTCTGGAGTGTCTCGGCACCTGTGGAACAAGAATACGGACAGACATATAAGACAAACAAACAATTATTTGTAGGGCTATGCCATAGCGTTTTTCTGTTCAGGGTGCTCCAAATAAGTGGCAGCAAACGTGTTCCCAAACTAACTACTAGAGTTAAACACCATCCACAAACCCTCTAGGGATGATACATCTAGTTCTGGGAAGTGTAGTGACAATAGTGATTTAAAAAATCCGTGAGTGGCTTAGAAGGGGTTAAAATCACATGGTATAAGTGTTTCAGAGGATCAATGGACAAAGAGTCAGTGACCCACACGCATAAGTTTGATATAAAAACAAGTCTCACTTTAAAGATTGGCGCTATCTGCACCATGGGTCTCAGGAGGGGGGTTGGAGTGTCCCTGGCACATCCTAAGGATAAGAAAACATAGGCTAGAAACATTCGGAATCGCGTTTAACTTAGCTTCATAGTATGGTTTCGGTCAGATCGTCATTGCAGCATTACTCACGCCCTCAGCACTCGCAGCCCACTTGTACACCTCGTACTACCTCAACCGGACCCCGACGATGGAAAGCGGGGCCGGTGGGTATGTTTAAAAAGGCTGTGTAACGTTGTTGGCGCTCTTCCGGGTGGGCGTGGCTGCACCCGATCGAGGCCAGGGTGTTCTTCCCCGTGGGCGGGGTTCGGCGAAAACGAGGCTTGGTTGCGCTCGTTTCGATGTGAAACATTGCATTGTGTCTCCAAAGGGAGGCTTGACTCATTGGGCCAATCCTTGGCTTCGGGCCAGAGTGTTCATTCGCCGTGGACGAGTTTCAACGAAAGCGAGGCTTGGTTGTGCTTGTTTCCATGTAAAAAATTGCGTTGTGTCTTCCAAAGGGAGGCTTGAATCATTGGGCCAATCCTTGACTTCGGGGATGTAAATACATAACAGCAGTGTTACTTTGCTGCTCGAGATGGGTTAATATTTATCACGAGTGCAAAACAATTTGTCTTGGCTTCTCTGTTTAGTTGAGATCTACAGGTATCTGCATATTTGGGAGCGCAGAGTGAAATAAACTCAATATTCACTGAATGAATGAATATATTCATAGGGATCTGAGAGTCAAATTTGTGATGTTTAAAACCTTGATGTTAATTTATAAATTATGCGCTACTGGTCTGACGGAACTAATAGGTACTCATTTCTAATGGATATCTCATTTTTGGCTTTACCAGAATTGTTGGTGACCTGGCATACATTAATATGAGGGGGTGTATCAGTTTAGTACAGTATTCCATGGGATATCATCATTGAGCCCAATGATGTTGGTACCTAGACGGTACACCCACCGCTGTTCTTTCTCAAAGAGTCTGCTAGGGATGTTTGTGGTACCAGTGATTTTTTCAATTATTGTCCATTTCATATCATTCGGGGTATGGTTATGTTCCAAATAATGTCGGCTCAGTTTAGTTGTTAATTTTTTGCATCGGATATTACTCCGGTGCTCGCCAATGCGCTGTTTCACTTTTCTTGTTGTCATGCCGATGTAGCGTAAGGAACAGGGACATGTTATTAAGTATATCACATTGTTTGAATTGCAATTCGTGTGAGCAACTTGTGTCCAGATTTTTCCTGCTTCCAATGAAAGTGATTTTGAAGCTTCTGTAAGGTGGCATATACTACAGTCTGAGCAGGGATAATGTCCTGTAATGGGGGGAAGACCCCATGCTGTTGTGACTGAGGGTGTCTGAGGGTCAATCTTATGTTTTGGGCGGGTGTGAACCAGGGCATCTCTTAAGCTTCGGCCTTTTTTGAAAGAAAACATGGGTTTTTCCCAGTCTTTTTTTGCTGACTTTATGATACTCCAATGTTTGTTTATGGTTTTTTTCATATAGTTTGACAGCCCATTGAATGTTGTCACACAAGTGAGTGGTGCCGGTTCTTGGTTGTTGGTTTTTTCTTCTAGTAAGACTTCTCTCGGCTGATTTCTAGCTCTCTTAAAACCCTTGTTAAGGATAGCAGAAGGATATCCTCTGTCTTTCAGTTTTTCAGTTAGGCTTGAGGCTTGTTCCTTGAAGTCAGTAAGTCAGTAAGTGTACTGCAATTACGCCTTAACCTAAGGTATTGCCCATAAGGAAGGTTCTCTTTTAGGGGGCGCGGATGAAAGCTGCTGAATTCTAATAGATTATTCTTTGCTGTTGGCTTATGATGAGTTTTAGTGAGTTTTAGTGGTTAGACATGTGCCAGAAATTGTGATTAGTACATCCAGAAAGACAATGTCAATTTTACTTGTGGTATTTGTAAATCTCAGATGATATCATAGTGCAACAGGAAGCACTGTGTAATGCCATCCAAAGATATGTATCTGTTTATATTTTATTTCTACACTAGTGTGGGATATAAATATCCTGAAGGGGCCATTGATGGATATCCATCGAGATACTTCAACCCTCTCTGTTCTCCCGGTTACATCCTGGGAGCGGCTCAGGCTTCCAATCTGGCCTTGCCTGGACAAGCTCCAACAGCTGTTCAGAACCAACGTAGAGGTCACTTTGCTTTTCCTGACATCCATGCTAGTTTGCTCATCAGGTTGTTCACTTCTGCTTACGCTATGTCTGTATTATAATTGGCACAGTGCCACTCTTGCGTTTCTCTGTTGCCCATATTGGGCACCTGTAATGGCTGCCCTTTTCTGGCTCTTTTGAGAGGGAGAATGATGGAGAGTGACTCCAGCCTATCACCCCCATAGCATAGGGATTAGGACTATAGACAGGGCCCCTGTCTTACATATATTAGGGCATTTTCGTATCACTTTCCTTAATGTAGGGCTTATGAATTTAAGTTAGGGGATAGATATATAAGTATTAGACATGATTTGCCCATTTGCTAACATGTTAGGATATTTTCCATGGAGTTACGCATATTGTGGGCTCCGTAGGCCTTAAACGAGACAGACTCCATTTTGCTTTCTGCCTGGTAGCTCGAGAAGGCTTTCTAGGTGAAGTGTGATGTTTAGTTTTAAGCTGTTGTTCGCTTGGAGAGAACCGGCTCGGGCTGGCCCTTATCGAAGGAATGTATTTTTCTCCACTCCGAAGACACAACTTCAGGCCGGCCGGCTGGGAACGTGTCCTTGGTACGGGGAGGTACAAGAATTTGGTGGGCGGCAGGTTACTGGCCGTAGATTTCCATGAAGGAACGGGCTTTGATATTAGCGAAGGTGTTAGTCAGTTAGTCAGTTAGTCCGTAGGCGGCATCTAGCCGTTAGCATCTCTGCCATTAATTATCTCATGGCGGACAGTCGCCATCTTTGAAGTCCGAGAAAGATTTAAGACCGAAACTCTCTGAGAAAGACTGAAAGAGAATTAGCGCGGAGCGCACTGATACAGAGAGAGAGAGAGACGGTAGCTAATAACCAGCAAGGTTCCGGTGCCCTGGAGGGAAGCAGACGAGGTTGAGCCTAGCGGTGCAGACGTGTACTTGTGACGGCTGGGGTGTGACTGCAAGGCGAGCCAGGACACAGAGACGAGAAGGGAACCTAGATGACTGCCGAGCCCAGACTTCATATTAACCAGGTGATGTCCGTCCATTTCTCATAGAGCGTGCACTCTAATCTTTACCTTTTCTTTGCAGAAGTTATGTTGCATAGTAATGTGATTTGTGTCTACTGTTAATAAATATCCTAATTCTTATGGAATTATCGTGTGCCTCGTGTTCCTGTTCAATCCTGGTAAATGCAGCTTCTAGTTGAAAATTGTTTATGTGAACGGATGTGAAATCCCGATCAGGTAAATGGTGATCGAACAAAGAGGGAGTGAGCGGACCTTTGATGTCAAGAGCAGGAGGTACATTATATAATTTGGGAACCGTATCCAAAGTCATTATTATAGTTTTATCCCGAGTAGGTAACTGAAATATTATCCTGATGACTGTTCATAGGAATGTGGTCGTCGTTGATATGCGGCGTTAGTGAGAGCGTTGGGGGGGAGACCAGCGTTTATACCCACAAGATTGTGGCTTGAATAAGTGAGAGCGCTAGGAGGGAGACTAGCGTGTAGGTTTGCCGGATTGCGAGCCGTTTGGAAAAGGGAGCATCGGGTTCTGCAGGCACATGTGTAGACACACCGGATTGTGTGTCATATCTGCCCTAGGGTAGAACGGTCTGGGTCAGGGTGGCCGCGAGACCAACTAATGTGAATAAGATATTGTAGATAATCCGTACATGTATATTGTCATTCCCCATCCTTAGGTGCGACCTGTATATATATCTGTATATCTATCCATTGTGAATACAAACTGAGGAGGGAAGGTGAGTACGTTTTGGCTGGGTCATAGGAGCCCCTGGGGGCTGATCTCATTTAAGCAGAAAATCCAGCCATTACATCTGGCGTCACGAACTGTTTACGAAGCCTGTGTGCATTGTGTTGATTTAATCTTGTTGGTTTGCGTTCGGCTTATACGTATTAAATTTTGTTTATAATTTGTGTATATAATTTTTTGTGTCAATATGTTTGCGAAAAAATCATCGTCGATTTTCAAATTGCCGATTCAGATTCCCGGCTGGGAGTCTACGCCTTACGAGGCCTTGGCCCGTGAGTGGGCTGATTCTACTGGTTTGAGTGAAAATTGGTCTTCATGCTTTGAGCAGGCGGAGCCTGCCGATGTGGTATCGTGCTTGCAGAAAGCGCCAGTAGTGAAAGGTGATGAGCTTCCTATTTTAGGACGCAGAGGTTGGATTGTTCTTAATGCATACAGAATATTGCACGAGAGGTTTGTTCAGCTACAAAAGCAGTTTAAAGATATGGAAGGACAGTGTGTTGAGTTGCAAAATGCACATACCCTGTTGCGTTGTCAAAATAAATTGCTTGCCGACAAACTTGAAACATATCAGACCATTGCCGAAAGAGCTGCGGTCCGTATTGCACGATATAAGTATAAACATCGTCGTGGTCGTGTATCTTCACGCAAAGTGCGTATGGTTGTAGCAAAAGCTGGAATGGATTGGAACCCCGATGAGTGGGACGGTAATATCTGGGATTCTCATACTTCTGACTCCTCGGCAGAGGAGGGTGACAAGCGCGAGTCTTCTCGCTCCGGACGTGATTGTAAATCTGCTTCATGTACTGATTTAGGTCTTGACAATGACCGTGCTCGTTCTTCCCGTGCGGATGACGTAGCTTGCCCTGATTGTGCTACTAAATCTAAGATGCGGGCTTCCTCGGAAGCTCTTCCTGAAGTTTCTGCTCACCCTGTTTTTCGACGAAAATTACAACAAGCCCCTGGTAACCCGGCTGGTATAGCTCTTGATTGTATTGAAGATTTTACTCAGCAGGAGGTTAGTGACATTTTACAACGATTTCGACAACGGCCTGGTGAGGCCTTGCTTACCTGGATGGTGCGTCTTTATGAACTTGGCGCTGCCGGTATTATGCTCGATGCTGTTGATTGCTTACGATTTTGTTCTTTAAGTTCTGATTCTACGATTCAGGATCATTTTCGAAACTATAATGGTGCTGGTCAAATTACTTTGCTCCAGCTTGCGTCTGACGGCTGTAATCATAAATATCCAACTGAATCTGATTGGCCCACTGATGAGAAACCGTGGTACACTTTGCGCGATGCGTCGCAACGTTTAAAGGAAGAAGTCATGAAAACGGCTATCTTTCTTAGTACTGCTGATAGGTTATTGGATGGTCTTTTAACATCTTCTGTGCGCAATCGCATTATCCGTTCTTCTCCTGTTGCTTACAAGCAGGTCATGATGACATTATTGATTAACCAAACTGGCAATCCTTTGTCTGCTGTGCTTGAGTCTGTTCGTCAGCTTGGTGAGCTGGGTGAATGGTTTAAACCTGAAAGACAATCTCGACCTGAGGGTCGTACTGGTGGGGACTATAAGTTCTCTAGACGTGACATGTTTCTTGCTCTCATTGCTGATGGTGTCAAAAGGGAAGACATTGACGGTGAGCCTAATAATCGCTTATGGGACATGTTTCGTAAGCGTGGTTTGGATCGGAAGGAGGGTGCCCGTCGTGTGCGAAAGAATGAGTATGACCGTGGTTCGGATGACAGTGGTGATGAGAGGCGTCGTGTGAATTCTGATCGCCGTGATGATCGGCGTTATGAACGTGATGGATCCCCTCATCGTAATGACGGGAGGGGGAGAGAGGATGACCGTGAGAGGGGAAGAGATGATCGTGTTTCCAACAGACGAAAAGATGAAAGGAGTTATTCCCCTGACATGAGAAAGAGAGAGGATCGTAACAGACTTTCTGACCGTAATTCACAACTTTTTGAACATGACACTAATCCGTTTCGTACTGGAGACGGATATGAACAAGACATTCTAATACCAAAGAGGACTGAGAGCATTTACCCTGATTTGTCTTGGTTGTCGGAACGCAGGAAAAATGACTAGGAAATAGGTCAAGCTCCGGTACGCAAGTGGGCTCACAGAGATTACAGACCCTATGTAGATATTGAGATTTTTTGGAAACATCGTAATATCCAAAGGGCCCGAGCATTAGTTGATACTGGGGCGGAGGCCACTTTAATTCATGGTAAGTCGAAAAAATTTCATGGACAGTCTTTTACGATTACTGGTTTGGGTGGTAAAGAGACACCCGCAGTTCAAACTGCACTCGAAATTAAAATTGGTAGGATTCCTCGTAGAGAATACTCTGTGTTGGTTGTGCCACTTTTGGAATTGACATTTTGAAAGGAATGACTTTGCATTTGGATGATGGGTGCTATCAATTTGGAACTAGACAGTACATTTCGACCAGACCCGTACGGGTTGGCCGTTTACGCATGCCACCTATTAAAATCCCTTTAGCCACGAAAGTGATTTCTCAAAAGCAATATCGTATCCCAGGTGGTCATGAAGAGATTACTGCTACAATTCAGGATTTGGTTGACGCGGGAGTCATAACTCCGGTCACATCTGCTTGGAATAATCCCGTTTGACCCGTGCGCAAAAGTGACAATTCTTGGCGCATGACTGTTGATTATCGAGAATTGAATAAAAATACACCTAAATTGACTGTTGCAGTGCCTGACATTGTCACGCTGATTCAAAGAATTCAAAAGCATCCAGGTACATGGTATGCTTCTATTGACATTGCTAATGCCTTCTTTTCAATCCCGATTGCCCCCGAATGTCAGGAACAATTCAGTTTTACATGGAATGGACGTCAAATGACGTTCCGGAGTCTTCCTCAAGGCTATGTACATAGTCCTACGATCTGTCACCGGCTGGTGGCGGAGCATTTGTCTGAAGTGCCCACGAATCCACGAGTTCAGGTTTGTCATTATATTGACGACATTTTGATTCAAGGTGAAACGCAAGACCAGGTACAGTCCCATTTAGATCAGATCATTGACTGTTTGCGAGCGAAAGGCTGGGAAATTAATCCCGACAAATTACAAACTCCATCCCAAAATGTGAAATTTTTAGGTATTAATTGGCATGAGGGTCACAGAGAAGTGATCCCACAGGTAAAGCGAAAAATACTTGATTTTGCAGTTCCCAGAAACAGGAAAGAGGCTCAATGCTTTATTGGTTTATTTGGATTTTGGCGTCAGCATATTCCCCATTTGAGTCAGATCTTGGCTCCACTGTATCGAGTCACCCGTAAAAAGAATCCGTTTGAATGGGGTGAGCCTCAACAGACTGCTTTTAATTTGGCTAAAGAAGCTATTCAGTATGCCTTGGATTTGTGGCCCGTGAGTGAAGGTGATGTGGATTTGAATGTGTCCGTGGAAGGCCTGTATGCCAACTGGAGCTTGTGGCAAAAGCAGGGCAGACAAAAAGTGCCATTAGGTTTTTGGACCAAAAAGTTACCCGAGGCTGGTGAGCGTTACTCACCCTTTGAAAAACAGTTACTTGCTTGTTATTGGGCTCTGGTGGATACCGAGCAACTGACCCTAGGCCATGCTGTGATTTTGAGGCCTGAAATTCCCATTATGCAGTGGGTCTTGAGTTCACCGAAGTCCCATCGAATTGGACATGCTCAGGAGGCTAGTGTGATTAAATGGAAATGGTACATTCAGGACAGGGCACGTGTGGGTCCGAAAGGTGTGGCGGTTTTACATGAGCGAGTGGCGCAGGCGCCCTCCAATGAGACTAAAAGTGAGTGTTCGGTTCCCGTGGTGCAGGAGTCTCCCGTTAAGTGGGGTAAATCATTTGATGATCTGTCCGTGGAGGATAGAAAACATGTGTGGTTTACGGATGGTTCTGCGAAGTTCATTGGTGACAAAAGACATTGGAAAGCTGTTTCATTCAACCCGATCACGCAGAAATTGTTGAGCACAACTGGAGATGGTAAGAGTAGTCAATATGCTGAACTCTATGCAGTTTACCAGGTTTTGAAACAGGAACTACCTGGCACATGTCATATTTTCACTGATTCCTGGTCCACTGCGAATGGACTGGCGGTATGGTTACCAACATGGCATTCTCATAATTGGGAATTGCATTCAAAAGAACTGTGGGGAAAGGAATTGTGGCAAGAAATTTGGGAGCTGCTCCCGCAGAGTACTGTAACAATCTTTCACGTGGATGCTCACACTCCAATTAACTCCCTTGACAAATTTTTCCATAACATTGCAGATGAAAAGTCTAAAATTGCTGAGGCAGTGGTGGACATGCAGGATTCTGATTTGGCGGGATTGGCGAAGTGGGCCCACCAGAAAGCAGGACATTTTGGAGAGAAAGCCACTAGCAGGTGGGCTGCCGATAGAGGAATTCATATTCCTTTTTCTTTAATAAAAGATGTCATTCTACACTGTCCCATTTGTCAGCATTCTAGGAAAAAGGAGGTGCCTCAGATTGTTCGAGGCCACTTACATCGAGGTAAATTGCCCGCTCAAATTTGGCAGATTGACTATATTGGTCCGCTCCCTATGAGCAGAAATTGTCAATATATTTGTACAGTGGTTGACACTTATAGTGGCCTTTTGGTCGCTTTCCCTTGTAAGAACGCTACCCAAGTGAATACCATTAAGACCCTGGAGCTAATTATTCTGTACTATGGTGTCCCATTCCAGATTCAATCAGATAATGCATCCCACTTTCGTGGAAGATTGGTGCAGGAATTCTGTGCGGAAAATAATATTGATTGGGTGTTTCACATTCCATATTACCCACAAGCTTCAGGACTGATTGAGAGGATGAATGGTTTGTTGAAAGAACAGTTGCGCAAGTTGACTGATGACCGTTACAGCCAGTGGAGGGATGTCCTGTTTCAAGCTTTATTAATTCTGAATAATCCCCCTTTGTTACATGCTGAATCTCCTTTAATGCGTTTGTTTCCTCCAAATGTTGATGTGAAGCCTAATTCTTTATCGAACACTGTCATGTATTGGGAAATTACCCCCGGTGCTTTGGCTCCATGTAGAGCGACCCCAGGTTCCGCAGGCCTCGACCTGCATGCTTTAAATGATGCTAAATTTCCAGGAAAGGATCGAATCATTATTGAAACTGGCGTTGGTGTCTGTATACCTGCCGGTAGTTTTGGATTAATTGCCCCTAGATCTGGCCTGGCCCTGAAAGGTGTACAAGTGCTCGGAGGAGTAATTGACAGTGACTATCAGGGAGAGATTAAGGTTCTCCTGCTTAATAGCAGTGAGACGGATTTGTTCATTAAAAAGTCTGACCGTGTTGCTCAGTTACTGATTATGCCTGTCTTCAGTGGTGAGATCAAAAAAGGCTCTGCCCCAACGTTGCTAACTGTACGAGGACAAAAAGGCTTCGGATCATCTGATCTTCCTGGAGCTAAAATATGGGTGCAATCGCCTAAAAATCCTCCTGAACAGGCTGATGTTATTGCGACCGGTCATGACAACACCGTTTTGGTGATGAAGCCAGGGAAAGATGGCTGGGAAGCTGTCCCAGCTGATAAATGTTACTTACGAGAATGATTAAGGCCTGTGTTTGTATTCTTTCAGATCATTCTCTGGACTGCTGCTGCAGGATGTGTCGGCGCTGGACTCCTTTTGGCCTGCTACGCCGGGAGAGGAGAGGATCCACCGACGCCAGTTGATGGGATAATCCGAGCCCCGCGGTCTGCGTGGGCGTCATCTTCCAACTTTTGGATTACACTCGCAAAGCGGGTGACGAACTCTCCGCATTTCTGTCTTACCCCAATGAAATCTGTCACTGACATTTTAGCGACCTGTTTGGTTGCTGTCCCTGCATCTACAGAGACTTTGCGACATATTTTTAATATCTCGAATGCCCGACCTAATGTTATTCTGGGCGACTTCGCGGCCCATGAATTTTGCCCCTCATGTACTGCTCTTCCAGACCTTGATATTCCTATTCATTCCCGAATCACTACTTTTAATATTACCCCTGGAGATCTATGCTTTATTATGACATGTGACCCTAAGGCTATTACCGAATGTTTAAAATTGAAGCTACAGGCCGCTACTTCTTTTTCAGCTCATCAACGATTGCTGTGTTTAAAGAGACTTCCGAATTCATGTCTTTCTGTGAAGAACAACATGACTTGTAAACGTTTATTAGTCGCCTCTAGCCATTATCGTTCAATGTTACTGCCAGCTGGATGGCTCTTTTCCTGCGGGAATTCATCTTGGCCCTATATTCCTGCGAATATTTCTGGTGGCCCATGTGCCATCACTAGATTGAGTTTGCTAATGTTTTCCTCACATCCTACTTCACATTCCCGTATTGTACGTGATTCAATGTCATTGCATGAAGATTGCGATTCCTCTGTTCATCTCTATTCTAAATCAGAATACCTTGGTTTAGCTTTTTCTATTATTGGAGTGCCTGCATTGGCCGTTTATAATGCCAAGACAATCGGCAAAATGGCCTGCTGGATGGTTAAGTCTATCAATCAGACATCTACTGTTTTGTCTGACCTTTTATTAGATGCCCAAGGTGAACGTAGAGCTATTTTGCAAAATAGAGCTGCTATTGATTATCTTTTGTTAAAACATGGACACGAATGTTCTGATTTTGAAGGTCTATGCTGTTTTAATTTGTCTGACCATTCTAAAACTATCCAATCCCATATTGACAAACTCCACGACTTGACTGCAGAAATTAGACAACATATAGATCAGGGTTTCTTTGACTGGCTCTTTAATTGGCTGCCTGACTTGCATTCCTTACGACAGATTTTAGGGGGAATTATTGTTGCTATTTATATCTTGATAGCTATTTGCTGCTTTATTCAGTGCATTCCTTCCCTGCTCCAATTTTTTAGATTTGGTAAGGGACATAGATCAGTTAATTTTGTTTCCTATTATTCTTCTACTGATGTTAGTTCCATTTAGTTTGTGGTTAATAGACTGGAGTCAAGGGGTGTAATGTAATGGGTGCCCTTTTCTGGCTCTTTTGAGAGGGAGAATGATGGAGAGTGACTCCAGCCTATCACCCCCATAGCATAGGGATTAGGACTATAGACAGGGCCCCTGTCTTACATATATTAGGGCATTTTCGTATCACTTTCCTTAATGTAGGGCTTATGAATTTAAGTTAGGGGATAGATATATAAGTATTAGACATGATTTGCCCATTTGCTAACATGTTAGGATATTTTCCATGGAGTTACGCATATTGTGGGCTCCGTAGGCCTTAAACGAGACAGACTCCATTTTGCTTTCTGCCTGGTAGCTCGAGAAGGCTTTCTAGGTGAAGTGTGATGTTTAGTTTTAAGCTGTTGTTCGCTTGGAGAGAACCGGCTCGGGCTGGCCCTTATCGAAGGAATGTATTTTTCTCCACTCCGAAGACACAACTTCAGGCCGGCCGGCTGGGAACGTGTCCTTGGTACGGGGAGGTACAAGAATTTGGTGGGCGGCAGGTTACTGGCCGTAGATTTCCATGAAGGAACGGGCTTTGATATTAGTGAAGGTGTTAGTCAGTTAGTCCGTAGGCGGCATCTAGCCGTTAGCATCTCTGCCATTAATTATCTCATGGCGGACAGTCGCCATCTTTGAAGTCCGAGAAAGATTTAAGACCGAAACTCTCTGAGAAAGACTGAAAGAGAATTAGCGCGGAGCGCACTGATACAGAGAGAGAGAGAGACGGTAGCTAATAACCAGCAAGGTTCCGGTGCCCTGGAGGGAAGCAGACGAGGTTGAGCCTAGCGGTGCAGACGTGTACTTGTGACGGCTGGGGTGTGACTGCAAGGCGAGCCAGGACACAGAGACGAGAAGGGAACCTAGATGACTGCCGAGCCCAGACTTCATATTAACCAGGTGATGTCCGTCCATTTCTCATAGAGCGTGCACTCTAATCTTTACCTTTTCTTTGCAGAAGTTATGTTGCATAGTAATGTGATTTGTGTCTACTGTTAATAAATATCCTAATTCTTATGGAATTATCGTGTGCCTCGTGTTCCTGTTCAATCCTGGTAAATGCAGCTTCTAGTTGAAAATTGTTTATGTGAACGGATGTGAAATCCCGATCAGGTAAATGGTGATCGAACAAAGAGGGAGTGAGTGGACCTTTGATGTCAAGAGCAGGAGGTACATTATATAATTTGGGAACCGTATCCAAAGTCATTATTATAGTTTTATCCCGAGTAGGTAACTGAAATATTATCCTGATGACTGTTCATAGGAATGTGGTCGTCGTTGATATGCGGCGTTAGTGAGAGCGTTGGGGGGGAGACCAGCGTTTATACCCACAAGATTGTGGCTTGAATAAGTGAGAGCGCTAGGAGGGAGACTAGCGTGTAGGTTTGCCGGATTGCGAGCCGTTTGGAAAAGGGAGCATCGGGTTCTGCAGGCCCATGTGTAGACACACCGGATTGTGTGTCATATCTGCCCTAGGGTAGAACGGTCTGGGTCAGGGTGGCCGCGAGACCAACTGATGTGAATAAGATATTGTAGAAAATCCGTACATGTATATTGTCATTCCCCATCCTTAGGTGCGACCTGTATATATATCTGTATATCTATCCATTGTGAATACGATCTGAGGAGGGAAGGTGAGTACGTTTTGGCTGGGTCATAGGGGCCCCTGGGGGCTGATCTCATCTAAGCAGAAAATCCAGCCATTACAGCACCTTGTCTTTTTACAGTTCTGCTGAAGTTGCATTACTAATTGCATATATGGCCAAGAAACCAGACATGCAGAGACGAAGCAGACAGAGCACCATTGTATGCAATGACTTCTTCCTTGCTGGCCAGCAAGCATGCATGGGTGCCAACAAATACATTTCATTTTGTTCCTGCACAAACTGCTGTATTGTGTGTTTCTTTCATTGCTCCTGGGAGGATGCTGCAGTATTAACCTAACAACTTTGGTTATTCACACTAGCATTGATTCACACCCCACAGATCTGAAAGGCGACTTTGACTTATGCTTTGTCCGTTCTTTGCCGGTCTGTAAACAGAATAAACCCGAAACCCTTAATCAAAGATTGCCCTAATCCACCCATCTAGTTGCACCCTACATATCTGGATTTAATCTGTATAGAATCAGCTCATGTGCTCGTCCAAGTGTTTAACACTTCAATGGAGGCATAAATATGGTGCTTTTATCCTAGTAGGCAGGTCCAGCACACCCTTCATCATGTACACCTTCAAGTGAAGAAATCACACAAACAGTTTTCTCTAGAAGGAACATGTTAACCTGTAAACATCTGTTGGTTGCCTGTAGTGCTGTAGATTCACATGCTCTATATACTACTGTCATCTAGTGTTGGGCTCGGACTGCTGTAACTTATGTTTTTGTACGAACATTCTTTTGGGTCATGGGGTACCATGTGACTCCTGCCTTAACTAGTAACTCACATGGATACCGACTCCATTCGAATGCTTTCAGTACAGCGGGTCAAAGTTGGTTTGGAGTACGGAATAGAACACTATGGTGACCATGTGTGTCGTGTATATGAGAAACAGAATATTAAGGGTGATGGCATCTGCAGCAAGCACTGGTTCCATGGAAGGTGGGCGAGCAAATGTGAATCTAGAGTACTATTGCAACAAGCGGATACTTACAGGGTAACATATTCCGTTTGGAGCATGTGTGGGTGTACATACACATGCTCTGTATTGACTAAGCAGTACTCCCCTGCCTGAGCAGTGGTAAGCCAGTGGATGGTGCAGATGTCTGAAACAAAGTGCTTAGGACAGGTTGTCCAACTCCAGTTTGTTGCTTAGCAAGGATGTCCACACAATGTTTTGTGAAAGTGTGTGGAGTTGACCATGTGGCAGCTTTACAAATGTCAGCTATGGTAACATTGGCAAGGAAAGCCATAGTGATGCTCTGTGTATGAGTGTAGCTCGGGAGGAGGCAGGAAGGTCTCTCAGGGCATTTAGGTAGCAGGTTTGGATGCACTGGACGATCCACCTGGCCAGACCTGCCTTCGATAAAGGGCGACCTTTATGAGATTCAGTAAAGGCAACAAACATGTGTGTTCCACAAGGGCTTAGTGCTGTTGATGTAGTACATTTATGCATGCTTGACACCAAGAGTGTGTAGTGTCCTCTCAGTTACTGAGTCAGGCCGAAAGAAGAAGAACATGTGCTCTCTTGTTCGGTTGAGAAGAAAAGATGACAACCCTGGGTAAGAACTTAGGATTAGTTCTAAGGACAACCCTTTCACTGTGGACCAGGAAGAGAGGCCTCTGCAATGTAAGAGCCTGCACATCTCTTTTATGCCTGAGAAATGTAACAGCTGCTAGAAAGGCAGCCTTCCAAGAGAGGAACTGAAGAGGTCAAGGATGTAGTGGCTTAACCCCTTGGCTGCGGCATGAATTCCGCCGCGGCGCTGGGGAAGTGGGGGGCGAGCGCAGCTGTTCCACGCTCATGACGGACACCACGCCGCCGTGAGCCACGGGCAGCGTGTGCTCATGACGGCGTGGTTCCGTCACGGCCCCGCCTGCTCATTAATTCACCTGCACTGGCGGGGAATCAGTGCCGCGTGGGCGGAGCAGCCTGCTCATGACGGAACCATGCCGTCATGAGCACATGGCACCCGTGGCTCCTGGCGGCGTGGTTGCGTCATGAGCAGGCAAGGGGTTAAAAGGAGGGCCCATGAGCTTGATAAGGACATTATTACGGTTCAACGCTGGGACTGGTGGCAAATGCAGTGGGATAACTGATTGCCAGGAAAGCTTTGATGAGAGGGATTTTAAATTTCAAGCAGTGTTCCCTGTTCTGCATATATGCAATGATGACATCTAGATGTAGCCGTATCGCGCTATAGGCTAGCCCTGCATTTTGTAATCATAGAAGGTAGCCAACAGTGTCTTGGACTGCTGGTTTAAGGGGCTCTGTGTGGTTGCAAATGGAGATGGGTACAATCCTGTTGCACTTAGCCGCCTAACAGGGCTGTGTGGTGGGTCAATGGGCTTCGTTAAGATGTCCATGCATTCTTGAGGTAGATTAAGGTAATCGAACTCTTGGACTTGAGGACTAAGATTTCTAGGTTGAGCTGCCTGCGGTCTGGGTGAGGGAGTCGGCCTTGGTTCTCCATGAGTAGGCCCGGCATGTTTTGGTGCTTCGCTTAGGGAGCGATGGACATTTCTAGAAAGGTTCAGAACCATGGTTGCCTGGCCCAAGCGGGAGCCACCAAGATAAGGGTGAGGTATGTTTGCCTTAGTTTCCTCACTTTGTACAGGAGGAAAAAATCATAGGCAAAGATCCTTGAGCAGTTAATCCACAGAGAATTGCCCACGAACTAGAGGTGTAGCGATTTGAAGGTAAAATGTGGCCATTTTGCATTTTCACAAGTGGCGAAGAGATCCATCTCTGGGACACCCTACCAGTAGAAGTACAGGAGAAAGACTTGTGGATGAAGATCCTACTAACGTACTTGTTGGGGGGACCCAATGAGCAGATCTGCAAATGTATTGTCTGCTCCTGGGAGGTATTCAGCTAGGATGTGTATCCAGTGGCAACTGCGCCAGAGCGGACAGCTGCGGTGAATGTGCGCCGCCCTGTTTGTATATCCAGTACATGGCAGTGATGTTGTGTTTTTACCAGGGCAACTTTGCCTAGAATGTTTTGGAGAAACAGTTTGAGGCCTAGTTGGATGGCAAAATGTTCCAGATGGTGGATGAGATGAAGTGGCCACAGACCCTATACTGCCATATTTAGGAGATGCGCCAACCAATCGGAGAGTGATGCGTCTGACGTGATGGTCAGCTGCAGAATAAGATCCATGAGGGCCTGCCACGCGTGTTTACTGCCGTACCACTGCAGAGGGTGATGGGTGCTGGCCCTTATTAACACTCCATCTTCTTGCTCTGCTTGTGACACTCCTGCAGTGGACACATTTGGAGCCTGGCGTGGGAGAATATGGCCAAGAAGTGGAAATAATCACTAAGAGGCACATTACCGTTCTGACTATGGGAGCGCGATGTGGCTGAAAAAGAGGCAATAGCCGCTGAAATGAGCCACCCTTTGGTCGCTTGGATATGCCTCGAGGGTGACTGCATTTAGGACAGACCCCAAAGAAGGGCTCTCAGGGCTTTGAGGGAGCAGGTTTGGATGCACTGGACGATCCACCTGGCCAGACCTGCCTTCGATAAAGGGCGACCTTTATGTGATTCAGTAAAGGCAACAAACATTTGTGTTTTCCACAAGGGCTTAGTGCTGTTGATGTAGTACATTAGTGCATGCTTGACATCAAGAGTGTGTAGTGTCCTCTCAGCTACTGAGCCAGGCCGGAGGAAGAAGACGACGAGCTCTAGTGTTTGGTTGAGAGGAAAAGAGAACAACCTTGGGTAAGAACTTAGAGTTAGTTCTAAGGACGTGGAAGAGAGGCCTCTGCAATGTAAGAGCCTGCACACCTCTTTTATGCCTGAGAGATGGAACTGCTGCTAGAAAGGCGACCTTCCATGAGAGGAACTGTAGAGGGCAAGAATGCAGTGGCTTAAAAGGAGGGCCCGTGAGCTTGATAAGGACAATATTACGGCTCAAAGCTGGGACTGGTGGCAGATGCTGTGGGATAACTGGTTGCCAGGAAAGCTTTGATGAGAGGGATTTTAGACAGCAAGCAGTGTTCCCTGTTATGCATATATGCAGTGATGACCTCTAGATGTAGCCGTATCGAGGTATAGGCTAGCCCTGCGTTTTGTATCCTAGAAGGTAGCCAACAGTGTCTTGGACTGCTGGTTTAAGGGGCTCTGTGTGGTTGCAAATGGAGTAGGGAACAATCCTGTTGCACTTAGCAGCCTAACAGGGCTGTGTGTTGGGTCAATGGGCTTCGTTGAGATGTCCATGCATTCTTGAGGTAGATTAAAGTAACCGAGCTCTAGGACCTGAGGACTAAGATTGCTAGATTGAGCTGCCTGCGGTCTGGGTGAGGGAGTCTGCCTTGGTTCTCCATGAGAAGACCCGGCATGTTTTGGAGCTTCTCTTAGGGAGCGATGGACATTTCTAGAAAGGGTCAGAACTAATGGTTGCCTGGCCCAAGCTGGAGCCAACAGGATAAGAGTGAGGTATGTTTGCCTTAGTTTCCTCACTATGTACAGGAGGAAAAAACACATTGGCAAAGATCCTTGAGCAGTTAATCCACAGAGAATTGCCCAAGGACTAAAGGTGTGGAGATTTAAAGGTAGAATTTGGCCATTAGCGTTTTCACAAGTGGCAGAGGTAGATGCCCACTCGCTGCGGCTTCCGGTCCAACATGAGTGGGGTAGGGGGCAGCGTGAAAAACCGGTCATCCTTACCATTGCGCGCCACCACCCAGAAGCCATTGTCCGGACACAACATCACCTCTCCCTTGCGGGTCACTGACTCCTTTGCAACACCCAGCCCCCACTCTGACTTCTGGCCGACCATTACCTCCCAGTAGTGTCGGCCTTGGTCGAAGCCAGTAGCGCCCAGCACGCACGCGGCAGGGTCGAAGCGCTCAGCACGCACGCGGCAGGGTCGAAGCGCTCTGGCCCGTCCGGCACTGCCCGTTTGGTCTCCACAGCCACCTTCACACTGTCCGTGAACCCCAGGAAGGGGCTGGCCGTGTTCTGGTCCAGCTTCATGACTTCTGGAGCTGGCAAGTAAAACATGAGCAAAGACACCTTAGGGAAAACAGACGGATCATCCCTGAAACCAGCCAATGCCTCATAAATTTCCACCTGGAAAGCGATTTGGGGGTGGAGACTATTGCTTCTGAAAGCACGTCTGTAAAAGGAAATGTCTCCTGCTACTTCCATAATCCAATCCTCCCTGCCCAATGCATCCCACTTTACTAGTCGCATCCCGACTACAAGACGGAGTCCACCCCTGGCCCTGCTCATTCCAGAGAAGTTCTGCTCCTCTGGGATTGGGTTTTGCTCTTTTCCAACTACTCACCAACATCAAGAATTTTCAGAATCTTCTTCCACACCCAGAGCTGTCCGGGGCCAGGGTAGGTCTCCTCCTTGAGCTCCACTGCGGTGCTGTCCACATCCACTGATGGGAGAATGGTTCTGCAGAGGAGGCACAACAAGCCTCTTGTCAGCCACAGTCCGTATGTACAGAATGACTTGCCACCTGCCCCGCATCCTCCTCCCCCCCCCCGGCCCCCAAATAAAATGAAGGTGTGCATTTCAGGGCCCCCGCATATACTGGCAAACGGAAAAGAGCAGCTCCCTCTCCCACATGCAGGACAAACGCACAAACAAAACTTGAGCAAAACAAGAAATGCAATAATATTAGTTGTAGAAGGACCAATTACAAGTACATGCAAGAGAGGACCACAGACCACCCCTAGCTCACACAGGAGAAGGCGACTTTGAAACAGACAAAAGTCACTTTGTTCTCATTTTAGAATACCCCTTTAGAAGGCATGAGTGGGACATCATGCTCAGGATTGTCCAGTCACGTCCTTCTTCCTCATCCTGCTGACGCTCCTCGCAGCTCCTGACCCGTGGCACTCTTACCCACCGGTTTCTTGTCCTGTCTCCGAGCACACCTGAATGCCGTAATTCACGTGCTTCCTGCACCCTCAGGTATGCCTTTCTCCACCTCCCTTTTTCTCTTCACCAGCCTCGCGCCCTGCTTCTCCCTACCCATTCCCACCCTGATTTCTCCCTTTCCTTCCCTACACAGCACCCCTATTTGGCAACCCGGTCCTGAAGATGATCCTGACTCAATAGGATCGAAACGCCGTCGACCAAACTTTCAGCGCAATTCGCAGGGCGTATATTCCTTTATGGTTCACAGAAACTTTTTGAACAAGACCAATTAATACAAATAACTTTTTTGTTGAACCATATAACTCTGTATATATTTCTCTCCACAATGTCACCTTGCGCCTTATGCTGTTCTTTTCCACTTGTCACTTGCGCCGTCACTTTTTATGTCACAAGCACAACGTGCACCAAGTTCCTTTCGGTTGCCTTCGCAATTTATGCTCACAGTGCTGATATATCTGTATTGTATGAACTGCTATACCAAATACATGAAGCCATGAGCACTTTTGAACAAAATAACACGAATCTCCCTCTTTCCTTCGTGTAATGTTGTGTACATACATGTATATTTGCCTTTCTTATTGATACCAGTTGAGACATTGTTGCTAATTTTCGCTAGCTGCAGTGTCAGCGGCATCTAAAGCACACCTAAATGAAGAATTAGAGATGAGCTTCCCCTCTTGTATCACTTCTTGAGCTTTAGATTTATGCTCATTTGGCAGAAATTGGAGCAACTGCTCCATTTAGTCCCAATGCGCTCTATTGTACCTGACTAAAAGGGCCTGGGTGTTAGCAATACACCAGAAGTTTGAATCTTGGGAGGCTAGTCTTTTGCCGGAAGCGTCTATGAGTTTTGACTCTTTGTCTGGAGGGGGAGCATCCTCTGGCGTTTGTGAATTGGCTCGTTTACGGGCATTAGAAACCACTAGAGAGTCTAAAGGTAACTGGCCTTTAATGTACACTGGATCTGATGGTGCAGTTTTATATTTTTTATCTATTCTGGGGGTGAGAATGCGTGCACGAACAGGGTCTCTAAATATGTCGTCCACATGTCTTAACGTGCCTTTGAGCATTGGAAGTGTGTGCGTTGATCTTTGTGAGTTACTAAGGGTTGCAAAGAGAAAATCCTCCTCTGGATACTTATGCAATTGTACCCCTTGGTATTCAGCAGCTCTACTTAACAGCTCTATATAACCTACATTGTCAGCTGGTGGTGAAGGCTTGTTAGGGTAAAGGTCAGAATCATTATCTGTGGGGGAGTCAGCATCATAATCCTCCCAAGGGTCTGTAGGTAACGAATCATTGTCCCCACCCCCATCATCCTGATAATCAGGTGTTTATGGCAAATTAGCAGGTGAAATTAGTAAAGGCTGAGGTTGTGGGGAAGTAGGTGATGGAGGAGGGGGAGAAGGGTTAGTTCCAACATGTTTCCTTTTCAAAGAAATAAAATAAGTGTCCTCTGACTCAGATTTCCATTTATGTGGAAATTTGGTTGAGATATGTCTAGTTTTAGGGTTAATATAGTGTCGTTTTGGGTCTGGTTTTGAACGTGAGACGTCGAAACGGGGCTCCTGTGGTGGTAGCGGAGGATCTTTGTTTTGGTACCGAGTTTTTCGGTGCTGGTATCTTTGGTGCCGGAGATTTCAGATCTAAAGACTGTTTCGGTATTGACGGAGTTGGATCTGAGACTGGTTTCGGTTTCGAACCCGAAGGTTTTGGCACGGTGCCAGAGTGTGGCCGATCCCGAGCCAGTAGGCTTTTTTTGTGTGTTCGAAGTGCCAAGTCGGAAGGTGGGGCGTTGGAAGCATTTTCTGGGTGCCGACCATGGCCCGAAGGCAGAGGTGGGACCGGAGCCTTTTTCTTGGGCTGAATAGGACTAGGACTTTGAGGAAAGAGAAGATTGGTACTCACGATATGCTGACCTTGCGGAATCTCTTTGTCCAAATTGGAGCCGGAATCTGAGAAGGATATAGGATCTTCCTTGGCCCCTAATGCATCACCGGTCTCTTGCTCTGAATCTTCTCCGAAGAGGTCGGGAATGGATCCGATGTTTTGGCTCTGCATGTCGCGACTTCGAGCCCGACTGTCGGAGAGTGTTTTCTTCGAGCTGAAAGATTTACATGCGTCGCAGTCTTGTTCGTTGTGCTCCAGAGAGAAGCACAAGTTGCACACTTTGTGTGAGTCTGTGCACGGAAACTCTGTGTGGCACTGAGGGCAAAATTTAAATGGAGTCCGTTCCATCGACTGTGAGGTGGACCGAAACGGGTAGGCCCAACGGCCTTTCATAAATTTCCCGATTGAAATAAAGGTTTTTAATGTATCCGACACAATATGCGAAATGGGATATGAGATTGAAAACAATACGATCGAGAGTAAGTGGATTGCACACCGAAGGTAACCTGAGAAACGGCTCAGACTGGAGCGCAGCAATTCACGTCCGAACCCAATGGCGAAAAAAAACAATCTTATAATGGAATCGATGCCCACGCGCACTATCACCGAAAGGAGAAGTCACCTACCTCGTGACCGGAAAGACTTCTTCGAAGACAAACAACTTGCAAACATCCGGACCCAACACTAGATGGCAGGAGTATGCAAAGCATGTGATCTACAGCTCACATGCCTCGAACATGTAACTTACCCTGTAAGCATCTGCTCATAGCATGTAGTGCTGCATATTCAAATATGCCCACCCTCCTCCCCAGGAGCCAGTGGCTGTACAGATTTAGCCTTCTTTATACATTTTCGCCATGATCATCAAAATGTCCTACACACTGCTCCATCAGTATGCTCACCAGCTAGAAGAAAACAATCTAACAATAGGAACTCATGCACATGCACATTGCAAACGAAGTCACCATAACACGTAACTTGAAAGACTTAAAAAAAAAAGTAGCAAACGTCTGAGCCCAACTCTAGATGGCAAGAGTATGCACAGCACACGTATCTAACATATGCTACGAACATTAATTTTCTGATGCTTTTTGCAGAGAGGTTACATTTTACTGAAGGGCTTTTTCCACAATATTACTGTGAAAGATGAAGTAACACAGGTGATGCATAATCTCAATATGATCAATGCATGAATAACTAATTGTCAGAAAAACTAAGCATAATAGAACAGGTTGAGTCTGCCCAATGGGCGAGTCCCATTGTCCTGGTCAAGAAACCGGATGGACGATCCCAGAGTGCATTGACCTAAGGAATCTATTAATACAGCAATTTGGGTGGTACAGCAACTGAACATCTGGGAAATGTTATCCACCATTGGAGAAGGAAGTGTGTTTACGACATTGGATTTGCCAGTAGTTTACCATCAGATTAATTTTCATTCCTCACAGGCACGGCTTGGTACACTCTCAGAGCATGGCCGAGGAATGCAAGGGAAAAGATCTGGCATACCTCGACATGCAATGACAAGTGCCAACCAAAGGCAAGTGATGCCACGCACAAGCAAATGGTGACAACCACCGGTGAGGTTCCGTAAGAATCAAAACGATGTTCTCGACTCGTTCGAATATGGACGAGTGTGGTATCAATGGACCGCAAATGGAGAGTTTAATAGGTGTACGCGTTTTCGCTACACTACCATGTATCGTTCGCCTTATTCGTGGGTTTCTTCATCTGAACCCATGGGTTCCATTTTAGATATGGCATCCATTTTGTTTCTTGCCCTCAAGTAGCCAGCGAACGGACACTGTCCGCTTCGCGACCCTGGGATTCCCAAGCTCCTGCGGAAGATATGCATTCCTTTGAGGGTGACTTTTATGATGAGGGGGATGACACAGCAAGGCAGATGAATCCGCTCGAAACGCATCTTGTCGGCTGGTCTATTGTTTCAGTCGTGCATGCATATGGCACGAATCCTTTGATCCTGCAATCTTGTTTCCGATACTGTCCCCACACCCTCTTTCAATCTGTCGGACTGCCTTCCTTGCACCTGTTTCTGTCTTTTCTCTTTGCTCGTTTACAGCCTAATGGAATGTACTGACCAATGAAATGATGTGCTTTTACAGTTGGGAACCGGCAATGTTACTGTAATTATGTTCCGGGCTTCTAAAACATGAAAGCGACCCTTTTGTCGTTTACTGTAGGAACTGAGTCATAATCTTTTGTTCACATGTTGTGCAATGATGAAATCGTGTATAAAAGGAGCGACCCACTTAGTGGAAGTTGAAGCAGTCTCCCAGAACTTACACGTGTTGTACTTCTTGTGACTTCTGTATTCCCTGCAGTAAATAAACCTTGATCTTTGACGCCGAAGGAAGTGTCCCGTGTCTCTGTAATATGTGCGCCGAACAGGTAAACTCACGAAGGTTTTAGGTTTTGCTCCCTGGCACCGCTGGGCCTTAATTTAGCCCAGTCCTTCAGTTGGCGCCCAACACGTGGGGCGACATCAGCGGTACCGGTCCGAAGCCTGACGATCGTGAGGAACTTCGTGTGAAATCTCCGAGGGAAGGTGCACCCCGCTTCATCGATCCTGTTGTCGAAATAAGTGGTCCGAAGACTTTTCCCGCGAAGATTCTTGCCTCCTGACGGCTGCGACGGACTGATGCCCTGACTGTCGACCTGGTTCGGTGCCTGGCGTAGACCTTTGTACAGCGAGACGATAGACGGGCCTTCCTGGTGACGCCATTGTTCTTTCAGTTAAGTATTTGTGGGTCGCTCCCAGTCCTTAGTTGTGAGTTCCTTTACGGGACTTTTTGCTTTGTTGTTGAAACTTGGTTGTTTGCATTTGTGGTTCTTAGTTGTTGGTTCTTAGTTGTTGGGTTTTCTTTGACGGTTGCAATCGCCAAAACCGAGGGTCTTTCATTTTTGCGAGGACGTCGTAATTCGACAAACCCTTGAAGTTTGTAAGACGGTTAGTGTGCACGATGCCTGGCCGTAGTTCTTTGTTTGGTTTCTTTATATGCCGCGGTTCGGATTCCCGACTAGAGGATTCATGCCCGATACCTCCGGTTGAAACTCCAATTTATGAGCTCTATAGCCGCCACGGAGTAGGTCCTATTATATATAATGATCTTTGGATCCGCTATACTAATAAAGACGGTGTCCTTAGTTGGCCACCTCATGGAAGTTTCGAAACTGCAATATTAGATAATCTGGAAGTTAAATTGTTTAAAAAGAAAGCTAGGCCGGCCATGTTTGATTCTTTTCGGTTATGGCGGAAAGAGGCCAAGCAGAAAGAAATCAAACAGATTAAGAAAAATAAGAGGGAAGGTATTATTAGGGTAATGAGAAATGCAGAGCAGTTTCAGCGAGACAAAGAGGAGACAGAAAAAGAAGTCTTTGCTAGATTACAACACATGGCGGTGGATAAATGTTATCCGGTTTTACCGTCTAGCTCTGATAAAAAGGGAGAGGACTCGACGGAGGATCCTTTGTTGTCCTACTTAATGAAATCACCACCTCCATATGCGCAGGATACTACAGTCCCTGTGGTTCCTCCTGTCCCTCAACCTGTTGTTCCGGCAGCTGCTGGTCAGCCTGCCGTAGGTCCTGTTCTTCCGAACCCCCTTGTTCCTCAAATTGTCCCTGCTCCCGTACCTGCTCCTATTCCTACTGCTCCTTTACTTGTACCAGCTCAGCCTATTGTTCCTGTTACTTCTACTATTTCGACCATTCCTACTGCTCATACGTTTAGCCCCCATGTTGTTGCTCCTGTACTTTTTTCCTCTTCTCCTTCTGTTCGTAATCGTATACCTAATGCTGTCGCTAATCTTTATTCTCCACTTTTTGGACCAATTCTTGGGTCCGATGTTTCTGACGTCCCTCAGAGACGAAGTCAAATTCCTGGTGGTAGGGAGAGTGACACGTTAGCAACTATGGCACGCAAATGGATTAGACATCCTATTAAATATACTCCGCGTGTGGTTTATGAGACGTTTTCTCAGTTTAATGAGCCCACACAGAGATTTGTGTTTGAAGAAATGTGCAAATCATTGAAGGAGGAATGCGACGAGGACGAATTAGATACTCTACCGTCCGAAATGACTGAACTTCGGAATCAGTTTTCGAGCGGTATGATCGTTGACAGTAATATTAGACGTGCCTTAGAGCGGTTGTTATCTTTCCGGCCTACAGTTCAACCTAGGACATTGTTTAGCAAAGAAACTGCAGAATGGATGGCAACGCCTGGTCAGTATCCCATGCGAGAAGTTCCACCAGTGTGGATGCCGGGTAATCCTGCTGCAGCTCCTCCCGTTTTGCCGCACTTCCAGAGAGTCTGGATACACCTCCCATGGAAGCGATCAGAGGTTTTACAGGTGAAGCAATCTTTGCCTGATCCGCGGAAGAATCCGGCGGGTTATTATAAGGAGTTATCCCAACTTGTGGATGCTACCATCATGAATCTTGCTGATATTGACATGTTATTCGGCAATGTAGTTCCGCAACCGATTTGGGCGAAAATTCGTCAAGAAAATCATGCAGCCGAGTTAGGTGGTAATTGGGCTGCTCTTGTAGCAGCTTATGCATTACAAGTAGGTGGAGCTAAACCTGATCAGTTGATTACGGATCTGCCCCAAAGAATTATTACGCTCATGAAAACGCTTATGCCAGCGATGAGAGTTAATTGGGACAAATTATCTGCGTGTAAGCAAATGAAAGACGAGAGTGTCTCTGATTTCTTCACCAGATTTGAAGAGGCATTTGTTGACCACAGCGGTCAAGACATGAGCACTGAGGGAGGTCAGCGACTGTTCGTTGATAAGTTTGTGTCAAACTTGTTGCCTGACCTCAGTCACAAGTTAAAGAATTCTGAAAGCTCCTGGGCTGTTTCCACTACTGCTCAAATATTGGCTACGGCTCAATATTACGAAAATAGAGAGAAAGAAGAAAGTGATCGTGTAGACAAGAAAACGAAAGAGCTTAAGTCTAAGGTTTTGTTACAGCAAGCGTATCCTCCACGCTCAAATCAAAATGATTCGCAACAGCAAAATCGATCACAGCCACAGTCCTCTAGGACGCAGTTGCGTACTGACAACTCTACACCTAGATCTATGCTCGGTTATAATCAATGTGCGTATTGTAGACTTGATGGCCATCTGAAATTTAATTGTCCTGCTCTACGAGACCGGAATAATGGTGCTCCGGTACGAGGTGGTCGTGGTGGTTCTCAACAGGCATCATGAGGTAGAGGTCGGGGTACTTCTCAAAATCAGAACGAGCGTTCTACGTCCTCATCGGACTTGAACAATTGTTTTGATCGACGCGATTTTTCATCTGGTAGATCTGCACAGTATCATGTGGACGACCATTACGTCGATCATGACATTGATACAGATGATAATTACTAGGACAGCCATAGACAAAGAGAGGGAGTAGTATCAGTTCCGGTTGATCAGAGTGGGCCTTACGTCGCAGTTGCTACATCAGGCGTAGTTGAGCCTTTTCTGTTGGACACTGGTGCGACAAAAAGTTCCATCATGCATTTGAAACTCCCTGGCGCACCTTTGTCTGGCTTAACGAATGTTTCCGTTGGATTCTCTGGCGCCCCCGTTAGCAATCCAGTCTCTAGCCCTTTGCCCCTCACAATTGGACCTCGTGAGTTAGAGGCTTCATTGATTTTAACTACTGGTTGTGGTGAAAATCTTTTGCTGAAACGGTTATATGCGACTTTGTATTGTTCTCCTGCGGGTGTTGAGCTTACACTAGGTCAGAGAGTGATCTCTCCCATGTACTTGTCAACAGATAAGCTCCTACCGGAATTGAGTTCTCTTCCTGAATCTTTGTGGGCAACGGGTCCAAATGATGTGGGCCTGTTGGATATATCACCCTATGTTGTTCAATTGAAATCGAATGTGCGCTTACCACGTATTCCACAGTACCGTATCTCCCTTGATGGTGAACGTGCACTGTTAGCGATCATTTACGATTTGATTGAGAAAGATGTTATTGAAGAAACTAGAGGAAATGTGTGTAATAGTCCGGTGTTACCCATTTTGAAACAAACTGATCCCTCTAAGCCTCCTGTGTAGCGTTTTGTCATCGACTTGAGAGAAGTGAATAAAATTGTGGTTCCACAATTTCCTGTGGTACCTGACATTACGGCTTTACTGACTCTGATTCCAGCCTCTGCTTGTTGGTTCTCGGTAATCGATCTAAAGAATGCTTTCTTTAGTATTCTGATTGCTGAGGAAAGCAGAGATCTATTCGGTTTCTCATTAGGTGGTCGCAGCTTTCGCTTTAAACGTGCTCCTCAGGGCTACTGTGAGAGTCCATCGATCTACAGTCAAGCTCTTAAGGGTCAACTTGATGCGTTTATATTACCAGCTGGTGCGGCTTTGATCCAATACGTAGATGATCTGTTAGTGGCTGCTGACACTAAAGACATCTGCAAAAATGCTACAGTATTACTGTTACAGCATCTGTGTGACTTACACCACAAGGTGTCACCTTCTAAGCTGCAATATTGTTGCTAAGAAGTAACCTATCTAGGTCACTTATTGTCAAAGGAGGGAAGAAGGTTGACCCCAGAAAGAATTGCAGCGATTGCTCGAATGACTGTGCCAACAACTCAGAGAGATGTACGTGCCTTTCTAGGTATTACGTCATATTGCAGGCAATGGATTCCAAATTTTTCATTACTAGCGAAGCCATTGATAGCTCTCACGTGCAAGGATGTTCCAACTCCTTTGCCATGGACTGAAGAGTGTCAGAAAAGTTTTTCTGAATTACGTGATGCGTTGTGTTCGGCTCCTGTGTTAGGTACTCCTGACTAAAGTAAGCCGTTTACACTATACGTTCACGAGAGAGAAGGTTGTGCGTTGAGTGTTTTGACGCAACAATTTGGCGGTAAGCAGCGTCCATGCGCATATTTTTCCTCGACCTTGGACCCAGTAGCTAGAGCATTGCCGAGTTGTCTAAGAGCGACAGCGGCAGCTGCGGTGTCCATCCGACAATCTGCAGGATTGGTCATGGATAATATGCTTACGGTAATGGTTCTGCATGCAGTTGACACTCTTTTGAATCGGACAAAAACTCAGCATCTGACGAGAGCGAGATTGTCTGGTTACGAGTTGACGCTTTTGGCAAGTCATATACAGATTAAGCGCTGTAATGTGCTTAACCCTGCAACATTGTTGCCGACTAATATGGAATCAGACGATGTACCTGCACATGATTGTTACTTAAGAACAGAAGAGGAAACAAAAGGTCGTGTAGACCTGAAAAACACTCCATTGACAGATCCTGATGGCACTTTGTATGTTGATGGTTCATGTTTTAAATTGCCGAATGGTGATGTGACGACCGCCTATGCTGTGGTGACATTGAGTACGGTTGTGGAGACTGCGAGATTGAGTCAGAGTTCTGCACAGGCAGCGGAGTTGATTGCATTGACGAGAGTGTGTGTTTTGTCTAAAGAAAAACGAGTGAATGTGTTTACGGATAGTCAGTATGCATTTGGCGTTGCACATAGTTTTGGTCGATTGTGGCGAGAGAGAGGCTTTATGACATCGCATGGTACAAAGATCCAACACGGACAGCTTATGAACGATCTCTTAGATGTGCTTACGTTGCCCAAGCAGGTGGCAATCATTAAATGCAGTGCGCATAGGAAAATTACGGATGATACTGGTCGCGGTAATGCATTTGCGGATGAGATTGCTAAAGATACAGCTAGAAAGCTTGCAACCCGAATGTATGTTACGAGTTCAGTAAGGTGGCCTGCGGAGACTAGCATGTGTGAGGACACTTTTGAGAGCGTGAAGGTGATTCAGAATGAGGCCACTGACGCTGAGAAGACTAAATGGAAAGAGAGCACAGGAAAGTTAGATGGAAACGGATGTTGGGTTGACTTGTCAGAATGTCAGAGGTGGATGTTACCGAATGCGTATGTGCTTGCCGTTGTGACTATGGCTCACGGCTTGTCACATATTAGCACGAAAGGCATATGTAAACTGCTATCACCTGTATGGAAGAATGATGGGATTACTAAATGTGCGGAGAGAGTGGTTAAGAACTGTATGGTGTGTTTGATGTATAATCCTGGTAAGGGCACTCCCACTCCACCTGGCCATTTTGCTCCTCCTACATGTCCCTTTGAAGTTATCCAATTGGACTTCATCCATATGGAGAGATGCAATAACCAGAAATACGTTTTAGTTGTGGTTTGCGCATTCTCTAGATGGATCGAGGCCTACCCCCTTAAAGATAATACTGCCTTGTCCACAGCGAAGGTCCTACTGAAGGAATACTTTCCTCGGTATGGAATGCCACGGATTGTATGGTCAGACAACGGAAGTGAGTTTGTGGGAAGTGTGATGAAGAGTGTATGCAAGGGCCTTGGAATCCGACAAAAATTCCATAGCGCCAATCATCCCCAGTCAGCAGGTCTGTTTGAAGGGTACAATGGTACTCTTAAATTGAAGCTTGCGAAGATTCAAGCCACGACTGGTCTGTCGTGGCCTGACGCTTTGCCTTTAGCTCTTTTGTCGACCAGGGCGACTGTGCACTCTCAAGTAGGGCTTAGCCCATATGAGATTGTGTTCGGCCGTCCTGCAAATATTTGGGGGGTTCCTAGACCCAGTTCATTTACGAATCTTGAATATCCAATGCTGATTGATTACCTTTATGATCTGACTGCTAAACTGAGGTTAATTCATCAACAGGTTTTTGAAGCACTGCCGGCACAGACGGAGGGTCCTGGCCACCAGCTCCAACCCGGAGACTGGGTGGTAACTAGAAATTTCGGCCGGAAACGAAACCTTGAGCCAAGGTTCATCGGACCCTTCCAGGTGTTGCTCGCTACGAGAACCGCTGTTCGTTTGGAGGGCCGCAAGCATTGGGTGCATGCCACCCACACCAAAAAGGTACCAATACCTTTACCAGCGGACTCGTGGGTGAGGACTGGCATTGCTGCAACAGAAACCGAAGTTTTGCCAAAATTTGTGCCGTTTAGTGACGCTCAGCCTGTGGGAGACACTTCAGTGCAATCAGACAATTTAGTTGAGCATCAGCCGTTGGAGAAATCAAGATTTGAACTATCGTCGGACCGACAGGACTCTGTACCACATTCCGATCAATTATTTGAAGAGCAGACTCGTCCTGGAAGAAGCAAATATTTTCTTCGGTCCAATACTAGAGACAAATAAATATTCTTGCTTTTTCTTTTTGAAATTCACGTTACCCCCATTACCATTTTTTGAACTTTTTTAATTGTGGTTTCTGTTTACATTCTGAGTTTTTTTTCCACACATGTTTTCTTTTCCACAGCTAGGAGATTGTTATTAAAGATCAAATGTTTAATAAAAAAAAAAAAAAATTCATCCAGGTTAGCCGTAGGGCCGTGCGGGTACTTCCTTCTGTTTAGTAGGTCCTGACACTAGGTTGGAGGCCGTTGATTCCTAGGAACTCCTGGGGATTGACAATTACTACACCGAACGAAGTGCGTCAAGAACGTCACGGACGGTTGTTAGGGGATGGAGTTCTCTAAGCTGTCGGAGGTAGAAAGAATGTTAGCGTCAAGATCCAGGTGTCGTCAGATCATTCAAACCTAACGTTTTCTGTTTCAATTGTTCCTATTATTCCTGACTGTTTCTATGTTACTAGTGGGTGCAGTATATTTTGGAATTCAAGTATTGTTTCCCTCTGTTTCACCTACTTCTTCTCCTGAACCCAAACCTATTTCTACCGTTTCCCCACATTCTTTTCATCCTCTACCCCAACATGAGCAAATCAGACGTGGGGAATTCATGAATAATTCCTTTGTACAACTCCTCCATCAACATCAGTTGATTGTGAATACGACTAACTGTTGGGTGTGCGGGTTAATGTCACATACCATGGATAAGGGTATTCCGTATCTGATTCTTCCTTACAGTTCCCAGGGTTCAGCTCGAGCATTCCAAACTATGTTTCGTAGCGCACTAGATTCCTACCCCCATCGAGAGCCACGCGCTCCAGGTCATGGTCCCGGCCCGCATCACAAGCCTTTGGCGAGAGCGATTGCCGATCTAGATAGGGATATTTTTGACGCATCGCTTATCCCAGAGGAAGAGGTGCGAGCATACAAGGATCTGAGCGAGGCTGAGTACAGTCAATCAGTGGGTGATCGACAGCTTAAAAGCTCGTCTCTGATCTGGATCGTACCCCATCTCGGAAAATTCTGTTTGAAAGGGCAAGGTCGAAGTCCGCGAGCTCATCTCGGGGAGAGTGCTTGTGCTGAAACGTATGTTTTGCCGACACTCTCTTCCCCTGTCCTTTTGGCTGCCAAGGGTACATATTTTGTGTGCTATGATCGCGCATATACATGGTTGCCCTTTGACTTCTCGGGCACCTGTTACATTGCGAATCTCCTGCCACCGACCTTTACAGTTGCCTCAGACTATCACAAGATTAGAGTTGTGAGAGGTGTTATTAGTGAAGAGGACACTGCCGGTCAAGAAGCAGGAGACTTCTTTAAGGGTTTTCTACCGTTTTGGGGACCTATGGTCAATAGTAGGAACCTGAGACAGTTAACCCGAGTAGTAGAAGCGACTGCAAACATAACTGCAAGCGCCCTTGGTAACCTGACAGCTGAGCTTCAGGCAGATAGAGTTATGATGTTACAGAACCGTATGGTTCTAGACGTTGTTCTAGCAAATAGAGGTGGTGTGTGCAAGGTGATCCATTCGAGCTGCTGTATTTTCATACCTGATAACGCTCCAACTGTCTATCAAGCCATCTCGAAGTTGCATAAAATCTCCGAGTCCATACACGTGGACGAAGGTGGTTGGACGCTTCTAGGATGGTTTTGGGGCCTAATGTCGACGTGGGGTTGGAAGATTCTGATGATCATCGGAGTTGTTGTGACGTTCCTATTTACGTGTTGTCTTTGCGTGCAGTGTGGTCCTGCCTTATGTGGCCTCTGTGCTACAACGTGTATGAGGCGGCCATCTGTTACCAAGGAGACATTGATGGATAGGATAATGTTCCAGCAACAACTGAATGATCTGATGAATAGCGAGATCGATTCTGATATCGACTAGTGCTTGCCTACATGAGGGCAAAAGGAGCGTCTGAGGTTCTGTAAGAATCAAAACGATGTTCTCGACTCGTTCGAATATGGACGAGTGTGGTATCAATGGACCGCAAATGGAGAGTTTAATAGGTGTACGCGTTTTCGCTACACTACCATGTATCGTTCGCCTTATTCGTGGGTTTCTTCATCTGAACCCACGGGTTCCATTTTAGATATGGCATCCGTTTTGTTTCTTGCCCTCAAGTAGCCAGCGAACGGACACTGTCCGCTTCGCGACCCTGGGATTCCCAAGCTCCTGCGGAAGATATGCATTCCTTTGAGGGTGACTTTTATGATGAGGGGGATGACACAGCAAGGCAGATGAATCCGCTCGAAACGCATCTTGTCGGCTGGTCTATTGTTTCAGTCGTGCATGCATAGGGCACGAATCCTTTGATCCTGCAATCTTGTTTCCGATACTGTCCCCACACCCTCTTTCAATCTGTCGGACTGCCTTCCTTGCACCTGTTTCTGTCTTTTCTCTTTGCTCGTTTACAGCCTAATGGAATGTACTGACCAATGAAATGATGTGCTTTTACAGTTGGGAACCGGCAATGTTACTGTAATTATGTTCCGGGCTTCTAAAACATGAAAGCGACCCTTTTGTCGTTTACTGTAGGAACTGAGTCATAATCTTTTGTTCACATGTTGTGCAATGATGAAATTGTGTATAAAAGGAGCGACCCACTTAGTGGAAGTTGAAGCAGTCTCCCAGAACTTACACGTGTTGTACTTCTTGTGACTTCTGTATTCCCTGCAGTAAATAAACCTTGATCTTTGACGCCGAAGGAAGTGTCCCGTGTCTCTGTAATATGTGCGCCAAACAGGTAAACTCACGAAGGTTTTAGGTGTTGCTCCCTGGCACCGCTGGGCCTTAATTTAGCCCAGTCCTTCACCGGCAAGGCACAACTAGCAGCAACACGCAGTAAAGAGCGACTACAAGAGAGAGCAAGTAGGGACTTGTGACAAGCACTGGGAAACGATGACAAGCATTAAGCACTGACAAGGGAAAACAAGCAACAGCAAGAAGTGAACAAGCAACGTTGAGCAGCGATGAGAGGCTAATGAGGTCAAGTGATGACGTGACAAGCATGGCAAAATGATGAAAAGTGACAGCCACTGTGATCTCGGTGCACCCCAAGGTGCTGCGCAGCATCCCGCCCCTCTTGCTGCTCTTCATCGGCGTGATCACCTCCAACAACCTCTGCCTCATGCACCTGGGGGTCGCCTACTACACCGTGGGCCCGGCCGCTGTCTCAGCAACATCTTCAATGTCCGCCTGTCCTACCTGCTCCTCAAGCAGACCACGTCCGCCTACGCGCTCCTGGCCTGCGGGGTTATTCTGGGTAAGTCCAGGGCTTTAAGTTTATTTATTTATTTTTAGAGTTTTATATAGCGCGAACTTGAACCGATTAGGTTATCAGAGCGCTTTACATAGCACCAGTTCCGTTACATGTTATCAAAGCACTTTACATAGAATCAGTTACGATTACATAAGGAACACATTTCTTTTTGTTCTAGTGAATAGGGTATCTCTTCACACGAGGGAAGGTATACACCTGGCTATACTCCAACAGTCACACAGGCGACTAGTCGTTAAAGCTATATCTCTAAACACAGGGAGGGGATACACTTGGATACAATCTAAAAATCACATAGGATACTAGTCATTAGGGTTATCTTCAATCTACACAGGAGGGATATGACTGGAAATACTCTAAGGGTCACATAGGAGTGGTAGAGAGTATAAAGTATAAAGATTGACGATATATCAAAGGGAAGCACTTTCTGGAGTGCTGCCACTAGCCAGGCAAGTCAAGTCCACTAAGGTTAATTTACTCAATCGATGAAAGTAACAGCATCATATTGGCATTCACAAAAAATATAATAAATATGGCAGGCAACAGGTACTCAGGATACTTAAACCCACTCTTACCCTAGGCACCTCTTCATTGATACTTTTAAATAATGCAAAGCATCACAAGGAAGTACACTGACCTCTAAGATGTTTCCAATTTAAATATTAATTCTATACACTATCTTCATACACAAGTAAATTGCTATCTACAATAAAACATGTTTCCCCAAACATAATATCGCTGTGTTACAGCGTTAAAGCACAGTGAGTAAGTCTAACTTTACTTCAATATCTCCTTTCAAGGGGAGAAATAAAACCACTCACATAAGTGGGGTGAAAAAACGGGGGGGGGTCTCTCAAAGGGGCGTGGCCAATGTAATTAGGGGCGTGGCTTAAACACATGTAAGCTAAAAGTCTGTGCTTAGCACAGCATGCCGCCCGACTTGTATTTTGCTGTTTCTGTCATTGCATCCAGATATATGATACAACAAGTAACATCATACCTACAAGTCAGGACTATTGGCTTTGTCAATGGTTGTTAGTTGCATAAGATAAACGAACAGCAACTATGGCCTGTATATCATATTGAAAAAGCTTCCACTTAAAGCCCTGGTGACACCATGACAATGTTGCTGCTCCTGAGTTTCAAAAAGAGAAGAGAAATCCAGAGAGAAAATGAGTCTCTTTGGAGGATTTACCTTCCCCTACAAGGCTCACCTGGCATGACGTCATGCCGTAACTTCTCCACTAGTGAGAAGTGAGCAGTGTGAGCTTGTGCACATCCATGTGTCTGCTGTCACTGCAGCCTGCCTGTGCCAGGACACACAACAGAGCCCGGTAGAGACCTGTTTTGAGGCCCCCTTTAAACAAGCATTTGCAATACAATAGGTCTCGCATTTGGGAGAGTCAGCGTTATTAGGGTTGTAAATTATAATGTCTTTTACCTATGTGTTTTGCTTTGGAGTGTAGTGAATGTATTTGGTGTGGAGTGGAATTATATGGGTTGCATTGGAATTGTTAGTTGTGGAATTGTGTGGTGTTAGAATTGTGGGTTAGAGTTAGTGGCAGGATTAGGATTGGGTTTAAGGTTTGGGTTAAAGGTGAAATCTAGAATTAGGGGAGGCATTGGAGCAGGTATTTTTTGAAGGTGAACGCTAAGGTTAGGGTGAGTGATACATTTGATTTAAGAGTGAAAGCTGGGGTTACTGTGAGGGATAAAAGCAAGGTTATGCTTAAGGTCTGGCTCAAGGGTGAAAGCCATAGTTATGGAGAGAAATAGGATCTGGATTAAGGGTGAAAGTTGAGTGTTAGGTCTGGGCTCAGGAGGGACAGTGGGGTTATTTGAGGGACAGAAGCAGGGTTAGGCACTCTATGTTATCGACTGATTTAGGGCTAGGGAGAATGTTTGAGTTAAGTTAAACTGCGGACACAGTTAAAATTAGGGTATGGGTTAGTGATAGCGTTCAGGGAGCAAGCAAGGGAAATGTGAGAAAAAACATTCGAAAGAAAAGTACATTTTAAACAAATCATCTGAACTAAATATATACTTCAACAGATACTAACAATTGTGATGCATTTGCAAAATAATATTTTGAAATGGAGTGCGTTTATCATAGAATTTGTTTGGGACTATAGTTCTGATACTCAGGGTAACAGTGCAACCAACAGCTGACAAAAAAAGAAAATACATTTAAACAACAAGACCACTGTGAGGGTTCTATGATTAAACCCACCACAGGCCCTGTCGTGAGCGGCACGGGACGGCAGAAGCTGCTTGTATTGAAGTATGTTTCCCTCTCCAGAAACGTATGTGTTGTTTAATTGAGCTGCTATTCTGGCAGCAGACATTGAACCAATATCTAGCTAATTTAAAATAAAAATTCTAGTGATTAAAAGATATGAGCACTTTAATGGAGACTCAATGTAATCCACGGTAAGCATTGACTCATCACAACTAGACCTGCACAGTATCCTGGCAACAGCAACCACCAGAATGACATAATGTAGACTATCAGCACAAGGACACTCCCCGGCGCCCCTTTTACTTGGGCACCAAAATAGTGTCATGTTGCTGTTCCAAAGGACCAGACCAGGAGAAATCAGTGTACGTGTAGCATGTCCATCCATGACCCTCGGACATCCATGATGTAAAACACACAGAGAAGAGACACCATGATTGACTTTGGTACTTGAACCATTGTCAGCCTTTGTGAAGCAGAAGCCCAGAAACACTTATGCCCTTCAATCCCACAAAATGTCCAACTCTTTTTAAAACGCGCCATCAACTCTAAAGCTATTCGTTGTATTCACATTTTGGCAGCGGTACCAATCATCAAGAAAGTCCTAACGTCGCTGTGCAGCCTTTTGGTGAATAGTAACAAAAAAAATGTACGTTCAGGGGTGTAAATATGCCTAAATACAAACCGAGCACATTGTTGCGGCTTCGAAAGGAGCCCCGAGATCCAGAAAGGAACAGACAGCACGCTGCCACCAAGCCTTTCTGAACTACATGACATACACGAAATGAGGAAAATACTTGTAACTGCGTGCCATCTCGACATGCTTTGCTGTCATACTGAGAAATAAAAGTTTCATCCAAGAAAAAAAATCAGACAAAATATGTACTTCACAGTAAGTAAAGTGAAAGTAAAGCTGCAGGCTATTCTATCGCAAAGTAGAGAAACCAAATGAAATAAACAAGCATTTACAATGCAACTGTCTCGCCTTTGCAAAAGTTAGAGCTATTGGCATTGTAAATGACAACATTTTTAATAATGTGTTGGATTTGAAAACAGATAAATAAATGGCATTGTCATTTACAATGCCAATAGCGGAGAAGGTATGATGGCTCAGGTCTGCAGCTATCAGTGCGGCAGGTGCAGGTGCAGGTGCACTGGGGCCCACAGCACCCAAAGAATGATAAGTAGTGTTTTTGGTCAATTTCTGTTTTTGTTTGCTATATTTGCTCTTTTATAATTCTCACATTTAAAGTGATTTAGTGCGGATTATGAGCTACAGAAAGAGGGCCCCTGAAATGATGCCAGAACCTGAAAACTCTTTACTTTGGGGGGCGTCCTACAAAAACATTTGAAGACCTCTGCCCAAGAGACTCTACTAGGGTGATTTCGGGCATAAAGACAATGGAGCCGTGGAGTGGGGGGCAAAACAAGGGCGGTGAATGGTGCATTTTGTCAGTCATTATGCACACATTTTGTAAAAGAATCGGTTATCCAAACCCTTATCAATGCTACGATTTTGCCATTAATTTTGAATCAGAACGAGTAAAGAAGGCACAATCTGCTATTTAGGTAGATTGCCAATGCACTAAAAACCTGAAAATTTTCAAATCCAATTAATGCTACAACATTCAAACTGGTCCCCTCTGTGTGGACTTCTGAAAGTTGAATAGGGTGAAGAGAGGGCCTCGCTGGGCTGGTGCCTGCGACTGACAAATCCCACACAGACAGAACTCATCGGCGCCGGCTTCCCTTCCCGACCCATCTAAGCAGCTAAGAGCAACGCCATGAACTAAAGTGGAACCCTAAAAATACACAGAGCTGGAAAAGGACACGCTTGAACCACCTTCTCGTACGCAGAGTCGGATGCGCCAGGCGTGATGTCTGCAGAGTGGCCCACACATGCCCACCCTGGCACGATCCGCCCCCGAGACCCCTCCCGGCTCGCGCTGACTCAACGCACAGCCCGGGGGCCCCATTCTACACCTAACATTGTCTGGCAAGCAGTGGGGCCCCCGGGGGGCGCGGCCCTTCTGCGATCACGGCTCGCGCGGCCTGGACACACGTGCCCCTGGGGGGCTGTCAGCGAGCATCTGAAGGCAGAGGATGGCTCTGCAGCACGACAGGTACCCCCCCACCCACCTCCCTCCGGATTCATCCCCCACGTTTACAGGGAGGCGCTATACTGAGATCAGAGCGGGATCAACGGTGAGTGGTAAGAAGGGCTCTGGGGTCAAAGGAGGACCACCCTCGCTGTCCACGTTGCACGATGATTTTTAGTGTTTGATTTATCACGTAAGTTCAACCAGGCTTTTATTTTGTGGTCACACACCAGGAAGAGTCCGAATCTGGTAGTTTTCAAGAGGTACCTGAGTACAAAACTCCTCAAAGAGATTTCCCGCCCTATCTCGAGACCACTGGCACCGCCACCCCCAGTGGCGGCTGCATTTTAAAGAAGGGGAGGGGGTAAATGAAGACAAAAAAAACAAGCCGGGGCACACGGACAGCGGGAGGGTGGGCGGGAACGGGCACACGAACAGCGGGAGGGGGGGCGGGAACGGGCACACGGACAGCGGGAGGGGGGCAGAAACTGGCACACGCTGGTTCAAGATGGCACTGCGGAGCTTCTCAAGTAAGCTACTGCCCGGCCGCCATCTTCGGACAAATGACCAAAACAAACCTTAAAAAAAAAACACCGCCCACCGCCGCAATGACGTTCACAAAGGGGCGGAGAGCGAAAAAATCGCCAGAACCCCCACGAATCTGCCCGGGCAATGACTGACGCATCTCTGTTCCAATGGCTAGCCTCCATCTATGGAGCTAGCCAATGGAACAGAGAGACGGGACAAAGACTCATACTGATTCTCAAAAGATTTCGCCTGCGCGAACACTGCTGCGCAGTGCTACGCCAGGCGAAACCTAAAAAGGACACTCATTTAGAAGAGACACCCACAGCGAAGGGGTTACCCATGGAGAAATGTTACACAGAAAAAAAGGTTAACCGTAGGGAAATGTTACACAGAAAGAAAGGTTAGCCATAGGGAAATGTTACACAGAAAGGAGTTACTCTAAGAGACATATTACCCAGGAAGGAAAGATAACCTCAAAGAAACGTTACACATGAAGGAAAGTTACCCACAGAGAAATATTACACAAGAAGGGAAGGTAGCCATAAGAAAGGTCACAGCTGAAGGAAATTTACTCATAAAGGTTACACATGAAGGAAGGGTTTGCCCATAAGGTTACACATGGAGAAATGTTCACAGAAAAGAAAGTTACCCATAAAGAAATATTACACACGAAGGAAAGGTAACCTTAAAGAAAGGTTACACATAGAGAAATGTTCACATATAGGAAAGGATACCTTAAAGAAATGTTACACATGAAAGAACGTTTTACATGAAGGAAAGTTACCCCTTAAGAAATGTTATGCATGAAAGAAAGTTACCCCTTGAGAAATGTTATACATGAAAGAAATGTATCCCTTGAGAAATGTTATACATGAAAGACAGTTACCCCTTAAGAAATGGTATACAATCCGCCTAAAGAAAGCTGTATACACAGAGGAGAGATACTCACAGAGGTACACATGAAGGGATATCACCCATAGAAAAATATGAATTATGAAAGAAAGCTTCAAAGAAAGGTAACAGGCGAAATAGATTCACCATAAAGAAATGTAAACCTTGAAAGATTTACCCATAAAGAAATGTAAAACTTGAAACAAAGTTGCACAGGAGGATGTGTTAAAAAAGGTTGTAATGATTGGAACACACAAAGGAAGGCTACCCATAAACACGTTACACGTGAAAGAAAAGTTACCCACACACAAGTGTTACACGTGAAGTAACGTTACAAAGAGATAAGTGTAGCCCATGCAGAGAACATAGATGTGACACAGGTGGACATATAGAATCTGGTTTAGAGAAAGGGAGTTACAGGGGAAGCGAGGTTCCATATGGAACCGGGGTGAACATGCTAGCATTATTCCAAGGAAGCAGGAATACACATGAAGTGGAGGTGCTAATAAATAGGATTACATGTGAAATAGGGATACAGGAAAGCTGTGGTACCCACACAACCTGGTTTCTGGAACATCCCGGGGACACCGTGATGCATATAACGAGATGCCCCTATAGCTGGGAGTTGATGACCCATGTTTCCATGTGAAGTATGGGATGCACATAAAGCAGAGAACACAAAATCAGGGGTAACTGCCGAGATGGCTTAAACGTAAAGCGGACCAACTTACCAGAACTCTCTGCCTTCAAAAGAGGCTCTAACCTAAGAGATAAATTAGTCCATGCCTACAGAAACACTGATACAAACCTCGTTGACAACATGCGTCAACTTAGTCCAATCATTGGACATTACAAGTGCAATCATTGTGGAGCATGTTCAACTACGAACAATCTTAAAAGCTTTTCAGTGAAGGACAAGACTATCACCCTGAAAGGGTTTTCGAACTGCAACACGACGAATGTCGTATATTGCATTCAATGCCCGTACGGCCTGAGATATTTTGGTAAAACCACACAAACAGTCAAAAAACGTATCCTCCAACACCAATCAAGAATTCGTTGTCGCACTGAGAATGCTCCATTGGTTGAACACTTTACTCTAAAAAAACACACAGAGAAAGACCTACTTTGGTGGGTGGTGGAAATTGTTAAACCAACCATCAGGCAATCCAATGTGGACCGCATCTTGACTATCAAGGAGCAACGTTGGATTTGCTTTACCGACTCAGTTAAAAATGGTCTGAATTCCAGCACTGAGTGGCAAACTTTAGCCTGTCTGACTCTAGATATTTTCTCTGACGGCTGTCAGAGTTTCAGGCTATTGCCATTTACTGTATGTACTTTTGGCTGACTGTGACCCAGCTTGAGTGAGCCATGTGTCCTGTACTAACCTCTACAATAGTGATCTGTACTATCTAGACCCTATTTGCTTTGGTAATACAACTGTTAGTTAGGAACTTGTTAAATCCAATTACATCTCACCTTGTTGGATACTCGACGAATACATTATTTGTAACTGTATCTACCGTTGTTAATGTATTTATAATCATGCCTTGTGTTTCTGTATGTATTAATTTTTTTATTTATGATTACAGACACTTTATTTCGATAAACAATATATTTACATCTTTTTGAAGACTGTGATATGTAAAATTTCTTGGTTTTACGCACGAACAAATAATATACTGGATGTAATAGTTCTTTAAGCTGGCTCCCTTATTGTCAATATTGTGACTACCTTGTTTGTGTTAGATACAAGTTTACAGTACTGAATACTTATAGCACCAATGTTCACCACATTCAGTTTTAGACTCTTCAAAATGGCTGACACATTGGTGCAGTCTCCATTTAACAAACGGTCTCTATTCCACAATCTATTGGCGTTTGTTCACTTTCGGGTGATGATATTTAAATACAGGAGCCTTAAGAACACTCATTATCTCGGCTCACATTGACTCTGATGATCTGCCTCCCCGTAGCGCTGCCCGCATTTTGATGTAAGTACGGCTATACGCGATAGCGGTTCTTCCGTGCTTGATTAGACTCTTGTGACAGAAAATCGGGTTTCACACTGAGAGACACTAATACTCTCCTTGTATCATTAGTGTAGCAATACAGATTCTAGAGACTCAGTACTTTGTCCTAGTCGTACCTATAAGCCTGAGATGCCTGAATCCAGCTTTTTCGTTTTAATCCCTCCTGAAACTGCTCCCGCAAGGACCTCAAGTAATATTTTAGAATTTTGCTGCCTGTCACGTTATCCTAGACTGTGTTTCTAGTCCTTGTCGTTTTAATGTGTTAACGCTTGGGTCTTCTATTATTTGGAAAATATGTTACCCAATTGAACTTACATTGAGTATAAGGGTCATTACCTGACCTGGTCTTAATATCCCCTGAATTTCCCATTTTTTTAGAAACCACAAATATCGGCGATTCTTTGTGTTCCATTCATTAAATCTACCGAGTATCCCCCAGATGCCTTGATATTGAATATCTATTGCAGGTATGTCAAGTGACTTGAAACTTACTATGACTCTGACAACAACTAACTACTGAATATTTAGATAGGTTCATGTACCCCTTGTTTGTCTCTTTTTTTGACAACAGATACACTTGCGGTATCCCAGTCGTCTGACTGAACGTCTGGCTCCATTACTTCTTGGCATACTGCAAAGTAAGCATTTCCGAGTCTCTCCACAAATCAAGGGTGTAGTGAACATTGGTGTATTGGTACATTGTGTAATTTATGAAGTGACAATCGAATATTTCAAGTGACTAATACCAACAATGTTTTATGTGCAGTTGTGCACTGTAAATACATTGGCTCTAAATATATGCTTTAATTCTGTTATGTTGCAAAAATATCAATTTTTACTTAATGCATGAATTCAAATGAACGATCATGAGTGTTTTAATTCACATCAGTTCGATGTGAATCACACGGTGCTTTGTTTAATTGGAAGGGTTATTGTTTGCCGATATAGAAATGTTTAATCTGTGTCATGGCATTTAAGTAATTTCACTACATTGTTTCTGTTTAGGGGGCAACCATTGTGCATAAATATTAGTCCTGATGATGGTCTCGTAGACAACAGCATTCAAGACCGAAACGTCGATCAAATCATCATCTCCTAAAGCTAAAAACATCGCTTCAAGAGTATACCTTTGTTCATCCAATGACTTGGTTACCCTCCTCTAAAGAAAGGAGTTGATGAATTGTTATGTACTGATTTGCTGACCTATGCGTACATTTGTTCATAACTTCACTGTGCCCAATCATTTTGCTTTTGTTTCTGATTCCCCATGAAATAACTTTTTGATTAACTCTATATAAATACTTTCCAGACTTGATTACTTGCCCGTGTTTTCTTGTTTTCCTTTTTCTTTTCAACATTGATTGTTTTTTCATTAAATAAAATTGTTATTCTATGAATACACATTAGTTAGATTCCTTTGAACTAACTTTAGTGACTTATGCCACCAAACTCATTCTACTCAGTGAATGAATTTAATCCCTTGTAGCTTCCTTGTTCTGAATTAAACGTAAAGCTGCATATAAAACAGGAGTACACAGGAATCTGAAGACCGAGCAGGGTATGGGGACATAGAAGGCATTGACAAGCGTGGAGAGGGAATGCGAGGTTACCCTGAAGGGGCCAAGCACCCAGCCTGGATACACAGAAGTGAGAGATCGCCTGGGGTCGTGTTATACATGAAACACTGGAGCAAAGGAAAGGGTGCACATAGGGCATTGCTACGGCGAAAGCACGACTGCATGTCAGCAACACTGAGAGACGGGAAGCACAGGGCTGGGGCAACATTACACGTTAAGCATGTGGCACGGAATGCAGGGTAACTGTGGAGCAGGGTTACACAAGGGGAAGATTTACAAGTGAGGCACGGCACATGTGAAGGAGGGCTACGCCTAAGGCAGAGCTGCACAAAAAGGATCAGGTATGGGAAGTGGGGTACTTGTGAAGAAGGGGTACACGCAGGGTAGAATTACAAGTGACGCATAGAACCATGGGAAGCAGGGCACATGTGGAGGAGGGCATGGGAAGCACGGCACATGTGGAGGAAGGTTTCACCTGAGGCAGAACTCCACCTAAAGCATCCGTCACGGGGAATGGGTACTTGTGGAGAACGAGTAAGCGCGGGGCAGAATGGCAAGTGAAGCACAGACACATGGGAAGCATGGCACATGTGGAGGAGGGTTATACCGGAGGCAGAACTCCATATCCGTCAAAGAGAATGGGTACTTGTGGGGATACAGAGTACACGCAAGGCAGAATAACAAGTGAAGCACAGAAGCACGGCACATGCTGGGGATGTTACACTTGAAGCAGAATTCAAAGTGAAGCATCAAGCACAGGAAACGGGGTACTTGTGGGGAAGAGGTAAACGCGGGGCAGAATTATAAGTGAAGCACGGACACAAGGGAAACAGGGCACATGTGGAGGAGGGTTAGACCGGAGGCAGAACTCCGCGAAAAAGCATCCATCACGGGAAACGGGGTACTTGTGGGTAGCAGGGGTACACGAGGGCAGAATTAGAAGGGAAGCACGGAGACAGACACAGGAAGCACAGCACATGTGGAGGATGGTTACACTTGAAGCAGAACTTCAAGTAATGCATCAGGCGCGAGAAACCGGTTACTTGTGGAGAAGGGGTAGAAGCAGGGCAGAATAACAAGGGAAGCAGGACACATGGGAAGCACGGCCCATGTGGAGGAGGGCTACAAGTGTAGAAGAGTTAAAAGTGTAGCACGGAGACAAGTGAAACACGGAGACAGGGGAAGCACTGCACATGTGGGGGCATACCTAGGGCAGTATGAAAGGTAAATTAGGGGCACGGAAGCAGAGTAAGCGTGAGGGATGGGTGCCGGCTGCGGAAGATCGCACACGTGAAGCATGCGGACACCAGCAGCAGGTGCACCTAAGAGGCAGGCAGTGGCGGCCGAAGCTTACTTACCCTTGAAGGCAGAGAATCATATCCGACAAGGACCAGGAGAAAACCATGAAAGCTACAAAGGCACGGGTGGGTCTCTGCTCCTCCGTCTTCTCTGCCGGGCGTCTGCTTCAGATCCCCCACGATGTTGGGAGGGAGGGCAAGGTGGGGGGGGGGGTTAAAGCAGACCAAAAAGCTTGAGTGTGGAAAAGGCCGCTTTATTAGGAACAGGTGCACATCACAAATAATAAACCTTGGCAAAGCCTTCCAAAACGAATCCTCACTAAATAAATAAATAAACCTAAACCCCGCCCCCCACCCCTCCCCTAAAATTTTATGGCCCCTCCCCTCCCCCACCCATACAATACATCAATTAAAACATTAGAACAACATTATAAAACATTACATCATCATATAAACATAACGTCATCATTATAAAACATGTCGTCATCAACAAACCCAATAACATTATGAATACCAGGTTCTCCATAAACCAATCACCTGCCTGACCATTCACCCCTGTCAAACCCCCACAAAACGTCTAAACGGTCAACCAATGACCACCTCATTGTTCCCTGACGATACACAAACCTGACCATTAATCACAAAAACTGACACAAACAGCCCTGAAATAACTAGACCCCGCACCGCACCTGTTCCAAGCGACAATTACAAAAATTAAATCCCCTGCATACCTAGTCCAAAAAAAAGGCCAAACAGATAAAGAGAAAAAAGGAAAAAAGGAAAAATGTATTCAAAAGGAAGGGGGGAACAAAGATATAAAGAGACGGCAAAAAGAAAAAAAAATTGCACTAAAGAAAAATTAATTGGGAGGGTGGGAGGGGCTAAAACTTTTAACTATCTAACCTCCCAGCCACAGGTCACCAAACCTAAAATGGTGGCTGGGAGGCGGAGTCAGGGACCTAAATAGCCAGGCTACCAAAGGCTCCCGAAAATAGCCCAAAACAATCTAGAATGTTCTGGGCTTCAACCCCTACCCCCCACGCAGCCCTCCCAAAACACCCGGGGGGGGGGAACTCCCTGCGGTCGGCTGCCCCCTCCCAATCCCCCCTTCTCAGGACCGCCGTGACTCCAAGTCTACGAAGCGACATATGGCCCAGAAAAGTCAGTCACAAAGTCAAGTGCCCTCGGCAAAAACACAGCACCTTGGCGCCAAGAGTCTGCTGCCAAATCGGACACAAAGGAATTTCAGGGGGAACCCCCAGATACTCGCGTAACTTCAAAAAACAAAATAAATAAATCAGTCCCGAAAATGAAGATAAAAACCTTAGCGGAGCGAGAAGTCATATTCGTGAAGAGAAAGAAAATAGACCGTAATCTCCACACAGTATTCTAAGTAAGCGTAGAATGCTGAGGTGGGCTGGTCGTGCTCACTGCAGACCCCAAACTGGTAGTTGTTTGTAATAAAAAACGGGGTGAATATGAAAGAGGCAGCGAGAGAGAGCGAGCGCTGGGTCATGCGTCCGCCTCTGCTGCTGGCAGGGAAGGAATGCGTTGTCTGACGTTGAGCTCTTTGCTGCTCGCTGTGGGGATTTTTTTATCTATTCCAGGAAGAAGCCGATTCCAGGAACTGCATTGTGTGTTCACATCACAGCTCTGGCATTAGTGGAGAAGAAAAACAAACATGTGCGTCGAACACACAGGCACACTTCCGTGGCTCAAACAAACAGGCAAAAAGACACACATTCTGCGGCATGTAGCGTTTTACTAAAAAGTAATACATTAGGCACACAACCTTATATCAAAGCCTCACTAGAATTTGGCAGCCACAATGGACTGTATTTGAAGTCAATAGGGTTGGTGTAGTAGCATAAGGTGATACAAAAGGGGGTGGTGAATGGACGGAGCATCTGAACCAATCAAACACTCACACCCAGTCAGAAGATCTGGGTTTAATCCAACACCGTTCTTTAGCCCACTCTGCCACCCCAGCTCAGACATGGCTGTAGGCAAATCAGTCTGACCCTGTGCCTCATGGGAACAGTCCAGCCCGAACTGCCAAGCCATGCCTTCCCTGGACGAGAAACAAGCTTCCGAGGACCGGTTTCAGGCATTCCAGCCATCTTCAGCCCGGCTTGCTTGAATCCAGTGGCAAAGTGAGCAAGGGACTCACGTCTGAGCATACCCTGCCACACTTATGGCGGCCAAAAGCGGTACAAAAGGGAGTGGTAATGGACGGAGCATCTGAACCAATCAAACACTCACACCCAGTCAGAGGATCTGGGTTTAATCCATCACCGTTCTTTAGCCCACTCTGCCACCCCAGTTCAGACATGGCTATATGCAAATCAGTCTGACCCTGTGCCTCATGGGAACAGTCCAGCCCGAACTGCCAAGCCATGCCTTCCCTGGACCGGAAACAAGCTTCCGAGGACCGGTTTCGGGCATTCCAGCCGTCTTCAGCCCGGCTTGCTTGAATCCAGTGGCAAAGTGAGCAAGGGACTCACATCTGAGCATACCCTGCCACACTTATGGCAGCCAAAAGCGGTACAAAAGGGGGTGGTAATGGACGGAGCATCTGAACCAATCAAACACTCACACCCAGTCAGAAGATTTGGGTTTAATCCATCACTGTTCTTTAGCCCACTCTACCACCCCAGTTCAGACATGGCTATATGCAAATCAGTCTGACCCTGTGCCTCATGGGAACAGTCCAGCCCGAACTGCCAAGCCATGCCTTCCCTGGACTGGAAACAAGCTTCCGAGGACCGGTTTCTGGCATTCCAGCCGTCTTCAGCCCGGCTTGCTTGAATCCAGTGGCAAAGTGAGCAAGGGACTCACGTCTGAGCATACCCTGCCACACTTATGGCGGCCAAAAGCGGTACAAAAGGGGGTGGTAATGGACGGAGCATCTGAACCAATCAAACACTCACACCCAGTCAGAAGATCTGGGTTTAATCCGTCACCGTTCTTTAGCCCACTCTGCCACCCCAGTTCAGACATGGCTATATGCAAATCAGTCTGACCCTTTGCCTCATGGGAACAGTCCAGCCTGAACTGCAAAGCCATGCCTTCCCTGGACCGGAAACAAGCTTCCGAGGACCGGTTTCTGGCATTCCAGCCGTCTTCAGCCCGGCTTGCTTGAATCCAGTGGCAAAGTGAGCAAGGGACTCACGTCTGAGCATACCCTGCCACACTTATGGTGGCCAAAAGCAGTACAAAAGGGGGTGGTAATGGACGGAGCATCTGAACCAATCAAACACTCACACCCAGTCAAAAGATCTGGTTTTAATCCATCACCGTTCTTTAGCACACTCTGCCACCCCAGTTCAGACATGGCTGTAGGCAAATCAGTCTGACCCTGTGCCTCATGGGAACAGTCCAGCCCGAACTGCCAAGCCATGCCTTCCCTGGATGAGAAACAAGCTTCCAAGGACCGGTTTCAGGCATTCCAGCCATCTTCAGCCCGGCTTGCTTGAATCCAGTGGCAAAGTGAGCAAGGGACTCACGTCTGAGCATACCCTGCCACACTTATGGCGGCCAAAAGCGGTACAAAAGGGAGTGGTAATAGACGGAGCATCTGAACCAATCAAACACTCACACCCAGTCAGAAGATCTGGGTTTAATCCATCACCGTTCTTTAGCCCACTCTGCCACCCCAGTTCAGACATGGCTATATGCAAATCAGTCTGACCCTGTGCCTCATGGGAACAGTCCAGCCCGAACTGCCAAGCCATGCCTTCCCTGGACCTGAAACAAGCTTCTGAGGACCGGTTTCGGGCATTCCAGCCGTCTTCAGCCCGGCTTGCTTGAATCCAGTGGCAAAGTGAGCAAGGGACTCACATCTGAGCATACCCTGCCACACTTATGGCAGCCAAAAGCGGTACAAAAGGGGGTGGTAATGGACGGAGCTTCTGAACCAATCAAACACTCACACCCAGTCAGAAGATTTGGGTTTAATCCATCACCGTTCTTTAGCCCACTCTGCCACCCCAGTTCAGACATGGCTATATGCAAATCAGTCTGACCCTGTGCCTCATGGAAACAGTCCAGCCCGAACTGCCAAGCCATGCCTTCCCTGGACCGGAAACAAGCTTCCGAGGACCGGTTTCTGGCATTCCAGCCGTCTTCAGCCCGGCTTGCTTGAATCCAGTGGCAAAGTGAGCAAGGGACTCACGTCTGAGCATACCCTGCCACACTTATGGCGGCCAAAAGCGGTACAAAAGGGGGTGGTAATGGACGGAGCATCTGAACCAATCAAACACTCACACCCAGTCAGAAGATCTGGGTTTAATCCGTCACCGTTCTTTAGCCCACTCTGCCACCCCAGTTCAGACATGGCTATATGCAAATCAGTCTGACCCTTTGCCTCATGAGAACAGTCCAGCCCGAACTGCCAAGCCATGCCTTCCCTGGACTGGAAACAAGCTTCTGAGGACCGGTTTCGGGCACTCCAGCCGTCTTCAGCCCGGCTTGCTTGAATCCAGTGGCAAAGTGAGCAAGGGACTCACGTCTGAGCATACCCTGCCACACTTATGGCAGCCAAAAGCGGTACAAAAGGGGGTGGTAATGGACGGAGCATCTGAACCAATCAAACACTCACACCCAGTCAGAAGATTTGGGTTTAATCCATCACCGTTCTTTAGCCCACTCTGCCACCCCAGTTCAGACATGGCTATATGCAAATCAGTCTGACCCTGTGCCTCATGGGAACAGTCCAGCCCGAACTGCCAAGCCATGCCTTCCCTGGACCGGAAACAAGCTTCCGAGGACCGGTTTCTGGCATTCCAGCCGTCTTCAGCCCGGCTTGCTTGAATCCAGTGGCAAAGTGAGCAAGGGACTCACGTCTGAGCATACCCTGCCACACTTATGGCGGCCAAAAGCGGTACAAAAGGGGGTGGTAATGGACGGAGCATCTGAACCAATCAAACACTCACACCCAGTCAGAAGATCTGGGTTTAATCCGTCACCGTTCTTTAGCCCACTCTGCCACCCCAGTTCAGACATGGCTATATGCAAATCAGTCTGACCCTTTGCCTCATGGGAACAGTCCAGCCCGAACTGCCAAGCCATGCCTTCCCTGGACCGGAAACAAGCTTCCGAGGACCGGTTTCTGGCATTCCAGCCGTCTTCAGCCCGGCTTGCTTGAATCCAGTGGCAAAGTGAGCAAGGGACTCACGTCTGAGCATACCCTGCCACACTTATGGTGGCCAAAAGCAGTACAAAAGGGGGTGGTAATGGACGGAGCATCTGAACCAATCAAACACTCACACCCAGTCAAAAGATCTGGTTTTAATCCATCACCGTTCTTTAGCACACTCTGCCAACCCAGTTCAGACATGGCTATATGCAAATCAGTCTGACCCTGTGCCTCATGGGAACAGCCCAGCCCGAACTGCCAAGCCATGCCTTCCCTGGACCGGAAACAAGCTTCCGAGGACCGGTTTCTGGCATTCCAGCCGTCTTCAGCCCGGCTTGCTTGAATCCAGTGGCAAAGAGAGCAAGGGACTCACGTCTGAGCATACCCTGCCACACTATGGCGGCCAAAAGCGGTACAAAAGGGGGTGGTAATGGACGGAGCATCTGAACCAATCAAACACTCACACCCAGTCAGAAGATCTGGGTTTAATCCATCACCGTTCTTTAGCCCACTCTGCCACCCCAGTTCAGACATGGCTATATGCAAATCAGTCTGACCCTGTGCCTCATGGGAACAGTCCAGCCCGAACTGCAAAGCCATGCCTTCCCTGGACCGGAAACAAGCTTCCGAATACCGGTTTCTGGCATTCCAGCCGTCTTCAGCCCGGCTTGCTTGAATCCAGTGGCAAAGTGAACAAGGGACTCACGTCTGAGCATACCCTGCCACACTTATGGCGGCCAAAAGCGGTACAAAAGGGGGTGGTAATGGACGGAGCATCTGAAGCAATCAAACACTCACACCCAGTCAAACGATCTGGGTTTAATCCATCACCGTTCTTTAGCCCACTCTGCCACCCCAGTTCAGACATGGCTATATGCAAATCAGTCTGACCCTGTGCCTCATGGGAACAGTCCAGCATGAACTGCCAAGCCATGCCTTCCCTGGACTGGAAACAAGCTTCCAAGGACCGGTTTCTGGCATTCCAGCCGTCTTCAGCCCGGCTTGCTTGAATCCAGTGGCAAAGTGAGCAAGGGACTCACGTCTGAGCATACCCTGCCACACTTATGGCGGCCAAAAGCGGTACAAAAGGGGGTGGTAATGGACGGAGCATCTGAACCAATCAAACACTCACACCCAGTCAGAGGATCTGGGTTTAATCCATCACCGTTCTTTAGCCCACTCTGCCACCCCAGTTCAGACATGGCTATATACAAATCAGTCTGACCCTGTGCCTCATGGGAACAGTCCAACCCGAACTGCCAAGCCATGCCTTCCCTGGACCGGAAACAAGCTTCCGAGGACCGGTTTCTGTCATTCCAGCCGTCTTCAGCCCGGCTTGCTTGAATCCAGTGGCAAAGTGAGCAAGGGACTCACGTCTGAGCATACCCTGCCACACTTATGGCGGCCAAAAGCGGTACAAAAGGGGGTGATAATGGACGGAGCATCTGAACCAATCAAACACTCACACCCAGTCAAAAGATCTGGGTTTAATCCATCCCCGTTCTTTAGCCCACTCTGCCACCCCAGTTCAGACATGGCTCCGTATATTACCGACCCCTTTTGTACCGCTTTTGGCCGCCATAAGTGTGGCAGGGTATGCTCAGACGTGAGTCCCTTGCTCACTTTGCCACTGGATTCAAGCAAGCCGGGCTGAAGATGGCTGGAATGCCAGAAACCGGTCCTCGGAAGCTTGTTTCCGGTCCAGAGAAGGTATGGCTTAGCAGTTCGTGCTGGACTGTTCCCATGAGGCACAGGGTCAGACTGATTTGCATATAGCCATGTCTGAACTGGGGTGGCAGAGTGGGCTAAAGAACGGTGATGGATTAAACCCAGATCTTCTGACTGGGTGTGAGTGTTTTATTGGCTCAGATGCTTCGTCAATTACCACCCCCTTTTGTAGCATAAGGTGAGCCTCAAATATTTATGTGGAAAACGATTAAGAACAAGGTCATTTTGGGATTCGGGGCTGTTTTTCGTGCTCTCCCCTTCCCATTGGCTGGAAGGTAAAATTCCAGCCAATGGGAAGAGGAGAGGGCGGGACTTAAAAAAAGACCCAGAAACGCCCCCGAATCGCGTCTGATGGGGAAAGAGTGATTGACAACCAATCTTTTCCAATGGCTAGCCTCCATTTATGGAGCTAGCCAGTGGAAGAGAGAGGCGGGACAAAGCCCCATACTGTAGATCAAAAGATTTCGCCTGCGCGAGCACTGCTGCGCAGTGCTACGGCCAGGCGAAACCTAATAAGTGCAATTCTTAACCTCAACATAAAACTAACTTCAACACAACTCTCGTACCCCCTGGCAGTGCTGTGCCTTATGGCACGCTATGCTGCCTTCTGTCCACGGACAGGAGGTTTGTGAGGGGTGGACAGCAGGTCAGTAGCAAAGCACGCCCTGATTCCGACAGCCAGAAGCTCTCCCACACACCCATAAGGATGATTCATACAAGTCTCTTTGATCTTTCACTCAATGTCATTAACCAAAGCCTTTTCCATGCATTTCAACCTGCGTGCAATTTCACTCCGAATGCTTACTTGTCTCGATGCCAAAGCATTTTCGATAGGGGCGCCTTCCTGTACATGGCTTTTCAGCCCTGGGCAGACAGCTGCTCTGACGGATGAACAGCCACATCCATGCTTTCTAGCTTATGTGGCACTCAATCAAGAAACCCGCTGCTGCGCACAAGATGACACGCGGCCACCATAACTGAATGTAAAACTGTGGGATATATTTTTTAACTGTGCCACGTTACCCAGGCCGAAGGATACGGCTTTAGTGAGGGTTTAAGGCAGATTATTTCAGATTTTTTTAAAAACAGCTATGTGGGCAACCTGTGCACAAGACATACAGCCGGCATCATTTAATAACAATTTTAAACAAGCCTGGTGGACTGTATAAATAGAAAATAATAATTAATAAGCCTTTATTCACACAACACTGACTTGTTAGGGCTCCTGGTTTTCCGTTTTTACGGATATTTACATATAAATACAGACAGAAATTGACATTTCCTTTGCCTGTATTTATATTTTAAAACGGAAAAACACTGGCAAATGTTGCCGCGCTGCCACTGCATGCTGTTTCCTTTGCACTCCCCTGGAAATTCATTTTAATCCCTTGCAATCGGGGTCTTTTAGCGCCCTCATGTGGACCTATAGGCACAGGGTATTTCAGAGACGGCCTTTACCCTGAGCCAATCCTTGTTGGAATCAAGAGTATGTGTGTGGACTTGCCAACACCTCCGGCCTCACCGTCATAACTTTTTCCCTTTATTTGGGGGCTCACCTGACTGTATTTCTTCTTTCCCTGCCCGGTTTGACGACGCCTTCCTGCCACCATAAGCTTTACTACCTGCACCGGCCCTTTGTTGTGTTCCCGAGGGTCCGCCCCCGAGGTCCGGAGGGACGGACAAGTTGGTCATGTGACCGCCCTATAATAAAAAGAGGTCGAGCACGTGAGAGGGCGTTCAGAGACACGCGCCGACCGACCAAGCAACTTTATTCCCAGTGTCTGGCTGAGTTTATTCTAGGGCCACGTGCTAGGCCTAGTCAGGGTTAGATGCCCCTTGAGCGTAGATCACCCGACACAACAATTGGCGACGAGGGTGGTGATCGATTCCCCGCTCGGGGTGCGTGTGTGTGTCTCTGTTGCGGTGAGGCGGCTGCGGGCACTACCACGTGTCCGCGGTGCTCGTGCCTTGCCACCACACACCCCCCGCTCTGCCTGCCTGGAGGAAATACTCTGATCCCTGGCTCTCTTCAGGTGAGCAGCGCTGGCCCGCATCTCTCTGCGGCGCGCAGGAGTCTGATTGGTCGCGCGAGGTGCGTCCGGCGCTCCGGCTGCCGCTGGATCATATCCCGGCTGCCCACGGACATCCTCCCGGGCGTCCAAAGCGATGGCTAACATTCCGCCCATTGAGCCGTTTGTGGTGGAAGGTGCGCCGTCCACTCTCGCACCGAAGTGGAAAGAATGGGTGGACAGGCTCTTCATATTCTTTGAGGCCACCAAGGTCCATAAGGAGCAGAAGCGTGCCATGATCCTCCATCTTGGTGGCAAGGACATTCATTCCATCGCCCGCACCCTTACGGAAGCAACTCCCAAAACCCACCACACACTCATAAACGCAATCAATGCGCACTTTGAACCCATGGCCAACCAAGACTATGAACGGTTCATTTTCAGACAAGCGCGGCAACTGCCAGAGGAATCGCTGGACGCCTATCACTCTCGGTTGAAGAAACTGGCACTAACGTGTGGATTTCAGGATGTCACGGAGGAAATCAGAGGCCAGATCATTCAGGGTTGCGCTTCTGCTAAACTGCGCGAGAGAATTCTGGAGGAGTCGGGGAAACCCCTCCCAGACATTCTCACGCTGGGCCGCACGAAGGAGCTGTCCAAGGCCAGGGCAGCCCACATGGAAGCAGCTCTGCAGGCCAATATGAAAGTGGAACCGGTGAACAAACTGCAGGTCCGCCCACAGCCCAAATGGGTGAAGCGAACAACAACTCCGCAGGGCGGAGCTTCGACGCAATCATGTGGTTACTGTGGAGGCCCGAGGCACCCGGCGCCAGAATGTCCAGCACGGGGCAAGATATGCTCCGGGTGCGGAAAAATGAACCATTTTGAAAAGGTGTGTCGGTCCAGAAAGTTCAGCAAGCCCCGCCAGACAGTGCACGTGGTGGCGGAGCCTGAAGGCGCGGAAGGAGGACCCAGCAACAGTGATATGGACGACGACGAGGAGGAGCGGTCCGTACACAAGGTGCACATGATCGGCACGGCCACCCGACGCACAAGGACACTACCACAGTGCGCAATACAAGTAGCTGACCAGGACATCATGGCAACGGTGGACACGGGCGCCTCAATAAATCTGATGAGTGCGTCCCTCTATGGAGACATGGCCACTCCACCCAGCCTCCGCTCCACTCCGATCACCGTTTTTGCCTATGGCCAGGACGTGCCCCTCCGCATCCGAGGAAAGTTTAAAGCAGCAGTCCGGCACGGAGACAAGATCACGCGTGCCAACATCTTCGTGTCGGAGGAAGGCCAAGGCATGCTCCTGAGTTGCCGGACGGCAGAAGACCTGGGAGTGGTCTCTTTTGCGTTTGGGGTGCACGAGGAATCAGTGCAGCAACTGATTGCAGACTTTTCGGACCTGTTCGAAGGGATTGGCCGCTTCAGGGGTCGGGAAATACACCTGCATGTGGACCCCACTGTACAACCGGTGGCCCTGCGACACCGGCGGGTCGCGTTTCACCTGAGGCCACTGGTTGAGGAAGAACTACAGAAGCTGGAAGCCGCGGGCATCATTGAAAAGGTGTCCGGACCAACCCCCTGGGTATCGCCCATCGTGGTCACCCGGAAACCCAAGCAGCCGGGAGCGGTCCGGATATGTGTGGACATGCGCCTCCCCAATGCGGCCATCAAAAGGGAACGACACATCACCCCCACGATCGATGACCTGATCGGAGAGATGGCCGGGGCACGGTGGTTTTCCAAGTTGGACCTCAGAGCGGGGTACCATCAGCTCGTGCTGGATAAAGAGTCCCGGAACATTACGACGTTCTCCACTCACATCGGACTGCGCAGGTACACCAGACTGAGCTTCGGGATATCCAGTGCTGCCGAGGTGTTCCAGAATGTCATCCAAGAGCTCATTACTGGCATACCGGGGGTGATCAATGTCAGTGACGATATCATGGTGCACGCAAGGACAATTCCCGAGCACAACCAACGCTTGGCACAGGTATTCCGCAGGCTCCGCAGCGCTGGACTCACTCTGCACCGAGACAAATGCGAGTTTCTTCAGACCAAGCTGGGGTTCTTCGGCTACGTGTTCTCGGCCGATGGCGTCAATCCTGATCCGGACAAGGTCAAGGACATCAAAGATGCACCTCCGCCCACGACTGTCACGGAAGTCCGAAGCTTCCTCGGGATGGTGAATTACTGTGGTCGCTTCATAAGAGACCTAGCCAACCTGACCCTCCCTCTACGTGAGCTAACCAAAGACTCCACGCCATGGAACTGGGGACCGGAGCAGGAAAGGGCATTCCAAAACATCAAGAGTGCGCTGTCCAGCAACACCACGCTGGCGTTTTTTGACCCCAGACATTTCACTCTTATTGCAGTAGATGCCGGACCGGCGGGATTGGGGGCTGTCCTGATGCAGAGAGCCCGAGACGAGATAGACTGGGCCCCCGTCGCCTTTGCCAGCCGGTCCCTCACGGACACAGAACAAAGGTACTCCCAAATTGAAAAAGAAGCCATCGCGATTCATTGGGGATGCCGGCACTTCCACTTATATGTATATGGCAAACCTTTCACAGTAGTAACGGACCACAAGCCGCTGCTGTCGCTGTTCTCAGGTACCTCATCCAAACCACCCCCCAGAATTGAAAAGTGGATTTTGCAATTACAGGAGTACAACTGTGCCATTGAGTACCAGCCAGGGGCAAAGAATCCGGCGGATTATCTGTCACGACACCCCCGGGCGGCCACCCCAGAGGAGATGGAGGAAGCTGAAGAGACGGAGGCCTATGTGCGATGGGTCGTGGCCAGATCATGCCCGCGCCCCATATCCCTGGAAGAGGTGGTGAGCGCCACGGCTCAGGACGCCTGCATACAGCGGGCCAAAGATCTGATCCGGACGGCCAACTGGCAGAAAGCCAGGGAGAGCTGGAAGGTACTAACACCCGAGGCCCAGAAAATAATGGACGGTCTGTACCACGTGAGGGCGGAACTGAATGAGGACGCGGCGGGGTGCCTCCTGCGAGGGCATCGTCTGGTGATCCCGACGGCTTTGACGAGCCGCGTAGTTCAGCTGGCGCATGTAGGGCACCAAGGAATGGTTAAAACAAAGGCCCGGCTGCGGACAAAGGTGTGGTTCCCGCTCATGGACGATATGGTGGAAACTGTTGTGCGCACATGCACGGCCTGCCAAACGACAGGCGACAGCCCCCGCGAAGCCCCCATCATCGTGGAACCCAGGCCCCGAGGCCCTTGGGAAAGGGTCAGCATGGACTTTGGCAGCCTTCCGGATGGACGGCACACGCTAGTGATGATCGACGATCACTCCAAGTACCCGGAAGTCGAAATCATCACCAGCACCAGTGCCGACTGTGTGATTCCCAAGATAGAGAAAATCATTGCCACCCATGGAGCCATGAGAGAACTCAGAACGGACAATGGACCGCCCTTCCAGGGTCAAGACTTTGCAGACTATCTCTCGTCCCTAGGAACCCGTCACAGGCGCATCACCCCAAGGTGGCCTCAGGCCAATGGGGAGGCCGAGCGGTTCATGAGGACTTTAAACAAGGTAATCCGCATTGCACATGATAAAGGACAATCCGTGGAAATGGCCATTTTCACTTTTCTCCGTAGCTACCGCCAGACCCCTCACTCCACAACGGGGGTAGCTCCTGCACACCTTCTCCTAGGGCGGGTAATAACGGACTCCATCCCTCATCACCCCCAGTGGGCACCTGAACTGATAAATGAACAGACTGTAGAAATGAGGAGACGGGCTGCCTATGACCAGATCAGCAAGAAACGTAGGGCTGTGGCTCCCCACTTCAAAAGAGGTGACTTAGTGCTCATAAAAAATCGGGCCACTGGTGGCAAATTCAAACTCAGTTATGAAAGACGACCCTGGCGAGTCAGTGGTGTGAAGGGCACCCGCATCACAGCCACTCGAGGACGAGACAAGGTGACTCGCAACGTGTCTCACTTCAAGCTCTACCACCCGTCGAGCAGCGAGCCAAGGCGCCAGCAAGGCGACAGAGAAACTGAAACTGCAACTACGTTGCCGCCTGGTGAATCAACATCTCAGCCCGAGGTCAGGCCACGTGCCGAGCAGCAAGTTTCTAGTGAGGATGTGGGCGGAGACACGGAGGCCCTGGATGAGGCCCCAGATCCGGAGGGGGCCGACAACGAGGCGCCAAGTCACCAGGTGGAGGCTGGAACAGAGCCGATGACTCAGCGAGGGTCCCAACGCCAGCTACGTGCCAACCCCACCCCCTCCAGTTGGCTGAGAGACTACTTTACGTAAGACTGTTCTCATTTACATATGTGCCCGTAATGTTTGAACTGAATGCGCGAGCATTTTGAAAGACGCTGAAGGTATCGGTCCCGATGCTAGTGAGACAATGGGCTCTATCAGACCATGTTTGCGATGTTGCAGTATATTTGTTGGTTTTGTTGTTTTTCTTGTTTTAGGAGGAATGTTGTGTTCCCGAGGGTCCGCCCCCGAGGTCCGGAGGGACGGACAAGTTGGTCATGTGACCGCCCTATAATAAAAAGAGGTCGAGCACGTGAGAGGGCGTTCAGAGACACGCGCCGACCGACCAAGCAACTTTATTCCCAGTGTCTGGCTGAGTTTATTCTAGGGCCACGTGCTAGGCCTAGTCAGGGTTAGATGCCCCTTGAGCGTAGATCACCCGACACAACACCCTTCTCTTGATGTTCGCATCTCCAGAGCTCCGCCACTCAAGCCCTGCACCAGCCTGCCGCCGTTTCTACTGGCAAGATTTCCCCTGCCCCCCTCCCCCATATGCCCCGGCAGCAGCAGAGGATCATATTCTCCGTCGTCAAGTGGATGAGGGGGAGGTGGGGGTTAGGGTCGTTAATTTTCTTAATTTACTGTGTGTGAATGCCACAGGGTGCCTTGTGTCCGATAGTATCAGGTATTGGCTAACCTAGCGCCACGGAAGCCAGACTAGTGACTTTGATGCTTTTATGCCACGTGTTTTGCAATGATTTATTGAAGCTTGATAAGTTAACAAATGTTGCCGAGCTGGATGGACATTTTCAGACAACTGCAAAACTAATCAGCAGCTCTGAATCTCGCACCGTAAAATTTTGCAAAACCACATAATTAAAGCCCTAGTAAAAACAAATAAGGAAAACTCATATAAACTTTCAGACATTTGTAGTTGTAGTGTTGCGGGCAGTGAGAGCATACCACTGCCGCACACGCCCCCTCCCACTGTCTCCACAGGCCTCACCCCTTGAGCGTAAAGTGTTTGTGGTTCAGTCCTAGTGCGTACGTGAGTACGTAAGTTATGTAATAAAAAGCCCGGAGCGCCGGGCGTGGTCAGGTAGTTTGCCGCCACCAACCAAACTGCACGTGTCCTGTGTCTTGTATTCCCAGGCCATCTTCAGGACACTACACTGGCGACGAGGAGTCGGCAGGACCTCATCTGTCATGGCCACCGTTCCACACCTCGAACCATTTGAGGTCTCAGGCCCTCCCCCGTCGCAAGCCACCCGGTGGAAGAAATGGGTGGAGCGGCTAGAGAACTATTTCATCGCGGCAGACATCGCCGTTGGCCGCCGACGCGCCATGCTGTTGCATCTCGGTGGTGAAGCCATCCACGACATCTCCAAGGACATCACGGAAGGCGACCCCCCACACACCTACGCTACCCTCCGCGACGCCATCAGCAGGTACTTTGAGCCATTTGCCAGCGCTGACTATGAACGTTTCCTGCTGCGCCAAGCGCGCCAACTTCCGGAGGAATCCGTCGACGTCTTCTACGCGCGCCTCAAAAAACTAGCTAGCACGTGCACCCTTCCCGATGCGGAGGATGAGATCCGCGCCCAGTTCATCCAAGGGTGCGCTTCGCTGAAACTACGGGAGAGAGTTCTCGAAACTGATGCCATGTCCATGCGCGACATCTTAGCCCTGGGGCGTACCAAAGAACTTTCGAAAGCACGTGCCGCCCATATGGAGCCGAAATCGCCCGTCACCATCAAGACGGAGCCTGTCTGGGCCGTTAGGCCCCACCCGGCGGACAAAAAGGCGGGAACATCCAAGAAAGGGCGCGCAAGGCAAGGGCAGCCCGCCCAAGACCGATCCTGCATTTGGTGCGGTGGCCCCACCCCCCACAAAGGTGCCTGCCCGGCTCAAGGCAAAATCTGCAGCGCATGTGGGAAGGCCAACCATTTTGCCAGCGTCTGTCTAACGTCCCAAAGGAAAAAACAGAGCGGCACGCCCAGGAGAGTGCGACAGGTGGCGCCGCAGCAAGACACGTCGGCCAGCAGCGACATGGACGACGACGGTGATGACGCAGCATCCGTCCACGTGGTACACATGCTCAACACCCTGGCAGCTGCCTCGGTGAACGAACCCATGTGCTCCGTCCTGGTCCATGGCCAAACGATCCAGGCCCTCATCGACACGGGTGCCACCATCAACCTCATGGCCGCCAGCGTATACCAGAGTCTCGAAGAAGCCCCCGCCCTCCACCCAACCAGGGTACAAGTATTTGCCTACGGGACTTCGCGGCCCCTACGCCTATGTGGAGTCTTCCGAACCACCGTTGCCCATGACTCGGCCTGTCTAGAAACGAAAGTCTACGTGTCCCAGGAAGGATCAGGATTCCTCCTCGGCTGCAAGACCGCCAAAGAGCTAGGGCTCATACATTTTGCCCTCACAGTGCAGGCCCAAGGACTCGACCATCTAGTGGCAGAACACTCCTCTTTGTTCGATGGCATCGGATGCCTCCGCGGACCCCCAGTCCGGCTCCACATCGACCAGTCTGTCACCCCAGTGGCCCTCCACCACAGACGAATTGCCTTCCATCTGCGGCCCAAGGTCGAAGCTGAACTGCAAATGCTAGAACGAGCAGGCATCATCGAGCGGGTCACGGGGCCTACACCATGGGTGTCACCCATTGTGGTGGCCAAGAAGCCAAAGGAGCCCGACGCAGTGAGAATCTGCGTAGATATGTGCCTCTAGAACCTAGCTATCAAAAGAGAACGACATTTAACACCAACGATCGATGACATCATCGGGGAGCTCGCGGGCTCCAAGTGGTTCTCCAAGATGGACTTACGGTCTGGGTACCACCAGATTCCCCTCCACCCCGACTCCCGTGCCATCACAACCTTCTCCACGCACGCGGGTCTGTGGAGGTACACCAGACTAAATTTCGGCATCTCAAGCGCCGCCGAAGTCTTCCAAAACATCGTGCACAACGTCCTCCAAGGCCTGGACGGCGTGCTCAACGTGAGCGACAACATCCTTGTCCACGCCCCGACCCTAGAAGAGCATATTCAGCGTGTGCAAGCGGTGTTCCGCCGACTACAAGAGAAGGGGCTAACACTTCACAAGGACAAGTGCGAATTCCTGAGAAGAGACATTAGCTTTTTTGGGTACAAATTCTCCGACCAAGGAATAGGCCCCGACCCAGCGAAAGTCCAGGATATACACAATGCCCCTGCACCGTCATCAGTAACAGCCGTTCGCAGCTTCCTAGGCATGGTAACCTACTGCGGGCGTTTCATCAAGAACCTCTCAGACCTCACGGGACCTCTCCGCGATCTCACCAAGGCAAATGCCACCTGGAACTGGGGCCCCGAGCAGCAAGAGTCATTCCTCAACACCAAGGCGGCCCTGTCAGCAGACACGACATTGGCCTACTTCGATCCCCGGAACGAGTCCCAGCTGATAGTAGACGCCAGTCCCACCGGCCTGGGAGCAGTCTTGTCGCAGCGACAGCCATGCGGGGAGTGGGCCCCAATAGCGTACGCCAGCCGCACGCTGACCCCCACCGAACAGCGCTACTCGCAGATCGAGCGCGAAGCAATCGCCATATTATGGGGGTGCCGCCACTTCCACATCTATCTGTATGGACACCCTTTTGCTGTGATCACCGATCACAAGCCGCTGGTGCCCCTCTTCCAGGGGACCTCCTCACGACCACCGCCGAGGATAGAAAAATGGGTTCTTCAGCTGCAAGAATTCCGGTTCACAGTGGCGTACCAGCCAGGAACCCGAAACCCAGCAGACTATCTCTCGAGACACGCTCGTCCAGTCACAGACGCCGAAGCGGCGGAGGCCGCCGCCACTGAAGAATATGTCCGGCTCGTTGTCGAGAGGTCTAAGCCACGCCCAATGTCTCTGGAAGAGGTTGCGAGGGCCACCAAGGATGACGACTGCCTCCTGATCGCAGCCCAAGCCCTGAAGTCCGGAGACTGGAAAGCTCTGCAAAGCCCTGCATCCTTCCGGACCCCCGCCGCCCAAGCAATCCTGAAGGACCTATTTCAGGTCAAAGATGAACTGTCAGTGTCTACCGAAGGGTGTCTCCTGAGAGGCCCACGCCTCGTGCTCCCCAGCAGCCTCACCCAGCAAGCCGCCCAGCTAGCACACGGATCACATCAGGGAATTGTCAAATCAAAGAACAGACTCCGCAGCAAGCTATGGTTCCCCGGGCTTGACAAGGCTGTAGAAGAAGTCGTCCACAGCTGTCCTGTGTGCCTGGCCACCAGCTTACCCAATCCTCCAGCCTCGATTGTCACCGAAGACGGGCCTACCACCCCATGGGCCAGAGTAAGCGCAGACTTCGGGAGTCTCCCAGGGGGCAAACACATGTTTGTCGTAGTGGACGATTTCTCCCGCTACCCAGAAGTGGAAATCGTGACCTCCACTGCGGCGGCCGAAGTGATCCCGAAACTCGAGAAGATCATCGCAACGCACGGAATCATGCAAGAAGTCCACACTGATAATGGGCCCCCGTTTAACGGCAGCGAGTTCGCGGAATACCTGCGAAGTCACAACATCAAGCACAGACGGGTAACACCGAGATGGCCTCAGGCAAACGGAGAAGTAGAGAGGCTGATGAGGACTTTGAACAAGGTCATCCAAATCGCAGTGGCTGATGGCCAATGCATAGAACTAGCCATATACCAGTTCCTGCGAGAGTACCGCCAGACTCCCCACTGCACCACCGGAGTCGCCCCAAACCGCCTGTCTTTCAACCGAGCAGTAGTGGACACCCTCCCGCACCATCCTAAATGGGCGACTGCTCCAACACCCCTGAACCGGTCCATGGAGCAGCGTCTGAAGAACAACCTGGAAGCATCACGAAGACGGAGATCCAAAGAGAGCCCCATTCGAGCAGGTGACGCGGTACTAGTGAAGGATCGCCATCCCGGCGGGAAGTTCAGATTACCTTTTGAGCTGGACCCCTGGAGAGTCACCAAAGTGCATGGGACAATGGTCACCGCCGCCAGAAACGGGGAAGTGGTCACGAGGAACGTCTCTTTCTTCAAACGAGTGTGTGAGCGGGAAGAGGACCCCGAAACCGACGACTGGCACACAGGTGGCCCAACACCAGCGACTGGGCCTGAAAGCCCCCTACGCCGACCTGCGGATCATCTCGAGGGGAGCCACCCAGTGCCGCACCCCGGGGAAGCGGCCCCGAAACAAGAGAGTCCGCTGGGCGTCACAGAGCCTCCCAGCAGTTTGGACCCCAGCAAGACCAGCGACGGGCCCCCAGCCACAGAGGAACGCCATGGCCAATCCAGGTACAACCTACGCCCCTGCCCCTAGCCATCTCAGAGGTACAGAGACTTTGTCGCACGCTGCTGGCGTTGAACCGATCCACGCGACTGACCCCGCCGAGACCCAAGTAAGACTGTTCAAGTTTATTTGTCAATGTAGCGTTTATGAGGGTCCATGATTCTTTGAACTTGCATGTGAGACTGTCGAACTGTCGGTGATGAAGCCAGCAGCAGCCCCTGCTCCCTCATCCAGAGACACTTGTGACGTATCTAGTTCTGCTGTTTTTTTTGTTTATTTCATCCCTAGGTAAAGGAGGAATGTAGTGTTGCGGGCAGTGAGAGCATACCACTGCCGCACACGCCCCCTCCCACTGTCTCCACAGGCCTCACCCCTTGAGCGTAAAGTGTTTGTGGTTCAGTCCTAGTGCGTACGTGAGTACGTAAGTTATGTAATAAAAAGCCCGGAGCGCTGGGCGTGGTCAGGTAGTTTGCCGCCACCAACCAAACTGCACGTGTCCTGTGTCTTGTATTCCCAGGCCATCTTCAGGACACTACAGTAGTGTGTATAACGTGTGAAACTTCTGCTGAAGGCTTGTTTGAATGTATGTTTTTGAAACCTCAAATGTGTCCCATAGTATCATTGAGGCTCGGAGCCTGCAGTGTCTCAAGAACTAAAAGCTTAATAGTTTATAGCAGCGGGGGTGGAGAGAAAGTGCCTGCTGTCGCGCCATTCCAGGATTGATTGCCTACTTAGCATGAGTTTAACGAACTGGGGGTCGGGGGTGAGCAGGATAGGTGTTGGACCAACTCGATAGCCAGGAAGGCCTGTTACTATTCCTTTCAACCCAGTTTGTGGATCTAGGCCCTCCAGCTATTGGAATGCAGGCAAGCACTTCCACTGTATGGGGAACCTTTCCCTACACCCTGTGCAAAGGTTTTCGAACTGGATCCCACTTTGTCTTTGTATTAATACCATAAGCCATACTCAATGATGAATATCAAAAGACTTCTGCTCCAGCATGCGCAGGATCACATTTTAAATGTTAGCATTAGTTATGCATCTATTTTTCTCACATTACTGTGATCTTGATGTTACTGCTGCATTTGAGTGCAGCCTAATGTTGTCAAGAATTCCCATTATTTGTGACCAGCCATTATTTTACACTGCCATTCCTTGACCCAATTCGCTCTCCTTGCTGAAACTGTGGCCTAATGACACTCTAGTACGCCTTGAGACAGAACAGTATATAGTTGAACACTACTTTCTACAGCATTTCACCACTAAACATTTATGAATAAAGACTGCATCAAGCCAGGTTTTGTTTTTCATAGGGTAAATGTATTGTGTTGACCAATTACAACCGGGCGCTGGTGTGCATTGTCAATTTAAATAAATGTGGAAAAATACTAGCTGTAGCGGCGTCTTTTGCGTGTGGCAAAAATAAATGTGGATAAATACAGAAAAAATGCCCAAAAAATAAATATGGATAAATACAGACGGAAATGGCAACAAAATAAATACCATAAAACCGGGAGCCCTACTTGTAAAGTAGACCGTGAAGAGAAGCTTGTATCGCTGCATTAGGCCACACAAGCTTCGAACTCACCACATTTATGTACACCAATTTACGGTGAGGTAAATGGAAAAGGGAGGAAAAGCGAAACGGCAAACAGATTGCAAATGAGGGCTTCTGTGATGCCACCACGAGGCAGGACCACAAAAGGACAGGCGTAGCACACACTGTAAACACCCTTGAATTACAGCACAACAATGGTTCAAGCGAAGCTTTCACGCTGTAGAACAAAGGGTGCTGACCATGTCACGAGATGCGCAGCAATGATGCCGGCTGCGGAATGCACGCGCTGTAACACTGCCCTTTCCCACATGGAGCAGTAACCATGGAGACGGGGACTAAAACTAGTTCAAGAGCAACATATACCATGGCTTTTTATATACCTCCAGAGCACGCAGCGCTGCCACAATTCACAGCCGTACATGCGCACTATTGCCAGCCGGCAGCAACTGCTTGGGGAGAGGCAAATAGGACAAGCAGGCAGGCGCGTTTGAAGACAACACCTTGGATTACTTCGGATTCAGCAAGTCTCGAATAGTTGATGCATGCAGTACTGCACTGCCATGAAGTTTCAATGCAGATGTCTGACTGAGCAGTTTCAGACGGTAAGCTTGTAGGTATGAACAAACCAATCATGATGACCTGTGGAGAGGAGCCACTGATAATCTGCAAACATTGCAAGACACACACTGGTAGCTAGATTCTGCTTCCCCGGCTCCAAGAAATGCACCGTTGCTTCGTTGAGAAATGGATCCGAAAATGAACAATCCCGCTGAGTGGTGCGCGTGCGCCACAGGAGATGTTCTTTCAATTATCGCGCCCATGTGTGAGCACGATAATTGAAACCACATGACGGCCTATTGATGTCTATTACGCGCATCAATCGCGTAATAGACACCAATAGGCCGTGAGCGGAGCAATGCACCCGCCTTTGGCTAATAGCGTGCAGTCTTTCATTAAAAGACGCATGCTAAGGCAAATGGGGTAGCTGAAAAGGAAACACACACGCACAAGCGTGTGCGAGTCCAGGTCAGCTTGAAAACCCCGTTTTTAACCTACTAGAGGTCTTGCGACCTGCGGGTGCACTGCTGCGCAGTGCAACGCAGGTTGCAAAACCTTACAAGCATTTTCAATGCAATCGGTCTCGCCTTTGGGACCTTATATGTATTTAGCTATGCAGCAGATTAGCCTGGGTGCTGAAACATCTACTGTTCTTTAACATGGAGGGAAAGTAAGCACCAATCTACGTGACACGCCAGGTATGGGAACACTTGGAGAGAAATATTGCCTTTCAGCGGGAAATGGTATAGTCCAAAGCTCTGTTTTTAATATAAAATCAGGGCCTTCGGTGGTCATATCACTGAAAATACAAGATTAAAAACAAATATTATTGTCTATGGGTGCTCATGGAAGACAATTTTTATGGCCTGGAATCTAGAGAATGCTAAAGTGATTCTGGTATTTTACTGACCTCTACTGGTCGTTTTCTATCAAGACAGTAAAACAGAGGCAGTTGGACAGAAAAAAAAGTACCTACAAGTCCTAGGGCTGATCTCCAGAGCCCACAAAGTACATACACATATGAGTATATATTAAAGTATATACAAGACGGTTTCTAATGCTCAACCTGAAAAAAGCCCACATGTGGGTCCGCACAGTCGCAGGCTCAATGAAAGGGTTGACAGGTCCCCTTTCGGTTGCTGTATTGATGTGTTGAACTGGTACTTATGAGTAAGCAAGGGCGAATTTTGCGAATCTCGCGTTTGCGAATTTTGCGGATTTGCGAACTCGCTATCCACAAAATCCGCGAATTCTCGCGAATTTTTTTTTTTTGTGTTCGCGCGGGTTTCTGCCAGTTCGCGAGGGTTTTGTACAATTTCGCAAAACGCGAACTTACCTGTCGGGTCGCAAGTTTCGCGAACTTGTTGTTTCTACGTGTCCAGCCTGTTTGGGACACTCTTCTTCATCACTGCCACTCTCTGTCACCACTGCCACTCTCTGACTACTCATGCCACCCTCTGGCCCACCCATGCCACCCTCTGTTTCATCACAGCACCCTCTGGTTGTCCAGTCAGTGTACATTATTGTGGCAACGCAAGCACACCTTCCCTGCCTCAAGTGACCTGAATTAATTTGGGGCTGATTAATGTGTCACAGAATATTTTTTTAGCTGGCACCTGCTTCCTTAGTGCTTCCTGATTAGTGATCTTTTGCACTTGCTAAGTGCTTTCATTGTTGCAAAATTAGTTACAACACCTGCCCTGCCCCAACTGACAATAATGAATTAGGGGCTGATTAATGGATTTGAACTTCCAGCCTGGCTCCTGCTTGTCTCCCTTAGCTGTAATTCAGGACCTTTGTGGCATATGTGTAACTATTCTGAGGTTCAGAGCAGGGTCACATAATAGTTGCAACTGACAACTGAACTCTGGAGGGGCCCCTCAGGAAGCACTACAGGAAATGGCTACTAATGATGAGCCTGAACTTTTGAACCTGGTAAGTAGTTTCAGTTTTGCTAAGATCGTATTTCTGCAATTTTGCGCTTATTCGCGGGGCGCGAAGTTGTACTGGGAAGCCGCGAACTCACGCGAACAGTGCGAGCAAGCCATAAAATCCGCTGCTCGCGGATTTGCGGATTTTGCGGGAGATTCGCGAATCTCGCGGATTGCGAATTTACCGAAAATCCGCAAAATCCGCGAGCGAAACGGATTTTCCGCCCATGCTTACTTATGAGATAAACTTGTGCAAACAGGCTTTAGCATGTGTTAAAGTGACAAAATGGCAAACTAAAACTGCTTTAGAATGTGCTGCATTATGCCGCATAATTAAGTGAGGTATGGCCTTCCATACCACATAATTGCAGCGGCCATGCCTATTTCCTAGTAACAAGTAAAGCTAGAGCCATATTGTGGGAATAAGTGTGGCCACAACCCTTCCTCTGTTTTAATCCAATGTTGATTAGCCTCCCACCACCGTGGAATGACTGCTCTACGCTACAGATGGCTAATCTCCCATTATTCGATACACCACCAGCTCCCTGCCCGAAGAAAGGCCTCATTACTGTATCATCGCCATCATTTTTTGCACCTATGTGGTTCTTAGTGAGGGTTTCAGGATTTCATCACGGGCAGATGGCTCTGTGTGATTGTGAAAGGATAATAAGGGTACCAAGATAATTTTCCAAATGTTGTTTATCTAATCTTTTGGTAAGGAACTGTTAATTTGTTAAAGCATGGAAGTGGCCCTGAGATCTGGTGGCCAAAACCTGGGGCAGATTTACAGTAAGTGCACCCGCAGTTGAGGCACAGATGTTCCATGCATTTCCTGAGGCTTCCCCTACAAATGGATGCAGTCACTTCACCGCCTGCAATGGAACTCTGCCTCCCACCACACCCTTGAAATGCGGGCCAGGATGCCAACTGCAGTCAAAGCTAGGCTAATGAGTTCAAACAGATTGTCCCTTTTCACTAATGCACTGTTTATAGTGCAGTAGCAAATTCACGCCTGCACTCCATTTAAAAAAAACTCTTTTTACTGGTTAGTTGTTGAGAACAAGTCCTTCCTGGGTCAACATATAATATCAAATCCTTACAACACAGTTTCAGCACAACCAATCAAGAGTATAACAGGAAAATGACAGCCAATGGAACATTTGTTCAGTGTACACACCATCTCTAAGTACAAGTTTCAAGTAACCAAACCTCATTCCCCACCCCTCAGTCTTGCCCCCAATTCCCTCCCAAAGAGATTGCTTCAAATAACACAGTGGTATTCCACAAACATGGTTACATCGAAGCCCTAAATACACATGGCAGAGTGTGCAACCCCCGACTGCCCATAGCTCAACCCGACCCGATGGAACTACATCTCCCCTTGCATCCATCGACCACTGCTCCTGTGTGATAGTATTTTCAGTCCCTTGTGATTGTGTGCCCTGGTCATTACTCCTACCCATCCCCATTTACATGGGCTCCAACTGCGTGGTTCAGGAGTCTAAATCCTCCTGCAATTTTTAATCCCATCGATTAAGTTTCATGTGTGCCTCCTCTGCCAGCACCTACTCAAGTACGTCCATAAAGGAATGGAAGGGGCCCTCATGCTCAACCACCCTATGGCCACTCTTCCCTCAACCAGTACAAATCCCAACTGTAGGAACCTTCAGTGCATTTTATCCCCTTTAGGTTGTTTAACAATACAGAGCAGACACACCTGAGGCTTTTCCTTGATCGGCTGTGCAGTCACTGCCTGTAACTGTGTTATCACAGTTGTCTAATAGGCATGCACGCTCGAGCATGCCCAGGCCATATGCAGAAAGGAAGCTCTCTCTCCACCACATCTAGGACAATCCACACTCATGGTCTCTCATTAGGTCTCGCCTGTCAATGCGCATGCACATTGAGCTTGCGAGACTATAGGGGCTTAAACGGAGTTTAACTAGACTGGCGATTTGATGCTGTGCCCGTGCGCTTTTAGGTCAATGCGCAAGCGCATTGAGCTAAAATGCGCGTGCACATCATCAAATCGCCAGCCATCTGTTCTTCAGCTTGGCGCCTCCGCTCCTGCTCTCTCCTGGCTACTCCTCCCCTAATTATTCACGGCCGGCCGGCCGTACTTTCAGTTTCACGGCCGCCAGGCCGTGTCTCCTTTTATCCAGCGCATTTCTTTATTTATACCTTGGCTCGTGTTCTTGCCTATTCTACCGCGACCAGAGGACAGCAAACCTTCTCATGTTCTGTATGCACATGAGGCTTAATTTCGTCATCTAAAGGGCTGAGTTGCAATATTTTAGAATCCCGTTCAATGTTGTAATGCTCCGGTATTGCACAGTGCGTTGGCTTTCACATATTTTGTCTTTTTGTAATGACTTAGGGTTTGATAGGCAGGGCTGATCCAGGCAGACAGATATCGACTCTGGTAGCATGCATTTAGAATAAAGGGAAGTGTTGAAACTGCATCTGCATTTTTTATATTCCACCATCTGTTCCCCAGAAATGAAATGAAAAATTATATTTGTATAGCGCGTAACTACCCGGAGGCCTCGCAGCCCCAGCTTGGCGCCTCCGCTCCTGCTCTCTCCTGGCTGCTCCTCCCCTAATTATTCACGGCCAGCCGGCCGTACTTTCAGTTTCACGGCCGCCAGGTCGTGTCTCCTTTTATCCAGCGCATTTCTTTAATTATACCGTGGCTCGTGTTATTGCCTATTCTACCGCGACCAGAGAACAGCAAACCTTCTCATGTGCTGTATGCACATGAGGCTTAATTTCGTCATTTAAAGGGCTGAGTTGCAATATTTTAGAATCCCGTTCAATGTTGTAATGCTCCGGTATTGCACAGTGCGTTAGCTTTCACATATTTTGTTTTTTGTTATGACTTAGGGTTTGATAGGCAGGGCTGATCCAGGCAGACAGATATCGACTCTGGTAGCATGCATTTAGAAATTTCGTCATTTAAAGGGCTGAGTTGCAATATTTTAGAATCCCGTTCAATGTTGTAATGCTCCGGTATTGCACAGTGCGTTGGCTTTCACATATTTTGTTTTTTGTAATGACTTAGGGTTTGATAGGCAGGGATGATCCAGGCAGACAGATATCGACTCTAGTAGCATGCATTTAGAATAAAGGGAAGTGTTGAAACTGCCTCTGCATTTTTTATATTCCACCATCTGTTCCCCAGCTTGGCGCCTCCGCTCCTGCTCTCTCCTGGCTGCTCCTCCCCTAATTATTCACGGCCGGCCGGCCGTACTTTCAGTTTCACGGCCGCCAGGCCGTGTCTCCTTTTATCCAGCGCATTTCTTTATTTATACCTTGGCTCGTGTTATTGCCTATTCTACAGCGACCAGTGAACAGCAAACCTTCTCATGTGCTGTATGCACAAGAGGCTTAATTTCGTCATTTAAAGGGCTGAGTTGCAATATTTTAGAATCCCGTTCAACGTTGTAATGCTCCGGTATGGCACAGTGCGTTGGCTTTCACATATTTAGTTTTTTGTAATGACTTAGGGTTTGATAGGCAGGGCTGATCCAAGCAGACAGATATCGACTCTAGTAGCATGCATTTAGAATAAAGGGAAGTGTTGAAACTGCCTCTGCATTTTTTATATTCCACATCAGGATGTTTAGAGGTAAATGTTTTTTTAGGGGCGTTTAATTTAAGGCACGTAATTTCTTTGACACTCGGGCAACACACAGAAAATTGCATGTTACATGTGCGTCACTCTCAGGTTTGGATTATAGACCCATGAAAACCAAGTACGCATAGGTTTAAATTGTGGTCCTCCTATAACTGCATATTTAGGAATTTCTTCTGTTTGTTGTCTGCTGGTTATGTATTGCGCACTAACTGCCCCCGCCCCCTCACCCCCGGCTCCACTTGTTCTGGTCCCAGCAGCCTCTCGTTCAGTCTTTATTTACTAAATAACAAGGCCGCATGCGCGAACAGGGCTGCAAGAGGGCACTTTCCGGGTGTGTTTCTTGCATAAGAGGGCTCTGGTGGAGTCGACACCCGCCTGGTTACTAGCAATTAAGTGTTGTAAATATTTAAACAAATTAGAATAATTATCCAGCATGAAATGTGTTCACATGTCGCATGGCATTGCATTTTCACAAAACGAAACGTTTGTATTTACAAGCCTGTTTCTTTTTATAGTCATGTAAATACAACACATATTACATTACAAATGCTAGGTGTCACGTTTGCGAAAAGTTAAAACTATTGGCATTGTAAATGACAAAGCTATTAATTTTGCTATTTTCAAGACCAACACATAAAAAAAATTGTCATTTACAAAACCAATAGCTCCAACTTTTCTAATGCGAGACCTATTGCATTTCTAATGCTTATTTTGAAAGTGCTGCGTACCCGAATTTTTGGAGAAGGCCTTGTTGGATCCACTCAGTCTTGGTATACGTGAGATCCGGTTCCTAGTCCTTGCACCTTTGCCTTCCAGGTGATGTTCAAACATGGCTATCAACCTGCGATTAAGTAACAAATAACTAATCCCCCTGATTCCACTTGCATACTGTTCTGTCAGCGACGCTGTTGAACCCTCCAAGGCTCCCCTTGTCACTGAGTAGAAAATAAACTATCTCCCTAGCGGTGGCGCAGGGCCTGTTGCAGTTGTCTCCAGTCTTAACACTTTTCTTTGTTTATTGTCTAAGAACGGTCGTGAAACAGAGTCTCTTTCTCTAGGTGAAAGTTTAGTGCTGGTGCAGGAAAGACTTCCTTCGGTCATTCCTGGGTTAATTGCATTTTGGCGTCTGGATGTAGGCGTCAACTCCGCTACCTTCCCAGAAGACTGGAAACACGCTGAACTCACCGCCCTTCTGAAAAAACCAACAGCAGACCCCACCGAACTCAAAAACTACCGTCCCATCTCGCTTCTTCCATTCCCGGCCAAAGTCATCGAGAAAGCCGTCAACAACCAGCTCGCAGCCTTCCTCGAAGCCAACAAATCACTCGACCCCTCACAATCTGGCTTCCGAGCCAAACACAGCACTGAGACCGCCCTCATCGCAGCAACAGACGACATTCGAACTCTACTGGACAATGGAGACACAGTCGCCCTCATCCTCCTCGACCTCTCTGCAGCCTTCGACACAGTCTGCCACAGCACCCTTTTACAACGCCTCAGAAACATCGGAATCCAAGGAAAAGCACTGGAATGGATCACCTCGTTCCTCACCGGAAGAACCCAGAGAGTCCGCCTCCCACCATTCAAGTCAGAGGCCACTGAAGTCATCTGCGGTGTACCTCAAGGATCCTCACTCAGTCCCACCCTCTTCAACGTATACATGAGCCCCCTCGCGGCCATCGCCCGCCAACACAACCTCAACATCATCTCTTACGCGGATGACACCCAACTGATCCTATCTCTCACCAAGGACCCCAGCACCGCTAAAACTAACCTACACGAAGGAATGAAAGAAGTCGCCGAATGGATGAAACAAAGCCGTCTGAAACTGAACTCAGACAAAACAGAAGTCCTCATCTTAGGCAAATCCCCCTCTGCATGGGACGACTCCTGGTGGCCGGAAGCCCTCGGAAAGGCACCCATCCCGACAGACCACGCACGGAACCTTGGCGTCATCCTTGATTCTTCACTCTCAATGAACAGACAAGTCAGCGCCGTATCCTCTTCCTGCTTTAACATTCTTCGCATGCTCAGAAAAACATTTCGCTGGATCCCCTCCGAAACAAGGAAAACAGTCACCCACGCTCTAGTCACGAGCCGACTGGACTACGGAAACACCCTCTACGCAGGTACCACCGCCAAACTCCAGAAGAAACTACAACGAATCCAAAACGCCTCAGCCAGGCTCATATTAGACATCCCACGCAACGAACACATCTCTGGTCACCTTAAAGACCTCCACTGGCTACCCGTCAATAAGAGGATCACTTTCCGACTGCTCACCCACGCACACAAATCACTCTACGACATCGGACCAGATAGCCTCAACTCCCGACTGTCCTTCTACATCCCCTCCCGCCAACTTCGCTCTTCCAGCCAAGCCCTCGCCACTGTACCTCGCATCAACAAGACCACCATGGGAGGCAGATCCTTTTCATACCTGGCTGCCAAAACATGGAACTCACTCCCCGCTTACCTTCGCCTCACCCAGAATCACCTAGCGTTTAGAAAGCAGCTTAAAACGTGGATATTTGACAAATGATCCTCCTCCCCTTCCTAAGCGCCTTGAAACCCTCTGGGTATGTAGTGCGCTATACAAATCTTATGACTTGACTTGACTTGACTCGGGGGTGGTGGCTTCATTTGCTGGCAACAGTACTCGATCTTGCAAGTAGATTCATTGCTTAACAACTTATTAAGCGACATTCATCAAAGGGAATTGCCCTTTCAAGCTGACATGTTTTTTTCGTTTAAAAAAAGTTATTTGTTACTGCGGTTTTGGTGTCTGTAAGTGAACGTAAAAGCGCCGACCGACTGTGGGCGAAGGCAGGTACAGTGCTCTCCTTCCAATCCCACGCGCCTTTGGAGTTACTGTTAAGTGAGCGGGTTCCCTGCGATGTGCACGTGCATGCGCCATCTGAGGTAAAGTTAGTAGTTCTGCAGGGCCTGGATATTAAGCGCGCAACAGCATTGGTAAATGATAAACTCGGACTTTGACTGTATGCTACGGCCATCCTGTAAACCGCGCAGGCTCCAATCAACATAGTGTGTAGAGGTTAAAACAAAGTACAAACCACAACAAAGCTCAGCAGAATGAAGAGATTATGCAATAGCTTGTTCGGACATCTGCTGCTATCGCAGTGGGTCTTGCCATTACATTTGTTGATGGTATTATGCAGTAATCTGCTGACATGGTATTGACGTGGAAGGCGAATGTCTTTAATTTTGCTCATAGACCTGGGCTTTTAATTTTTTTGCAGACCTCTTCAAGTTTAAACGTGTGAGGGCACGTGCGCGCAGCTGCGATGTTAAGTGTAAGCAGGGTATTTCTATTTTTAATCTATCTGTGGTGTTTATTTAGGTTAAGATACCATTGTTTTTGTTGCTCCTGGTAAGTCAAGTAAATGAAAACAAGCAAACAAATCCCCCCGGCCCTCACTTACCACATGCCGTCTGCAGCCCCCAAGCCCGTTGGTACCATGCTGCGGTAAATGGGCCACAGAATTGCTGGAGCACCACACCGCAAGTCGGCCTGGAGCGCGCCTTGGAAGAGACGCGGGAGGACAGGAGCGTGACGCCGTGAGCGTGCACATTGGCGTTCCCTGCGGCTCGCGCGTTCACAGAAAGGTGTCTACTCGTGCACCGGTCTGTACCACTTGGGAGGCCTTCACAACGACAATAAGGCTCGCCAGCGGCAGTGCGCTTCGTGCTGCAACGCAGGCGAGCCCTAAAAACTGCTGGTGCTCAGTGAGATCCGGCCCAATTACAGCCCGGGGTAAGTCACTGACGTGCAGAGGTGACAGGGGTGAGTGTCAAAAGTGCAGGTAAGTGGCAGAACATGAGCCTCAGGCACGCAACAGAGAGCGCGCCTTCGACCTGGAGGTGAGTGCACATAGACGCATGCCACAACCTCTTGTTCTTGTTCATTTTATTTACTGTCCCAGAAATGCATGTCGTGTTGTATTAATTATTTAAACAGATCGCTGTGTCTCTCTGTTGGGCTTCATCTCTCTGAAGTCTTGTTTTGCATTATCGATCACTGCTTTCTTGAAATGGGATCTTGGTAACTTTTCCCTAAGCTATAAAGTAACAATTTATGATGCGTGCCCCCTTGCAATCTGTTCTGATGAATTCAGACAGCGCACAGTCCCGCCATATATCCATCTTGGAGATGAAAATACGTTGGATTGATCTGAATCTTATATGAACAAAATGTATGGAGCAGTCGAGAGCCAAAGCTCTCATTAGCCAGACCCAAGAGCGACAAGAGAGAGAGAGAGCATGTATTTTTGCATCATATTCTTCCACATCAAAAACCTTTGCAGTGCATTTTTTTACCTTCCCTGAGCAAATATAGTTCACCCGTTAAAAAATGTAGGTTTGCATTTAAGGGGTATAAGGGCGTGGGTCAGACCACTATTTACCGATAAAGGGATCTGTCCGCATAAAACAAAAATAATTGCTATGGGGTGAAAATGAGCAGGAGGAGGAGTGCAATGCAATGCTGCTAAAACTCTACGAAAGAAGGTGGTAATCGACATCAACGCTGGCAGGTTTGTGTGAGAATCTGACATTCTTGGCTGGAAAGAATCTAGAATTCCTTTTTAATATATAAACCGCTATATCTTGCGTTTTTCCACATTTGTGTCTGTCTCAGCTCATATTGGATTCTGTGTTTACTTTTGTCCCCATCATCTATAACGTGTGTCAGATTTGTGCGTTGAATCCATTTTGTGTGAAAAATGTTATTTCCTCTTCTATCCCTCCGCTACCCTGCTCTATCCAAAGAACTGACTAACATATCCCCCACTCAACTTACTTTCATATTCCACTATACTAATTCACCACTAATCCTTATGGGTTCCGCAGTAGCGCGCTACTCGCCAAAAAAGCGCTTCAACACCCCGTCGATGGTAACAAGCGCTATATAAATGCAGACCTTTTTCTCTCCTCTATCCCTCTTCTATCCTTCTGAATCCAAATAAATGACTACTATCCACCACTCAAATTACTTTCATATTTCACTATACTAATTCACCACCAATCCTTTATGGGTTCCGGAGTAGCATGCTACTCGCCCAAAAAAGTGCTACAACACCCCATCAGGAGTAACAAGTGCTGTTAGATTTGGGGGTCTCTAGTTGGCAGAGGTAGGTACCTTTGACCAAATAGGGACCCTTGCGTCTAGACAGGGTAAGGGGCTACACTCCTAAAATAACCCCTGCTCAACCCCTTGGTAGCTCGGCACGAGCAGACAGGCTTATCTTAGAGGCAGTGTGTAATGCATTTGTGAACACATACCGTAATACAGTGACAACACTACAGATGGACACCACACATGTTGCATATCAAAAATAGGTTTTTTTATATAGACTTAACACAAGACCGCAAACGACAAAAATCCACAATACTGTACTTTAGAATGGCACAAATAGCTTAGTTTTCTTTAGATCATAAATGCAACACTTTACGTTCAATGTACCTTTGGATGCGAAAAGCTATACAAACGAAAGAGTTGCCGGGAAGGTGATGCATCGGTTCCTTACACGCAAGAACGGTGATGCGTCTGTTCCCTACTGCTGCGTACGGGACGTTGATGCGACGGTTCTCTCCGCGTGGGGAGGTGATGTGTCAATTTTTTACTGCGCTTCTGTGACGATGTGACCAGCACTGCCGCGATGACGAGCGGTGGAATGAAACAAAATGGCATCTCCTTCTTGATGCGACAACGAAAAGGCGATGCCTGCATGTCCGACAGCTGTGTGGCGACTCTGTGAATCTTCTGAGCCGCGACAGGCTCTGCGCCACGCTTCTCTGGTGATGAGATGGCGTCTGCTGCGACCGCAACACTCTTCTCCAGTGATGCGAGGCACTTCCGTGATGTGATGCGACAGCGGCAGCACCCTTACTCAGTGATGCGACAACGCCGGCTGTGGCGGCGTCATGCTTCTTCTCCGTGAGTCACGCTTCCAGCTCCCAGCGACACGCAGTCTTTCAGAAGGCCCAGCACAACAACAGGCACTTCAAATTCCTAGCAAGTGAATTCAAGGGAGCTGGTTGGTGAAATCTGTTATTCTTTAGACTTCAGCAGGAGGCAAGCTCAATCTTCAAGCCCATGGAGATCCTTTACAAGATGATGAAAGTAGCACAAAGTTCCTTTCTCCTTTCTTTGGCAGTCAGGCAACCACTGCAGGCCAATCCCCCAAACAGAACTCAGCTTAGGGATCGTCTCCTCCTTCAGTTTCTCTCTGGTTCCTCTGCTCAGCAAAGGTTCTTCTTGCTTCCCAGAAGTGATCTAAAGTTCTGGGGTCTAGGTCCCCCCTCTCATACACCTATTCTCTTTGTTCTCTGAAGGCAGAGAGTGTCTGTACCTAGTCCAAACCAGTTCTGGTCAGTCCTGGAGCACTTTGTTTACAGGACTCCTTCCTTCCTTTGACAGTGTGGGCCAGGGACATCAGACGCACCACAGGAGGTGGAGCCAGCATTAATAATAGTCTGATTTGTATTGCGCATGGCTGCCCCAGCGACGGGGCGTCCCAGCGCCACCAAAGACCATGCGCGTGAGCCTAGAGGGAAGAAGATTAAGGAGCTAGGCCGGGAAAAGCCAGGTCTTTAAGGCTTTGCAAAATTCAAAATGGTTCTGGATCGCTCTGATAGAAACAGGGAGCGAATTCCAAAGTTTTGCAGCAAGACTCGAGGAATACTGACCAGCGCTTGGTCAGCAGATCTTAAGGTGCGTTGCGGCACATAGAACTCTAACAAATTGGCCAGCCCTAAAGGTACAAAACACACAACAGAGCAGACCAAGTCATGGAATAGTGTATGACTATGCTGAAAACTGTGAAGCAGTTGAATGCATGTGTGAGCGAATGTCATTGAGGTACATAGGCTAAAGATAAACCCCATCAGACCAGCCATTTGCTGGAGTTAACGTCATATGTTTTTTTTTTTGTAAAGCATTCAACACCACATCCGACTATATTATGACGGTGTAGGAATGAATGTCAGTACTGTAGCCATGAAACTCAACTCATTGATACCGTGCAGTGCTCCAGTGATAGTGATACTTAAAATTGACTACTCAGACTCAGACATAAGTTCAGATAAAGGTCTATGTGTCAAGACATTAAAAACACGCCGGGTAGTAAGACTACCTTATGGCGCTATGCAGAACGGTCGACATGTTTCAGCCAAATAGGGAATTACCCTGGCTTTCTTCAGGACCTTTTAAACAAATCATAGCTACTGCAATTACAAATAATCGTTTAAAGTGAAAAATAACAGAATGTACTGAGAAAAAGTTACAAAACTACCAGGAACTTGAGAGAATATGAGTCCACTGGAGGGAAAGAGATATGTCTTCTTCCTGACAAAAAACAGAAAACACAAAAATGTTTTTCTTTTTCAACAACATATAGTTTCACACATACTATCGCATGAATACACAGAGACCGCATAGGGAAACACCTGCATGAATAATTTGCATTCTACATAATAAAGGAAGCATATTAGCTTTATCACAAAGAGGCATTTCCTCATAGTGATACTCACCCAGCTTTATGTGGGTGAGGACCTCACCTCACCCGGCAACCGCTCGGGAGTATGAGGCCCCACTCTATAGTGTAAAAAAAGGCACAGTTAGTACAAAGATCTGCTGTGTCCAGACCAATTGTTTTACACATCTAACCCAACAAACGTGTGTTAGAAACCCATCCGCCTAAAAATCTGAGTTACCCACCACAGGATTCACATAGAACACTATAATATACTACAAGGAACTACAAAATTTGTTAAGTCCCTTGGATGCCTTAGCACAGCAGGGTCTAAGAAGGGCTGCATAGTGTATAAGGTTAAGGGGCACTCTAGACTCTTTCTAGTCATATCCCCGCAGTGTCAAATCCGTTAGTAGCAGAGAGCCTGACACATCGCTCACCTGTCCGTCGGTACCCCGAATTAAACACCAAGCGGAAGGGGAGGAACTCATTGTACCGTCCTTCGCCTTATTTATAAAAAACACCCGAAGTTTAATTGGTGAGTCGTAACGGGTGTTTACTGCGTAAAGTGATTTTAAAGATATGCGTGCGCTGGGAGCCGGTATTCCTTCGCGCATGCGCAGGATGGCTCAAGAGTCGAGGCAACTTGCCCGAGCCCGTATCGTTTCTGTTACCGCAAAGAGACCTTAAAGAGATTGTAGTAAACACTGTGTTAACCTTGTAGGCAGTTCTGGTCAACTTCATACCAATTCACTATGATCAAAGGATCTCTGCCTACAGGAAATAAGCCTCAAAGAGGTTGGAATGAGTTCCTCCATCCAGTGACTCACACTGATTTTTTCGTAAATCCAGGCTTAGATTTCAGGGCATAGCCATGGATACGTCTCCTGGTCGTCTCCATATAAATAATGTTATGGCACCTCCGGGTTCTACATGCAAGAGAGGCTCACCATTATAAGTTTCATTGTTAGATACGGAGCCCGGCTGTAGCCCCCGGTCGTGCGCATGCGTAGGGATCAGTGTTCTACCCTTTGTTCATGCGTGCGACTCCACTGTGGGTGCTCTATTCAAAATCACGTATTATTTATTGCGTGCGCCCTATCGGGTAGGTTACCTCGCCTTCTGGTAGAATTCTCCAGTTTCGGCGTGGTAGCTGTTTAAGGTCTCTTTGCGGTAACAGAAACGATACGGGCTCGGGCAAGTTGCCTCGACTCTTGAGCCATCCTGCGCATGCGCGAAAGAATACCGGCTCCCAGCGCACGCATATCTTTAAAATCACTTTACGCAGTAAACACCCGTTACGACTCACTAATTAAACTTCGGGTGTTTTTTATAAATAAGGCGAAGGACGGTACAATGAGTTCCTCCCCTTCCGCTTGGTGTTTAATTCGGGGTACCGACGGACAGGTGAGCGATGTGTCAGGCTCTCTGCTACTAACGGATTTGACACTGCGGGGATATGACTAGAAAGAGTCTAGAGTGCCCCTTAACCTTATACACTATGCAGCCCTTCTTAGACCCTGCTGTGCTAAGGCATCCAAGGGACTTAACGAATTTTGTAGTTCCTTGTAGTATATTATAGTGTTCTATGTGAATCCTGTGGTGGGTAACTCAGATTTTTAGGAGGATGGGTTTCAAACACACGTTTGTTGGGTTAGATGTGTAAAACAATTGGTCTGGACACAGCAGATCTTTGTACTAACTGTGCCCTTTTTTTACACTATAGAGCGGGGCCTCATACTCCCGAGCGGTTTCCGGGTGAGGTGAGGTCCTCACCCACATAAAGCTGGGTGAGTATCACTATGAGGAAATGCCTCTTTGTGATAAAGCTAATATGCTTCCTTTATTATGCAGAATGTAAATTATTCATGCAGGTGTTTCCCTATGCGGTCTCTGTGTATTCATGCGATAGTATGTGTGAAACTATATGTTGTTGAAAAAGAAAAACATTTTTGTGTTTTCTGTTTTTTGTCAGGAAGAAAACATATCTCTTTCCCTCCAGTGGACTCATATTCTCTCTAGTTCCTGGTAGTTTTGTAACTTTTTCTCAGTACATTCTGTTATTTTTCACTTTAAACGATTATTTGTAATTGCAGTAGCTATGATTTGTTTAAAAGGTCCTGAAGAAAGCCAGGGTAATTCCCTATTTGGCTGAAACATGTCGACCGTTCTGCATAGCGCCATAAGGTAGTCTTACTACCCGGCGTGTTTTTAATGTCTTGACACATAGACCTTTATCTGAACTTATGTCTGAGTCTGAGTAGTCAATTTTAAGTATCACTATCACTGGAGCACTGCACGGTATCAATGAGTTGAGTTTCATGGCTACAGTACTGACATTCATTCCTACACTGTCATAATATAGTCGGATGTGGTGTTGAATGCTTTACAAAAAAAAAAACATATGACGTTAACTCCAGCAAATGGCTAGTCTGATGGGGTTTATCTTTAGCCTATGTACCTCAATGACATTCGCTCACAAATGCATTCAACTGCTTCACAGTTTTCAGCATAGTCATACACCATTCCATGACTTGGTCTGCTCTGTTGTGTGTTTTGTACTTCAAGAGCAGGGGAGCGAGCAGACAGGTCGGTAAACTTCCCATAGACCCCCCACACACATTTTTGTTTTATGAGTAGCCCTAAAGGTGCCTGTTGGGTCGAAATCCTGTGTGACATACAAAGTGTTTTCAAATGGATGCGCTTTTCAACAGGCAACCAGTGTAATTTAGGAAGTACATGGGAAGCAGAGCAAGATTTCGGAAGTGCCACCAGAATACGTGCCGCTGCGTTCTGTACTCTCTGCAGATGCCTGATACTGGAGTCCTTAGCGCCAAGATAGAGAGAATTACCATAGTCCAGTCTAGATAAGATTGTCGCCTGGACAATGGTTTGACGCACTTTAGGAGAAAAAAAGCCCAGCAGAGGTTTCAAGCTTCGCAGAAGCCCAAAACAAACCCCTGCAACAGCTTTTGATTGAATGTCAAAAGTAAGACCACTGTCGAACCACACGCCCAGGTTCTTCACAGCCTCCTTGGGCGATGAAGCTGGTTTAAGACGATCCGGCCAGCACTGCTTGGACCACAACTCCTGATCCTTCCCGAACAATAAAACCTTTGACTTACTGGCGTTCAACTGCAAGCAGTTTGCCGCCATCCAGTCCGCAACCACTAGCAGGTCCTCTTTAAATTTGTCCAGATTAACGCCACATTTCTTAGAGAAGGCGATCACCAGTTGGGTGTCGTTGGCATACGACACCAGTGACGAATGTATGACGTTACAACGAATTCCGTTGCAACGCATGCCTTTACCACGCATGCGTTACAACGGAATTCGTTTTCCACGCTTAACCTTTACCTCGAATATACCTTTACCACGCATACATTTACAACGTTTTTCGTTGTAAATGTATGCATGGTGAGGGCATACTCTTGATAAAGGTTATAACTCTCCCCTTAAATGCCCCCTGCCTCCACTCCTTATATTTACCCCTGCCCTTAACCCTTAATATATATATATTTTTTTTAATAACATACGTCGGTCGTACGTCGTTGAGAGGAAGCGGAAGTTACTTTCCGTTTCCTCTCTAACGACGTCGATTGCTTCAGCTTCGTCTTCACTTCGGCTTTTCAGGTAAGTTTTTTTTTTTGGGGGGGGGAGACCCCCCCAGCCCCCCTTTTCATCCCAACGCTTTATTTTTTTTATGGGGGAGACCCCCCAAACCCCCCCTTTTTTTTTTCATTTACCACACATGCCTTTACTACGTATTTTGTAGTAAAGGTATGCGTGGTAAAGCCTCTCATTGTAACCACGCATGCGTTGTAAAGCATGCGTGGTAAAGGATTTCGTGGAAACGGCTTCGTTGTAGAGGCCGTTTCCCCCAGTGACAGCCCCCTACCTTTGGCTACCGACGCCAGGAGTCGGACATAAATGTTGAACAGTAAGGGGCTCAGTACTGAGCCCTGCGGTACCCCCTGTTGCAAGGCAAACTCCTGCGAATGAAAAGGTGGCACAGAGACCTGGAAAGATCTCCTCTTCAACAAGCATTGGAAATGCAATAGGTCTCGCATTAGAAAAGTTGGAGTTATTGGTATTGTAAATGACATATGTTATTTATTTGTTGGTTTTTAAAATTGCTAAATTGATGGCTTTGTCATTTACAATGCCAAAAGTTATAGCTTTTGCGAATGTGACACCTATAGCATTTGGAATGCAACATATTTTGTATTTACGTGACTTAGATGGCAGCTCTTGTCTTTAGGCCACATCTCTAGAGAGCAGGAGAGTGCAGCAGGGGAGAGAAGCACAGCAATGCAATAGGTCTTGCATTAGGAAAGTTTGAGCTATTGGTATTGTAAAGGACACATTTTTTATTTATGTGCTTGTTTTGAAAATAGCGAATTAATAGCTTTGTTATTTACAATGCCAATAGTTTTATCTTTTGCAAATGTGACACCTATTGTAACACAATATGCGTTGTGAGGGTGAGTGAGGGTGAGGGTGAGGGGTTGAGGGTGAGTGAGGGTGAGGTGTTGAGGGTGAGTGAGGGTGAGTGAGGCTGAGTGAGGGTGAGTGAGGGGTTGAGGGGGAGGGGTCGAGGGTGAGGGGTTGAGGGTGAGGGAGGGTGAGAGGTTGAGGGTGAGGGAGGGTGAGGGATTGAGGGTGAGTGAGGGTGAGGTGTTGAGGGTGAGTGAGGGTGAGGTGTTGAGGGTGAGTGAGGGTGAGTGAGGGTGAGGTGTTGAGGGTGAGTGAGGGTGAAGGTGAGGGTGAGGCTGAGGGGTTGAGGGTGAGTGAGGGTGAGTGAGAGTGAGGGTGAGTGAGGGGTTGAGGGTGAGGGGTTGAGGATGAGTGAGGGTGAGGAGTTGAGGGTGAGTGAGGGTGAGGTGTTGAGGGTGAGTGAGGGTGAGGGTGAGTGAGGGTGAGTGAGGGCGAGTGAGGGTGAGTGAGGGTGAGTGAGGGTGAGGGTGAGGGGTTGAGGGTGAGTGAGGGTGAGGGGTTGAGGGTGGTTGAGGGTGAGTGAGGGTGAGGGTGAGTGAGGGTGAGGGGTTGAGGGTGGTTGAGGGTGAGTGAGGGTGAGGTATTGAGGGTGAGGAGTTGAGGGTGAGTGAGAGTGAGGTGTTGAGGGTGAGGGTGAGTGAGGGTGAGTGAGGGCGAGTGAGGGTGAGTGAGGGTGAGTGAGGGTGAGGGTGAGGGGTTGAGGGTGAGTGAGGGTGAGGGGTTGAGGGTGGTTGAGGGTGAGTGAGGGTGAGGGTGAGTGAGGGTGAGGGGTTGAGGGTGGTTGAGGGTGACTGAGGGTGAGGTATTGAGGGTGAGGAGTTGAGGGTGAGTGAGGGTGAGGGTGAGTGAAGGTGAGGGTGGGGTGTTGAGGGTGAGTGAGGGTGAGGGGTTGAGGGTGAGTGAGGATGAGGGTGAGTGAGGATGAGGGGTTGAGGGTGGGTGAGGGTGAGTGAGGTTGAGGGTGAGTGAGGGTGAGTGAGGGTGAGGGTGAGTGAGGGTGAGGGTGAGTGAGGGTGAGTGAGGGTGAGGATGAGGGGTTGAGGGTGAGTGAGGGTGAGGGGTTGAGGGTGAGTGAGGATGAGGGGTTGAGGGTGAGTGAGGGTGAGTGAGGGTGAGGGTGAGGGTGAGTGTGAGTGAGGGTGAGTGAGGGTGAGGATGAGGGGTTGAGGGTGAGTGAGGGTGAGGGGTTGAGGGTGAGTGAGGGTGAGGGGTTGAGGGTGAGTGAGGGTGAGTGAGGGTGAGGGTGAGGGGTTGAAGGTGAGTGAGGGTGAGGGGTTGAGGGTGAGTGAGGATGAGGGTGAGTGAGGATGAGGGGTTGAGGGTGGGTGAGGGTGAGTGAGGTTGAGGTTGAGGGTGAGTGAGGGTGAGGGTGAGTGAGGGTGAGTGAGGGTGAGGGTGAGTGAGGGTGAGTGAGGGTGAGGGTGAGTGTGAGTGAGGGTGAGGATGAGGGGTTGAGGGTGAGTGAGGGTGAGGGGTTGAGGGTGAGTGAGGGTGAGGGGTTGAGGGTGAGTGAGGGTGAGGGTGAGTTAGGGTGAGGGGTTGAGGGTGGGTGAGGGTGAGTGAGGGTGAGGTGTTGAGGGTGAGTGAGGGTGAGTTAGAGTGAGGGTGAGTGAGGGGTTGAGGGTGAGGTGTTGAGGGTGAGTGAGGGTGAGGCATTGAGGGTGAGTGAGGGTGAGGTGTTGAGGGTGAGTGAGGGTGAGGGTGAGTGAGGGTGAGTGAGGGTGAGTGAGGGCGAGTGAGGGTGAGTGAGGGTGAGTGAGGGGTTGAGGGTGAGGTGTTGAGGGTGAGTGAGGGTGAGGCATTGAGGGTGAGTGAGGGTGAGGTGTTGAGGGTGAGTGAGGGTGAGGGTGAGTGAGGGTGAGTGAGGGCGAGTGAGGGTGAGTGAGGGTGAGTGAGGGTGAGTGAGGGTGAGGGTGAGTGAGGGTGAGTGAGGGTGAGTGAGGGTGAGTGAGGGCGAGTGAGGGTGAGTGAGGGTGAGTGAGGGTGAGTGAGGGTGTGGGTGAGGGGTTGAGGGTGAGTGAGGGTGAGGGGGTTGAGGGTGAGTGAGGGTGAGGGGTTGAGGGTGAGTGAGGGTGAGGGTGACTGAGGGTGAGGGATTGAGGGTGAGGGGTTGAGGGTGAGTGAGGGTGAAGGTGAGGGATTGAGGGTGAGTGAGGGTGAGGGTGAGGGGTTGAGGGTGAGTGAGGGTGAGGGGTTGAGGGTGAGTGAGGGTGAGGGTGAGTGAGGATGAGGGGTTGAGGGTGGGTGAGGGTGAGTGAGGTTGAGGGTGAGTGAGGTTGAGGGTGAGTGAGGGTGAGGGTGAGTGAGGGTGAGGGTGAGTGAGGGTGAGGGTGAGTGAGGGTGAGTGAGGGCATGTGAAGGTGAGTGAGGGTGAGTGATGGTGTGGGTGAGGGGTTGAGGGTGAGTGAGGGTGAAGGGTTGAGGGTGAGTGAGGCTGAGGGGTTGAGGGTGAGTGAGGGTGAGGGTGAGGGTGAGTGAGGGTGAGGTATTGAGGGTGAGGGGTTGAGGTTGAGTGAGGGTGAGGTTGAGTGAGGGTGAGGTTGAGTGAGGGTGAGGGTGAGTGAGGGTGAGGGTGAGTGAGGGTGAGGGGTTGAGGGTGAGTGAGGGTGAGGATGAGGGGTTGAGGGTGGGTGAGGGTGAGTGAGGGTGGGTGAGGGTGGGTGAGGGTGAGTGAGGGTGAGGGTGAGTGAGGGTGAGGGTGAGTGTGAGTGAGGGTGAGTGAGGGTGAGGGGTTGAGGGTGAGTGAGGGTGAGTGAGGGTGAGGGGTTGAGGGTGAGTGAGGGTGAGGGTGAGTTAGGGTGAGGGGTTGAGGGTGGGTGAGGGTGAGTGAGGGTGAGGGTGAGGGGTTGAGTGAGAGTGAGGGTGAGTGAGGGGTTGAGGCTGAGGGGTTGAGGGTGAGTGAGGGTGAGGGGTTGAGGGTGAGTGAGGGTGAGGGGTTGAGGGTGAGTGAGGGTGAGGGTGAGTGAGGGTGAGTGAGGGTGAGGGGTTGAGGGTGAGTGAGGGTGAGTGAGGGTGAGGGTGAGTGAGGGTGAGTGAGGGTGAGGGTGAGTGAGGGTGAGTGAGGGTGAGGGTGAGTGCGGGTGAGTGAGGGTGAGTGAGGGTGAGGGGTTGAGGGTGAGTGAGGGTGAGTGGTTGAGGGTGAGTGAGGGTGAGTGAGGGTATGTATGTATGTATGTATGTATGTATGTATGTATGTATGTATGTTGAGTTTGAGGGTGAGTGAGGGTGAGGTGTTGAGGGTGAGTGAGGGTGAGGGGTTGAGGGTGAGTGAGGGTGAGGGGTTGAGGGTGAGTGAGGGTGAGGGGTTGAGGGTGAGTGAGTTGGTGAGTGAGGGTGAGGGGTTGAGGGTGAGTGAGGGTGAGTGAGGGTGAGTGAGGGTGAGGGTGAGTGAGGGTGAGGGGTTGAGGGTGAGTGAGGGTGAGGTGTTGAGGGTGAGTGAGGGTGAGTGAGGGTGAGGGTGAGGTGTGAGGGTGTGTGGGTGGTGAGGGTGAGTGAGGGTGAGTGAGGGTGAGGGGTTGAGGGTGAGTGAGGGTGAGGGTGAGTGAGGGTGAGGGGTTGAGGGTGAGGGGCTGAGGGTGAGTGAGGGTGAGGTTGAGTGAGGGTGAGGTTGAGTGAGGGTGAGGGTGAGTGAGGGTGAGGGTGAGTGAGGGTGAGGGGTTGAGGGTGAGTGAGGGTGAGGATGAGGGGTTGAGGGTGGGTGAGGGTGAGTGAGGGTGGGTGAGGGTGGGTGAGGGTGGGTGAGGGTGAGTGAGGGTGAGGGTGAGTGAGGGTGAGTGTGAGTGAGGGTGAGTGAGGGTGAGGGTGAGGGGTTGAGGGTGAGTGAGGGTGAGGGGTTGAGGGTGAGTGAGGGTGAGTGAGGGTGAGGGGTTGAGGGTGAGTGAGGGTGAGGGTGAGTTAGGGTGAGGGGTTGAGGGTGGGTGAGGGTGAGTGAGGGTGAGGGTGAGGGGTTGAGTGAGAGTGAGGGTGAGTGAGGGGTTGAGGCTGAGGGGTTGAGGGTGAGTGAGGGTGAGGGGTTGAGGGTGAGTGAGGGTGAGGGGTTGAGGGTGAGTGAGGGTGAGGGTGAGTGAGGGTGAGTGGTTGAGGGTGAGTGAGGGTGAGGGTGAGTGAGGGTGAGTGAGGGTGAGTGAGGGTGAGGGTGAGTGCGGGTGAGTGAGGGTGAGTGAGGGTGAGGGGTTGAGGGTGAGTGAGGGTGAGTGGTTGAGGGTGAGTGAGGGTGAGTGAGGGTATGTATGTATGTATGTATGTATGTATGTATGTATGTATGTATGTATGTTGAGTTTGAGGGTGAGTGAGGGTGAGGTGTTGAGGGTGAGTGAGGGTGAGGGGTTGAGGGTGAGTGAGGGTGAGGGGTTGAGGGTGAGTGAGGGTTTGGGGTTGAGGGTGAGTGAGGGTGAGTGAGGGTGAGGGGGTGAGGGTGAGTGAGGGTGAGTGAGGGTGAGGGTGAGTGAGGGTGAGGGGTTGAGGGTGAGTGAGGGTGAGGTGTTGAGGGTGAGTGAGGGTGAGTGAGGGTGAGGGTGAGGTGTTGAGGGTGAGTGAGGGTGAGTGAGGGTGAGTGAGGGTGAGGGGTTGAGGGTGAGTGAGGGTGAGGGTGAGTGAGGGTGAGGGGTTGAGGGTGAGGGGCTGAGGGTGAGTGAGGGTGAGGGGTTGAGGGTGAGTGAGGGTGAGGGGTTGAGGGTGAGTGAGGGTGAGTGAGGGTGAGGGGTTGAGGGTGAGTGAGGGTGAGGTGTTGAGGGTGAGTGAGGGTGAGTGAGGGTGAGTGAGGGTGGGTGAGGGGTTGAGGGTGAGTGAGGGTGAGTGAGGGTGAGGGGCTGAGGGTGAGTGAGGGTGAGGGGTTGAGGGTGAGTGAGGGTGAGGGGTTGAGGGTGAGTGAGGGTGAGGGGTTGAGGGTGAGTGAGGGTGAGGGGTTGAGGGTGATAGAGGATGAGTGAGAGTGAGGGTGAGTGAGGGGTTGAGGGTGAGTGAGGGTGAGGGGTTGAGGGTGAGGTGTTGAGGGTGAGTGAGGGTGAGGGTGGGTGAGCGTGAGGGTGAGTGAGGTGTTGAGGGTGAGGGGTTGAGGGTGAGTGAGGGTGAGGGGTTGAGGGTGAGTGAGGGTGAGTGAGGGTGAGGGGGTGAGGGTGAGTTAGGGTGAGTGGATGAGGGTGGGTGAGGGTGAGTGAGGGTGAGGGTGAGGGGTTGAGGGTGAGTGAGGATGAGTGAGAGTGAGGGTGAGTGAGGGGTTGAGGCTGAGGGGTTGAGGGTGAGTGAGGGAGAGGGGTTGAGGGTGAGTGATGGTGAGGGTGAGGGTGAGTGAGGGTGAGTGAGGGTGAGTGGTTGAGGGTGAGTGAGGGTGAGTGAGGGTGAGTGAGGGAGGGTGAGGGTGAGTGCGGGTGAGTGAGGGTGAGGGTGAGGGTGAGTGAGGGTGAGGGTGAGGTGTTGAGGGTGAGGGTGAGTGAGGGTGAGTGAGGGTGAGTGAGGGTGAGTGGTTGAGGGTGAGTGAGGGTATGTATGTATGTATGTATGTATGTATGTTGAGTTTGAGGGTGAGTGAGGGTGAGTGAGGGTGAGGTGTTGAGGGTGAGTGAGGGTGAGGGGTTGAGGGTGAGTGAGGGTGAGGGGTTGAGGGTGAGTGAGGGTGAGGGGTTGAGGGTGAGTGAGGGTGAGGGGTTGAGGGTGAGTGAGGGTGAGTGAGGGTGAGGGTGAGTGAGGGTGAGGGGTTGAGGGTGAGTGAGGGTGAGTGAGGGTGAGGGTGAGTGAGGGTGAGGTGTTGAGGGTGAGTGAGGGTGAGTGAGGGTGAGGGTGAGGTGTTGAGGGTGAGTGAGGGTGAGTGAGGGTGAGTGAGGGTGAGTGAGGGTGAGTGAGGGTGAGGGGTTGAGGGTGAGTGAGGGTGAGGGTGAGGGTGAGTGAGGGTGAGGGGTTGAGGGTGAGGGGCTGAGGGCGAGTGAGGGTGAGTGAGGGTGAGGGGTTGAGGGTGAGTGAGGGGTTGAGGGTGAGTGAGGGTGAGGGGTTGAGGGTGAGTGAGGGTGAGGGGTTGAGGGTGATAGAGGATGAGTGAGAGTGAGGGTGAGTGAGGGGTTGAGGGTGAGGGGTTGAGGGTGAGTGAGGGTGAGGGGTTGAGGGTGAGTGAGGATGAGGTGTTGAGGGTGAGTGAGGGTGAGGGTGGGTGAGCATGAGGGTGAGTGAGGTGTTGAGGGTTAGGGGTTGAGGGTGAGTGAGGGTGAGGGGTTGAGGATGAGTGAGGGTGAGGGGTTGAGGGTGAGTGAGGGTGAGGGGTTGAGGGTGAGGGGTTGAGGGTGAGTGATGGTGAGGTGTTGAGGGTGAGTGAGGGTGAGGGTGGGTGAGCGTGAGGGTGAGTGAGGGGTTGAGGGTGAGGTGTTGAGGGTGAGTGAGGGTGAGGGTGAGGGGTTGAGGGTGAGTGAGGGTGAGGGGTTGAGGGTGAGTGAGGGTGTGACCATATCCATTCCAGACACTGATAATTAATTGGCGACAAAAGTTATTATTTGACGTGGCATATCTTAATTGCTAGGTTTTTTAATTACTAGTTGATGTTTAATTTTTGTAATCATTTTTTTAAGTATGCACCTCTTAAAAAATAAATAAAAATGTTGCTTGTTATGTATTTCCATTTGTAGACCTAGAATAGTTATGGTGCATTGTATGTAGCTTTAAAAAATAAAAATGTAGACTGCTCAATGTATTTGCAGGTTGCCTCTTTCTGTCAAATAATATCCCTTGTTCAACTTACTATAGTGGCGCGGCATACTATGAAGCAGAGGAGAACTGACTGTCAGAGCCTTGCTCTTTCCTCTCTTGCCAACAGGGCTACTCCAGAATAAGACCACGAAAACCATAATTTGTGAAACATGGCCATTTGACTCGCAGCCCGGTCAGTGGGGGGGCTCCGCTTTCTGATCCGTAGAGGCTGATGCGCAGTCACTTTCTTGAAGAGATAATGGGGAATAAAAACTTTACTTTTGCAGTGATGTCGATGAACCTGGCTTGATGTCACACTGCTGCATTGTGCTGATTTTCTAAGTAAAAACATGCATAGTGAGGAGCCGCTAGGTCCATTGCTTTAACAAATGGTGTCTTTGTGGCGCTGTTGGTTCATTAATCGTGCACTAATACGGGTTTGAGATGGTGGAAGAGCTGCTTATCTCTTATGGAGATAGATTATCTGGGGGGAGGAAGGGCTCCTAATGGGAAGTGTAGACGGGGAGAAATTGAGAAAAAAAGCTGAGCAGGGAGGGTGTTATTGCGGCTATCTGTTTGCCCGAGGGAGGAGAAATGCCGGCCTGAGGCAGAGCACACGCTGAGAAGCTTGTGGGAGGGGGGCTGGGCTGCCTTTGATCTTGTAATGCGAGGCAGGCAGGCAGGCGGCTGGTGGCATTGTGCACGCGCTTTTTAGGGCTTGCGCTTGCGCAATGACCTAAAAAGCACATGCACTTGAAGGAATCGCCAGTGGAATCACCAGTGGTGGTTCAACACTGGATAAGCCATAATAGAGCTTCGCCAGCGATGCGCAGAAGCGCATCAGCAGGCGAGCCCTAAAAAGGACCGAAACCAGTCCAAAGCCACACCCCTGATACCAATTTCCTGTAGGCGCTTTAAAAGTATCGCGTGAGAGACAGTGTCGAACGCGGCACTTAAGTCCAAAAGGACTAAGGCCGCCGAATCACCGACATCCAGACTCCCCCGGATTGCTTCCGTCACCGCCAGCAGGGCAGACTATGTGCTGTGGCGCGCTCTGAAACTGTTCTGCGAAGGGTCCAAGATGGCATTATGCTCAATAAACTCAGAGAGCGTGGAGTTCACATGAGATTCAACCAACTTAGCCAAAAAAGGCAGCTGGGAAATGGGGCGATAATTGCCCAACTCAGAAGGATCCAGAGACGTTTCTTTAGCAGCGGAATGACTTTGGCGTGTTTCCATGCCACTGGTACAGATGCTGAGGACAGAGAAAGGTTGACCAGATCAATACTCACAGGTGAAATCAGAGCATGAAACTGACAAAAGTGGGCGGGAGTCAGAGGGTCGGCTGGCGAGCCCGATTTGATTTTCAAACAGAGGGACTCAAACTCAGTGGAGGACAGAGGAGGAAAAGATGACAAGTTGTTGCCCACCATGGGTCCGATATCCCCTGGCGCAACCACCGCAGCAGACGAGGCCATGGTAGGCAGGCCAATATATATCTTCTCTACCTTGTTCACAAAATACCTGGCCAGATCATTACACTGAAGGTTCGAAGAAATGGGGGAAACCCCAGTTACGCCAGCGCTCTTCGTGCCCTTAAGCAGAGAGAAGATAGTCTTAGAGGGGTTGGTGCTAACCGAAATTTTCTCAGCAACAAACTCCGCTCGAGGTCTCCGAATTACTTTGTGATAATGCTTAATAGCCGCTCGGAATTGACTTTTTGCTGCCACGTCGTAATAGCGTCTCCAGGCGCGCTCAAGCTGTTTAGAATATTTGTTGGCTTTAGTTCATGATTCATTAAACCAAGGGTTGGACGGCCCTCGATTATTCCCACCCAGTTCAGCCGGGATGCAACTATCCAGGCCTAGCGTCAACCAGTCCTGGAAATGCGAATTTGCCAACTCCACGTCCAATGGCAACCGAGGCCTGTGGCTGGACAAACAAGCTGAAAAAAGATCGATGTCCAGCTTATGCCAGGGACGTTTTAAAACAGGGGCAGGAAGGTTCAAGGCCGACTTTCCCCGGCACCGCAGCGAGAAAGAGACCAAAAAGTGATCTGTCCAGGGCTGCGGAACCGGCGGCCGAACCTTTAGCGAACTTAAATTAGAGAATATGGTGTCCAGTAGGTGCCCTGCCACATGCGTACACTCAAAGACACACTGAGCCAACTGATAAGCCTCTAGGTCAGCCAAAAAACTGGCAATCTCTACTTTCCCACTATTCTCGAGATGAAGATTTAGGTCGCCTAAGATGGTAAAGTTCGCTGCACTGCTTGCGTGTAGCATGACTCTATTCAATAAATCTTCCCTAAACACGCTAGAAGGACCATTGTGGAAGGCAGGCACAGACCTATTCAGATCCAGGTGGCACCCCTCCCCTCACTCCCCATGCAGATAGCTCGATTCACTCACCCTGTCTACTGGAATCCCCCAGCCCCTGTCACTCAAAAACCAAACTAGGAATACACAACCTAGCAGAGGCAGGCTTGGATAGTTAGGCAAGAAAATACCTACTTTCTAAAAGTGGTATTTTCAAACACAGAATGTTAAAACCAAACTTCACTAAAAGATGTATTTTATCATCCTGAGTTCAGGCATACTAAACTCAAATTTCTACCTAGTTCCCTGAGTCAGACAGGATTTTAAGATGTTATAATCAAACTGCCCATTCCGGCCTATGGGGAACAGGTAGCCTTGCAATAGTGAAAAACGAAGATGGCTGTAATTCACTATCAGTACATGCCACACACATCAGGGCATGTCCTACCTTTTACATACAATGCACCCTGCCCTTGGGCCTTCCATAGGGGTGACTAATATGCAGAAAAGGGAAGGTTTAGGGACTGGCAAGTGGGTGCACATGCCCGGTCAACATGGCAGTACCAGACTGCACACAGGCTCTGCAATGGCAGGCCTGAGACACACCTTACAGGCTGCTTCTGTGGGTGGCACAATCAGTGCTACAAGCCAACCAGCAGCATTTGATTTACCAACCCTGGGCACACGCAGTGCACTGTACTATGGTCTGACATGTAAACCAAAGCAGCCAATCATAGAGTCACTAATCCATAAATCAATTTACCATAGGGAGCACTTGCACTGTGGAACTGAATAGCATTGGCACAGTGCCCAAAAGCATCTATAACCAGCAAAAACACGAGGGTACAGCAAAAAAGAGGAAGGGAGGCCCACGCCGATGGTGTCTAACAAGCGCTACATAAATGCAAACCTTTTCCCTCTTCTATCCCTCTGAATCCAAATAACAGGCTAACCTATCCACCACTCAAATGGCTTTAATATTTCACTATACTAATTCAACACTAATCCTTTATGGGTTCTGGAGTAGCGTGTTACCTGCCGAAAAAGCGATTCAACGCCTTGTCAGAGGTATTAAGCGGTATATAAATGCAATTACAATACAATAAGCACCAGGAAGTGCCAACAAGAACCAACAATGAATGCAAGCAAGGACACGCAATAACAAGAAGCATAAAGCGACAACAAGCAACAACGAGCCATGAAGAACAACAACAAGAGACGGCAACAAGTGATGATGAGTGACAAACATTTGAAATTGAAAAGTACCAACAAATGGCAACAACCACTGACCAGAGAGAAAGAAAAACAAGCATTTGCAATGCAGTAGGTCTCGCATTTACACAAGTTTAACCCCTTGTATGCTCATGACGGCTCCCGGCCGTCATGCATCACGGTAGGCGTGTGCGCACGATGGCCGGGAGCCGTCCGAATCCCGCCGTCTGTTTATTTCTCCTGCCCAGCGCGAGAAATAAACCTGCATGCAAGGGGTTAAGCTATTGGCATTATTATTTTTGTTTTTTAAAACATAAATAAAAAGTGTTCTCAATTACCACGCCAATAGCTTAAAATCGCGCAAATTCAAGACCTATTGCATTGCAAATGCTTGTCTGATGAAAGTTGTAGTGAGGTGTTTAACTGCACTAATGAGATGAAACCTCTGCTCAGACAATGATTGTGTTTGATAAAAGTGCACGATATTGAAATAATGCGGTCAGAGATTGTTGTTCCGCCGCATAATTTGCCTCATCTCGATGTATAATTTACTCAGCCCTGCGGCAGAAATCGCTCCTCCGATAGCGCGTGATGCCAGTGACCTGATTATGAATTATTACAGGGGAAGGATCGAGAAAGCAGTTATATTTCACCCTTTGGAACATTAAGTGAAACAGCAAATGCAGGAAGAAATTGTTTCAGAATTATTTTCCAGATGTCAGTACAGTTCTAAAACAAATATTATAAACCGGCGCAGAAATTATTGCCACGTTCAGAACCACACAGAGGATTTTATACAAATCCATATTTAGGTGACCGCTCCTGGCACTAACAGAATCTGGGAATAAAACAAAAATGCAGGTATTTTAGTTGTGAAAGGAGGAAAACCTCGAGTGAGAGCACAGGCAGCAGAGGGGGCAGTTCACTGCTCTGTGACTGTAACAGGATTCCGGAAGTCCCAGCGCAGCCAGAGGGGGACAGACGCACAGACACACCCACTGCACACTGAGAGGGACAGACGCACAGACACACCCACTGCACACAGAGAGGGACAGACGCACAGACACACCCACTGCACACAGAGAGGGGCAGACGCACAGACACACCCACTGCACACAGACAGGGACAGACGCACAGACACACCCACTGCACACAGAGAGGGACAGACGCACAGACACACCCACTGCACACCGAGAAGGACAGACGCACAGACACTCCCACTGCACACAGAGAGAGAAACTGAAACTGACCTTCACTTCCTGCATTTCTGCATCATGGCGGCAGCAGCTCAGCTCGGGAGCCTCAAGGAAGAGGCCACTTGTTCCATCTGTTTGGAATATTTTAAGGATCCGGTGATGATTATTGATTGCGGACACAACTTCTGCCGCTCCTGCATCACCCAGAGCTGGGAGGGGAGAGATGGAAACTCCCCCTGTCCACAGTGCAGGGAGATATCTTCAGGGCAAAACCTCCGACCAAACAGACTAGTGGGGAACATGGTGGAAATTGCAAAACAGCTTCATCTGCCCCCCGTGAAGCCCCCAAAGGAGAATCTGTGTGAGAAACATGATGAGAAGCTGAGGCTGTTCTGTGCAGAGGATCAGAGGATGATATGCTGGGTCTGCCGGGAGTCCAAGGAACATAAAACTCACTCAGCAAGTCCTATAGAGGAGGCTGCAGAGGAGCACAAGGTACGTCTGTGGGTGTTCAGCAGAGGCGCAACTAGAACCACATTTCAGGGGGGGGGCTGAATCTTTGAGCAACATGCAGAGTGGAGCTGCAAGGGCTCTTAAAAGGGTGAAACAACAGCAAGGCCTCATTAACTTGCAAATGGTCTTTAAAAGACCTGTGAAGTGCTCGGGTGCGGCTGTGTGTGTGCCCGGGAAGTGTCTCAGCCCGGGCTGCCACACAACACGGGGGGGGCGAGGGGGGGGGGGGGGGGCTGCAGCCCTTTCAGTCCAATGGGTGTTGCGCGCCTGGTGTTCAGGGATCCCAAAGTCGCTTGGAGAGCCACACCAAGGGGCAGTCGAAGATTATAAGATGTGTCTGTGTGTGAGAGTGTCCAGAGATCACAAGTCACCATTTCTATAAGGTGGCCAGATGGCTCCATGCCACTGGGACAACACATTTCCATTCCTGGATTTTGCTTTTACATATCATTTTCATCTGGTGAGTTGAAGCAATAGGGTCCAGTAAAATGAACCAAGACTACAACTCCCAGAATGCACTGATATGTTAAATCAAAAGTACAGAAATTGGCATGTTTGTCCCGATGGCATGGAGTCATCTGCTCGCCCTCCCTGTGTATGCCTTTGGGAGGCTGCTGAAGAGAACACGGTGTGTCTGCGGGTGTTCAGGGAATCAAAGGGCACCCGAGAGTCCATAGAGGAGGCTGCAGAAGAGAACAGGGTACGTGTGTGGATGTTTATGGATCATAATGCACCCGCGGTGCCCAAAGAGAAGTCTGTGCAAGGAGTGTATGTGGGTGTTCACGAATCATTCAGTGTGTTGCTTGAATGAGAGGTCGGTGTCGAGGGGGGAGGGGGGGGGGCGGTAAAGACCGACGGGTTTACGTTGGAGATCCAGGCTTAAGTCTGTGGCTGTTCTGAGCTGGCGGCAAACTGGAAGAGTTGAGTCTTTGTGGGGTTTATCATTAATACATTAGTTGACATCCAAGACTGGGAGAGATCAGGGCAGGGTTTGAGGATGTCATTGGGTGAGAATATTTAAGGTAGAGTTGGGCATCATCTGCATATGGATGGATCTTGATGCTGCTGTCTGTAAGGATGGATCAGAGAGATCCCTTGTAGAGGTTAAAGATGATGAAAGAAAGGAAGGAGCCCTGAGGTACTCCGCAGGAGACGGGGCATTCCTGTGATCTTGTGGAACTTATTTGCGTGAACTGGAGCCGGTTAGTGGGGTTGGATGTGAACCATTTCAAGACAGTGTCTCAGAATCCCATCATGTTTTTTGTGTGTTGATGAGGGCCAGCTGGTCGCCTGTGTCGTAGGCTGCAGAGAGGTCCAGGGGGTCAGGGGTCGTTCTTGTTGTTGAGTAGGAGGGTGTTGTTAACTACTTGTAGTGTGGCTGTGGCTGTGTCAGGGCTCCATACACAGTTATTGCACTTATAAGACGTGTTTGCTTAGATATTTTCACTTGGTTGTGTGTTGTTTTGGAATGTTTGATAATGTCTCTAGGACATCGTTTCTTCTTTAGTGTCAAGTCTAAGTGTTTCCATGCTTTAGGCATAAAGTGTGCACAATGTCAAGTCGCAGTAAGTGCTAGCGATGAAGCATGTTCCCATGGTCCAGGGATTCTGATCCTTCTTGGCAAGAACCGGTACAAAGAAGGGACATCATTGTCTGTGATACTTAGGGCTGGTGCTCCCAATCCTGATATACGTGGCTGGTACATGCAATACTCATGTATGACTGGTACGTACAGTCTGGGCACGTGTGGCAGGTACTGCAGTGACTCTTTTGTAATTAAGACCACACTCGACAGATCTACACTGATTTCTTGCACTCTCATCCCTACAGGTGAAACTTCAAGAGTGGCTGCTTGTCCTGAATAAACAGGAGGGATATTTTCTGGAGTCCAAACTCAAGGAAGAGGATCAATATAAAACCATGAGGGTGAGTGGCTGCAGTGAGTGCGGTGTCTCTGTATAAGTCTGAGCCCATGTCTTTATGTGGCCTCTTAAAGTTCAAGACACACAGAGGCGGATGAGTGACCCTACAGACTGGGTCATGGTTCCCACCATATACATACACTGACCAGAGTCACTGCACCTGGATATTGGGGCTGAAATCGGACAAGGGCGCGTCCTAAAAAAACATGAAATCAAGTATTACTCTTCTGACCTTAAGGCAGTACTTGCGGATTGGTGTCATTACAACGCATACTTTTACATCGCATGCCTTTACAACACGGTTTTTACATCGCATACCATTACAACGCATAATGCTTTTAGGCGCTGGATAGTGAATTATTTAATTTACTATTCCAACTCCAGTCCCCGTGGATAGCAGGGAAGGTGTTGGATAGTATATTAAATACATTCCCTATCCTAGAGCGCCCCCGAGCGCATTGGGTTGTAATGGTTTGCGTTGTAATGGTTGCGATGTAATGGTAGTGCGTTGTAAAAAATTCGTTGTCAGTGATGTTCCCCAGTTCTTGCACACTCACAAGGTGTGTGTTAGAGTATGTGTGCAGTGGTGTGGCATCATCTGGCTGGGAGTACGTACCAGCATGTGTGTGTGCATATCTGTGTGTGCATGTTCACGCTTAAGTGTACGTGTCTAAGTATGTGTTCATGTATTGATGGCCCTGGAGTTATCTTTGGGAGTACATGCATGTCTGCGCATCCCTATATCTCTCTGTTTTTGTGGCCATGGATTACTGCTTGTGTGTGTCTGCATATTCATATATAGAGTTTGATCCACAGAGTATACAAATACATGTCCTAATCTTTATGCATGCGTGTTTGAGGGTTGTGTATGCTTCAGTCTGGAATTATTGGCTGTGAGTTTGTACCTACGTAAGTGAATGCCTGCCTATGTGTTTGTATATCACAAGGTCTGGTGGCATTTGTGAGTGTGCAAATACATGTGTGCATCTGTGAGTTTGTGATGTGTTTGCATAAGTCTGGAGTTATAAATCCGTGAGATTTTATATGCATCTGTGTGCGAGTATATATGTATGAATGTGTGTCTATGACTGTGCAAGCATGAACTGAAGATATCCATCTGTGAGTTTGTACAAGGTTTGTGTGTGAGTCTGCAAATTAATGTGTGCATCTGTATGAGTGTGTACCTCTGTGGATGTGTGTACGTATGGATCTGGAGTTATCTCTCCATCCATCAGACTGAGCAAGCCTGGTGTAAGACCCTTCCTAAACCAAGGATTTAGCGATGTAATCCTGCTACAGTATTGTATATACATCATCAAACTACAGAACATCCAACAGAGTTCATCTAAGTGATAAAGCGAGCATGGAAGCTCCACATTGTGTAGATGAGTTTTAAGCCACGAATAGTTCATTAAGCCAAATGCCCTCTAATCTTAACACGTTTCGGGACATATACATTCCCTTCTTCAGGACATATGCATTTCTAATTCTAGAGATTACATGGGCACAGCTGAGCATCAGCCACTGACCTTGGGCATTCTCTGTCTGCTTAATCCTCACTGCAAGGATTTCCTGTAACAGTCTTACTAATCGTCAATAGGTTGACGTGTCATTTTTATGCCTTCATTAGATCTCTCACAGGGATAGGCCATAACTGACTGAAATGTCCCAGGATGACTAGTGCTCATTTAAAAAAATATATTATTTATTGATTTTTCAGAGGTTTGTACATAGATCCTTGACAATAGTGAGTGTACATAATATCTTTCATACAGGTATACATAGAACATTGATGGGGTACAAGGATATAATAACAGCATTATACATACTATAGAATTGTGGTTCGATGTCAATGTCCCAACGGGAACTCAAGATCATATTAATTGTGCAAATATGTCACCATGAGCATTGTTAACATTAACAAAAACAACTGTCTGTAATTTACCATTCATATGTGACGATTATCTATCTTGTGCGTAGGTCTGATCATGATCGCGTGTGTATGCGTACCTAGCAACAAGGTTTAGGTTAAGTCTGCAGTGTGTGAGAGACAGTGTGCGACCTCATGAGTTGGGCCTGGAGATTCCTATTACCACACATGTGCTGCACATCCACCGTACCTACATGTACTGGGCATGCACACGGAAGGTTAATGTAAGGGTCTGGTGCTCACACAAAGCAGCACAGTAGGCTGCACTCTCATCGGACACAGGAAAGAGGTCTGGTCATAAGTAATGAGCCAATAAACTTAATGAATGAATGAATGAACTCCGATTTATAGAGCGCACATAGCTGCCCTGAGGCGTCCAAGCGCTAAGCATACCATCTGAGGTTTGGGTTCAAAGAGGCAGGTTCAGCTTCATCATTGAGTAGTGAATAGGAGCGTTTTCAGCTGTTTGCGAAAGGAGAGAATATTAGGATTAGATCTAAGATGCTGGGGCAGAGCGTTCCATCTCTTAGCTACATTGTAGGAGAAAGAGCGGCCTCCTGACCTTGATTTCTTTATTGGCGGCACAATGGCTAGATTTGCAGAGGTGGAGCGCAACTGTCTTGTGGGGAGGTAAGGTGTAATGAGAGGGAGATTAATTGCCGGGCCTGTAGACCAGAAGGTCTGGTGGGCAATACAGAGTGATTTAAAGTTTACTCTTTCCTTTATAGGGAGCCAGTGCAGTGTCTTCAATCCAGGTTTTGCTGATGATCTGCGGGGGAGTTGTAAAAGCGTTCTGGCTGCGCAATTCTGTATTAATTGCAATTTGCGCAGGGTGAAGTCAGGGGCTCCAAGATACAAAGCATTTCCGTAGTCCAGTCGCGATTGAATCAGGCCCAGAACCACGGTTTTTCTTGCTTCAAAGGGGAGAAGAGGCAAGATCTTCCTGATAACTCTCAGGATGCCGAAGCAGGTGGCTGAAAGTTTTGTTGCCTGTTGATCGAACGACAGGGATCTGTCAAGCCAAACACCCAAGCTCTTGATGGCGTTTTTGGGAACAGGGGCGGGTCCCAAGCTGGGAGGCCAGAGAGTGTCTATGGTAGATGGTACGGTATGACCCAAGAGCATGAGCTCAGTCTTGTCTCCATTAAGTTTGAGACAAGACTTGGTCATCCAGCTCTTGACCATCTCCATGCAGCCAGCGAGATCTACATTGGCTGAGGGTCCGCCTGCCTGTGCCAGGGAGACCACCAGCTGGGTATCGTCCGCATAGGTAACGATCTTAATACCAAATGGGCGGACGATCTCAGCCAGTGGCCTCATGTAGACGTTAAATAACGTCGGGCTTAACGATGATCCCTGCGGGACTCCACACCTCAGAGACTTGCTGGAGGAGGTGACATTCCCTTCATACACCTGGAAGGATCTTTCACTCAGGTAAGACCTGAACCACTCCAGGGCTTTGTCAGATATTCCGGTGTCCAGGAGGCGCTGCAGGAGGATGCCGTGGTTCACGGTATCAAATGCCGCGCTCAGATCGAGGAGGATGATTGCCACCGATCCTCCCCGATCTAAGATTCTCCTGGACTCCTCTGTGACTGCCAGCAAAGCCGTCTCGGTCCCATGCTTGGGACGGAAGCCAGTCTGGGAGGGATCGAGCAGATGGTGTTGCTCGAGAAAAGTTGTTAATATGCTGTTTATGTGTTTCTCCAAGATTTTGGCTGCCCAAGGCAACAAGGAGATCGGGCGGAAGTTGTTAAGGTTCTTGGTATCAAGGTTGGGTTTTTTAACCAGAGCCCTTACCATGGCCTGCTTCCACATTCCTGGTACTGTGCTGGTAGAGATCGAGGTATTGAGTACTCTAAGCAGTGTGGGAAGAATGGTTTGAGTGGCGGAGACCAGGACATGTGGGGGTGCTGGGTCTCTGGGGGAACCCGACTTCACTTGGTGCATGAGGGAGGTGAGGAGATCCACCTGTAACTCGGGGAATTCCGCCAGCACCGGAGGGTGGTTGGATGTATGTTCTAGAGGGGGACATGGCGCTGCTTTAGTCGGAGCGGTCTGTTCTGTGGATGGAAAGGAGGAGTAAATAAGATTGATTTTCTGGGAAAAGAAGTTGGCCAGATCTTCGCAACGTAGCTGAGGATTCTCAGTTATAGGAGGGGGTGTGGGGAGGGTGGTGAGGCTTTTTACTATTTTGTACTATTTAATACGCTGCCACCACCACTTAAGCTGGCTAACCCAGGACAAGAGAAGTAGTGTCATCTCGGTTATGAGGGCACGCCTTTCCAGGTCACCAAACAGGTACTGTTCTGGGCTTCAGGGAGCTATAACATTACAGTTTTGCACAACACAGGAACGCATTCCTTATTAACACTGGTGATACAAGGACACAAGCCTCTACCAAGGAGAGAGCTAAGAGGTGCAACCCCTGCCAGGACTAGTGACACAATACAAGAGCACAACACTACCAGGACTGGTGTCGCATCACAGGAGCACAACCCCCTACCAGCAGTGGAGACATACCCGACTCCACAAAAAGTCTGACTCCAGTCATTTTTGATGATTCAAGAGAAAAACACCGCTCTCCACTGCTGAAAATCTCCTATTCCTACTGGGACGAGGCGTGCCTCACTTGATAACACACAGGCTCCTGTTCTAAGCCACAGTGTGACATACCTCACTTGATAACACACAGTGAACCCGAGGAATCCAGATGCTGTGAGGGAAACGGCTCGAGAGTCACCAGCACCGCCTTAGCCGATCGCGGCGCCATGAGGGGAACGGCCGAAATAGCGCGAAAGGGGACTTCAAGTCCCAGGCACCCCAGCAACCACTTCCCGCCCCCGGAGGCGCGATAAGAACACCGGCGGCCTCCTGCAGCCTGGGAAGCCCGAGGAATCTAGGCACCGTGAGGGAAACGGCTTGAGATTCCCCAGCTCGGCCATAGCCGATCGCGGCGCCGTGAGGGGAACGGCCGAAACAGCGCGAAAGGGGACTGCAAGTCCCAGGCACCCCTGCGACCACTTCCCGTGCTCGGAGGCGCGATAAGAACACTGGCGGCCTCCCGCAGCGCGAGAAACCAGAGGAATCCAGAGGCTGTGAGGGAAACGGCTCAAGAGTCACCAGCACCGCCTTAGCCGTTCGCTGCGCCATTAGGGGAACAGCCGAAACAGGACGAAAGGAGACTGCAAGTTCCAGGCACCCCTGCGACCACTTCCCGCGCCCGGAGGCGCAATAAGAACACCGGCGGCCTCGCACATCGCGGGATGCGCGCGGGCGTGCCCGGGCAAATCCCGGATCAAGGGCGGGCCGGTCAACGCCCGTCAGAGGCCAGGCCGGGCCATCCCCCAGAGTGATGCTGCCGAAGTTGCAGTGTTGCGGGAATTAGGTGAGTGCTAATCAGATACTGTGATATGGGGAAACGCACCACCACACCAGGCTCCCGTCTCACCACTACCACCACCATGGACAGTATGTTAGAAAGAGCAGTCAGCATTGTCTCAACAGAGATCGAGCTAACAGAAAGGTGATTATCTTTGGGACTGTTGACACACCAATCTGCCTTGATGGAAGAAGAGGAGCAGGAGGTTCGCACTGACCCTCCTCTGACACCAAACGTAATTGTTAACACCATCAGACAGTCACCAACTCAGAAAGGCGGTTACGAGCTGGCAAACAATGAGGATAACCAGGTCAATGTAGGCCTTATGGATAGTCCAGCTTCGACCCACGCAAAAGACATTGTCCCAAATAAAGACGTCTCCCCAGACCCCAAAACCACAGGGGCTAAAAGAAAAAGAACTTTGGCGAAACATATCAGTCCTAAGAGGAAACGACCACCTTGCTTAAAACCACAACGCACAACCCTGAGCTCATGGATACAAGGCATGGCTGCCCCGGCGATCATAGTAAACACGGAGCCCACCAACACTACAATTGATACCACCATCAATCTGACCTCATCAGAAGCCGTAACCCACTCTATTCATACACAAACTGAGCATACAATAGCCCCGATGACTCGCATTAGACCCCGTGACATCTCAATTGACACCTGTTAGACCTGGCACCATTGGCGTGGGTCTCCCTTCCGTAACCCACTCTATTCATACACAAACTGAGCATACAATAGCCCCGATGACTCGCATTAGACCCCGTGACATCTCAATTGACACCTGTTAGACCTGGCACCATTGGCGTGGGTCTCCCTTCCGTAACCCACTCTATTCATACACAAACTGAGCATACAATAGCCCCGATGACTCGCATTAGACCCCGTGACATCTCAATTGACACCTGTTAGACCTGGCACCATTGGCGTGGGTCTCCCTTCCGTAACCCACTCTATTCATACACAAACTGAGCATACAATAGCCCCGATGACTCGCATTAGACCCCGTGACATCTCAATTGACACCATAGTGAACTCAGTTTATGAACGTATGACAAACTTGGTGGATAACATTTTTTATGCCCTTTTGAAATGCTTAAATCACTTGGAGGCTTTGATAAATAAATCAAATACACATATAAGTATACCCAAAGTCGCAAGCAAAACCAGGGGGGTTCAGAATACAGAGTCCTCTAGCGTAGCGAACACAAATACGCAACAGCAAACTGCAAATCCCATACCCTCTCTTTCCAATAATGCTAGTGTAATGTGCGGCAAACAAAAAGATAGTTTACTCATCAAATCTATCCCCTGTGAGAATCCTTTAACACGCACCATGTGCACTAATAACAGCAATTGTTTATATTACAACACCTCTTCAGCTAACCCTTTTGTTACCCACAACCCCACAACTCTGGCCCCTTGCAATCCAACTCCCCGAGAGCCACCTTCATCTCCGACAACCATGACTTGGGGCCGTCCTTGGAGAGAAGGATTGATGTTCTCAACTTACCACCTGCAGCATGCCCCTATGTCCTAGTCTCAGCAGGCGTTCCCTCTTTAAGGAAAAAGCAAACCGAGACTTGGGACCAACTCCGGAATAAAAGCGCCGACTGGCTAGTTAAACATAAAGGCCTAAGGTTGGCAAATGTCAGTGAGATATTAATGGGCGCAGGGTGGGCTGGGTAGGACCCTCACAGAAGAATATTAAAGGCGACTGCATCGTTAATAACTTTAGACGACCCCCACTGGTAAAACTGTTACTGTTAGTACAGGAATTCAATAACAATTTCCCAACCCTCATTTGGTCTTTGCCCTTAGGTTTTTAGGTCTCGCCTAGACGAAAGCAAAGCGAAGCTTTGCTGTCTAGGGAGACAACTAATGTTGTTACTTTTGGGGGAATGTGGACAGCAAAGTGCCACGCGCTTTTCCTGCCGAGATTGGACCTCGTGCGCGCTTTTCCTGCCGAGATTGGACCTCGTGGGCGCGCTTTTCCTGCCGAGATTGGACCTCGTGGGCGCGCACACATCCTCTCTCTTCAAAGAGAATGTGCACGTCCTTCAATGAATGAACCTCATATCTCGCAGCCATGCCTAGTGACTATCCCCTTCCCTCCGCCTCTCTCACCTCCCCATCTGAAGTTTACTGTCCTCCCTCTCGCTAAGGCTCTCTCCAGGTCCTTTCCCTACCTGCCTCTCCATGCTCCGCTCTCTGTCTGTGGGCCGCGGTGCTCCTCTATCTCTTCGGTGTCGAACGTAGAGAAGTCCAATTTTGTATATATCGTTCATGTTTAGGAAACTAGTAATGTTAGAGTGAGTACTTATCAGATATATAAATGATTTCTGGGCAGAGTTGAAATTATGGACAAAGAAATTGTCCTATAAAAGTATATGCACATAATTAGTATTAAGATATCGCGTTTTAAGCGAATTCCTACATTCCCAAAATGCTCCTTGGCTATATGCAAATAAGGTTTGCACACTCATTGGAGAGTGCGTCTACCCCCTTTCACACACCCCTTTCGTTTGTGCTCCTTCCGATTGGCTTACATCGGAACTGAAAGGACGCTACAAAAGCCACCATCTTGGAAGAACTAGATACCAAGCCCAGTCAATACAGATCTACCGGTAAGAAAGCAAACGTTGCGACGTTTATCTGTTTAATGCAATTAATGTGAATTTATGAGCAAGAACAAAAACATGTTGCATTTGCTACATGTTGTAAGTTTGCTTGAAATTTACATTGAACAACAGAATCAATAATTAGAAAATCACACGGACATTTACAATACCTGGGTATATAAGTGCTTCATTTCAGTTTTGACGTAGAACTAAACCGTCGAGCACAAGACAAGATGCACCACTTTCATGACGATCGTTACACGAAAAGACCGCCTTCATTCTCATGCGTGCCTGGAAGTTGCCTGTTTGTCCCTTTTCTGTGTTGCTGACAGCCAGACCTTGCCCGCTTCTCAGACACGCCTCCACTAGTTTGTACAACTCTCTTGCATATCTTTGGCTCTCCTCCTTTACGTCGAGTACCCTGTTACTGATTGATGCTTGGGCACTGTGCTCCACTGTTAAGGTAAAATAAAATAAAATAAAAACTGTTAAATAATAATTGACGTTTTACAACGAGGAGTCACATTGTTTTCGAACTTATCTGTTTTGACTTTTTGCCCAATGTTCCTTTAAATCCCACCGAGTTCTTCTTTGTTGCATCAGGTGACCGAGGAGGCTCCTTCAGGAAAGTATATTTTTTTAACCGATTTTGCAGGAAAGAGCAGGCTGAATCAATGTTTTTCTTCAATCCGAGGCAATCAGGAAATGAATTTCCCCTGCATTTTTTCCTGAAACTCTCTCTAATCTATTCCAAAACATCGGACCGCATGAATTCCCCTATAATTGCAAGCACTAATGCGCTTCGATGCCTCTTCAGGGGTTTAACTCACAGCGCATAAGAAGCTCCCCAAACTGCTTTGTCTTGTTCAGTAGAGAAAACATCTATAATTGTTTTATTTATGCGCCGCAATGTGTTTCAGAAAACAAGAAACTTTGACTGTACCGGATTTGTTTATTATAATTTTTTTTTTTTGTTTTTTTTTTGGGGGTTCAAATCTGCTTTATTGAGAAAAAAGACATAGTAAAATACACAGCTTGGATCGCCTACAACCCGGAGGCCGGCAGCGAGAGAGGATTTGCAATACACAGCCTGTTAGCCGGCATCCCGGGGGCCCGGCGGCACATTACAGATTGACACAGCGTAGCATCCGTGTTCGGTGACGTAGGCCAAGCTAGGATGAGCAGCAGTCGAACAGGTTTTTTTGAGCGAGAGAAGAGACTCACTACTGTTTTGTAGATTGCATAACAGGAACCAAGAAACTCCCCAACTAGGTTACAACTAAGAGGTAGTGCATGACTGCGTGGTGGAAATGTGTGTCAATGGTGTATTGTGGCGGTCTCAGCAGGAGGTGCGGTGCGGGTAGTAATGTGTCCAGTGCTATTTCTCCAGGGTCGTTGGAGTCCGTGGGGTGTCGGTCCTAGAGTCCATGGGGTATGAAGGATACAACTCGCCAGAGGAGGCGACCTCACGTCGCGATGGCAATGGGGACGTATAGGCACGGAGAGGGGAGAGAGGGCAGTACCGCCCAGGCAGGGCGGCTCACTCTACGGGGAGTCTACGGGGGCAGATAGCCATGTCCAAAGAGGGAAGGCCGCGAGCCCACCCCGAGGCTACAGGACATGTATCGGGAGATAGTTAGTGGCGCTGGGGAGTGGCAGGCCCGTCACCCGACTGCACATCGTCGTTTGAGCGTTTAAGCAAGTAGTGTACCAGTGGATCCCAAATGTCCCTGGGTCGGCATGAAAGAGGCAGCAGTTCAGCAAAGGTGGTATGCTGGTCCTGGCAGTATGTTAAGCAGTTAGCCAGTCCTTGAACTTGGGCGCTCTGCCCCTGCTCCAACGGCAAGCAACACGCCGCTTGGCCAAGAGCAATGCCATGTCAATGAATTTTCTGTATTCTCTAGGCAACTGCTTGGTGTATCCGAGGACGGCTACCAGAGGGTCTGCAGGAATCTCCTCGTCTACCATCTCCGCAACGGCCTCGATGACCTGTCGCCAGTAGTCGGCAATCTGGGGGCAGGACCACGCCAGGTGGAGAAAATCAGCATGTTCAGCACGACAACGTTCACAGCGATCGTTATCGGCCAGCCCAAATCTATGCTTCCGGACCGGCGTGTAATATATTCTCTAGGAATTTGTAATGTATAATTTTTAATCTGCAACTGGCAGAAATGCGGGAGGTCAATGAACAGCAGTGCTTCCATTGGTCGTCCGAGAGATCCATTCCAAGCTCCGCAGACCAGTGCAGTCGGGCAGCAGAGGCCTGCAATGGGGCAGCACCGCGGAATTGGCGGTAGAGCCCAGAGACCAAATGGGTCCCATCCTGTGACTCTAACAGGAAGTGTAGTGGTGGCAGGATCGCTGGCTCATCAGGGTAGTCGGGTAGGATGTCTCGCATCCCGGCGCGTAGCCGAACATAGTAAAAGAGTTCAAGGGGTGTATGTTCGTGCGTTCTGAAAAAAAGGTCAGCCGATTTAAAATGACCGTCGTGAAACAGATCTCCCCAGCAGATGATAAGAAGCTTGCCACAAAGCCGCTGGAACCCCAGCTCTGACAACAAGGAAAGCCGCGGGTGATAGGTAAGCGGTAGTCTGGGGGAGTAGGGCAGCGTGCATAGCAATCGCCGAGCGATGCGGCGCCATGCATCCAATGTGCAGGACACCGAGGTATCTGAAGTGGTGATGGAAGCCTCGGGACAGTGTAGCAGGCCGTTCAACGGAGAGTGGGTGTACTATCCAGTCCTCCACCGCTATATGTGGCATGAAGGGAGTAGGAGCCATCCAGTGATAGGCAAAATGCGCCTGTGCGCTCAAATAGTATGTTTCAAAATCGGGGACATCGAACCCTCCCTGGTCATAGGGAAGGGTCAGCGTTGACCACCTTAATCGGGGAGATTTGCCACCCCAAAAGAGTCTGCGCAGCTCTGTGCGGAGTGTCTTGAAGAAGAAGGCACCAGGGTAGTAGGGGATATTGAGGAAAAGGTACAGGAAGCGGGGCAGTACCACCATTTTTATGAGGGAGGCCCTCCCAGCCATGGAGAGTGGCAACGTGATCCACCTATCGACGGAGGCAGTCAATTTGGTTATGGCTACTCCATAGTTGGATCGGAGTGTCTCGTCCTTGTCCCGAGCGATACGGATCCCCAAATAGCGAAGATCGTCTCGGCACCATACCAGCGGATAATCAAGGGGGAAGTCGTGCACCGCGTCCGTAAGAGGAAAAAATTGCGATTTAGACCAATTGATGTGAACACCAGACAGCCCTCCGAAAAGGACGAATTCACGAAGCAGGGGATTGAGGTGTAGGGTCGGGTATTTAACGTACAGCGTGATGTCATCCGCATAAAGGGACACATCAATTTGCCGCTGAAGGCATTGTACCGCTCCCGCTCGGTGTAATTGACGCAGGCGACAGGCCAGAGGTTCAACCGCGATAGCAAATAATAGAGGCGAGAGCGGGCATCCTTGACGGGTGCCTCTCGTAAGGTTGATGGGCTGTGACAGTTTTCCATTTATTAGTACTTTTGCCGTATGGTCCGTGTATAGGAGGCGCACCCAGGCCAAGAACAGTTTAGGGAAACCCATACTGGCCAAGACCGAGAAGAGGTAGGGCCATTCGACGGAGTCGAACGCCTTGGTGGCGTCAAGGAACACCGCCGCCACTGGGACGTCAGGGTGGACTGTAGGGAGTAGGGAGAAAAGGGTGCGGAGATTATGGCATGTGGATCTGCCCGCCTCAAAGCCAGATTGGTCGGGTAGGACAATTCTGGTCATGAGCAGCGAGAGTCGTGTAGCTAGAATCTTGGCAAGGATCTTGACGTCACAGTTTAGAAGGGAAAGTGGACGGTAAGAGTCACAGGAGGTGGGGTCCTTATCTGGTTTCAGGAGGGAGGTGATAACTACCTCGCGCATAGTGCAGGGTAGTATCCCGTCAGTTAGGGATTCGGTAAAGACTTCGCTAAGCACGGGCGCCATAATATCGATATAGGCTTTGTAGAATTCGGCTGGAATGCCATCATGCCCCGGAGCCTTACCGTTTTTGAGGGACATGATGGCCTCACGAACCTCGTCCAGCTCGAAAGGCGCTGCTAGAAACTCCATATCCCCATCGCTAAGCCAGCAGAGTGCTACTTCGTTTAGATATTCGGCGTATGGTGCGTCCGCCTCTGCTGTGGATGTGTATAGTGTCGAGTAGTGTGCTGTGAAAGCAGTGAGTATCGCATCTGAATCTCTTATGGTGGCACCAGTCGCATCGGTAAGTTCTAATATAGTGTTGTGTTCTCGTGGTAGACGTGTGAGTGCAGCTAGTACTTTTCCAGGCCTATCCCCCTCACAATATCTCCGGGCCACCCAATGCTTGCCCCGATATTTCGCTTCCCTGGCAGCCTCCTCCTCGTATTTGGACAGTGTCTCCCTAAAGGTTACCTGTAGGCGTGGGTCAGTGTCCGCCGCCATTTGGAGCTCTAGATCCCGCAGCTCCCCCTCCAGTGTGGTGATGGTACGCAGGATATCTCGTAGTACCCCGTGGCTTTTGGAAATGCAGAACCCCCTGATAGTGACCTTGAAAGCCTCCCATATGTGCTCAACTGACTCGACCGAGCCCTTGTTCCTAGGGAAGAAGTCCCTAATCTCCTCTCCCAACTCAGTGCGGAAGAGATCGTCAAGAAGCACATCGGGGCCTAGCCTCCACTGTGGTCTCGGACTGTCCCACCCAGGAGTCTCGAACTGCAACCTCACAGGGCTGTGATCTGAATAGGTTCTGGGCAAGTGGTCAACTCCTAACAGTCCCTTGGTAATGTCTCGGGTGACCAGAAAGTAATCTAAGCGCGCCCATGTCCCAGTGTGAGATGTGAAGTGTGTGCCCTCTCGTCCTATGGGATGTAGGTGTCTCCAGGCATCGAACAGTCCACCCTCCTCCACCACTCCCTCCAAAGCTTCCCTGGCACGAGGCTTGTAGGAACTTACACCATCTGCTCTGTCAAGGGGGGGCGCTAGCGCCAGATTAAAATCACCACCCCAGACGATGTGCCGCGCCCCAACGGAAACAATTTTACCCCACAGTGTGGAAAAAAAGGCAGGTGAGTCAATATTCGGTGCATACATCGAGACAAACAAATAGGTGTCATGCCCCACCCTACCCCATAGCAAAACATACCGCCCCTCCCCGTCCACCTCCTCCCCAAAGCGGTGGAAAGGTACGCCACGGGCAATGAGAATCGCCACACCCCTCGCATAAGACGAATAGGAGGAAAAGACGCGGGTACCAGCCCATTTCAATGCAAAATATGTGTCCCTTCCCATGGGCATATGCGTCTCTTGTAGCATGGCAACCTGTACATGGTGTCTGTTTAAGTAGGCAATAACATTCCTGCATTTTTTAGCATCGTTCAACCCCCGGACGTTCCATGACAGACATGTCAGTCGCGCAGTTGTGTTCATAGCAGCCATGGACATAGTGACAGTAGAGGCGTAAGTGCCCAAAGGGGCCAAATCAGGAATCCACATCCGCCTCCGCAGGACCAAATCACACACCAAATTAGCAAATATACACACAGTCTATGCAGTTTCAACCTCACGAAATACCCCCCCCCCACCCACCCCAGCATCCCAAACATGCCAGTAGCCATGGATCCCCCAAACTTGACCCCCCCCATCCCCTCCTCCCCAACTGTAGGGAGGCAAACAGCCAAACAAACAACAAGTCAATGGGGAACACCCGACAGGGGTACATCAGAAAGTACGCACTGCCACTATCCGGCCCATAGCTCCAGAACTATACCGCCCTCTGTGGAGTCTAGGGCCGAAAAAGTGGTCCTTGGTATACGTTACCACTGGGGTGCAAGGTCCAGACATTTCGCCGCTCACGTATCTCCCCAGCCCACAGGTGGTAAGTCGGTGCCAGCTTGTAGGTCGGTATGATGCTTATACAGCTCAGAGTACGGAAGGTCCATCAGTCCTCATGGTGCGCTGGAGGTAGGTCAGCATTCTCCTGTTCGTCCGCAGGTACATGGTCGTCCCTGCGCGCTCTACGGATCGTCTTTAGGAAGTCCTCAGCTTTTTGCGGGTTGGTGAAAAAGCGCTGTTTGCCCTGGTGGGTAACTCTGAGCTTCGCAGGGTATAAGAGGGCATAGTCTATTTGGGCTTCCCGCAGTTTTTTTTTCACTGGAAGGAACTTACGCCGCTCATCCTGAACCATCGGCGTGAAGTCGGGATAGATGGAGAATGTGATGCCTTCATACCGCAGCGATTTCTGAGTCCGGGCAGCTCTGAGGGCCGTATCGCGATCGCGATAATTCAGAAGTCGAGCAATTATAGGTCTCGGTGGCACGCCAGGTTGGGGCATAGGTGCCAGGGAGCGGTGGGCCCTCTCCACGATGAACTGGGACGAGAAAGCTTCCTCTCCGATTGAGCCCTCGAGCAATTTCTCCACATATAGCTCCATCCTGCCCGTGGCAGTGGACTCCGGCACATTTGTAATGCGAATGTTATTCCGGCGGCTGCGTGCTTCCAAGTCTTCGTTCTTTGCCGCTATGTTGCGGAGGAGATTGTCCATTCTTGCCAGCTGCGTCGTGTGGGTCGTGGCGGCATCGGTGTTGTCGGAGATTCTATGTTCCGCAGTTGTGAGGCACTCTTCATGGCGATCCACCTTGTGGACCAGGGCGTCCAGTCGAGCCGTGACGCCATCCACCTTCTCCACAACGGTGGCGAAGCCTTGACGCATCTCCTGTATCAGGTTGGTAAGGTCTGCAGCAGGAGCAGAAGGTGGCGCAGATTGCGGAGGCGGTACGCTGGCCCCGGGTTCATCTGTGACGATGTGGCGCTTTTGCGGGCATTGTCGAAGCTCAGCTTGGGCTGGCGAGTCTCAGGTCGTCCCATGGCAGTGACCGGAGTTAGGTGAGACGTCAAAACTGAGGGATGGTAGAGCACTGCAGGTAGGAACCAGCCTGCAGCAGGCAGGTAGGTGTCGGGCTCGGTATGCTTCGAGACACCACAATACGGTCGTGATCAACAGAAGCGCTGCGTGGTTTCCAACCGCTCAGTAGTAGTGGCTGTATGTCCAGGCCTGGGCACTCGGCCGCAATATCGTGCACTCGCTGCGTGGATGCCAGGTAATATATGGGCCAGAGTACCTGCATCCAAGGCTGGCTGCAGGGTCAGATCCAAGGGAGCAGGTTACCAACACAGCGGCGGGGCGCCACGACTCACCGGTCGGTGCCTCTCGGAATGGTGGCTGCGTTGCGCGTGTATAGTCCCCGGCGCACCCGGTTCTCTAGTTTGCACCGCACTCTCCAGACGGGTGTTGCGGGTAACGACAGCGGGACTCTGCACATCAGGGGGCAGCCCCAGCCCCCGGTCGACGGTTCTGGCGGACAGCGCCGCGCAAGCCCGGGTCAGCAGCGCTATGGGCGACGGGTATGGTGGTCTAGAGGAGCCGTGGCGGCAGGCGTCGCAACAGGAGCACCTTCCTCTCGGAGCCAGCAAGGTGACGGCTGGGGGAGGGAGGAGGGGGAGACCCAGGGCGAGTCTCAGTAGCGGCCGCCTACCTGCATAACCCCCTCCGCATGCCGTCCCAGTAAGGATCAGGAAGGCGAGGTCTCGGTGCGGCCTGGAAGCCTCGTGGCAGGCCTCGGGATCGCGTAGTGTCAGTGTCCGCATTTCCGCCTCAAGCAGCTTCAGAGCGAGAGCCGGGCATTTCTCAGCAGCCCGTAACTTCGGCTCCGGGGCTCGCAGGCACTCCAAACTTGGGTCGAGTGCAGAGGGCAACCCCCCAATGCGGAATCCGGTCTTCTGGGGCCGATGTGGCACCCCGTGGCGAAGGATCAAGGCAGGATCAATGACCAAGGAGCGGGAGCTGCAGGTTCAGGCAGCCATTCCGCAAGCGCGCCCTCTAGCGCCCCCCCTTTGTTTATTATAATTAAATGCATGCATTGTGTTCTACTATTTTTGTGACTAGAATAGCCGCGTAATTAGGTCCCGATCCCCGAAATACTGCAGGACGCTTGTTATTTATTACACTCCCGCTTTTTACTTGCCTTCTCGGACATTGACAGAAGGAGACCGCTAGAACTACTTATCCCTTCACGCTCCGTGGCTGGCAAGTTGACATACATTCTGCGCGACGTGGAGTGCTGTTTACGGTAGCTGAAACTGAGGGCTAGCGATATCTCTGTTCCCGGCCCTTTCTGACAGTACAAATGACGTTCAAGCCAACAAAAGGAAAGGTGAGTGAGAGAGAAAGTCCTGCTTTCTGGTGGGAGCTTGGGGACGGGTAGTCTGAGTTCGTAGAAGAGTTCTTCTGTTTCCCATGCGCATGTTTCAGAACCTCAACCAGGCAAGCCTGATGCTATCTGGGACTTGCAGTCCTGTGTACCCCAGTATAAAATCTGTTCGTCAGTACACAGACACAACAGGATTACCTATTGACGCTGGATTGGGAAAGAAGAAAGCCCTTGATAATGTGCAAGATGCACCATACCACTGAAGAAAGAGTTTAGAAATCCCTGCGACTTGGGAGTCAGAGAAAAGGGATCCCATGGATACGGGGGTAAAGGCATTATTTTATGTGTGGGATTGGGGATAGGGGCCGGGGCAGGGGTATAGGAGACTAGGGGCGGCTGGTGACATTTGAAAGTGGTGGGGCGTAAAAGTTCAGGATGAGCGGCATGTAGCGAGTGAGCGGAGCATACCTTCTAATTACACTTCCACCACATCAATCCATCCTGAATCCATGACATTCATCCATCCATCCATCCATCCATCCTGCATCAATGACATTCATCCATCCTGCATCCATGATTCATCCATCCATCCTGCATCAATGACATTCATCCATCCATCCTGAATCCATGACATTCATTCATCCATCCATCCTGCATCCATGATTCATCCATCCATCTATCCATCCTGAATCAATGAAATTCATCCATCCATCCTGCATCCATGACATTCATTCATCCATCCATCCATCCTGCATCCATGATTCATCCATCCATCTATCCATCCTGAATCAATGAAATTCATCCATCCATCCATCCATCCTGCATCAATGACATTCATCCATCCATCCTGCATCAATGACATTCATTCATCCATCCATCCATCCTGCATCAATGACATTCGTCCATCCATCCTGCATCCATGATTCATCCATCCATCCTGCATCAATGACATTCATCCATCCATCCTGAATCCATGACATTCATTCATCCATCCATCCTGCATCCATGATTCATCCATCCATCTATCCATCCTGAATCAATGAAATTCATCCATCCATCCTGCATCCATGACATTCATTCATCCATCCATCCTGCATCCATGATTCATCCATCCATCTATCCATCCTGAATCAATGAAATTCATCCATCCATCCATCCATCCTGCATCAATGACATTCATCCATCCATCCTGCATCAATGATTCATCCATCAATCTATCCATCCTGAATCAATCACATTCATCCATCCATCCATCCATCCTGCATCAATGACATTTATCCATCCATCCTGCATCCATGATTCATCCATCCATCTATCCATCCTGAATCAATTTATTTTTCATGTCATAAAAATAAGCTATGGTCACTTTAAAACCAAACAGTGGCCCTAACATTCCGTGCCCCCACCTTCCTACTTGCCCCAATGTATCATTATATTTGAGACTACTCGCTTTGCATATCTCTGCTTTCATTATGTAAAGCGATTCGCCGCACATCAGGCCAGGTTATGTCCTGCAAATGCCTAAAAGATACTTATTGTATAGGTGGACACTTCAGTTCGTGGATTTGTTACTGAAACAATAGCCCTGGTACCAGCCAATCAAACCGCACAGAGAACAGCTCGCCAGCTGTGAAACCCCAGGTGCAGATAGTTCTTGCCAGTACAGAAACACAGCCTTCCGCGCTCTGATGTTCAGGCAATAAACAATTATGGTTATACATGAACCTTCTTTACCCTTAACCCTCCTCCTCGCAGTGGGACATTTTGTGTGATGAGGGAGCGCAGCGCCTCCACACACAGACGGGAGGCAGGATCACCACCAAAGGTACAGCCCCTCTAAGCCAATTCTATTACAGGACCGGAGGCTTCAGATTATGCTTCTCAAACTTTACTGCATCAAAACAGCAGCCAATGAAAATATATTATTTTCTCAAGTAAACAATAAAATACTACATTTCCCATGAACACCATGGTATAGGCACGCCCCCACAGTCCATAAGAACCCCTTGCGTGCACATCACTTCCTCTTTCTTTGCTGCTCAAGCCAGAGTTAAGTGCACCTCCCCTGGGGTCCCCTCACTCTGTTTGTGTTTGGGTTCTTCCCTGTGGGTTTAAATATTGCTGATTGTCCCGTTCAGGGCGTTTGTTTACTTGGAGCCAAACGCTCCGTTTCATGTGTTTTATGCTGTGTTATTGCTGTTGTTTCTAGTGTTTGCATGTTGGCTCTTGCGAGCGCTACAGCACTTAGCTCGTTTTGCTGATTAGAACCACTTTTCCTTGCCGCCGATCGGGCTCTGCCCGCTTGACATCGCGCCTAAGGAGCGCCGATTGATACGGTCCTTTGACCGGCAGGGGTCCACCGCGTTGTTCACGGAGCCCGGTACCGGCAGCCTTAGAGGCGCGCAGAGGCTTCCCTAGTCGGCCCTGACGCTCAGGCCGGGTGGCTCTCGGTCGACGCGCGCGCCCAAACGCTGCCAATTTGGGCTATCTTTTAGTAGGTTTTTGGTAGCGTTTGGGCGGCGCGCCTCGCTCCGACTCCTCGGCATTCAGAGAACGCATTTTCGCGCTCTCCTCATTCCGGTAGGAAACCCTGTGTGACCGCCAGCCTCAATAGATCGACTGGTTGTAAAATATTCGGCCCAGAGTGCGCACACGCTCTAGGTATTTCAGGGCCAGGATCTTTGATCCTTTCTGATTACAGCATTGCTGAGGGGGTTTGGGAAACGTTGCCTAATTATTCTGTGTGCTTGGGCTGACCCCCCCACTACCCCCAATACACCCAGTGTTATTTCTTGGACTGCTTTGCAGATTGTGTGCCTTCACCATGGAAGGTTGGGTGAAATATCCTGATGAGGAATACAATGATGGGGAGGAAATTATGGATGGACAGCAGGAGGCTGTCCTTGAAGACAATATTGTCGAAGCATTGGATGCCTCGGTCCAGGCTTCAGTAAATAAAGCTATGGAGACGAAAGTCCCACAGACTGTGCAGCAGGCACTTGCGGAGGCACTACGACCCATTCGAAAGCAACTGGAAGGTTTTGCTAAACGTCACGGTTATGGGGATAAGAAGAAGAAGAAGCAGGCAGCCACTTCTTCTGCGGCGGACTCAGCAGACGCAATTCAATGGCTGCACGCTCAATCATTGGCTTCTCTGCCGCCGAAAGAGTCATATAGTTCCCAGTATATGGGTGGCAAGGCCAAGGCTAAACGCCCTATCCCTGTGGACACTGACACTACCACTACTAACACGGACACGGGGACCGATACGGATACATCGGAGGAACTCCCTCCTCCCCCGAAGAAAGCCAGAGTTGATCCTAAGCCGGCTGAGGACAGGATCAGGACATTTAATTTTGACCCTTCAGAGATAGTCCACCCCCGATCTTCGGATTGGATCCCGCCACCGGCGGTCTCTGAGTATTTGCACGAGAATCTACGAAAGGGCTTTGGTAGAGAAGTTCGAAACCGCTTGCGGTCAGAATGTCCACGCCCTGAGCTCCCGGACGGAGTGGCAGACACTCCCGAGATTGACGCAAGTATGGTTACCTTCATGAGGAAATTCTCCAAGGACCCCAAAAGGGGATTAGACAGGGCTTGGCGGGGCTGCCAAGACAAAATGTTAGACGTTATGGGGCCCCTGGCAAAAATCTTGGAAATGGCCTTGAAGGCCAAAGAAGGTCAAGGGACAGTGAACCCGGATATCCTGGCGGGCTGGGCTCAGCGCGCCATTTGCCTGATTGGCAACGCCAACTGCGCAATCTCCTCGGAGAGGCGCAAATCTCTATTGCTCCGGATGGACAGCAATTTGACGGAGCTGGCAGACGCGGAGCCGGGACCTCTGGCCGGAGGTTTCCTTTTTGGAGATAGGTTTGTAAAGGACGTCACAAAGTACGTTGGTACTTTTACTGCCCTGGACAAAGCCCAAAGTGGAATAAAGAGAGCCCTTACACAAGGGGTTTTCACCAGGGCCGGACGAGGCGGGGGTCGCTCGTCAGGCCGAGGATACCAGCAAGGCCCCCAGCGTGGTGATTCTGGCCGCGGACGTGGGGAGTGGGACTCCACCCGTGGTGGCACCTTCTACCCGTCCAAGAGGAAATTCAACCGAGGACGTTTCCAGTCGGGAAACAATAGAGCCAGCTTCAAATCACACCAGAATACCGGTGAGTGCCACAGATGTTTCCCTTCTTCCATTGGGGGGGGCGCACGCAGCATTGCATGGCGCAGTGGCGGACTTTGACGCAGGATGCGTGGGTGTTGCAGACGGTTCAGGGGTTTCGCCTAGAGTTCTACTCCAGCCCAGCGCAGGCGTTTCCCCCTCCACCTCTCCTTTTTTCCCTACAAGAGCGCAGTTTTATAAGCGAGGAGGTGGAAGATTTGCTGAAGAAAGGGGCGATCTCTCGTTGCAGACAGGGTCCCCGTACTTTCCTCAGCAACGTCTTCCTTGTCCAGAAAAAAGGGGGCGGCAACAGGTTGGTGCTAAACCTCAGGGAGTTCAACCAATACTTGACGTACAACCATTTCAAGATGGAGGGTATTCACCTCCTGGCAGACTTGCTGCAAGAAGGGGATTGGTTCGTACGCCTAGACCTCAAGGATGCATATCTATCTATACCGATTTTTCCACCTCATCGCAGGTTTCTACAATTCATGTGGGAGAACCAGTGTTACGAATACTCGGCTCTTCCCTTCGGTCTTTCCTCGGCTCCATGGTGCTTTACCAAGGTGATGAAGCCGGTGGTAGCATTCCTCAGGGAACGGGGAATAAGACTAATTATATACCTAGACGACATCTTGATCATGGCGCAGGACCAAGTCAGTCTTTCACGACATCTGACCATGACTACAGCCTTGCTGCAAAGTTTAGGGTTTGTGATCAATCTGAAGAAATCGGTGATGTCTCCGACACAAATGATAGATTTCTTGGGATTCATGATCGATTCCCAGACCTCGCAACTACGTCTGCCTCAGGCCAAATTGCGGGACTTGAAACAGGAAATAAGGAAGTTGCTAGACAGACAAGTGGTGACCCTCAGGACGTTGGCCAGAGTTGTGGGTATACTGGCATCGTCCATTCAGGCCATATGTCCGGGGCCGTTGCACTACAGAGCACTCCAACGACTCAAGATCCAACACCTACAAAGAGGCCTTTCTTATACCGATTCGGTCCCTCTGTCGGAAGAGGTACGGACAGAACTACAGTGGTGGCTCAGTCACGTAGACGCATGGAACGACAGGGCGATCTTTGGATCCCAGCCAGAGGTAGTAATCGAGTCCGACGCCAGCCAGTGGGGCTGGGGCGCGCGCTGTGGAGAGGTTTCTACAGGCGGCAGATGGTCGGCTCAAGAGCTCGAGATGCACATCAACTGTTTGGAACTGCTGGCGGGGTCGTTCGCGATTCGCACGTTATCCCCGAAGCAGACATCCTGTTGCATCCTCCTCCGCCTGGACAATGTGTCGGCGGTGAGGTATATCAACAAGTTGGGCGGCACGAGGTCATCCATGCTTGTTCAGATAGCCAAGGATTTTGGCACTATTGTCTACAGAATCAAATATCGGTGATAGCGGAATATATTCCGGGCCAGGCCAATCAGGTAGCGGACTGGAATTCCAGGCACTTGAGGGATTACAGCGATTGGAAGCTGTTCCCTCGTGTCTTCCATTGGCTGCAGGAGACGTGGGGACCGTTTCAGACGGACCTGTTTGCCTCCAGGCTGACTTTTCAGATTCCCCGGTTCTTCAGCTGGAGACCGGATCCATTGGCAGCGGCGACGGATGCCTTTCTTCAGGATTGGTCTCGGGGGACCCAATATGCCTTTCCCCCGTTCTTATTGATCCCCAGGGTGATGACGCAAGTGATCAAACAGAGAGTGGAAATTGTCATGGTGACGCCGTGGTGGACGTCACAAGCGTGGTTTCCCAAGCTCCTTCAGTGGAGCTGCGACAGTCCGAGGATGCTCCCGGACTCGAGTTGGTTATTGCAGGGCCCTCAACAGGAACAACACCCGTTACTAGTGGAGGGCTGGATGTCGCTGATGGCATGGAGGCTTTCAGGCAACAGTGGCAGTTGCCAGGCATTTCGGGACAGGCTGCCGAGCTCATCAAGCAGGCATGGGCACCTTCCACCAGGAAGCGTTATTCCTCGGCCTGGAAAGGCTGGGTGGATTGGTGCTTGGGACGACACCTGGATCCCGTGGGGGCAGAGTTGTCCCACGTTGTGAACTTTCTAACCGAAAAGGCGGGGGTCGGCCTGGCGTACAGGTCGGTGAACAACTTCCGTTCAGCAATTTCGGCAGGTCATAAGCAGATTGACGGGAAACCGGTAGGTATGCACCCAATGGTATGCAAACTCCTAAAGGGCGTCAGGGTCGCCAACCCGCCCAAACCCAAGTATACTGGGTTATGGGATGTATCATTGGTTCTGGATTTATTCAACAAATGGCCGGTCAATAATCTTCTTTCTAGAAAGCAATTGTCGGCAAAGCTAGCTATGTTGCTGTGCTTATCAACTTGCAGGCGGACTTCGGATGTGAGAGCGCTCGACGTTACAGGTAGAGTGTTTTCCCCAGAAGGGGTTTCTTTTCATATTACAGGTCGCACAAAAACTTTATCGAGACATATTTCATACAATGCTTTTCCTGCAAATGAAAAATTATGTGTGGTTCAATGCTTAAAATGTTACGAGGACTGTACTAAGGCCTTGCGGCTGCAGGGTTGTAATCAATTGTTAATTGCTGTTAAAAAACCCTTTAAGCCGGGGGTGGCAGCCACAATAGCGAGATGGCTTCGTGATGTGATGAAAGAAGCTGGTGTAGATACGCAACTTTTTGGTGCTCATTCTGTGAGAGGCGCTATGGCGTCCAAATCATATGGTTTAGGTTCCAGTATTCAAGATATCATGCGTTGTGCAGATTGGTCGTCTGAATCGACATTTAAAACCTTTTATTATAAGCCGGTGGGTGACATTACTTCTGTTGTGTTTACTCAGCGTTAAACCAAGCATAATCTGAAGCCTCCGGTCCTGTAATAGAATCAAAAATTTGCTAGCATTCGCGACAAGAATTTTCAATTCTATTAAGGACACGGAGGCGAGGATTATCCCACCCGGCGTAATGTATTGTATATCAAACGCTTACCCACCCAATTTTTCAGTGATTACGGTGGTGTTATTTCCTTTATTTCAGGAGCTGAGAAAAAGTCGGACTGACAGACGCCTGACGTCGAGATGACAATCTGAAGTTCTTCTTCCACGTTGGAGGATTTGTTTGGTTCGCGTTATGGACTGATTGTTTGGTTCGTTATGGACTTATCGCCTCAAAGAAAGAGGAAGTGATGTGCACGCAAGGGGTTCTTATGGACTGTGGGGGCGTGCCTATACCATGGTGTTCATGGGAAATGTAGTATTTTATTGTTTACTTGAGAAAATAATATATTTTCATTGGCTGCTGTGTTGATGCAGTAAAGTTTGAGAAGCATAATCCTCGCCTCCGTGTCCTTAATAGAATTGAAAATTCTTGTCGCGAATGCTAGCAAATTTTTGATCCTGGCAGCGCCAGGGCATGGCTATTCTTCGCCCGTAGCACGCCCATTAGGAGCCCAAAGGGCTCCTAATGGGCATGCGCAAACAGGTCAAAACAGGTCAAAACACAAGTGCGCATGCGTGGGCACGGTGCCCTCCGTCCCTACTCATGCGCACTTTTGTTGTGCTGATACCTGTTGCCCCCCACTGGTCTGACAATCATGTTAGTCAACATGACGTGGACCGGGCGGTCCGGCGTCATGTTGACTGACATGATTGTCAGTTCAACCTCGGCTTCTTTAAACTTAAGTAAACTGAGAGTTTACTTAAGTTCAAAGACGCCGAGGGAGCTGCGGGCGGGGGGGCTACGCCCCCACGCCCCAATGGACGCACCGCGCCTGTAGGAGACTGCATTTCTGTTGTGGCGAGCGTGGGCCGGTAGCGGGGGAGGTGCTGTGTTTGGTGGCAGGGTCAATTTTTGGGGACCCACTACAAATTGCCTTTGGGCTTGAGGCCTGTTTCTGTCACTCTGCTAAATTTATTGTGCCTCGCACGTGGGACACGCTGCACCGTATTCACTACATCCACCTTTCCCAGGCAGTCTCATGTCTCGTCTGAGCATGCACATATAAACAGCATCTTGGTAATGAGCCGGCTCTGAGGGCTGCGAACAAAAATATCACTGAGCATGCTTCCTCACTCCCAAATCAGATTCCGGGTCTACAGAATGCACTGTGCAGTATGTCACTGTGTTACTTTTAGGGTGGTTTTGGATTAAGATTCGCTGCTTTCAGGGCTCTTTTCGTGTCTGTCTGTCTGTCTGCTTGCCGTGTGTATCTGGGCTGCTTATTAGGAGCTAGGGAGTTGTGCCGTGTTTCCCTTGCTTCTTTTCGTCTCTATCTTCCTGGACTGATCTTCAACAGGGGATAGTGCGGTGAACGCGGATTCTTTTCTCTCATCGGTTTTCATAGTGAGAGGGTAACCATAACCTTTTTTGCCTGTTTCTGTCTCTGTCTCCCTCTGTCAAAAATTGCGCTTGGGGACTGTGTGTATGTGCCTTGTCTGTCCCCCAAACTCTGCACAGTCGCATACATTCGAGAAGAAAATCTTTCATCTGGAATATTACATTGAAAATCAGGGAAGGAAGATCCAAGCGGGATTCAGAGGAGGTAAGCACCAATTGTTGTTGTATGTGTTTTTAGTTTTTAGCTGTGTAAGAATTTATTTCCTCGATGCCATGGACTTTATAATCCTAGCTCTTTTCTGGTTTTATAATTGTGACAAATGCCTTGATGAATTGACTTACATTTGTCGTCCTCCTTAACCTATTTTCTGAATTCCAATGGTTATACTTAACTGCTCAGATAAAGATTTTTTACCTACATTGTGCTTGCTCTCATCCCCATCCTTGTGGGCGATCTTACTTTGATCCATCGGTTACATGCTGTATGTGCATATCCACACAAGCCCCAGACATGATGCACAAACTCGCAATTAACATTGGCATGGCCTGTCTGTACCCGTCATTTAGCTCATGTGAGGGGGTGACCCAGTGCCTTGAGACCCTGACCGGTGCGTAGTTGTGCTTTACCAACTCCTGATGGATTGATATGTCTCTGCCACTTCTATCATTCATACACTCACCCTCTTTGTACGGTGCTCATGCTGGAGATGCAGGGTCGAAGAGTTCTGTGTGCCCTATACACCTAGCCCAAATAAAGTCTCCGTGCACAGCAGTTCCGTTTTTAAGCTGAGAATGTTCACAGCCCTGGAAGATGTTCTCTGGCCCCTCACTGCAGTCTTCCCCTCGCCTTAAATGCACATCTTCTGTGATGTCATTCAGTTTGAACTGTTATGGTGCTTGCCTGCTAGAAATGGTTTGTCCATGCTCCTAGTGCATGTGTTCGCTGCCAGGGAATGCTTGTGCTCACCTGCAAGGGATGTCCTGTCCACTCTTCTGATCTATGAGCCCTGCTGCAACAGATTGTTTAGTTGTACAAAAAATGGATATATTCATTTGCAGTGGATGGTTAGTGTGTTTTTAAACCCTTCATGGTGTGGCATATCTGCTGATCTTGCTTGGTGCTCACCTGCATTATTGCCTATGCAGGGTGGCTGCATTGTTTCTTACCCTTGCTACAGGCAGTCTGTCTGAGTCAAGCATGATGTTTGCACAGCCATGAGTTTTCTACTCGTGTTATAATTTGGGAAGCACGCATTGGTTTACCACATCCTGAGTGCTTGCTTGCATTAGCCTCTCTCTTACCTCACCTACTGGCCTTCTATGTCTCTCTATTTATTGATGTCCTCTTTCCCTCACGTTTTCCCATTATTTTATTTCTTTCTCTCTACAATGCTTTCTCTGCCTCTTCTGCTCCATCTATCACTCCCTTTGCTTTCATCTCTCTTTCTATCCCCTTCACTGTTTCCGTTCACTCTCTCTGCTTCCAATGTCTCGCTCGTTTAATACACCTGTCTTACCTCTGTCTCTCTCTCCCTATTTCACCATTCTCTACTTCTCCCTCGCTCTTCCTATGTATGAGCCTCATCTCTTTACCTCATCTGCACCTCTTTTCTCTCTACTTCAATGCAATAGCTCTCGCATTTGCGAGAGATTAAGCTATTGGCATTGTAAATGACAATGCCATTTATTTATCTGTTTTCAAAAACAAAACATAAATAAAAATGTTGTCATTTACAATGCCAATAGCTCTAACTTTTCAAAAGGCGAGACCGTTGCATTGTAAATGCTTGTTTCTATAAACCAACCCTGGACCGAAATACTTTTGTTATCCCCCTCACACCATGCATAACAGGTTCTCTGCTCTGTCTAGCTTAGAAACGCTGGATTGACTGTCTTCCCGTTGACCACCTGCTGCATCGGTTATCAATGGACTCTCCCCAGACCCTCTCGTCGATGCTACCCCTGAACCAGACGATTCAAATCTACATGTGCTTAGTTGGGATCGTTGCAGGGCTAGCCTCTAAGCTACACTCTAAAGACGAGGTCAATATAGTCCAAAAATACGACATCCTAATGTTCCAAGAAACATGTTGTACGAAGGAACTATTCATAAAAGGCTTTGTAAGCCTTACCACTACTGTACCTAGCCCTAAAGCAGGCCGTCCGTCAGGTGGACTCTCAACCTGGATCAATATCCTCGCAGGCGGGAGCATAAAGTCTCTTGTGACAAAGAACGATAACTTCCAAGCAATGATTTACACACGAGGGGCGTCAATTTGTTTTATCATCTTTTATAATAACTATTTTGTAACATTACCTAATATGAATTTATTAATTTGTTTGAATTTATTGTTAATTTCCAAAATCAGAAGGTGTATGACAAATTGGCTGGATTTTGTCTGGGTGGTGATTTTAACGCTAGACTTCCTAAGTACAACGGGTCAACTCCTATTTCCTTGGCCTCTGATCCTCCATGTAAAAGAGCGATGGAACTTATATATCACCTATCAATTTGCAATTTAATTAACGTGATGCAAATAGCTGACGTACATCAAAACAAAAATTGCCTAATACCCACTTATAGGGGTTGTGGCTGTTTCTCTACAATCGATTACCTTTTCATATCAGCCTCATTGGAGGACCTTTTAGTAAAGGCAGAGGTCTTGTGTACCACGCAGGGCGACCATAATCCAATTTTAACAACAATCAGATTCTCTCCCAGACCCAGTCTCGTTAAAGAGCACGGGGCAAATAATTTAGTGGCCTCAACTGACAAAATAAGAGTAATTTGGAAGGGCATTGATAATAAAGCTCTATTTGCCAATATGATAAAATGACACCCACTGCTCATTGAAACTTGTTTTCACAATTAGTGATCCTAACCTAGAGATTATTGAGGCATTAAGTAGCCTATGCGCTGGTATCAAACAAATGATCTCTTGACCAGCGTTAAACACCAGTGAGAAACCTAGATGGTTCAATAGTACCTGCTCGCGAGCAAATAGAGAACTGCGTGTAGCATCAGTGGCTACATCCAGGGATGTAACTCTCGTTAGATTATTACGATCTCGTTACAAAGAAGCAGCCAGGCTAAGAAAAGACGAGCTTTTAAAAGAACGTTGGGTCAACCTAGCCTGTGCCGCTACACTTAATGACGGAAACCGTTTCTGGGAAGCAGTTAAAACTATGAGATCCTTGGGCCTCACCCTTACTCCCCTAAGCTGCAACATAACCAGTGAAGCAAGGGAAGCACATTTTGCTAGGATTTACACAGCCCTGCCCAAGACTATGAACACGTCAATTAGTCCTTCTGTCACTAGGGTTTTTATATCTGTGTCAGAAGTTGAGGATGCCACACACCAAAGCGTAGGCAATAAATCCCCAGGGCCGGACGGGCTTTCTTTTGATCTTATTAAACATGAACCGGACTTCTGGGCAACCCTTTTATGTAATGTTTTTAACAACTTAACAAACACCTTTATTCCAAGCACCTTGTCTACGAGCATTATCGTGCCTATTTTTAAAAAAGGAGATTGATCTAATCCTAGCTGCTATAGACCGATCTCTCTGATTGACAACACCTTAAAAATCCTAGGGAGGGTCGTGTTTAACAAAATTAGGACATGGTCCGAAAAGGAACAAATTCGAAATCGGTGCCAGCTGGGTTTTAGAAGCAAACTGGGAACAATCGAACAGTGTCTTAATTTAAATCTTATTATTGGCAAGTATACGATAGCACAGAAGTCACCTATTTATTTGGTCTTCATGGAGCTTACCTCCGCGTTCGATTTTTGTCAACCGGTCACGCGTGTGGTCGGTCCTTTTAAACTACGAGTTGGACGAGACTCTGGTTTACTTTTTGGCGCATTTGCACAGGGACTTGAAGGCGCGGGTAAGGATCAGTAATGATGGGGAGGTCTCAGGGGACATCATTATTGTTAGAGGGGTCAGACAGGGATGTGTACTGGCCCCTCTCCGATTCATGCTTCACATAAACAAATTACATAATGCTCTTATATGCGGATGATGTGGTCCTTAAGGGCCGCACTCCGAATGCATTATGCACTTTAGTTGGGGGTTTCGTGTCCTTTATGGCAGACCTAGACCTCTGCACACATTTTTAGAAATCCTTTATAATGACTTGTGGACGCGTTCACCTGGGGTGTCAGTCGTTTTGCCAGCCGTGAGGGGAACGGCTTTCCTTTTGCTCACAGAAGCAGAGGGAGCAGACCGGAGAGCGAGGCATTCCGACGCCGTGAGGGGAACGGCTTTTGAAAACTACAGCCCCCAGGATCCCCTGCTCGGCGCAGGCCTACTGACGCGATAGCAGCGACGCCCTGCAGCACTAAAGCGCTCCCGCCCCACGCAACGCGGGACGGGCTCACCTGGGGTGTCAGTTGTTGCGGTCTCTTATAAGCCACTTAGATGGAGCCAAATGACTCGTGGAGTTCGCTCCCTATTTGGGTTTGAAAAGAAAGCCCTCACACACCGACCTGGTCAGTGTCATGCTTTATCATCGGGCCCCACCGAAGAGACCTAATGCCTCTTCGGTGTGCTGCGACGCCAGGAGACTGCGGAGCTGGTTGTGTGAAATGGGTGTGTTGTAAGGTTAGTCTAAAATTAAAAGTGTCTAAAGGGTATCTAAAAAAAGTTTATTAATGATCCCTAGGACACAAGTAAAAAGTTCTATGTGTCTGAATTTTAGTGCCAAAGGTAATGGATGGTTTAATTCAGATTTAACTTAGTCAACATGTTTCAGCCTTAGGGGTGGTTTTAATTTACCTAGGCATTCGTCAGGACAAAGATAAACCCCGGCGGTATGGACTCTCTAATCGTCCACCCTAACCTGGGGACGTGAAAGTGAAAAATTATTAAAAAAGGTGATAAAGTGCATAAAAATGGAAGAGCGAAATGCTCATTCCGAAAAATCACTCCTAGTTATGGAGTATATCAGCACCTGTGGAACAAAAATACAGACAGACACATAAGACAAACAAACAATTAGTTGTAGAGCTGTGCCATAACGTTTTTCTGTTCATGGTGCTCCAAATAAGTGGCAGCAAATGTGTTCCCATGCTAGCTACTAGAATTTATCACCATCCACAAACCCTCTGGGGATGATAACTCTAGTTCTGGGAAGTGAAGTGACAAGAAGTGATTAAAAAAGCCATGAGTGGCTTAATAGGGGTTAAAATCACACAGTGTAGGTGCTTCAGGGGATCAATGGACAAAGAGTCAGTGACCCCCAACAGTAAATTTCATATAAAATTACATATACTTCGTTTGTTAGTTAAAAGCTGATGTTGTGACAGCATAGAAAGAAAATAAATTGAAATTAAAGGCATTCTTTGAAGGAAAGACAGACCCTAATGAATCAATCAGGAAAGGTGACACCGGGCTGAGACCCAACTCAACATTCACCCCTCCTCCTTATACGGTACCAGCAGCCATCACTGCCTTTGAACAGGCAGTGTTCAAGGATCTGGAGGCTAGCCAGAACCCCAAAATATTTGGCAATTTCACGACTGCGGAATACAAGGCACTAGAAGTTCTACAAAATGACACTACAATAACCATCAAACCGGCCGATAAAGGCGGAGGAATTGTCATACAAAACACAAGTGACTACGAAAAAACTTGTGAAGATCTTCTAAGCGACAATAGGAACTATACTCCATTGATGACTGATCCCTCTACCGATTTGACTAAAAGGATCACCGCCTTAGTCAAACAGGCTGAAGAAAATGGACACCTCTCCAAAAATGAAGCGGAATTTCTGAACACCAATGATAACATCATTCCATATTTTTATACACTACCCAAGTTACACAAAAGCCGGTTACCACCACCAGGTCGTCCAATAGTATCCGGTATTGGATCACTCCTAGAGCCCCTTTCAAGGTTTTGTGACCAATTCTTAAAGCCACTTGTACAGGCAACTCCATCTTATCTAAAAGATACAAAGAGCCTATTACGTCTCCTTGCAGATATTACATTTGAGGTAAATTCAGTCACGCTAGTGACCTTGGATGTTGAAAGTTTATACACAAGCATCCCCCAGGACGATACCATCAAAGTCCTGGGTAAGGCGCTGGACTCAATCGAATGGGAATATCAAACACCAAAGAAATTCATTATTGATTGTGCAACAATAGCACTCAAAGAGAATTTCTTCTCCTTCAAGGATAAGTTGTTCCTCCAATGCTCAGGGACCTCTATGGGCAGTACTTTTGCCCCTAGTGTGGCTGGGCTATACGTGGCGGACTTTGAAGCCCAGCACATTCTGCCCCCAACTGCGGAATTCAGTTCATCAATGCTTTTATGGAAGCGTTACATTGACGACATCCTGCTGTTATGGACAGGCAGTGATAGTAACCTGGAGTCCTTTCTGACGTGGATCAACACCCTAGACCACAACCTGAGATTTACTAACACCACAAGTAAAACAGACATTGTCTTTCTTGACGTAATAATTTCGGTAACCGGCACATGTCTAACCACAAAAACTCATCACAAGCCAACAGCAAGGAACAATCTATTGGAATTCAGCAGCTTTCATCCCCGTCCCTTAAAAGAGAACCTTCCTTATGGGCAATACCTAAGGTTAAGGCGTAATTGCAGTACTATAACTGACTTTAAGGAACAAGCCTCTAGCCTAACTGAAAAACTAAAAGACAGGGGATATCCTTCCTCTATCCTTAGCAAAGGTTTCAAGAGAGCTAGAAATCAGCCGAGAGAAGTTCTGCTGGAAGAAAAAACCAACAACCAAGAACTGGTACCACTCACCTGTGTAACAACATTCAATGGGCTGTCAAACTATATGAAAAAAACTATAAACAAACATTGGAGTATCATTACATCAGCAAAAAAAGATTGGGAGAAACCTCTGTTTTCTTTTAAAAAAGGTCGGAGTCTAAGAGATGCTCTAGTTCACACTCGTCCGAAACAGAAGACTGATCCCCAGACATCCTCAGTCACAACAGCATGGGGCCTTCCTCCGATCACAGGACACTATCCGTGCTCAGACTGTAGCGTAAGCCACTTAACAGAGGCTTCAAAATCACTCTCACTGGAACAAGGGAAAATCTGGACACAAACTGCACATACAAACTGCAATTCGAACAATGTGGTGTACTTAATAACGTGTCCCTGCTCCTTACGCTACATCGGCATGACCACAAGAAAAGTGAAACAGCGCATTGGTGAGCACCGGAGTAATATACGATGCAAGAAAGCAACGACAAAACTTAGCCGACATTATTTGGAACACAATCATACCCCCAATGACATGAATTGGACAATAATTGAGAAAATTACTGGTACCACGAACATCTCCAGCAGACTTTTTGAGAAAGAACAGCGGTGGGTGTACCGTTTAGGTACCAACATCATTGGGCTCAATGATGATATTCCGTGGAATACAGTCCTAAACTGACACCCTACCACTAGTTCACGACAGTCCCCCGTAAAGCTAAATGAGAAATCCAGTAATAAGCTATCACTTGTGAGATTCGTCTGATAATGTAGCGCACAATCTATTTTCTACACAAGGAACTATCATTCTTGTGTTCCATATAGTTAATGGAATATAACACCCCCATTAGCATCTCAATATGCATATTTAACTAATGGACAGGCATAACAACGATGTCATTTCACCATGTATGAACCCACTTACTCTAATGCTATCATAGTCACTGATGCTATCAGAATAGTATTTCCTCAACATGGGAAATACATCTATGCTGTCACAACATCAGCTTTTAACTAACAAACGAAGTATATGCTGTTGTTTTAACTTACGGCAATTTGTGGGAATCTAGTCATAATATCTAAAGCCTTCCTAAAAATACACATTGCGCTCCATTTTTGTGTTTTTATATGCAAATTTCAACAAATAGGGAGGCATAGTAAAACTTACTTACACTCATGATGTTAATTCATTGTTTTTCAATCAGCTAAGAAGTAATCGATCATGTTTCCGACCAGTGTTTACATTTGCGAATTTAACTTACTGATTGGCCAACAGATTCAAGCCTCCATCTGGAGACACTTTGTGCAGCTCTCAATAGAAAGCAGCGCATTCAAGCCTCGCTTCCGCCCAACCCCGCCCACGGGGAAGAGCACCCTGGCCTCGCACCGGTGTAGCCACGCCCACCCGGAAGAGCGCGGACACCGTTACACAGGCTTTTAAACGGACTCACCGGCCCCGCTCTCCATCGTCGGGGTCCGGTGAGGAAGTACTAGGTGTAAAAGAGGGCTGCGAGTGCTGAGGGCGTGAGTAATACTGCAATGGCGATCGGACAGAAACCACGCAATTGAGCTAAGTCGAAACCGATTTTTGAGTATTTCTAGCCTACTTTCTTTGTCTTTAGGATGTGCCAGGGACACTCCAACCCCCCTCCTGAGACCCATGGTGCAGATAGTGCCATACTTTAAAGTGAGATATGTAATTTTATATGAAATTTACTGTTGGGGGTCACTGACTCTTTGTCCATTGATCCCCTGAAGCACCTACACTGTGTGATTTTAACCCCTATTAAGCCACTCATGGCTTTTTTAATCACTTCTTGTCACTTCACTTCCCAGAACTAGAGTTATCATCCCCAGAGGGTTTGTGGATGGTGATAAATTCTAGTAGCTAGCATGGGAACACATTTGCTGCCACTTATTTGGAGCACCATGAACAGAAAAACGTTATGGCACAGCTCTACAACTAATTGTTTGTTTGTCTTATGTGTCTGTCTGTATTTTTGTTCCACAGGTGCTGATATACTCCATAACTAGGAGTGATTTTTCGGAATGAGCATTTCGCTCTTCCATTTTTATGCACTTTATAACCTTTTTTAATAATTTTTCACTTTCACGTCCCCAGGTTAGGGTGGACGATTAGAGAGTCCATACCGCCGGGGTTTATCTTTGTCCTGACGAATGCCTAGGTACATTAAAACCACCCCTAAGGCTGAAACATGTTGACTAAGTTAAATCTGAATTAAACCATCCATTACCTTTGGCACTTAAATTCAGACACATAGAACTTTTTACTTGTGTCCTAGGGATCATTAATAAACTTTTTTTAGATACCCTTTAGACACTTTTAATTTTAGACTAACCTTACAACACACCCATTTCACAGAACCAGCTCCGCAGTCTCCTGGCGTCGCAGCACACCGAAGAGGCATTAGGTCTCTTCGGTGGGGCCCGATGATGAAGCATGACACTGACCAGGTCGGTTTGTGAGGGCTTTCTTTTCAAACCCAAATAGGGTGCGAACTCCACGAGTCGTTTGGCTCCATCTAAGTTGCTTATAAGAGACCTCAGCCTCTCTTCTTTTGTTTATTGGTTATATAACTGGGGATTAAGAGAGTGTTCTTGTACTTCCCTATCTCTCCCATTGTTACTCTGTGTCAGTTGATAATACGGTTAATTCTCCACACAGTTTATTAGTCTCGCCATCTGTGGCAATTCCATGTGCCCAGAGGGTGAGCAATGCTGATTCTGTGAACACCAAAGCTGGGAAAAAGGCATCTACCAGAAAGAAAAAGGGGGTTAGTCTTAGAAAACCTAGGTCCAAGAAGTGCAAAACGATCCCTGCGCCGAATGTAGTAACAAATGTGGTAGGGGAGGAAGTTGGGCATGTTATGCAATTGCAAGTACCCCCTATCTGGGTGTCCCAACTTATTGTAGACTTACAGTCCCACTTCAAGCAAGTGGTTAACATCCAAATGAAACTAATAGTGAGTAGGTTGGACAAAATAGTAACCCTAGTGAAAACCAGGGGGTGGGCTCAGGGTGGCACTCTACCTCCTACTACTGTAGCCAATTACAAAGGCCCAAGACTACTGTAGGGAATGAGCACAGCAGACCCCCCATCGTGCAAACCACCACTGCCATGGATTTACCATTATCCACATCTATCCAACAACCAAGTACCGGCGGTTTTCCCAACAGAAGTACCCCGTGTATAGGGAAAATAATCACTGTCCCGTCTATCACCACTGCACAAGTGCTCAATAGCGGTGCCCCATCTAGAAGCACTCCCAGTATAGGTAAGGCGCCCACTGCCCCGCTAACTACTAATATACAAGCCCCAACCCACAAGCAAACTACCCCTGAAGCTCCACCTCTGGGTCACCCAAAAGGGTTATCCCCTAAGGCGACTATTAACCAACCACCTAGTATAAACTTACCCCCCTGAGGCAGCCCCATATGTGGTTATACCTGCGGGAGTGCCAGAACTGAAGCCAGAACATACTGAATCTCATGAAGTACTAAGGAACAAGACTATGTTCTGGCTAAATAAGCATAGGCCGCTGCCAGGGAACGAACCGGGGGAAATCTTGCATGTGCGGAGAGTGAGTTGGCTGGGGCGCAGGAAAAAGGATATTATTGGTAATTGTGTGGTGGTCAATTTTAGAGACTGTAGATTAGTCAACCACATCTTAGGAGGTGAACTGGTAACCCACCCAAGCAATATAATACCCCTGCCCTTGGGTTACTTTTACTGGAGGGGAACCCCGAGTTATAATCAAGGCCCCGCGTACACAGGAAGAAGGGATACCCCTGACGATGGGATGGGACCACGCCCTTTAATGCCCAGTGCCCCCTTAGATAACCCGGGTGCATTGAGTTTAAGAAACAGTTTTGAACCCTTGATGTTTTTAGAGGGACTGGATTGACTAATGCCCATCAGAGGTCACTCCAAGAAGGTTCTAGGGGAAGAGGGAGGTCCTACCATCAACCATCAGACCCCACCCCTATCGCCCCTACCTAGCACTGACTGAGTCCTCCAGGGTTGAAGATGATTTGGGTTGGGGCTTACAGTCTACGCACAAGAATGATTCCCGGGATTTACGAACAATGGTAGAAGTGCCCCCAATAACTGAGCCCCCCTGTCCACACTAGCGTCCTAGGACCCCCGCTTGGGTCTTTGCCTGTGACACTAGGGAGTGAGGACGTATTGGAAGTAGATAATCCTCTTCGTCATCTCACAGAACAAATACCGTACCAGGGTTTGGAAGACCCACTGTTGATCTAAATGGTGAGAGACCAACTGTTAATATCTCTGTTACACCGCAGCCCACAGAAAGTTACATGCAAGGTGGGCTCAAATTAGTATCCTGGAACATAGCCGGTTTGTCAGCCAAGTTTGATAACCAAGAACGGAGGCAATACATCACAAGGTTCCAGATAATTAGTTTGCAGGAGACTTGGTCAGTAGATTGTAGTCCCTTCTATCTAGCTGGGTATAAACGTTTCTCTGTGCCCGCTCAGAAATCAGGGTCATGGAGAGCCATGGGTGGACTTTCCATATTTGTTGATTTACACATGGAGGGAGTGTGGACTAACTTAAATTGGATCTCTAACAATATGCAGGCGCTTGGGTTCGCTAGAAACGGGCTGAACATGATACTGATCAATCTGTATAATGCTGCCGTAACTAAGGGAAAAGAATCAATAATCCAAGAAGTAGACAACAACCTTAGTATTGAGTTAGTTAGGAGGAAGGGGGCAGTGGCCCCATTTGTAGTATTAGCCGGCGATTTTAACTGCCACTTATGCCCGACTTTATTTCCCCCTAATGAAGAATGGTCTAGCTGCCCGATTGAGGAAGGTCCGCATCTCGAGCACACAAATGAAGACTTGGAAATAGGCGATACATTAAAAAGCCATACCCTAGAACATACTATCGATTTGGTCACTATTGGTAGGGATGGCGCTGTCACTCCAACCTTTAAAGGTAGGGGATGTAGCTCGTACATAGACTTCATCATGGTATCAAGTTTATTCAAGGACTGGTTAATAAGGGTTGAGATCGGGTGGAACACATTTAGTGACCATAACCCCCTAGTACTCGAGATAAGGAATTTGCCCCTTAGGAAAGTTAGGAGGGGAGAGATGGAAAGCAGTATCGAGAAGGTAACGGACCAGGGAAGACGTCTGAGATGGTCTAAAGTTAATGGGGAGGCCTTCTATAAAACCCTAATGGAAACTAGGAAAGAACCTATCGGGGAGTGTCTAGACCTGTCGGTGGAGGGGCCGTCTCTTGTGAGGGCATTCGAGGAAGTGGCCCACCTGATAGACGGCCTGTTAAAGTCCACCACTCCTGGGAGGGTACACACTCTCCCGAGATGGTTCGATAAAGACTGTTCCCAAGCACAGAGGGATTTGAAAATCAGCCTCAAAAGCCATCCCCGGGACAAGATCAGAACTGCACAGTGTAGGAGCGCCTATAAAAAGGCGAGTAAAATCAGGAAGACCTCCCTTCAACTCCAAGCCTGAGAAGACTTAAGGGATGCAGCAGAGAGAAGAGACATGACTGCTTTCTGGAAAACAATAAATAAACCGTGTTTCCAAGACAATAACACCCCAGAAATTGGCACTACGATCTTGCCCGAACAATGGTACAACCACTTTAAAGGCTTGTACAATCACTCAGAGGAGAACAATTCTAATACAGGGGGGGGGTGGTCAGTGGGTTTCCTCTGTAGAATTTTCTCTGGGAGAAATTACAGTGGCCATCCAGGGCCTATCACGAAACAAATCTCCGGGCCCAGACGGCATACCACCGGACCTTTTCCTTAGTAATGTGGAGTTATGGGCTCCTATTCTTACAAGGGTGATAAACGTGCCTGTTGCAACTGGCCTACCGCGATCATGGTCGTCTGCTACAATAATCCCTATTTTCAAGAAGGGGAACAGGGACAAACCCCAGTGCTACCGACCTATCTCATTGATAGATGTGACGGCCAAAATTCTGGGCAGAGTGATCTTAATGCGCCTTACAGACTGGGCGGAAGACAATCGAATTATTACTGACGTCCAGTACGGATTTAGATCAGGGAGATCAACGACAGACCAGTGTTTGAACCTCTATCTGTTGGTGGCCAAGTACACTATAGCCAGTAACGAAGCGGTATACTTAGGGTTCATGGACCTTACCGCAGCTTTTGACCACGTAAACAGAGAAAAGTTATGGACCCTGATGATTAGGCTAGGAGTAGATCAGGGTCTGGTAAACATCCTGAGAGCATTGCATGGGAATACCTCTGCCAATGTGCGGTTTAATCTGGAAGAGGGCACTACAGAATATTTTCCCTGCAATAGTGGGGTTAGACAGGGATGCATCCTGGCCCCCTTTTTGTTCACGCTATATATAAATAACTTAGACCAGGCATTAAGTAAACTAAAGGTGGATTCCCCAAGAGTAGGTACTCGACCCGTTCCGGTGCTGTTGTACGCGGATGACGCGGTACTGCTAGCCCGCACCCCCAAGGGACTTCAGTGTCTGATAGACGGGTTTGTTAGGTTTATGGACACCCTAGATTTATCAGCCAATCTTTCTAAGTCCTTTGTTATGTTGGCTGGTACTAAACCATGTAAGAAGTTCACCTATAAGATAGGTGCAGACAAAATAGGACAGGTACAAACCTTTACTTATCTTGGCCTGTTATTTGATGGTTTGTTAAATTTAAAACATTAATTGGTGAGCGATGTTCCACATTAGTGGCCTCGACTGGGGCCATAATGAACTATGGGCGGAGGCTGGGGAGGTGGTCACCAGAACAAATTATGAATTTGTATAGCTCAGTATGTGGCTCTAAAGCGACCTATGGGTCCGAAGTTTTGGGTTTTGTCAACATACATCAACTACAGGTGGAGGAGAACAAATATTTGAGGAAGGTACTCCAAACCCCAAAAAGTACTTTGGGCCTGGTCGTTCACACATGAGGAACTGGGCAGGCCCTATATTGAGGACCTGGTTAAGGTTAGACACCTAATGGCCTCGCTAAAGATCAGGACAAATGTTGAGGCTGAACTGAGTAGGCAAATTATTAGAGACTGTCTGGGTAGGGACAAGGGAATGAGAATCCCATGGCTAATGTACGTAAAAAATTCCTTTGAAAGAATTGGCTGTGAGGATCTCTTTACAAACCGAGTGGAAATCGTCCCCCAAGACAAATCCAGAGTTAAGCGAATATTCCTGGAGGAGGTAGCCTCACGTAGGGCAGCATTGGAAGGAGGCAAACCCACAGTCTGCGCGCATAGCCTGGTCCAAACAGGGGAGGGCATGGAACCTTATCTCGCTCTTATGCCTAACGCACAGGACAGATTTCTAATCACCAGTTTTAGGCTCAACCTTTTACTCCACCTACTGGCTGACCCACCAGGTTTTACTCTAACTGTTGAGCAGAAGGGTGCCTGCGGCTGCGACAATCGGCAGGACTCCCTTCATTTTGTATTATTATGTCCATTTTATGTATTACCTAGGCGTAGATTTTTAGTAGGTATTTTGAAACAGGCCAAGTTTCGACAAGCTAAGGTTGCTCTACTATTCTTGCAAAGGGCTTATCACCCCCTCTCGCTGACTTTGTTATGAATTTTATCAAGGTTGCTTTAAGGCTGAGGAACACAAGAAGGTTGTGCTGACTGAATTTCGTGCTTTCTTACTTTATTCTGCAGTGGGCATGTGATGTTTATGAATTGTATTTGTTATGGTGCCTTTTTAATTGTGTAAATATGAACTTTTATGGTGTTTTTTAAAATACCGAATAAAGGATTATTGATTGATTGACTGACTTGTGGCACAAAAAAACACTGCATCAATTCAGTAACCTCAGGTCATGAACGCCTACTACGCACCTGCACTTTTCCCTATTTGAGTTTAGTATTTTCTGACACTGGATCTTGGGCACCCCATGCTGCCCATAGTAGAAGTAAGTTTTTAAAAGCAACTAACTCTATTCTAAGTCTCCCTCAACCAAAACCGGCAGAGGTAGTTTTACCCTTATTGAAGATCTACAAACCGCAGTGTATCCCCACCGCCACATATGGCACTGAAGTCTTTGGTTTTATAAATTGCAGTGGGATCTAAAGAGAGGAAAATAGATTTTGCAGGAAATTTCTAGGGGCGCAACTTTCCTCCCCGAATTATGTAGGTCATAAGGAACTCAAATTGTATTATATAGACGATTTTATCAGGTCACGCCCAGCTTTATTTTGGCTAAAAATCTGGCTAACCCATCAGCAACTTTAACAAGGGAGATCATTGTAGACTGCCTTAATTGCGACAAGGGAGGATCCATACCCTGGCTTTTCGCTGTTAGAAAAAGCCTAACCAGCGTGAACCTTGAACATATCTTCTTAAACCCATTAGCACTAGAGGATATGAATAAAAGAGTCCTCATGGGAGCATTGTATGAATCTTATAACATCGAAAGACATGCCACAGAGCGCCTGAAATCTTCAGTCGCTAGGTATATGTCCCTACTGGAGTTAAATAGCCTTCAAACGCATATGCCATCTAAATACCTTCTGAAGAGTATTGGACGTTGGGGGAGGAACCTGATTTTTCGCCTTAGGGATGGCACTTTAAAATACTCACTTTGCTTCCCTTTGGGATTTAACATCAATCTTGAGCAAATGCCCTGCCCGTGTGGCACCGGCAGCAATCAAACGGTAGTCATTTTTTTTTTTCTGTAACTTTTACGGAGAGTACACAAAACAATACTTGATTCCGTATTTTAAGGCATTTGCTAATATTGATTACAGAACAGCGCACCTTGAGATACTTAGACTTGAAAGTGACGATCTGATTTTCGTGTCTACTCGTTTTTGAGAGCGGCAGTCCGCTCACGTATTTCTGTGAGCAATCTTGAATGTATCAAGGGCACTCGAACACATAGCATTGTTCTTTTGTATTCAGTTACTTCTATCATCTTAGTTGAATACCAATTAAAGCGCTACTTGTAGGCCGGATAATCTTAAAAGCCTAAAAATGTAATTGCACTTAAGCTATGCTGCTAATATTATTAATAACCAATTGCACTTCATTTCAAAATGATGTTGCTGCTACATGTCTGTCCATCTCCCTTTTAATGTGCTAACATTTTAACGCTGTTATCTGCTTATCAACTTGAAAATTTAAATTATGATAGTTTTGTCTTATATTATGACCTTTTTAATGTTGTACACAATTGTAGTCTTTTTATATCGAAGTTCCTTTTAACCAAAGCTTCTATGTCCCGTGCTTTTTAACAAAGAATTGTATTACTGTTGATGGTGTTTGAACTGTGCTTTTATGGATATTTGTATCCGAATAAAGAAAATTGAATTGAATTGAACACACAGGCTCCTGATCTAAGCTGCAGTGTGACATACCTCACCTGATAACTCACAGCCTCTTATCTTAGAATAGGACAAGATGTCTAACCAATTTCCTCACTCATCTTCTACAGAAATCGCTGAATTACCTTCAGAAACATTGATTTATCTGGTAATTCTGCATTTTGTAACAGAATGCACATACATTATTTATGATTTTGAACGGGCAAACACATTCATTGTGCTGGCAGGACAGGGGCAGTCCACACTCCCCAAATCTTGTGTCTTCCATCCCAAAGGGCTGAAACTTCATGGCACCACTTCTTTTACATAATCTTTTGACTTCAGCCTGTATCTGGATGTTTGACTGTATCTGCCTAAGGGCGTTCTCTTCCTTGCACTCGCTCCATGGATCGAGCGCCCTGCCCCCAGTAGGTTCTCTTCCTTGCACTCGCTCCATGGATCAAGCATCTCTGCCTGCAGTGGATTCTCTTCCTTGCACTCGTTCCATTAATCGAGCGTCCCTGCCTGCAGTGGGTTCTCTTCCTTGCACTCGCTCCTTGGATCGAGGGTCTCTGCCTGCAGTGGGTTCTCTTCCTTGCACTCGCTCCTTGGATCAAGCGTCCCTGCCTGCAGTGTGTTCTCTTCCTTCCACTCGCTCCATGGATCGAGCGTCTCTGCCTGCAGTGGGTTCTCTTCCTTGCACTCGCTCCATGGATCGAGCGTCTCTGCCTGCAGTGGGTTCTTTTCCTTGCACTCGCTCCATGGACCGAGCATCCCAGCCTGCAGTGGGTTCTCTTCCTTGCACTCGCTCCTTGGATCAAGCGTCCCTCCCTGCATTGGGTTCTCTTCCTTGCACTCGCTCCATGGATCGAGCGTCTCTGCCTGCAGTGGGCTCTCTTCCTTGCACTCGCTCCATGGACCGAGCATCCCAGCCTGCAGTGGGTTCTCTTCCTTGCACTCGCTCCATGGATCGAGCGTCTCTGCCTGCAGTGGGTTCTCTTCCTTGCACTCGCTCCAAGGACCGAGCATCCCAGCCTGCAGTGGGTTCTCTTCCTTGCACTCGCTCCATGGGTCGAGCGTCTCTGCCTGCAGTGGGTTCTCTTCCTTGCACTCGCTCCATGGATCGAGCGTCTCTGCCTGCAGTGGGTTCTCTTTCTTGCACTCGCTCCATGGATCGAGCGTCTCTGCCTGCAGTGGGTTCTCTTCCTTGCACTCTCTCCATGGATCGAGCGTCTCTGCCTGCAGTGGATTCTCTTCCTTGCACTCGTTCCATGGATCAAGCGTCCCTGCCTCCAGTAGATTCTCTTCCTTGCACTCTCTCCATGGATCGAGCGTCTCTGCCTGCAGTGGGTTCTCTTTCTTGCACTCACTCCATGGATCGAGCGTCTCTACCTGCAGTGGGTTCTCTTCCTTGCACTCGCTCCATGGATCGAGCGTCTCTGCCTGCAGTGGGTTCTCTTACTTGCACTTGCTCCTTGAATCGAGCATCCCAGCCTGCAGTGGGTTCTCTTCCTTGCACTCGCTCCATGGATCGAGCATCTCTGCCTGCTGTGGGTCTCTTCCTTGCACTCGCTCCATGGATCGAGCGTCTCTGCCTGCAGTGGGTTCTCTTCCTTGCGCTCGCTCCATGGATCAAGCATCCCAGCCTGCAGTGGGTTCTCTTCCTTGCACTCGCTCCATGGATCGAGCGTCTCTGCCTGCAGTGGGTTCTCATCCTTGCACTTGCTCCATGGATCGAGTGTCTCTGCCTGCAGTGGGTTTTCTTCCTTGCACTCTCTCTATGAATCAGGCTTCTCTGCAGCTTCACATATTCTGACCTCTCTATAATTCATGAGATGTCTGAGGGACGGGGGAGGGCAGGAATGTAAGAAGGATGGAAGACGATAGAAGGGAAGGTAGTAAGAGATTGCAGTTCCGAAATTAGGAAAAGTACATTAGTGGTCTGATTTTTGAAGGAACTCTCAGCCCTACCATCCTCCTCCTGAATTTAGACTCTAATGATGGCTTGTAGAAAGCTTTTTAATATCTAAACAACTTTTCTTTGCTTCTGACAGAACAAGCTAAGAACTGAGAAGAATAAAATTGAATCTGAGTTTGAAAAGCTGCGGCAGCTTCTGAAAGAAAATGAGCAAGCACTGCACAGAAGTCTGGAGGAGATGGAGAAGAAAATCACCATGGTAGAAAATGCAAATATCACCAAACTGTCCAATCAAATCGCCTCTCTCAAGGCCCTGATAACAGAGATAGAAAAGAAGTGTGAGGCACCGGCGTGGGAACTCCTGAAGGTGAGATACTGTTTGGGAAATAAAACAGAAGAAGGAAGTGAAATATTCATATTTTCAAGTCAAGTCAAGTCAAGTCAAGTCAAGTCATAAAATTTATATAGCGCACTACATACCCAGAGGGTTTCAAGGCGCTTAGGAAGGGGAGAAGGATTATTTGTCAAATATCCACGTTTTAAGCTGCTTTCTGAACGCTAGGTGATTCTGGGTGAGGCGAAGGTAAGCGGGGAGTGAGTTCCATGTTTTGGCAGCCAGGTAAGAGAAGGATCTGCCTCCCATGGTGGGCTTGTTGATGCGAGGTACAGTGGCGAAGGCTTGGCTGGAAGAGCGAAGTTGGCGGGAGGGGGTGTAGAAGGACAGTCGGGAGTTGAGGCAATCTGGTCCGATGTCGTAGAGTGATTTGTGTGCGTGGGTGAGCAGTCGGAAAGTAATCCTCTTATTGACGGGTAGCCAGTGGAGATCTTTAAGGTGACCAGAGATGTGTTCGTTGCGTGGGATGTCTAATATGAGCCTGGCTGAGGCGTTTTGGATTCGTTGTAGTTTCTTCTGGAGTTTAGCGGTGGTACCTGCGTAGAGGGTGTTTCCGTAGTCCAGTCGGCTCGTGACCAGAGCATGGGTGACTGTTTTCCTTGTTTCGGTGGGGATCCAGCGAAATGTTTTTCTGAATATGCGAAGAATGTTAAAGCAGGAAGAGGATACCGCGCTGACTTGTCTGTTCATAGAGAGTGAAGAATCCAGGATGACGCCAAGGTTCCGTGCGTGGTCTGTCGGGATGGGTGCATTTCCGAGGGCTTCCGGCCACCAGGAGTTGTCCCATGCAGAGGGGGATTTACCTAAGATGAGGACTTCTGTTTTGTCTGAGTTCAGTTTCAGTCGGCTTTGTTTCATCCATTCGGCGACTTCTTTCATTCCTTCGTGAAGGTTAGTTTTGGCGGTGCTGGGGTCCTTGGTGAGAGATAGGATCAGTTGAGTGTCATCCGCGTAAGAGATGATGTTGAGGTTGTGTTGGCGGGCGATGGCCGCGAGGGGGCTCATGTATACGTTGAAGAGGGTGGGACTGAGTGAGGATCCTTGTGGTACGCCGCAGATGATTTCAGAGGCCTCGGACTTGAATGGTGGGAGGCGGACTCTCTGGGTTCTTCCGGTGAGGAACGAGGTGATCCATTCCAGTGCCTTTCCTTGGATTCCGATGTGTCTGAGGCGTTGTAAAAGGGTGCTGTGGCAGACTGTGTCGAAGGCTGCAGAGAGGTCGAGGAGGATGAGGGCGACTGTGTCTCCATTGTCCAGTAGAGTTCGAATGTCGTCTGTTGCTGCGATGAGAGCGGTCTCAGTGCTGTGTTTGGCTCGGAAGCCAGATTGTGAGGGGTCGAGTGAATTGTTGGCTTCGAGGAAGGCGGCGAGCTGGTTGTTGACAGCTTTCTCGATGACTTTGGCCGGGAATGGAAGAAGCGAGATGGGGCGGTAGTTTTTGAGTTCGGTGGGGTCTGCTGTTGGTTTTTTCAGAAGGGCGGTGAGTTCAGCGTGTTTCCAATCTTCTGGGAAGGTAGCGGAGTTGAAGGAGCAGTTGATGACGTCTCGGAGGTGCGGAGCTATGATGAGTCTGCTTTGTTGAAGATGTGGTGAGGGCATGGGTCTGTGGGGGATCCAGAGTGGATGGAATTCATCAGGCGGATGGTGTCCTCAGTGGAGATTGGGTTCCAGGCGTTAAGGGTGTTAACGGGGGGAAGATGGTCAGCTGATGGTAGGGTGGGTTGGCTTCCGGGTTGGTTGTCAAAGCTGTTGTGGATGTCAGCAATCTTGTTGTGGAAAAAAGAGGCTAGGGAATCGCAGAGGGTTTGAGAGGGGGTGATGTCGTTGGAGTTGGCTGAGGGGTTGGAAAATTCCTTGACGATGTTGAAAAGTTCCTTGCTGTTGTGGGCGTTGTTGTCAAGTCGATCCTTGAATGCTGTTTTCTTGGCTTTTCGGATCAGTTGGTGGTGAGTACGGATGGCGCTTTTGAAGGCGTCCTTGTTGCTGGTGGATGGGTCTTTTTTCCAGGCCTTTTCAAGGGAGCGGCACAGTTTCTTGGACTTCTTGAGGTCATCGTTGAACCATGAGGCCTTCTTGATGCCAAGTTTGTGTTGACGTTTTTTCAGTGGTGCTAAGGTGTCGGCGGTGTTGGATAGCCAAAGGGTGAGGTTAGAGGCGGCTTCGTTGGCGTTAGAGGAGAGGGCTGGGGAGGTTTGAAGGAGCGATGTGGAGATCTGCTCCGTGGTGATTTTGTTCCAGTTTCTTTGTAGAGTTGGTTGGAGGTGGATGATGGGTTTCGGTTTGTTGTAGGTGAAGTGAACGCAGCTGTGGTCAGTCCAGAGGAGATCCGTAGTGTGGCTGAAGGAGACATGGTTGCTGGAGGTGAAGATGGGGTCGAGTGTGTGACCTGCGATGTGGGTGGGGGAAGTGACCAGTTGTTTAAGTCCGAGGTTGGCTAGGTTGTCCAAGAGGGTGGCGGTGTTGCGGTCGTTGATCTTTTCAAGGTGGAAGTTGAGGTCTCCCAGAAGGATGTAGTCTTTGGAGGGGAGCGCGTGTGGGGTGATGAAGTCCGTGATGTCTTCACTGAATTTTGCGCGGGGTCCTGGTGGTCTGTAGAGGAGGGTGCCTCTGAGTGTGGTCTTGGGGTCGATGTGGATCTGGAAGTGAAGGTGTTCGGAGTTAGCGTGGTTGGCGTCAGAGCTGGTTGAGATGCGGATTGATTTCTTATGGACGATAGCGATTCCACCTCCTGTATGGTCAGTGCGGTCCTTGCGTGTGATCTTATAGTCATCGGGGATGGCAATGGCGATGTCAGGGGCGGAGGAAGCGTTCATCCATGTTTCCGTTAGGAAGGCGACGTCAGGAGAGATGGTGTCTAGTAGGTTCCAAAGCTCAATGGCGTGCCTGTGGACCGAGCGGGTGTTGAGAAGGATGCATTCTAGGTGGTTGGGGTCGGGAATCTGTGTTGTGGTCGTGGCGGAGATGTTGTCGGTGCCGATGAATGTGCAGGAAAGGCAGGAGAACGGTCCATGGGTGCGTCCAGGAGCGGCTTGGACGCAGTTGGGGGCGCGACTGGGGTTAAGGGCTAGGAGGGTGGCGGCATCGTAGGTAGTGCGGGGGGGCTGGGCAGCGCGAGGGGCAAGGGGTCTGGCGCTGGGCGCGGTCCAGGCACGGACGGGCGTAGACGGGCTTACCTTTGGCGCACCTTTGGCGAGGCCGTAGCGCGTGGACGCTGCGCGTGGGGGCATTGGCCATAAATGGAGAGTGGAGGGGGCGGAGCATGGGAGGGTCAGCTGGGAGGCGGGATCAGAGAGGCGGGTCAGGGGAGAAGAAAACACAAAATGGAGGGCAAAAGTGAAAGCAAAAGCTGCAGCGAGGGCACAGCACAAAGATCGTCAACAGGCAGCTAAAGGCACACAATTTCACCACAATACCTCTGCCAAAGCGCCACTTAGAGATTACTTAAAGTTTAAACACAGCGCAGCAATGAGGTGCACGTAATTAACACAGAGCGCCAAATGTGATTTTACAATGAGGGTTCTGAAGCGCCAATCAGTTACAGAGCGCTGATACACGCGGTAAGCTTTAAAGGCTGTGTGTCACAGAGCGGGATGCGGAAAATACAATAGCAACAGGCACAGTTCTATAAATGGCAAAAAAGAATTTTAAAGCGCTGCGTGAGTGAAAGCTTCTGAGCGCGATAGCGCTTGTAATGGTAACGATACCAGGCGCAGTCAGGGCTTCAGCTGCGGTGCAGGTGATGGCAATAATAATGATTCTGGCAGGAGAGTCAGGGGAGCGACCGTTCATGCGACTGTGCATTATTAAATGTATGAGTGGAACACACATGATCTCCTGGCGGGGTCAATGCACAGTGACCCCACACACTCTGAGCCGCACACAATGTACAGACATGGATAATTTACATTGTCCCACTTGATGCTGTGAGCCCAACTCCATATACAAACTGTGAAATGTACAGTGACCGTTTACAGTGTGATATACAAGTTAATAACCCATCTATTTACAAATTATTTATGTATTTTATCTATTGGGAGAATGCAACACACCAAGCAATTCCAGTCACAGTAAATAATATATGAAGACCAAGGAGCAAAATGTGTTAAAAGTTACATAGAAATGGAAAGTTTAATGAGAGACAACACCAGAGAGAATTGGAAAGAAACCAAATGTCTCCTTTTCTAAGAAATTTGAAAACATTTCTGTTCTAATGCGGTTACTTTTCTCCTGATGTAGGTGGTCACCAAACCGATTGGTAGGGTGAACAGCTATATAACTAGGAATCTGGAATAGGTAATGGCAGCTCACTTTGTTTTTTGTCACCCCAGATAAAGATAGAGATTGCCACAGAAAACTCTTTAGTTTGAAGAATAGGGACAATTTAATATGACGGGTAACCCTTGGTTATATTACAGAGTGTGCAAAATTAATGTCCGCAACTTGCTGCCCGCCAGCAAAATAAATTTGATTTATGACTGTATTATCTTGACACCCTGAATAGCAACCAAATTCCTCAACAATATGGCTTAGGGTGGGATTAGAGGTATAAATCTCCTTATTGTGGTCATACGCTGTCACTTTAACAGTGATGCTCTGCTCAAATAGTTTGATTAGTTTACAGCCAAGAAGCTTCCCGAGTGGTAGCTACATGTAAAGGGCACTAGATGATGGTGACAGAGATTATCCAGGACATCCATCCAAGGTTGACAGAGAGCATCCCTCGGAGGGCGACAGAGAGCATCCCTCGGAGGGCGACAGAGAGCATCCCTCGGAGGGTGACAGAGAGCATACCTCGAAGGGGGACAGAGAGCATCCCTCGGAGGGGGACAGAGAGCATCCCTCGGAGGGTGACAGAGAGCATCCCTCCCAGGGTGACAGAGAGCATCCCTCAGAGGGCGACAGAGAGCATCCCTCGGAGGGCGACAGAGAGCATCCCTCGGAGGGCGACAGAGAGCATCCCTCGGAGGGGGACAGAGAGCATCCCTCGGAGGGGGACAGAGAGCATCCCTCGGAGGGGGACAGAAAGCATCCCTCGGAGGGTGAGAGAGAGGATCCCTCCTAGAGTGAAAGAGAGCATCCCTCTCTGGTTCGTACACACATGTAATTCACCAGTTAGTCTAAACACATGCTCAAATGCCATTTCTGCTTCTAGGAAAATGATAGATAATAAACCTATGCTTCCCTTGGTGACCAATTTGGGAATCAAGCCCACCACCACCAATGTAGATAAAGTTTGGCCCATAGTTTTGCGTCAGTGGAGAGATATGAAATGGGACCAGTTAGACCCACAGTCCAGGGGAGGCTCATCCTTCTTACAAGAGAGGACCCCTCTTACCTCCTGCTAGGAGGGTGGACCCTGACCCGTTGATATGACCTCCCGACTCATTATAGGATGCTCTCCCATGGCCTTTTGATTTAACCTTTCTTGTAATTACAGGAAAGTGACTCCTGACATGTTGATGAACCTTTTTTGTCATCAAGGACGATCTGTTGATGACCTTCAAAGGGTCCTATGCGTTTGGTTTATCTGATAATAGTGGCCCTCTGCTTGCTACCACCCACTAAGGCAGTAACTCTACTGACTTCTGATTGGAATAGACCAGGCTTCTCCAATGAGGAGCTTGTGAGATACTGGTATCTCTCCAGCTTCCTGCAAGTAGCTCTTGTGTGTAGACCAGGCTTCAAAATTAGACGTTTTTGCTTGGTTGAAATAATATATGTGCACTAGAATTCTGAAGCCTGTATTTGAGATGAATATGTATTTAGTTACAGAACTCAGAACTGATCTTTTGAGGAAAAATTGATTTCCAAAATATATTTAAAGCAGTTATTTGAGTGATAAATCATGATGCTTCGGAGAGATGTATTAATATGATTGCCGGGGGTATTGCACCTGTGGCCGTCATGTATTACTCATGCAGCTTTGGAGAGACGTATTATTGATATTATTACACTGGGTCGGGGGCATTGCACCTGTGGCCGTCATGTATTACTCATTCAGAGGCATTCCAAATTGCTGGTAATCGTGCACGGGACGACCACTACTGTGATCTTGTCTGACGTGGTCCCTTTTACAACACAAATAATAGTATCTCGGGAGCTTTTCTTTGATCAAAAGTGGGTCTTATTACAGAAAAGGTTGAAGACCCCAGCAATAGACAATACACAGATGTGGGGAGCAGTGCCTTCAAAGATGGTAGAATTTCAGAGAAACATGTAAATAGAAACAATATATTCTTTTTATATATCAAAAATTCAATGTTTACTAGAAAGATGTTTTTCCTTGACACATTCTGAATCCTATTGAACGTAAAACACCATTTACATTATTGATGGTCATGAATTACTATAGTAGTCCTATGTTCAGCTCTCCCTAAAAGCTCTGATGTCACAGAGTATTTCATCACAAATGCTGGTCCTCTGAGAGTGGTCATCAAGGTGTAGTCAATTGCTGTGAATCAATAAACCACTAATGCTCTCTGTCATCCCTCTGAGGGTGACAGAGAGCACACAGGTTTCACAGTTGTTGAATATTGATCTGAAAGTGCTTCACAGTTATTTCTTTAATAGTTTATATTCTCTCTCAGAGTTATTTTGTATTTCTGATGAGGACACTTTCCATTCGCCAGCTGTGAACCTGGCGTCACCCTCTAAACAGTGCGTTTGAGTCCTTATACTGACATGAATTTAGCCACGTCGCATGTGGGTCATAGACAACTTGTCATAAAAAGTCCAATATTCCAAATCCTTTGCTCATACCTGGTTCTTCTTTAAACGTTAATAGAGGGTCTCCCATCTCAGCCCCTTCAATCCACCAGCTCACCCCATTCTGGGATGAATGAATCCAGTAACTGGTGGGAGCTTCACACAAGCAGATCCTTCAAAAGTCCATAACAGCACAAGAGGGGTGTGACAGGTCTTTGTTCTTCCTGGGCAGCTGTGATCTCATTTCCTAGATGACTTCACCTACATGCACTCCTCTAGTACCCCTTCTGCCCGTACCTCCTCCTCCTGCGGGGCATTCTTCTAGTACCCCTTCTTCTTGTGCCTCCTCCTGCAGGGCACTCTTCTAGTACCCCTTCCTTGTACCTCCTCCTTCAGGGCACTCTTCTAGCCCCCCCCTTCTGGCTGTACCTCCTCCTGCGGGGCACTCTTCTACCCCTTCTGCTCTTAACTTCTCCTTCATGGCACTCTTTTAGTAATGCTTCTGTTCGTTCCTTACTCTTCTGAAGAACACTCTTCTAGTATCCCTGCTGTTCGTACTTCCTCCTGCACCAGGATCTACAACAAGGACTTCTGGCAGGTTGTTCACTGTTAATGTGATAAAAAAGTGGCAGAAAACGAAAGTGGAGCACAACTCTCATAGAGGGTGAGCTGCCTCTGTCTCCTTGGCACTGATTTTACTCATTCTGAAGCTAGGGGTTGCAGAAGCAGTGCCAGGGGTCACAAGGGGCAATCCAGGAGTCGCAGCTGCAAACCCTGGCAAGCCCTAAATGATGCCCATGCATGTGACCCTGTTGAGAACATGATACAATGTGTCAAGTGACTCCATTCAGAATATCAGAATGTGCTGTGTTTTGTGACTCCATTCAGAATGACACTGTGCTGTGTCATTACCATTCAGAATATCAGTTTCTGCTGTGTCATTTGACTTCATTCAGAATGTCACATTCTCTGCTTTGGCATGCGATGTCACAGAATGTGCCGTGTCATGTGACCCCAGCCACTGTTTTCTAATTGTAGATAGATCAAAGTGTTTCACTTCTAAAAATACTGCCATAACTTTAACATCTTCTCTGGAAACTGATTTCACTTTGATTGTTTCTCTGTTTTGCAGGATGTCAGAAGCACCCTAAGCAGGTAAGGTTGGTTTATCCTCCTCTCAGTGTGTAAGGAGCAAGTCTCGCTACTGCAGTGTGTAAATGCCACTACTAAGCTCACACAAAGTGCTAGGAATCTTTGAGGTAAATACCTTTGATTCCTCTGAAAACTCCCTTGTATCATTAGGACATGCTCTTAAATGTTCCTAAATCCCTGTGAGTCATCAGAAAACTCCTTTCAGTCTTGAAATAATTGCTACAGAATGAGCTGCTGTCCTCACAAAACATATTTGTATCTATAAAACTTAACTAAAGTCCTCAGAAGAGTTCCCTGAACAGACAGAAAACGAAGGCACATTCAGGAAACTTTCCCTCCGGTTTTCCTCAATTCTGAGTTGTGCAAAAACTCATTCAAAGTTTCCTAACTACGACAGAAGCAGCTTGTAAGAAGCAAGATGGCGGCCGCGTAGTGGTGGCCGTTTGCAGTGAGAGGGCGAGGGCATGAGTAAAACCGTGTAAAACTGGAATACCTGTAAATATTAGTAATTTTATAAACCAGTGACCGGGAAAGCCAAATGCCAAATGATTAATGCCTGTACCTGGCGTGTGCTCTGGGTGAAGATATCGAGATCGGCGATAGTGGTTGGAACGCCATTCACCTCTTGCTGGAGGATCCATTTGAGGAGGAGGAGCACAGTGAGTGGCCTGGAAGAGAGACTACCGAAGAGAAGCCGGCAGAGTCTGCGGAGCTCGCGGAATTCGTGGAGTTCGTGAAACAAGACAGGAGAGATGCCTCCAAAAGCGGGAGCAAAAGCTGCAGTGGCAGCGCGGAAGAAACCCGAGATGGAGGAGGTGACACCCGACGAGGAGGAGATGTCCCGGGGGTCACAGATGTCCATGGAGGAGCTCGCGAAAAAGAGCAAACCGAGTACGGCCAAGACCCGCCAGAACACTGCCTCCATTGCAGAATTATTCGCAAAAAGCGGTAAGGAGAAGGGCACGAAAACTGCGCTGGAGCCGGATGTGTGGGGCCCAGACACTGCGCGTGGGACTGCAGGCATAAAGCAGGTAGAGATTGCTGGTGCAGGCGCCCCACAAACCCCCCGCAAGGAAGGCTATCAAAGGGGGCCATGAATCTCACCCAACATTGGAGGTTCCCAAGAAAAATCGGAAACAATTAGATCAGGCTACACAAGGGAATCTGGCTGGTGTGGGTGAGACAGCGCATACCAGTATCCAGACCACCCAGGTAACAATAAAGGTCCCACAGGTCCAACGGTTCCCCGGGGGGCCTTTGATAGACACAAACAATGGCAATGAAGCTAGTGACTTGTTAATAATGGATAATTTAGACCTTCCAGACACAGGAAGTGTTAAGAGTATCCAGGACTCTGAGAAAGAGAAGGACCCCAGTGAGTGCTTCTTCTCCGTATCTGAAGGTGCGGAGTGGTCTGTAGAGGATGAGGAGCATAGCTCTTACCTGGAGGACAGCAATTTAGAGTCAGAAAGTGACCCGGAACAAGAGCTTGTAGCAACCGCAGTTGAATCTAATGTAGGGCTAAAAGTTCAGGAGCTGCCACACCGTGATCTGAGTTGGGATCATTCCTCCGCAATGCTGTTACAGGGTAGCCCTATTTTGGAAGCTTCTCATCCCCCAATCCTGGAGGTGATTCACCAGGCAATTTTAGCACACAGAGAGGAAGCTCGCCAGGATAGCCGTAAAGCCCAAGCGGCAATGACAAAAAGGCAGACTGTGGTGAGAGAACTCCCTAAAGCCTGTGCTAACGTGGGGGATAGAGTCTCTAACCTTGAGGAGAGGGTAGTCTCGACCGAAACGGAAGTAGCCACAGCCACCAGTAAAGTCGAGTCCCAAGGCGCTCAAGTTATTGATATACAGTGGAAATTAGAGGATATGGAGAACCGGCTCCGACTGAACAATCTCAGGATCCTGGGAATTCCTGAGGGTGTGGAAGGGGCTGACGTAAGAGGCTATGTCATCAAATTATTTCAGTCTGCATTTTCCGAACTGTCAAGTTGGAATTGGTCTGGGGAGATACAGAGGGCGCATCGCACACCCTTGAAAATAAGACGCACTGCAAAGGAGGGGTATAAACCAAAGGCGATTTTGATTTTTTTGGGCAATTTTATTCTGAGGCAAGCCATAGCTGATAAAGCGAGACCTGATGCGAAGAGGGCAAGCGAAGGGACTTCGTTTTTCGTACGCCCAGACTTTTGCCATTCGACGGTCGAAAGGCGCTGGAGACTAAGACAATTGATAAGGCTCTTTCAAGAGAAAAAGTTGCAAGCATATTTGATAAACCCAGCGCAGTTGAAAATAATCAACGAAGGCCGGACACAATATTTCTCCTCGGAAATAAAGGCACAAGAGTATCTGGACTCGCTGGGCACGCAATGATTGAGTTTTCTCTATTTACTCTGTGTTCTGAGAATCAGGCTAGAGAAGTAAGGTACAACGGGTTATAGACGGGTTGCAGAGGGAAGGCTTGGTGCAATAGGCTTAATAGGTGTCACGGCTGCTGCTATATGTATATTTTTTTCTGTCTTATAAGTTAGCCCTTGCTGTTTTCACTGCAAATTCATCACATGCTCAGACGTGTTCTTAGCGCTTCACGATGGGGGGTGGGGGGTTTAGGGGGGAGGAGGGGGCGTCCGGGAGGGATGGGGGGCAGGGCAGAGGGTGAGGGGGTGCAAGGGAGAAAATTCTAAATAATAGAGATTCTGTTACTATACAGTTTTGATTTGCTATATGTTTGGGTTTGTTAAAGGTGTAGTGGAGACTCAGATACAAATGTTACAAAAGCAACAAGGGACCTAGGTGGAAAATGTAAGCGCCAAAATGATGAATATTAGAATCTGCACGATTAACATCGGGGGGTTGAACGACTGGAGGAAACGTCAAAAGCTTGCTCATTTTGTTAAACTAAATGGAATTGATGCATTATGTCTCCAGGAGACACATCTGCCTTGGGCAAAAAGGAATTTGATGGAAATAAGAGGCTTTGATATAGTAGCTTGCTCATCACAAACCTCTTCAGTAAGGGGAGTTGCAATTCTGGCTAGATCATTCTTGGGGAGGGGCTAAACGGTGTAAAGCTGACTGCCAAGGAAGATGGGCAATAGTTGAATTAAGCACGGGATACACACTATGTGTGATATACGGCTCCAATCAGGATGACCCTGACATTTTTGATGCTTTAGAAGTGGACTTAGCAGGCTGGCCTACCCCAATTATAGTCTGTGGGGATTTTAATATTTCTGCTGACTGGATTAATCAGGCGTCATACACAGGACGTAAACCCAGAGTATTTCGGGCACTCACTGCTCTTATATGCTCACATGGCTTGAAAGATGTTTGGGGGTACAAGGAGCCAGCCAATCCTGGTTTTACATATTTTTCAAATCCCTTTAAAAAATATACAAAATTGGACTATTTCTTTATTTCTGCTTCAGAATTAGGGAAGGTTAAGATTAAGAAACTACCGAAAGTAATATCGGATCATAATCCGTTGATATTGTTCTTTGAGGTGGGAACTATAGAAAGGGTTAAATCTAGTTGGACGGATGTTAGATTTGTAGATCATCTTAAGAAGTGAACTGTGGAGTTCTTTAATGCTAACCGCTACAGCACATCAAGGAACGGAGTGTGGGATGCATTTACAACCGCCCTAAGAGCGGAGACCATAAGCTGCTCTGCAAGATTTAGGAGGGAGGGTGATAGACTCATGAGTTTACTAACAGAAGCAGAAGAACAGCATGTGCGAGATAATGTAGGTGGAGGGGATTGTGTTGAGAGCCAACAGAATTTGGCAATTATAAAAGCAGAGCTTCAGAAATTAGTAACACAAAAAGCAATTAGCGATTACCAAACCTCTAGGGCAAAACTTTATGAAACTGGGGAACAAGCGGGGAGAGCACTGGCACTAAAAGTTATACAGGAGAAGACTAAGAATGTGATCTCTAGTATAAAGGAGGGGGGACGGGCTATACGGATCCGAAGGATATTCTAGGAGTGTTCAAAAACGTTTATCAATTACTGTATAACGAAGAAAGGGAAATTAGCAGTAGCTGTGAGGGGCCCCGGGATAGGGGCCCCGCTCTAGCTGAACAGGAGAGAATAGAATTGGATAAAGAACTGTCGATGAGCGAGATAAGAGCGGCGCTTCAGGACCTAGCGGTAGGAAAAGCTGCTGGCCCCGATGGTATTCCTTTGGAGGTCTATAAGAGTATCGAAATGTAGATTGCCCCTATGTTAATGGATCTTTTTAATGGGATTTTATATTCAGGCAATTCACCAGATTCATGGAAGGAACAAATATAATCGTGTTTCACAAGAAGGGGAAACCAAAGGAAGACCCGGGGTCATACCGCCCAATCTCGCTCATAAATGCCGATACAAAGTTATATTCAAAGGTTTGGGCCAGGAGATTGGGGAGGATTATTGGGGGTCTCGTCTCTCCGTGGCAGCATGGGCTTGTTCCTGGGCGAGGTACCACCGATCACACCAGGTGAGCTATAGCGCTGTTTGACACCCATGCTGTCTCGGGGGGTGGGGGGGAGCTATGGCCATGATCCTCCTCGATGCTGAAGAAGCCTTTGAACGCATGGTATGGAAACATCTATGGGGCATATTGGCTGGCAGAGGTTTTGGCTCACAGGCTTTGAGAGCCCTTAAGGCAATGTATAATGTATCAAGACCCAACAGCTCGAGTACAAGTAATGGGGGAGTGCTCGGATGAAATCATAATTAGGAGGGGGACTCGCCAAGGGTGTCCCTGCTCCCCGATTCTTTTTTCATTATGTATTGATCCCCTGATTCAGAAGATTCTTGGTTGCGCGCAGATCAGCCCAGTAATGCTTAACGGCTATGAAAATAAATTATTGGCGTATGCCGATGATTTGACAGTCATTACCCCTGATCCCGATCAAGCGCTACCGGTATTGGTGCAATTAGCAAAGGAATTTGGCACTCTGTCTGGGTACTTATTGAACGAAGGAAAGACGCAAATAATTTGTACCAAAGATATGAGCAAGACAGATGCCAGATTTGTTGATTCAGCGGTATACCTGGGGGTGAAAGTGAATGCCTCTGTTGATAAGATTATTGGAGACAACTATGTGCCCCTTATGAGGAATATAGAGGCCGACCTGAAAATAATTGATGTATTGCATTTAACCCTGATAGGTAGGGTAAATGTTTTAAAAATGTCCATGTTTCCAAAGGTATTATACCTCTCCAGAGCTATTCCTCTCTTTGTAGAAGAGAAACTGATGAAAAAATTGGAATAAATATTTATTAGGTTTATATGGCAGTATGGAAAGATCAGGCGCTCCACTAAATATATGTCATTGCCCCCAGAAAAAGGAGGATTAGCTATGCCGAATCTTAGGCTTTACCATTGGACATGCCTGTTGACCCAAAAGACCCTTCTTTTTCAACCGGAGGCGATCTCTGATAATATTGATGAAGACAATATGTTTCCACCCTCTATTTTTGAGCTGTTATTGGGGAGAAAAGCTTTAGGCTTATTAATGTCTGAAGTAGATTGCCGTTATTATAAAAGAACACAGTATAAGGTGGTCGAAGGGGCCTGGCAGGTCTGGAATGCGGCTCAATAGATGTTGAATATTCTTAAGATAAATTCTTACCTCCATCTGTGGAACTCTAGTCTTCTTCCTCAACTGCACTTAGATAGGAATAGCCTGATTTGGAGGGAGAAGGGAGTAATAACCTTAGGCGACATTATGACAGGGGAATCTCTTTTGGGGTTTGAAAGTATTCAGCAGAAGTACGGTATCCCCTCTAACCAATGGTTTTTGTATGCCCAGATAGTTAGAACGTTGGCGACAGTAAGACCTCGGATTTCTTTGTGAAAGAGTAATACACTGATTGAGTACCTGTCAAAGGGGGGAAAGGGATTAAAAACGTATATAGCTTTCTGGTATCTGGGATACAGGATGATATGGAAAAACAGCATTACAAGACTTTGTTTAGTCTATATTATAGCCCAGCAAAGCTGTTTGCTTGGGGGGCAAGGGGGGACGATAAGTGCCCCAGATGCAATCAGGGCCCGGCGGATTTGGCGCATTTGTTCCATCTGTGTGATAAGTTAGTCCCAATACGTAGGGAAATCATGAAATTTTAGGAGGGAGTATTAGCCGTAAAAATCAATTTAACCCTAACCCTGATGGTATTAGGTACGGATAACAAGTTGGGACTGGCAAAAGATGTAGAAGCTCTGGTTTTTATTTCAGTTGCGGTACTTAGGATTCTTATCTCGGCTGGATGGAAGGATACTGCAGCTCCATCTTTTCAAATGTGGCTGGCCCGATTGTTGGGAATACATAATATAGAAGCATGCTTGTATGAATATAAGGGCAAAAAAAACAAGAATTGGGGAGGAATATTTGGGCACCAATTAAAAGGTGGAGAGATTTAAGAATCCAAAAATCGTAGGAAAGTGATATTGTTGTCTATTCAATATGGTTTTTTATTCCCTTTTAATTAATGTTTGTGGGTATTCTATTGATATTTACAATGTATTAATCAGATTTAAACTAAAGAAATGATGTAACACCTGTGTTATCCTTTAACAATGGCATTTAGACTTTTATAATCCATGAACATCTGTGAAGTTGATCAATAATGATGGTGTGATTGTTTACAATGAATTGTAGTTATATATATATTTTTTGTACCAGAAAACTCTCAATAAATATAATAATAAAAATAAATAAATAAAAGTTTCCTAACTATGATGCCAATCTTCAAAGCATTCCCTTCTGTGTTTCCAAACGTCATTGAAATGTAGTTAAAGCCATGTTCAGGCCTCATTCTTTAGTAAATTCCCTCCAATTAGAAGAGGTCTCGTCCATTTCTCATAAACTTCACTGGAAGCCTCGGATCTCCTCCTCGTCCTAAGAAACCTCTCTCCAGTCTGCAGTGACCTCCCTCTAGTCCGTAGCATCCTCTTGACTCTTCAGAAGCCTCATTTCAACCCTCAAACCTCTGGCCAGGTCACTGACCACTCATTCCAGGCACCACATCCTTCTCCAAGTCCTCAGAGACTTCCTTGTGTGTCTTCTGAAGCCTCATTTCAATCATCCTTTTCTTTTAAGATCTTTATTTATCATTTTTTGTAGCAAAACAGATTTAAACAATAAACATCAGCGGCTCAGCGTCCTGTCGTATATCATTGAAAACATGGGGTGTGGTTCGGGGGCATCAGATCATTGTAATTTTTCATTTCTGAAAAAAAGATAAAGAGACATTTGTTTACAACTATTGCACTGCGGTCACACTATTGGCGAGGGTGTCAGTCAGCACACGTCTCTGCTCCTGTGGGCAATGGGGGAAGGGGCTGACTCCAGCCCTCTCAGCCACCTTCCCTCACCTGCAGAGACTGCTCCCACATCTTAATTTCCTGTGGAGTGTCTCCATTCCTGAGGGATCCTTCCACGGGCCTCATGTCAATCCTTAAACCTGTAAATTAGTTTCCAAGCCTTCACCAAGAGGTGACACTCACGTGTGCTGCTTGTTTACTGGCTGGTCTTGTTAATTCATCATTCACAGAGCTTAACAAGACATTGTACTTCTCAATGATGTATTCTGTTGTGTAGCTAACAATGCAGTCTCCTCAAAGCCTGTACTTATACACGCCTTCTGGATCACTTAACTAAATAAATAAAGATGGTGGTGGACCACATAAAATATTTGCTCATGTTTCCAATACTGAGGTTCTGGTCAGTTTCACGAGGGATGTGCGGCCTTGGCAGTTTGTCTGTTTTGGCCCAAAAAGGTGCAAGGTAAGGAAGTTCAAGCGGCGTGTGACAAATAAACTGGCTCGTAGGTGCAGGGGGAGGTCGTTTCAGGTCTTGGCTGCCAAGTGGGAGAACGAGCGGCCGCCCCTGTTAGTCTGACGGATGCGACAGGCGGCAGCGAGGGATCCAGATCTGAGTGTCCTGATGGGCTGGTGAAAGGTCATGCGTTGGTTGAGGAACTCAGGCCCTTCATTGTGTGATGCCTTGTATGACTTGTATTGTACTGGGATCTCTTCATGACTGGGGGCCAGTGGAGTTTCCTGAGGTGAGGGGTTATGTGCGTCCGTCTGGGGAGGTTGAGGATGAGCCTGGCCGCTGTGTTCTGGATCGTCTGGAGTTTCCTCATGAGTTGGACTGTTATTTAGAGCTACAATAACGTATAGTGAGTTATAAATTAAACAAATGCAGTGCTCTGTAAGAGTCCTTCCAGTTCTGACACATTGGGCTTATGAACAGATGAATCCAGAATAAACAAGAACAACCAAAACATTGACCTGCCCGTAGTAGCTTATCTCTCCATCTTCGGGCATGTTTGCGTAATGTTTCCTTGCTGCTGTGTTACTCAATGTCCCCTTTGCGTAGTGTCCACGCTTATTCACATTCTTAAGTAGTCTGCATACACCCATGGAATATCATGCCCCTTAGCGGTATGTATGGTTCGCTACATCTATTCGCCCATGTCTCGACCAGGCGAATCCTCCGGGTCACCGCCCTCTATCTGTTGCAGCTCATTTAAGAGGTTTTCCCAACATGTGCTATGGGTTTTCGACGCAGTCCTAAAGTTTCTTCATGCTTGATGGAGATGCTTTCTGCCTTGGCCCATGCGAACAATGAGTGACGTCATGCCTGAAGATGTGGTGGGTCCGCCGCTTTCCACCGTCTAGTTAGGAGCCTTTTAGCTACTATTATCCCCAAGTCTAGGAACCAAGACACTACTTTGGTGTTAGGCCTTCTCCTGAATTGATACAGGAGGTATACGGACCATTCAAAAGGTTGTGCTCCACCTGTAAATGTGTGTAATATCCTGGTTATTGTGTTCCAGTACACTCCTATTCGGGGGCAGCTCCATAACGTGTACTAGTTCAGCTCCTGGGGGGTGTTGTGTTTGTTTCTTGGGGTTGGTAGGATTCGTCAGGGCGACTTCCATCAGCGCTTGCTGTGATCCAGTTTGTGAAGTTGTCCACTGCTTATTCTGCGTCCAGGTGGAGGTGGGTAGGTGGAAGTTGAGGAGGTTGATCCAGCGTTGTTCTGATGCTTTGGACTAGCTGCGAAATGTTTTGTTGGTCGTGGAGGTGAAGGTGTTGAGGGGCTCTGAGACGAGGAAGTGGGCGCAGTGGTGGTTAGTCCAGGTGAGCTCTTCAGTGTGGGCGTAGTTCACTCCGTTGCTGGCTGTAAAGATAGGGTCAAGCGTGTCTCCTGCGATGTGAGTGATGTCGGTGACTAATTGCTCGAGTTTGAGGTTGGCCATACTTTCTAGGATGTCAGCCGTGCTGGTATCATCAGTGTTTTCAAGGTGAAAGTTGAGGTCCCTTAGGAAGATGGTTTCACCTCAATGGTGATATGAGCGATGAAGTCGGAGATTGGGTTGCAGAAGGGAGGGCGGTGTCCCGGAGGTCTGTAGGAGAGGGTGTCTCCGAATGTGGTTTTGCTGTTCGTTTGGAGTTGGAAGTTGAGGTGCTCCATGAAGGGGGTGGAGTTGTCTGTGGTGGTTGCACATTTCAGAGTCTCTTTGTGCATTATGGCTGTGCCGCTGCCGTTTCTATTGGTCCGGTCTGTGTGCGTGATCTTGCATCCGTCTGGTATGGCTGTGGCAATACTGGGTGCTGATGCGGAGTTCAGCCAGGTCTCTGTGATGAAGACTGTGTCTGGGGTGGTGATGATTTTCCATATTTCTATGGCGTCTTTTCCAAGAGAGCGGCCGTTGTTCAGCAGGCAGTTGATCTCTCTGAATGGGTTGGCCACGGCCCTGCTGTTATGTTATGTTAGGTGAAATGAAATTTGTAGAGCGCGCTGACACCATAAGTTTCCTGGCGCTGAAGGGTGTAGAGATTGTAAAGAGGTAGGCTAGCTGGTCAGAGTGAAGAGTCTAGTTTTTAGGAGTTTCCTAAAATTCAGAAGGGAGCAGCTGGTTTTGAATGACAAGGGAAGGGGGTTCCACAGTTTGGGGACCAGATGGGCGAACCGTCGGCCACCACACTTTTTGAGTTTTATGGTCGGGGGGACCAGTAGGTGAAGGTGAGCTGACCGGAGATTGCGCACTGGGCGGTGCTCCACAATCAGGTTTTTAAGGAAAGCAGGGCTGGGGCAATAGAGAGCTTTGAACGCCAGACAGCCGATCTTGAAGGCTGCCCTGTTCAATCTGCATCCAATGTAGTTTACGCAGCAGAGGTTTAGCAGATTGCCACTTTGGGGTTTTAAGAATGAGTCTAGCAGCCTGATTTTGTACAATTTGAAGACGACGAAGCAGTGATTGTGGAAGTCCATGGTACAAAGAGTTCGAGAAGTCGAGGCGGGATAGCACCAAGGAGATCACAACCTGTACCAGTGCTGCATGTTGAGTGTGAGTGACTTGTTGTGGCTGATGAACGTGGTGTCTGTTGTTTCTCTTGTGATGCAGATAAATCGCCAATTCCGGTAGGAGAAAGGGATGTTGATGGTCCGGGGGAGGCCTGGGCGCAGCAGTTGTTTTGGCATCCGGGGTCCAGGGCTCTGAGGGCCAGATGTATCAATATAGTTATTTGCGATTCCCTAATTGTGTATCACAAGGATTCGCAATTAGGGAACCAGAAAATGCAATGTATGAAGGTGTATAGTACACCTTTTGCGATTCCTAGGGGGTCGCAAATGGCCTACCTCATGAATATTAATGAGGTAGGTCGCAATTTGCGACCCCCTAGGAATCGCAAAAATCATGGGGATGTTAGCCTGCTGAGATCAGCAGACCACCATGTCCATGTTTGCTTTTAAATAAAGCAATCTTTTTTTTTGTAAAGCATCGCGTTTTCCTTAAAGGAAAACAAGATGCTTTACAAAAGGAAAAATGATAAGATTTCTTTTGCTTTTTAAAGAGTAGGTTCTTAAAAATGGTTTTACAAACATTCACAAAGGGGAAGGGATCCCTTGGGGACCCCTTCCCATTTGCGAATGGGTTACCACCTGCTTGAAGTAGGTGGTAACATGCGAATGTTTTGCCACCGCAAATGCGGTCACATAACATTCATACATACCTATGCGATTCAGTTTTAGGAAGGGACAACCTAAACACACCCCTTCCTCATACCGAATCGCAAACCCATTTTGCGATTCAGTAACAGGTTACCGAATCGCAAAATTTGGTTTGCTGCATCTGAAAAGCAGTTTTTGTGTTCGCAAACGGGCAGATCCGCAGAATCTGTCCCTTAGTGAATGCAAAAATGCTTCATACATCTGCCCCAAAGTTCGTCTGCTGTGAAGCTCAAGCTGTCCATGGTGGGTGGAGACCTAGTGCAGAGTGAGGTCCATGCACGGCATACCCACTTTGCGCTTCTTCTGCATTGGTGTGCTGTGGTCTGCATGCCAGAGGACTGGGTTACTGGAAAGAGGGTGCCAATGGTGCCCATAAGGGGAGACCGCAGGCACAACGGGGAGCGAGGCGGGAGGCAAGGCGTAGGGAGCGGTAGGCCTCCAGGCAGCGGAAGGGAAGTCCCAGCAGAGCCGGGCAAGGGATTGGTGGGGGCAGGCAGGGACAGAGGGAAGACGAAGAAGCTAAACTGCAAGGTCAAGTACAGCTGGTCCAGGCTACCAGGGTCAAGAGGGGTGCAGCTGGGCAGTAAATACTGGGAGTCCAGTGCAGGTTGGGCTGAGGGGAGAGTGTCGGGCACGGTGTCATGGGGGACAAGGCCACGGAGCACTGTAACTGAAACTGTGGGCGTAAAAGGGGTGGCCCAGCCTCCTTCTGTTTCTGATGGGCATGGACGGGCTCACCCTTTGCCTGGGTTTTGCCTGGGCACCACCTTCACAACTCCCGCGAGGCGGGAGCCGCAGAAGGAATTAATATGCTGCTGGAGGTGTGAAAATGTGCCAGGCCCAACTCCCGGAGGCTGCTGGGAACTTTAGTTCCCTGAGGGTTATGGCGGCGCTGGCTCTGGTTCCCGAATGGAGCTGGGAGAGTCGTGAGGCAGGAGCCCGGGGCCTGGAGAAGCGGGTGAGGGAGCGGCAGAGACTGCAGTGCCCCATCCTTGGTCTGTTGAAACACTATCTACCCTCTATGACCATTGCTTGACATCAGTCTTTGTAAGTGCCCGAGTTAGATCCATAAAGGCTGTCAAGTTCTTTGTGAACTTACCACGGTATGTCATCATGCCTAGGAAACGTCTTACTCCTGTCATGAAAGTTGGTGTGAGTGCAGATTTCTTGTCTTTGACTTTGCTGGGATTCGGAGTCACCATTTCCGCTGAAAATCTCTGTTCCAGGAAACTGATGTGTTTCTTTAGAAAGTCACACTTGCAGGGTTTAGCCTGAGGCCGTTGAAGGCACTATAGGACTTTTCGGGGGCAATAATGACTGTCACATTGTGTGCCTACACCAAGTTGTCATCACAGAGGTTAATTATTCTAGTCAATCCGTATAGAACTTCTTGGATGGTGTTCTCAAAAACATCAGCGACACTGGAGATTTCGAAGTTTAATCTTGTGTATAGTCTCAGACCCAGGTGTGTGGAATGGAATGGAATGGAATGGAAATAGATTTATAGAGCGCGATTGCTGCCCGGGGGCGTCCAAGCGCTGGGAGGTAAGAATTGAAGGGACCGGTAAAGTGACACATTATAGCTCGGAGACTTTGGAAAGTCGTGATATATCAAAAAAGTGGGGTCGAGCATCAGCAGGTGATACCCTGACTTAAGATCTGTTTTGGAGAACAAGCTAGCTCCTTTGATCTCATTTATTAGTCCATCCTTTGTTGGCGTGATATGTTGTTGTCTTTGGCATGCCTGATTTAGGAGGTGCATGGCCACACACAGCCACACGTCTCCTGGCTGTTTGGGCGTCCGGGTGACAACAGTTGTGGAAACCCAGGGAGTGGACCCATAATCTCACTCGATGATGTCAGCCTCTTCCAGCCTTCATACCTCCTCTTCCACTTTTGCCTGAAGACGAATCGCCCCTCAGTGATGTCAATAGATTGATCGATCTGCAGATGTACAGTCTTTCCTTTCAAACACCCAAGGCCATGAAACAGGCTGTTGCTTTCCAGGAGAAGATTGTCCAGCTCAGCAGTGGAGGCAAAGTGGATCAGCTGAAGACTTGTGGCTGCCTGGCAGCTTAGGAGCATTCCTGCACTCTTTGGTAATGAGCACCTTTGTCCTGACTGCTTGATCTCATGAGTGAGTTCCACTTTGAAGACTCCTGTTAAGGGTAGTGGGTTTGGATGTCATTTGGAATACATTTATATCTCCATTGGTTTTAGTGTTGTCTCTTTCTTCCTCTCCTCCAAAACACTGGTGCCTGTGAAATACATTTCTATTCTGTCCAGCCACACCTTCCATTTAGGTGCTGTGAAGAGAATGCCCAAGAGATCATGAATGGACAGATGGAAGGCATCTTGGGTGGTCTGGATGTGTGCACGCAGAGTGGAGCAGGCGGGTAGTCAGAGTCACACCTCGAGGCTGGTGCCTAAGGTGGCGATACTGCAGAGAGGACACGTCTGCCGCAGCCAGGTGTGATGACCTGTGCTGCAGTGATGTAAATGTGTTTGTATTTATATAGCGCCTTCTACCCAGAGGTCTTGTAGCGCTGTATTCATACCGCTGTGGAACCCTTCCTGGCTGTCCTGTGAGATGTCCACTCCTGGGCACCCCCATGGTGAAGCCAGGCATCCAAGCGCTGCTGGGGCTGTTGTGGAGATTAAGCAAGCTATTGCCCAGAGTCACAGACCGGGACCCATGATTAGAATAGGCACCGAGGCGAGAATTATCAGGTCCGGGGAGATTGAGTCCAAGAGCCGCCGAGGCGGGAATTGAACCCTGGTCCCGGGCCAGACCTCTGCATCAGGGTCTGCCGCTCTAACCATTGAGCCACGCTTCTCCACAAGGCAGTTAGTTAGGGTTCATACCCTGTGATAACTTGCACGCCTCCTGAAGGGCATTTAATAATACCTGTGATGGTGGAGATTGAGTATGACGGGTGCCTGCATGTCATTTTTTTTAAAAAGCATCCACAATCAAAATGTCCCTTGTTGCCAAATAGATGGGGATGCTTTAGTCCCCAAGGGGCAGAAAGAATGTTGGGGTCACTTTTCAAGGGGAGGCTAGGCATGATGTGTGGGGGGTTGGGCAGGCCACTCCCACACATTGTAGCAATACAAAAGCTCCCAGGTGTCTAGTGGGCTTTCTGCCCCTCCCACTAGAGCTGATTGGGTTAAAGACTTCTCATCTGCTCCCTGGGTTGGACAGAAAGACTATTACAGTTCATTTGCGAGGTTGGGTTAGGCCCAATGCCAAGGTCGGCAGATCCCACCCATTTCTCCCCCAAACAATCATCCCTGGTATCTACACCGGTGACCCCCCCTTCCAGCAGGTAAATGAAAGAAGAAAAAAATGAGAATAAACCGTGGTTTATTATTATTTTATTTTGTGTCCGGGCGGCTGGGAGGTGGGGCCAGGGGGATAACAGGCACCCGCAGCGAGTGGTATGACCTGTTATCAGTGCGCATGAGAGTTTGATCGGCCGACTCAGTCATGCCAAACCATCAAGCGCACTTTGCATGTTCTCCACGCAGGCTGCATTACAGCCTAGGTCAAGAACATGCCCACGCACCCAGTCCCTGGCTGAGCGCCGAACCACGGCAGCCAGACCAATCACAACTCTTCACTGCAGCATTGTGATTGGCTCAGGGGAGCCTGGTTGCTTCCTGACTTCTGGCCGAGGAGGGACGTCATTACGAGGAGGGACGACTAGAAGAGACGTGGTGGAAAGAAGGTAGATACTACCCTGCTCCGTGCCAGCCCCACTGGGTGTATAGTGGGTAAAAACCACCAATATGCCCCCACGGGAGTAGAAAGACTTTTGGGCCTATGGGTAGGGGGGTGCATTACCCATTGCCAGAGGGGAGCGCTCCCCCCTCCAAATATAATCCCGAGTGGTCTAATGGGCTTTCTGCTGTCTGCTGGGGGAACAGCGGACGAAAAAACCTCATATCTACGACCGACCAGTGGGTACAGGCTAGGCCCAGTGCCTCAGAGGGCAGCTCGAAACCATTTTGCCAAGAGGCCAAAGACCAAACGCCGCTTGTGGGGCCACCTCCGTAATGGGAGGACTGCATGATGCTGCAAGGTATCAGGGTGGTGATCCAGGGGATAAAGTCCTCACTGGAAACACTTATGGACTTGGTCACGAATGAGATATCCGTAATGAGGGCGGATCTGCGGAACATGATCTCACGAGTGAAGGAAATAGAAGACCCCTCCACCTCTCTCGACCTAGACACTAAGACCCTTAAAAGCCAAGTTCACGATCTATGAAAGGCTAATGCCCCAATGGAGGCCTGACTGAAGGACTTTGAACGTAGATTGCTACACAACAACATACTCATACTGGGGGTTCCGGCGCACGCAGGGGGGCCTGCAGTAGACCTCTTTGTTTAGGATCTGGTGACCAAGGAGCTACAGTCTCGAGGCCTGTCTAAATACTTTTTGGTGCAATGGTCCCACCCATTCCGGGGGGGGGGGGGGGCAGCCCCATGACCTATCATAGCCTGAATTTTTTACTTCAGAGACCGGAACATGATATTACAAACTACCCGCAGAGCACCCCCAGAGACTTGTGATAATGTACAGATAAAATGTTTTCAGGACTCTACACTCAAAGTTCAGAGACAACACCGCAACTTTCTCGAAGTCCAAAAAGCGGTGAGGGACAAGGCAATTAAGTGTGCACTGCTCTTCCCTGCTAAATTACGAGTGGAAGCAGAGGGAAAACCATGGTTTTTCACATCCCCTGAAGAGGCCTGGGAGTGGTTGGATGGTTGGAGAACTGTCAGCAAGCAGGGGGCTACGAAGCGGCTTGGATGACGATGATGCCGTTCAGGAGATTCATCAGGACAACAGACCCGGGTAAACACATCAGGCGGAAACAAGGGAGCCTCCTGAACACGATCCATGAACAGAACGCAAAGAGCTGTTTTGGGCTATTTTCGCACTAAGAGACATCTCACACGGCGACATGGAACTGTGTATGGCACAGGCCAGGATTGAAGCACAGACTACTGAGATATGGGTGGCAGCGAACCTATGTAGTTGGCTGAAATATATAGATGCAATGGGATGATAGACGAAAATTCTATTTAAAAGTGTTGCACTACTGTGGGGTTTAGTTGTGCTCTTTGGTAACAGTTATAGGAGAGGCCGGGGGTGCAGTTCGTTGGGTAGTCCACGGTTCCTGTACTTGTTTCATGTTGTGGTGGGGTGATGGGCACTCTGCAGAGTTTGGTGGCAGGCAGTTTTGAGTTTGCTGTGCAGGGAGCCGGGATGGAGGGTTTCAACATTTGGGGCTGAAGGTAGGGAAGGGAATGGGTTGTGTTGAATTTAATGTTCTTTCTCTTGACGATGTGCTCCACACATATTGTAACATAGAGACTACACTTTATCTATATACAGACAGGCCCGGCCCGCATGGCTACCGACAACACTAGGCCCCTGGAATGACGATGCGAGCAGTCTCTGATATCTGCATCCTATCCTGGAATGTGAAAGGATTGGGAGACAGTATCAAGCGGGGTAGTGCTACAATATGTTAAACATTTACAACAAGGGGTGGTGAGGGACAGAGTCTCTGAATTAAGCAGAAAGCTCTCACCCAGTCAAGAGATCAGGGCTAGATCCAACACCGTTTTTTAGCTCACTGCACCATCCCAGTTTCAGAACCTGGCTGTATGCAAATTAGTCTGTTCCTGTCCCAGTGCATGATGGGAACAGGGCAAACCAAACTACAAAAGCCAATTCTTACACTGGGAAGGAAACAAGCTCCCGGGGACCGGTTTCTGGCATTACAGCCGTCTTCGGCCCGGTTTGCTTGAATCCTGATGGTGCAATGAGCAAGGGTCTCACTGCTCCATCAGGATTCAAGCAAGCCGGGCCGAAGAGGCTGAAATGCCAGAAACCGGTCCCCGGTAGCTTGTCTCCTTTCTGGTAAAGAATTGGCTTGGTAGTTTAGTCTGCCCTGTTCCCATGATGCACTGGGCCAGGGACAGACTGATTTGCATATAGCCAGGTTCTGAGCTGGGATGGGGCAGTGAGATAAATAACGGTGATGGATCAAGCCCTGATCTTTGGACTGGGTAAGAGTGGTCTGCTCAATTCAGACACTCTGTTCATCACCACCCCCTTTTGTAAATCGATTTTGGCCACTATAGGTGTGGCAGGGTATACTCAGACATGAGTCCCTTTCTCACTGCTCCATCAGGATTCAAGCAAGCCGGGCCGAAGAGGCTGAAATGCCAGAAACCGGTCCCCGGTAGCTTGTCTCCTTTCTGGTAAAGAATTGGCTTGGTAGTTTAGTCTGCCCTGTTCCCATGATGCACTGGGCCAGGGACAGACTGATTTGCATATAGCCAGGTTCTGAGCTGGGATGGGGCAGTGAGATAAATAACGGTGATGGATCAAGCCCTGATCTTTGGACTGGGTAAGAGTGGTCTGCTCAATTCAGACACTCTGTTCATCACCACCCCCTTTTGTAAATCGATTTTGGCCACTATAGGTGTGGCAGGGTATACTCAGACATGAGTCCCTTTCTCACTGCTCCATCAGGATTCAAGCAAGCCGGGCCGAAGAGGCTGAAATGCCAGAAACCGGTCCCCGGTAGCTTGTCTCCTTTCTGGTAAAGAATTGGCTTGGTAGTTTAGTCTGCCCTGTTCCCATGATGCACTGGGCCAGGGACAGACTGATTTGCATATAGCCAGGTTCTGAGCTGGGATGGGGCAGTGAGATAAATAACGGTGATGGATCAAGCCCTGATCTTTGGACTGGGTAAGAGTGGTCTGCTCAATTCAGACACTCTGTTCATCACCACCCCCTTTTGTAAATCGATTTTGGCCACTATAGGTGTGGCAGGGTATACTCAGACATGAGTCCCTTTCTCACTGCTCCATCAGGATTCAAGCAAGCCGGGCCGAAGAGGCTGAAATGCCAGAAACCGGTCCCCGGTAGCTTGTCTCCTTTCTGGTAAAGAATTGGCTTGGTAGTTTAGTCTGCCCTGTTCCCATGATGCACTGGGCCAGGGACAGACTGATTTGCATATAGCCAGGTTCTGAGCTGGGATGGGGCAGTGAGATAAATAACGGTGATGGATCAAGCCCTGATCTTTGGACTGGGTAAGAGTGGTCTGCTCAATTCAGACACTCTGTTCATCACCACCCCCTTTTGTAAATCGATTTTGGCCACTATAGGTGTGGCAGGGTATACTCAGACATGAGTCCCTTTCTCACTGCTCCATCAGGATTCAAGCAAGCCGGGCCGAAGAGGCTGAAATGCCAGAAACCGGTCCCCGGTAGCTTGTCTCCTTTCTGGTAAAGAATTGGCTTGGTAGTTTAGTCTGCCCTGTTCCCATGATGCACTGGGCCAGGGACAGACTGATTTGCATATAGCCAGGTTCTGAGCTGGGATGGGGCAGTGAGATAAATAACGGTGATGGATCAAGCCCTGATCTTTGGACTGGGTAAGAGTGGTCTGCTCAATTCAGACACTCTGTTCATCACCACCCCCTTTTGTAAATCGATTTTGGCCACTATAGGTGTGGCAGGGTATACTCAGACATGAGTCCCTTTCTCACTGCTCCATCAGGATTCAAGCAAGCCGGGCCGAAGAGGCTGAAATGCCAGAAACCGGTCCCCGGTAGCTTGTCTCCTTTCTGGTAAAGAATTGGCTTGGTAGTTTAGTCTGCCCTGTTCCCATGATGCACTGGGCCAGGGACAGACTGATTTGCATATAGCCAGGTTCTGAGCTGGGATGGGGCAGTGAGATAAATAACGGTGATGGATCAAGCCCTGATCTTTGGACTGGGTAAGAGTGGTCTGCTCAATTCAGACACTCTGTTCATCACCACCCCCTTTTGTAAATCGATTTTGGCCACTATAGGTGTGGCAGGGTATACTCAGACATGAGTCCCTTTCTCACTGCTCCATCAGGATTCAAGCAAGCCGGGCCGAAGAGGCTGAAAGGCCAGAAACCGGTCCCCGGTAGCTTGTCTCCTTTCTGGTAAAGAATTGGCTTGGTAGTTTAGTCTGCCCTGTTCCCATGATGCACTGGGCCAGGGACAGACTGATTTGCATATAGCCAGGTTCTGAGCTGGGATGGGGCAGTGAGATAAATAACGGTGATGGATCAAGCCCTGATCTTTGGACTGGGTAAGAGTGGTCTGCTCAATTCAGACACTCTGTTCATCACCACCCCCTTTTGTAAATCGATTTTGGCCACTATAGGTGTGGCAGGGTATACTCAGACATGAGTCCCTTTCTCACTGCTCCATCAGGATTCAAGCAAGCCGGGCCGAAGAGGCTGAAATGCCAGAAACCGGTCCCCGGTAGCTTGTCTCCTTTCTGGTAAAGAATTGGCTTGGTAGTTTAGTCTGCCCTGTTCCCATGATGCACTGGGCCAGGGACAGACTGATTTGCATATAGCCAGGTTCTGAGCTGGGATGGGGCAGTGAGATAAATAACGGTGATGGATCAAGCCCTGATCTTTGGACTGGGTAAGAGTGGTCTGCTCAATTCAGACACTCTGTTCATCACCACCCCCTTTTGTAAATCGATTTTGGCCACTATAGGTGTGGCAGGGTATACTCAGACATGAGTCCCTTTCTCACTGCTCCATCAGGATTCAAGCAAGCCGGGCCGAAGAGGCTGAAATGCCAGAAACCGGTCCCCGGTAGCTTGTCTCCTTTCTGGTAAAGAATTGGCTTGGTAGTTTAGTCTGCCCTGTTCCCATGATGCACTGGGCCAGGGACAGACTGATTTGCATATAGCCAGGTTCTGAGCTGGGATGGGGCAGTGAGATAAATAACGGTGATGGATCAAGCCCTGATCTTTGGACTGGGTAAGAGTGGTCTGCTCAATTCAGACACTCTGTTCATCACCACCCCCTTTTGTAAAACAATATGTTAAACGGCATTCACCTGATGGTGGTCCTCCTACAGGAGATGCATCTGATGGGAAACACTTGCAAAGCCCTAAGCGGCAGGGGTCACAAGTTGGAGATACATGCAGGTTTGACAACAAGCTCTAGAGCAGTAGGCATTCTATTAAAAAATAATTGCAGTTGACAATGAATCAATCCCCTACAACCCCCTACATAGATGCACAGCCCTCTCTGGGATATGGGAGGGGGAACCAATAAATATCCTATCAGTGTATAACCATCTGGCCTCACACAGCAGCACTCTTTTGGACCTGGGTGAACTCCTATTAGGGGGTGACTTTAATATGACCATGCGTGATTCACTTGACTGTCGACCCCCACGCCACGTGAGCACTTCCCACACACATTTGATGGACTTCTTTACAGCAATGGGGTTGGTAGATGTATGGAAAACATACAATCCCATCACTCAGAATTGTACATTTCCCTCGGGGGCTCATGGGCGTCTCTCCTGTATTTCCATCCTACTCACTTTGGCCCACCACGTCTCGTGATTCCGAGAGATGCACCATTTGGTTAGGGGGATATCTGACCGCTCCCCCATTTGGGCTATATATATGGCATTGCTAAATGGAGCAAACACAAGGAGATGATGGACGGATCGCTGAAACATTTCAGACACTCACCCCCAGTCCCAGATCTGGGCTGAATCCATCATCATTCTTTAGCTCACTTCGCCACCTCGGTTCAGACCCAGCTATATGCAAAGCTGTCTTCACCCTGTGCCTCATGGGAACAGTCCAGCCCGAATTGCCAAGCCAGGTTTTCCCTGAACCGGAAACAAGCATCCTGGGACCGGTTTCTGGATAACACTTTCATCAGCCAGGCTAGCTTGAATCCATGGTAAGTGAGCTAGGGACCCACGTCTGGGCATACCTTTCCAACTTAGGGCAAACAAAGCAAACACAAGGAGATGAAGTAACAGTGCCTCGAGGTCACAGCGTATAGTGACGTGAACTCTCCTCTCTCCAGAGGTAGTATGCTGCGCTAATCCCATTAAAAGTTCCTGAACAGGGAAGACGGGGTTTACAGTTGCAGGGATTGTGTGTTTATTGATCCAAGGTTCTAGAGCAACGATGAAGAGGTTTAAAGATGTAGGTATTGCCTGCTACCCCCCCCCCCCCCAAGGTTCTAGAGCAGAGATGATGGTGATTACACTTGCAGGGATTATGTGCCTCTCTCCCTCTGTAGTGAGGGTATGTGGGCAGAGAACTGTCGGCAGAGATCTCTGGACAGAGATCTCCCAAAGTACTGGAGCTTTTAAGCATTCATCATTGCTGATAACAAAATGTCCATTACCCACTGTGTGCAGCGTAACAACCTGAGAAGGATGAAAGGGTGAGTTTGCCTTGCTGGATTTCACAGATATGTCTTACAGGTCAGACAGATGTTGGCAGTGAGCACTTACCTCACTGAGCCCTCTTGTAAACTTGAGGATATATTTTTAGAGGGGTTTGTCCTCTAAAGTTCTAGATCAGTGATGATGGAGTTTGCAGTAACAGAGGTTGTGTGATAATCCTTCCAAGGTAGTAGAGGAATGGCTTACATATTCTTGTACTTAAATCACCATCCAGCTAAGTGAGCTGTTAGCCAAGACGCCTCCACCCAGAGCGTCCAGCGATCGTGCAAGCTGAATATTTCTTATAGTTTTGCCCTTTTGTAGGAAGGAGAACTGCCAATTTCTCAGCAAGATAGAGGTGTAATCATAGGATGTTACGATTTACTTTTCCATATCACAAAGGGGCGCCATCTTTTCTCTTCTGAGGCCAACTTGCAGATCTTAGCCTTTCTGATACCTTTGGCTGGTCGGGAGTAATCCATTTCTTACAGATTTCCTTTCCTGCTAAAAATATCAGACAAAATATACATGTGTATATATATAAATATCCAAGTTTAACTCATCCCAGTAAGGCTACAGGTCCATTTCAAATAGGATAAGGCAGGGGCGTACCTATGTTTTTCAGCCAATAAGTTCTTGAAACATCTGAGGTACATTCCCCCGGAAGAAGGCCAATAACGGCAATCCACAAACATGCCATTCATATACTGTCCGCTTCTGTGTCACTGTACTTCTTAGATTTTGATGGTTCCAACATGGTCTTTCCTAACTAACTTCGATGATGACCAATAAGCTCTATGGAGAGTCAACAAATGAATCTTTTTAAATGGTGCTGGTTTGACCAGAGTGTATAACCGATTTAAAGATACTCGCCATAATTGCTCTGTAGCCAGCTCTGGAAGATCCTTTTCCCAGGGCAGGGATGGAACTCCCATTTTCTCATCTGCTGTAGAAATAAATATCTAAAACCACAGGGAAACCTCTTTCTTAGGTTGTTGCTTAGCTCTCACCCGCTCGACAATATCCTGCACTGAACAGCTCACCTCTGACAACTTTGTTGGATGACCGACAAAAACATAGCTGCAGGTAATTAAGTTTAGAAAGCCCCCCCTTCAAGAGGTCGGATATCTCTTTTTATGTGATGAGGGCACCACCCTCCCTGAAGTCTCCCCAGTTGGAAAGGTTGCCATGCTGGAGAGGATAACTAAGTTTATCTTTAAGCTACTCGGGGGTTCCAGGAGAGCCCCAAATTGGTGCTGGTTCTGCTTTGTAGTCTATCCCGAGTATTTTCCTAAAGAAGACCCACACCCTCAGGGCTGTTAAGAGTACCTTCAACTTAACTTGTTTAAAAACTTTGGGTCCCCAAACTTAAACAAATAACGTATTCAGGCCTAAATGCTTCAACATAACTTCATACAATTGACTCAAATCAAATCAAAAATTCTTTATTCGGTTATTAAAGTACAATACCCATAAAAGTACAGATAAAAACAAAATTAATAAGTATACAAAATTCATCCAATGTACCAAGGTCAATTCTTCATAGTTCAGGATACAATCGATTTACGTGATTTTTCAACATATTTTAAAAACGAGGAAATAAATACAATAGTTAAAATGTTACCTTCGTCGCGGTATAGTATAAAATTTACAAAAGAAAAGAATATGTATATCCGATTGTTCACACAAATCATCACATGGGCACTTAATCAAAGTTTTCGACCAATCATTCATAGCGGGGAAACTAAGCAACCGAAACAGCAAATTAAATCTAAAACAGGTTAATAAAAACCTCTCATAGGTTACTCATTTGTAGTTTAACATATGGCTGCATTTTTCTTGAAATCACAATCTGTTCATGGGCGACTACCGTCATTTTCTTCATTTCTATTATTGTTCTGTGGTCATGTAAGTGGGCCATGCATTTTTCCTTCAAGGACTTCCTTGAGATATTACATAAAGAAGATGGTTTGGAAAAATAATTCCCCATGCCCAAATCCGTGAGGAATTTCCTCACGTAACACAACCATTTTATTTTACTACTCTTTTCTAATCCGACCACGTTGTTCATGATCAAACGATTTAACCCACATTCATCGGTCGTCCAGACTCTATGCCATAGTAATACTGGGGCTGTCTTTATGATATCCTCCAGATAAGGTTCCCCAAATTCTGCATGGCAGACGTATGTGGAGACACTTTTAGGTACAGCTAGAAGATCCTTCATAAAGAGATTTTCTACCACCTGTAAAGATGTTACATTTGCATAGCCCCATAGGCCTGCGCCATATGTCACGATTGCTACACAAGTAGCTTTATATACAGTCAACATTTCCCCAATTGGTTTTTTGCCAATTTTTTGGCTAAAATGTTTTAAGGCCATGATGGATTTGCAATACAATAATTTTCTAGTGTTAATTGTGGTGTTCCATAGGCCCATATGATGAAATAAAACTCCTAAATAAGAGAATGTTAAAGTAAAATCAACTGGGGAAGAACCAATAAAAACCGCCTTCCTCTTTTTGTGTGCACCCAAGCCACAGCTCATGGTGAAGGTCTTTGAACAGTTTATCCTCGGGTCCAACCCTGACATAAAAACTGCAAAGGAGGTTACAAGACTTTGCATGGCCAGCGGGGTTCTGGCCATCAGGACAGCGTCATCGGCATACAACAATGCTAGGACTGGTCTTTCCCCCACCATCGGCATGTCCCTACACTCCTTCAATAAGGTGTTCTCCACATCATTGATATAGAGTGAAAAAAGGAATGGGACCAAGACGCAGCCTTGTCGTACTCCCCTAGCGATTCCAAAGGATTCTGTACATTCACCATTTTTCCCATATCTAACTCTGGCAGATGCACCTAAATAGAGTTCCCGGAGGAAATTAATGATTAAACAGTCTACCCCCAGTTTATCCATCACCAGCCAAAGTTTACTATGCGACACACAGTCGAATGCAGAGGTTAAATCTACAAAAGTTAAAAACATTCGACCCTCCTTGGCTTTTGTGTATTTTGCTATTAAAATGTGCAAATTCAAACATTGATCAATTGTTCCAAGCCCTTTTCTAAAACCATACTGTAAATCGCTGATTATCTTGTTCTCGTCCGCCCAAATTTGCGTTCTGTTTAAAATCACCCGTCCAAAGACCTTAATACTAGAATCAAAGAGTAATATTGGGCGATAACATTGACAGCTAGCTCTGTCTCCCTTTTTAAATCTGGGGACTACCAATGATTCGCACCAGGAAGGAAGAAGACCAGTATGAAGTGTAGCATGGAAGAGTGGTGTAAGAATCGGGGCCCAAAGGTCTATATTATTAGGTCTCGCGACCTATCGATGTGCGCAAGCGCATCGAGCGGAGCGAGAATTCAAGTGGCGAAAACATCCTGAAACCAAAGGGCTTTCAGCCCCGCGGTTTTCATGCAGTTCCTGTGTACATGCACGCGCATCGCATGCAAGCCCAGCCTCTCCCGCCCCCATCCGGCATCAGACTTCTCCTCCCCTAGCAGCACTCCTCCCACACCAGCAACTCCCCCCTCCCACACCAGCACCTCCCCTCTCTCTCCACGCAATCACAGCCTCCCCCTCCCACACCAGCACCTCCCCCCTCCCACACCAGCCTTGCCGCACTGCCGAGCCTGTCCCAACAACACAACCCAGCTCCGTCACATGGCTTCTGCTTTGCTCACTTTCGCTCTCCTCAACCCTTCCACTCTTGTTTTCACCTCTAGTCTCCCACCTCTGTCCACATTTTCCCTGCTGTTTCTTCCTGCTCGTCTTCATCTTCCTCCAAAAACAAGCACCCTGCATTCGGAACGGCCCCTTTAAATGCATTTCTCCTCCTCCTCGCTATCGACCGACCCAAAAGCAAAAGACCCGGAGTGCTCACCCCCCTCCCCCACCACCTTGTTTTGTGTAACCTGGAGGCGAAAAAAACTACGAAAAGGGGAAACAGAGAGGGCAGTAGAGAAACAGGGAGCCTGGAGCAGGAGGAAGGAGGCCCGGGGGGCAGTGCCACAAATGTCCCAGCACAGCAGACATGGCTGCCAACATGTACAGGGTCGGAGGTAAGAGGCGCACGGCAGATACACGAATTCCTGCCTAATTAGCGTGTGCTTTGCAGTAATGTATATTTTTTCCCCGTTCTTGAGACAATCTCGCCAACCCGCGTCCTTGCAGTTTTTATGCATAATAACCGGGGTTTCTCCTTGCAAGCATATCTGTTTTAATGGGAAAAGGCGCCCTCGGTTCTTTTTCTGCTTGGTGGTGGGTTCGTTTCATGCATTTTACGAGCATTAACCTTTCTGTAAAGTTGAGGGGGAGCATCAATATTCCTCTTGATATTTTGCACAATTGCATGCGATTGGAAGATTATTTTTTAAATATCGGCATTGCATGGCGATATGCCTCACTTTGGGGGCTTCTGGACACTCCATGTTTTCCCCCTTCAAAAAATAAGAGTTTTACTGCACCCCGCTGACAAGAGGATGTGTTTAGGAACGGAGGCGAGAATGGATCCCGGAAAAATCGATGGACTGTAGGAAGGGGCGAGCGTGTGCTGCCTGTCGTGTTTGGCGCTGGTTTTCAAAGGCTCTCCCACACCAGCCCTCACCCCGTACCCACACCCCAAAGGCTTTCAGTTTCTTGAGCTTAAATTACATTTCTTGAAAACACTTCGAGACAGATGTGAGAATCCTCACATTCCAGTTTGCGTGATGAGTCAAACATTCCACTTGTAGCATGAGTAATTTCTGAGAAACTATTCATAACAAGATACAGCTGCCAGTCACATCAGCCTGGAGAGCCTCCGACCTATGGCATTAAGAGAAATATTTCCATTTCGGCTCTTTGTGACCACCCAGAGAGGCTTTTGCTTAAATGGAAAATCTCTTCCGTGTAAAGGCCCAGTGCTGCGAAAGAATACTCGAGGAAGCAGTCTTACGATGGTGAACTTACTCCACTGTCAGCAGACTGCTTCATGCCTGCCTTCTGATACAGTCTGATGATGTTTCTCATCCCACCGCTCTGCCAGTGGCATGCCCTGTCAGGCTCTAGATTAGACGCACTGGATAAGCAATGAGAACTACCCACCTTCAGACTAGAATGCACACCTATGTGTGCAACCTTTATCCCAATTCAGAGTATTGGATACTCGGCCGTTTTCAATCCTACCGGCATTTGCTTTTTTGACACCATGTTTGAGTGATTGTTTACTTAACATAACCATGCCCACGCCTCTATTTGGGAAAGCCAGGTGATGTAGTACTCATGAATTTTGTTTAAATTCAGGATTTTTTAGCCTAAAACTCATGGGGGATTATTTACAAAAAATGGCGCGACTCTCCTTTGTCCTAAAACCACAGAATTGTGGTAATCTGTCACCCGCTGTGCTCAGCTGAATAGTTACGATATTTATTTTAAATATCACCCGTTTATCACGAGTGCATATGTGTGAGGACTTTAAAAATCTTGATAGTCAGAGTTCCCTGCTGGTCATGTGGCATAGCACCACCGCACATGCGCAATAAACAACCCAGAGCCTGTGGAAAAACCACGTGTTAATATTAACATTATGAAATGAGAAACACTTGTGAAACAATGGTCTCTGTTTGGGCCCCCTCCCCCAGCACACTCTGCGGAGGATGGACGTAGAATGCAAGGCTTCATGTGCGCCAGAACCCGGTAGAAATGCATTGCTACCACTATGGAAATAGTTATCTAATGTTCGAAAATGTGTGGCTTATCAAGGAACAGAATATTCTGATGCACAAATTAGTTCCCTGGTAAAATAATATCAATGGGGGCTTTGTTGCAAATACAATATGTTCACTTTAATGAGGGATGACGCTTGCCAAGAAAGAGCACATCAGAAGAGTAGGCTCTTTTCGCCTATGGAAGCTGTGAGAGTTTGTGCAAATTCAACTACATACAGACTTTCACAGGTACGCAAATCTCTCCCTTCAGTTTATTATTTAAGAATGCATTAATCGCGCTGTGAAGTTCCTTCATCAGCGAGAGATCTGCCACCAGTTTACAAAATAAAGCATATTTCAAATATGTTTGGTACAACAGTCAACTGCACATACCAGGAAAATAATTAATTTGGCATCGGAGTGTCTCTCAGTGTGATAGGATTTCACAGTGCGAGAGATAAATGAAAATTAGGACTATTCTAAAGCCCAAAGTGTTTCTACCTGTAATGGCAGCAGAATTTGCAAAATGCATGGAAAGTCAAAGTAGATACTTTTCATCCATTGTACAAGCGCCCAGCTGACAGCTCGGGGATAATTAACAACATAGAAAAATTGCACAATGTGACATCTCGGCAGGCATTAAAACAAAAAACAAACAAGCATTTGCAATGCAATAGGTCTCGCATTCACGAGAGTTTGAGCTATTACAATTGCAAATAACAATGCCTTTTATTTTTTTTTCCATTTTAAAAACATTAAGGGCTTTGTCATTTACAAAACCAATAGCTCCAACTTTCCTACTGCGAGACCTATTGGCAACGCCAGTGCTTGTTTTTATATAGGTCCACCGGAACCCCATCCGGGCCCGGTGCCTTACCCCTCAAACTTGCATTAATGCTAGCATTTACTTCTGTTACAGAGATATCAGGAACTAGTTTACTCATTAAGTGTGAATAATTTCCAGCTTGATCTTTCTCTATTGAGCAATCCTCCTCATAGATCTCAGCAGAGTACAGTTCTGAAAAGTGTCTCACCCACTCTTTCTCAGGTATTGCTACTTCGATTGTAGCGGTGGTGTTATAATTCAGAAAGGGGGCATTAACAACCTTCCAGAAAGCTGCAGGGTCTCTGCTTAAAGATGCTTCACACAGAGTTTCCCAAGCTTCCTTTTTTAAGATCTCTTTTCTCCTTTTTAAGGTCTGCTTATAGGCATTTCTGCAATCTTTAATTAGGGAACTATCCTTAACTGGGGCATTTAGGGCACGTTTCAGTTTTGAATAGGCCTTAGTGCAGGCCGTATCAAACCACCCCTTTCGAACCCTCTTACCACCTTTTGGTTCGACCCATAGCAATTTCTTAATTTGTGCAATAATCATTAAGAAATTATTGATGATATCAAGGTCAGCAGTATTCATCTCTGTGCAGGCATAGAATTGGGGAACAGTACTTTGTACTAGTTTTTGTAAAAAAGTCTTCCGGGACAATTTTTGTCCACTTTAAAGAGTAACCATTTTTCCTAACCATGGAGATATTATCTACTTGTATTCTAGCCATATCTTTTCCACGTAGTGCCTTCAGTCTGCCTTGTAATACTAAACTGAGGGGAAAGTGGTCGCTAAATGAATTATCAAGTGTGGTAAATTCCTGTATCGTACCCCCATGTCTAGCAGTCATAATCATGTAATCAATCGTATTTGCCCCCCTACCATTAAAAGTGGGATCTCTGGGCTAATCAATCTATTCGCAAAGCCCATATCGCACCCAAAAATAACTTCGTTTAAATAATCCCCACATTTAGTATGCTCAAAGTGGCTAAAACTGGTATCTTTTATCCAGCATTACTCCACATATTCCTCTCTCACCTCTCGCACATAAATAACAATTAAAGTCCCCTGCCCATATGACACAGACCTCTCTTAATCTTCCTTCCGTCATAGATTTAATATTATCTCTTAAAGATTTAAAAATATTGTCTATGTCCTCACCCGGGACATTATTATAAAAGTTCACCAGAACTAAAGAAACACGTTTCCAATTGTAATCCTGATAACATGATAATACATGTTATTAAAAACCATTTCTACTTTAGTACATAATAACATGTTGGAGACATAGGTACATAAGCCTCCTTTGGCCCTACCATGAGCTGAGCTGGTGGCTGGGGAGAAATAAGTTCTAAAACCATTAAGATGATCAGGGACCGTAGTCCAAGTTTCTTGGAAACTGACAACATCATATTTATTCACAAGGTGTACCCAGTTCTCGTTATCCAATTTTGTCCTTAGCCCTGCGATATTCCAGCTCACAAAAGACCATGTTTCCTTATTTGTTTATCTAACCAGCACATCCGTGTTGCGGCTAGGCTCCACGATAGCCCCTAGAAGTGGCTTATCATGTGGGGTACTTTCATTTATTAGAACCCGTTCTTTAATTTCATAACCCACTGTGCCAGTATCATCCTTGGCATTGGTCATAACCATGCCATGTTTATCACGGACTCACATTTATCTGCAAGGTTTCGTGAACACTGATAAATTAGTAACCCATGTATCCGTAGCAAGTCAATCGATATCCTCTAATCCCTGCAATATATGGTATTGGCTAGATGTTGTTATATTATAATCAACTCTGTTTCTAGCCCTAGGTTCCCATTGCTGCCATAAGTTAAACGTAGTCGTTGTAGAGTTCATTGATGGATAGAAGTAGGTCAGATCCATAGTCTGGATCCTGCCATTCCTTCGATGATTATTCCAACCACAAATTAATCTTATTGCACGTCTATCTCTAAAATTTACAATTATACAATCCCCAGGAAGATCTTTTTGACTGTGTCCAATCCAGCTTACTCTGCGAACATGTATAATTTCTGCTTGTACGCGCCCTGGGGGTGGTCTGTTGGTATTGAGCCAAAAAACTACCTTGTTCTTAAGTTCTAAATAGGATTCCCCTCTTTCCTTTTTCAACTCTGGCACTCCCGTAAACACCACAGTGTACGGCATGGACTGGTGGGAGGTCAATGCGTGGATAAATGATCTTCTCCCTAACACTACTGTTCTTTTCTGTATCTCTATCAATGGGGCCCCTGGACCGCTCCCTTACTGTTAGTTCCTTCCCAGTCTCCCTCTCGGTCCCCTTTCTTTCACTGCTTTTATGCGCCTGTGCTCTTTTTCCTAGAGAGTATGCAGAACCGGGCAGTTATCGCCCTTTACCGCTAGTGTGGCTGGTTTGTCAGATGGCTTTAAAGCACCACTAGCTGTACTTAGGGCAGGACTTGGGCTGGGTATAACAGCACTTCTACTATAAATTTCAAGATGTTTCAATAAATCTGAGTTAGCTGTAACCAGCTTTCCCAAAGTCCCTATTTTATCTGTTAGGAGCGTTATTCTTTCCAACAGGGGTAAAGTTAGAGATTTCATTAGCTGCTCCAGATGATTCATAAAACCTACAGGATTTGATAGTATTGTTTCTGGTTGAGCTCTACACCTCTCTTCATTATGTTGTACCTCAACAGCGATAAGCTGATCTTCACTCTTGTCCCCTTTTTGTCTAGGTGGGATGGGTATTTTTTTTTACGATTTTTTTTACCTTTCCCCCTAGTTTTAATTATGGGCTGTTCTTTCCTACTAGATGCTTGCTTTGTTTTTTGCCCTCTAGTTCTTTGTGGGGGACTCTCCTTGTTTCCCATGTCTGTTGAGTCAGGGTCAATAATAGGATAGGGATCCACCCCTCCACATCATTCAAATCATTAATTAAAAGAGGGGGTTCCTCGCTTATCTGTGAAGGCCGCCACGTCGGCGGTAATGAGAGTCTACTAGCCGGAAGTAAGGATTAAATGGGGGGATTATGTTGTTGCTCGGTACTACAGTCTCTTTCTATCCCTGGAAAATCTGCATATGAGTCCATTAGGATGGAGTCATGGGAATATGCTGTTGTTGTAGATGTATTAATATGTTGGGTGGATAGACACATATCTTGGGGTAGTGAGAGACGTCTCTCGGTGCTCTCAATTGCAGTCACAACTACCCCTATGGTCTTTTGCAACATCCTGTCTATTGCTGTCAGACTTGGGAGTGGTGTAGTAGTATGTGTTTTCTGTCTCGAGGTAGAACGAGTGTGCATTGGAGTACTTTTACCCATATTTATATTATCACCTATAAGCACAAAGGATAGACTTTACAAGTCTTTTATAATCAATGACTATGATAATGCAACAGACCTAATGCTCAACCAAGGGGGGGGGTGGCCCAGCCCTGCCTCCTCCGGCCCCGGACGGCCCCAGACGGTCCCGCCCTTGTCCCGGGCTTCTCCCGGGACGCTCCCGCGACACGGGGGATGACGCTGTTATTTATGCGCCTCCTGGCGCGCTTCCCCCGTGGGTGGCTTCCGGCCGCATAGGCTGCTGGGAGATGTAGTTCAATGCGCCACGGTCCCCCCTCCACACGGCGGCCGCACTCAGGTGTAATAGTTGTGCGGCGGCGGGAGGTGGGCGGACACAGCAACACAGGCAGCGGGACCAACAAAGAAGGTGAACAATGAAGCAGAATACCCCCGTCACGGCAGGTAAGGATCACGAAGGTTTGCCAGTAAATCTATTCAGCTCCCCGCTCCACCGGGGATGACGCTGTTATTTATGCGCCTCCTGGAGCGCTTCCCCCGTGGGCGGCTTCCGGGAGCATAGGCTGCTGGGAGATGTTGTTCAATGTGCCACGGCCCCCCTCCACACGGCGGCTGCACTCAGGTGTAATAGTTGTGCAGCGGCGGGAGGTGGGCGGGCACAGCAACACAGGCAGCGGGACCAACAAAGAAGGTGAACAATGAAGCAGAACACCCCCGTCACGGCAGGTAAGGATCACAAAGTTTTGCCAGTAAATCTATTCAGCTCCGCCAATTGACTCATGTAAGAATTATCTAGCTCTCCAGGCAAGAGCCTGGAATTTTTGAACTGGAAAGCATAACAGTCTCATCCAGAGCTTTTTTCATGAGATCCCGGCTCCCCTGGATACAGCTTCCGACCCTCCCTTGCGATTTCTGCAAAAGCGTTTTGGAGAAAGGAAGTGGTTTAGTGTTAAACAAGTCCATCACCTTAGGAAGAACCAGCATCTTAATGATGTTCACCCTCCCACAGATACCGAGGGGCAGGTTTTCCCACCTTTGAAGGAGAGCATCTATATCACGGTGTTGTTTGAACGTGAAAGATCTTTGAAAAACAAGAGACAAGAGGCGTTTGGCAAAACAGGAACAGTTAGTTCGATTAAACGTAGCAGCCAGTATAAGAGTTACAGGGACACGGTCACATTTCAATCACTCTGTAGCAGTCTCATATAAAGTTCATTATTGGCAGGAAAATTATTCTGGCGATCCTTGTATGGTGAGGATTATAAATTGCTGCCTCTGAAGTCATAAATTATTTTAAATGGATAATCCAGGTGGGCCTCGACCTTGCATGGACACAATGCGGCCGGTGGGTAACGTGTCCAGATGTCTGGCATGGGGAGCTCCTGATTGCTGTGTTCTGATTGGCTATATGCCCATTGCAAAATAATGGGGTAACCCAATAATTGCTAGAAGATCTGGGTACAATGAGGTAATGAACAAGTGGGCCTTGACTGCTTTAGAGAAGAGTAATTTATAATTCATCATGTGTGTGTTGCTTAATTAAGTCAAACACTGGTAAGACATACCAACAATGAACACAACAACATGCCCTGCTATCTAGGATAGCATTTTTCAAAACGTACAGTCAATGTAAAACACGAAAGCGTCAAAGAATTGTTTAAGTCTAGTATATTTAATTTCATATACTTGAAACAGATCAAAAGGTAAATTAGACAAAAGGAAGGTACAAAGATTGCTCAAGGGACGGGAGAAGAATGGGTGTGCTAGTGAAGGGTCGGGAAAATTGAATAGTCACTAATATTCAGAGTTTATACATTTTTAATGCTTAGGCAATGGACTGGTAAAGAGACCAGTACAGAAAGGCCTGTCCCAAACAGATTATTTATACGAATTTTTACAGGTTTTTTGCAAATGCACAAATGCAACATCAAGCGAAGGGGGTGGGATGAGATACAGGCTGTTGATGGGTCGAGTGCGTCGACGTTTCGACTCGGCTTGTGCATAGAGGGTGACTTATACCTCCGCTGTGAGTCTTCTTCAGGACGAAAGAGGGGCTGGGGGCAACCTAGGGGTGAAAGATCAACTGTCGGTTAATTGGCGCCTATTACCCAATCCGGGAGAGAACTGAGTGACGGTATAGTCCTGACCTAATCCTAAATATACTGGACTTAAACAATTCTTTGACGCTTTCGTGTTTTACATTGACTGTACGTTTTGAAAAATGCTATCTTGGATAGCAGGGTATGTTGTTGTGTTCATTGTTGGTATGTCTTACCAGTGTTTGACTTAATTAAGCAACACACACATGATAAATCATAAATTACTCTTCTCTAAAGCAGTCACGGACCACTTGTTCATCACCTGATTGGCTATATATTCCTAACTAATGCGGCATCTGAATTTGTAGTGTTTTAGGAGCACACGTAACCCCTCCAGCCATGTGCATTAATGGGGCCAATCTCCGGCTGTGTGTACTTTATATACACAAGACTCCACCAGAAGCAGATGTAACCTGTTAGTCAGCCCCCCTCTCACTGAGCTGACCACCGCTCATAGACAACCCAATCTGAAGCACTCCCTGGACTCGCATGAAGCACACTGGTCTCACTGAGCTATCAGCCATAGAACACCCACATCCTGGCATAAGATGTTAAAGGTACTTTTGGATATCGTTAGAGCTTTGACTGTTGTGTATGAACAGTAACTCACCCTGAGCTCTAGTCCGCAGGCGCTGCTCTTAATACTGAATCTTATTTCAAATACAGGTCTTATGTGATGTTCATCCTTTGTTCCTGTAGCTGTCATTGCTCTTTAATACAAAGATGATGTGTGTGTTATTTATTACAGGTGTAATAATGTGAAGATTCAGTGCCCAGAGATGGTGGTGAGGAGTTATAAAGGTAAATATCATTGTGACGATTAGCTCTGTATGTTATGGTTCATGAAAATGATGTGGTATGGTATGGAATGTTATGTTCGTATGGTATGGGATAGGAAGGGATGAGATTGTGTATGGTATGATATTGTATGGTTTGGAAAATTATGATTGGATGGGGTGGTGTGGTGTGCTATGGGTTGGTATCATGGTGTAATATGGTATGGTGGGATGGTGTGGTGTGGATTGGTGTGGTGTGCTATGGAACGGTACGGCATGGAATGTTATGGTGGTATGGTATGGGGTAGGAAGGGATTAGATGCGATTGGATGGTGTGGATTGGAGTTTTATGAAATGGTATGTTATGGCGGTATGGTATGGAACGTTATGATGGGATGGTGTGATGTGATATGGGGTGGGATCATAGTAAAATATGGGATGGCATGGAATTGCACCTCAGAATTTGGCATGTAATGCATAACACATTCTGTGTTCCAGAGTTCTAGCTCCAACAGGGACCTAACACATGCTTCTGCAATGACCCAGCACATACTGACCTAGGGCATTCACCTACACTGACCTAGCACATGCACCTACACTGACCCAGGACATGCACCTACACTGACCTAGCACATGCACCTACACGGACCTAGCGCATATACCTAAACTGTCGTAGTTCGTGCACTTACCCTGAGCTACCCCATGCACCTACACTGACCTAGCGCATACTTCTAATCTAACGTATGCACCTATAGTGACGTAGTGTATGAACCTAAACTGACCTAGCACATGCACCCACGCTGGCCTAGCGCATGCACCTACACTAACCTAGCGCATATATCTACTCTGATGTAGTGCATCCATCTACAATGCAGTGTAGTGTATGACTGGAACTGTATACCTTGGAGTAGATCTGTCATTCTGTACCATCAAATGCAGTATACTGACCAGTACTGTATTCCTTCGAGTAGCTCTCTTGCTCTGTATTATCTAATATAGATTACTAACTAGTACAGTATGTCTTGGATCAATTCTGTTTTCTGTACAATCTAATGCACTGTACTGGCTATTAAATTATAGCTTGGAGTAGCTCTGTACCATCTAATGCAGTGTACTGACTAGTACTGTATACTTTCTAATAACTCTCTCGCGCTGTACCATGTAACGCAGTGTAGTGACTAGTACTGTATACCTTCTAATAACTCTCTTACTCTGTACCATCTAACACAGTGTACTGACTAGTACTGTATACCTCTAGTAGCTTTCCTTCCCTGCAGCATCCATTGCGGTGTACTAATTACTACTGTTTTTCACGGAGCGAACTGCGGACGACGGCGGAGGTGGCTTGTGTTGGGGACTAGGACCTTTGTACCATGTAAAACGCATCTACATTACTAAGATACACCGCTTTAAGAGGACTAGGTGAAATCTAGAAGGCAACCATAAAAAACATTTTAAAATGTGGCGTCCCCTCCACACCGATATTGAAGAATAAGCCAAACTTAGAGATATCAATAAGTCGCCTTCTGCTGCGTTCTGCTCTCTTGTATTCCCTTCAGCATACAGCTGCCTTATCCAACATTAAAAAAGAAATATAAATCTGGCCTCGTGGACCTCTACAAATCTTCAGATCCACACCCCAGGTTCAGAGATCCTATACCGTATTGTCTCTGTTCGGTCCTGATGAAGGTGGTCCCCAACGCGACATTTCCACCGAAACGCGTCGACCCTTCTTCTTCCTCTAAAATCTAAATGACTTTGGTCATTAATTGGACTACAGTTTCAACGCTATAGGAAATCCTTTTCTTTTGTTATTTCTGTGATGGGATCGATGTTTAGGAGTATGTATGTGTTGTATGTGTGGCTCTTTACCTGGTGTGCACATTTAATTGATTTTGTGTTCTACATGAATTTGACGAATTAAGGACATATAATCACAACTTTAATGTATTGCAAAATGTTTTTCTTGTAGCCTCTGTGCAAAATGTATATATTTTTATAATTGATGAATCTGAAAAATATGATATAAAAAAGAAAAAAATACTTTTTAACTGTATAAATGAAATAAAATGAGAAAAAATTACATTTAGATATTGTTGGTGTATGCCCTATGTTTGAGAGGTAACTCCTATGGTATAAGTAATTATAGGTCAAGAGGGAGCCCTTTCTCTGTTGTTCCTGATTACTACTGTATACCTTTGAAGTATTTGAAGTAGCTTTGTCACACTGTGACTTCTAATAGAGTGTACTGACTAGTACAGATCACCTTCTAGCACCTCTGAGATGCACCCCAGTTGCAGAACATTTGCCCCAAGATTTCTCATCCTTTTCTACCTGAAGGACAGCTGTCGAAGCCTGGTTTATTTTTGAGAAGCAGCTTCACCGCCTTTTCTTTCCTCCTAGTTCTTGCTTCTGCTCTAACTTTGCTGCTTTAAGACTCTTATTTTCCAGTAGTGGGGAAACTGCCAGTAGTAAGGTTGGATCTAATTGTAATAAGGGTTTGCTTATCATGTCACTATTTATTCGACTGCAGTCCGTTTTGATCACTGTGAGTATCTGCCGTCTGAATTCGGTCCAGCTCCTCTCCCAGCGTGTTAACCGATTCTGTTCTGTTAGCAGTTATTTTTTAGGTCTCGCCTATGCAGCGCGCATGCGCTGCTCTAGGAGGGCCTTTAGCCATCCGTCTTCACTTTTCAAGCGCTGCACTCGTGCTTGTGGCATCATCCACCTTGCGGGATCGAGCAGCGGCATGCCACAAGCACAAGTGCAGTGCTTGAAAAGTGAAGACCTCGCGAGCACGCATGCACGCACCACTCCCGGGCTTGTTCTGTTAGTTGTTCTCTCTATAAGCAGAGAGAAGTGTGTATATAGATTTGCCACAAGGCAGCGTGAGCAAGCGGAGAGCGGCGTGGAAACATGAGGCGGCATACCGGATCACCTCCAGCCTCTGACAGCGTGTTGCTGGGCAACCGAGTACACCGCCTGCGCTCCCAGGTGAAACATTTGCACCCTTGTTTTTGTTGTGTGTGAGCATCCGAAGAGTAGCGGTGCTGTCCCTCAGCACCATGACCAAGTATACAATGGCGTTGTACTACTTTGGCCGACTTCGGGACTATTTTGGAATTTATTTACGAGCACTTTTCACAAGCGCAACTGTTTATCGTAAAGTCACTTTTCACAACCACTACTGTGCGCCCGCCCACTTTTTGTGCATGCCGCTCTGCACCTTTCCTCCCTCCTCTTGTGCTACGTGTCCCTTCATCTAATTACCGCCCCGCTTTTTGCTCCGCCATGAGACTGCCCGTAGCTCCTCTTATGTTGTTCATCCCTTCTGCCATTAGCGTACCTTGCCCTCTCCTGTGGCCCTAGCGGATCTGCTAAGCAGCCCCTCCCGTTGCTGGCTCCATTATTGCTGCCCCTGTGTGGGCTTGGTCAGGGAGACATTTTCAAGTTGAATACAATAAACACGTTCCTCATACCCCGCAGACGCACCGACCAAGATACGAGATGTCCATTAACTTGATTAGGATTCTCTAATTGTGACTGATTGGCATATGCAGCGGTAGTGCTGTGGACATCAGGCAATATTTATATATGTGATTTTCTTTTTGCTTGTGTCACGACGCAAGGAATTAAACCAGTATTACATCTATGTACCAGAAAAAGAGTCACTCTAGGTGATGCACAGCTGCTTGTTTTTTGTCTCCGTTTCTGGGACACTTGAGCATCAAAGTTGGGAGCTTCTTGACAAGATGGTTGTTCTGAATGGACAGATGACGTGGTACTCCCTTAAGTGCAGACGTCACTTTGCAGCAATTTCCACAGCTTTATTAGTTGTCAAGATAGACTGATTCATTTGACCACACACGTCACCCCTGAGTGCCTGCGAATGTTGGTTTAGGGATCATAATGAAAGACTGGTTCAGAAGGGGTAAAGGTTTGAATCCCTGCAGTCCATTCTGTTGATCAATAGCTTTGATTGCAACAATTTGACTACCAGGCATTGGCACCTTTTGCAAGTTATGCAAGCTCTTACTGACCTGTTGCTGTTCACAGATTCGGCTATGGGCAGAATCATATACATCAATACACCAAAATGGCAGGTTTACCGGAAGTGACATCACACATCCTTTGACCTTAATGACATCACGTATGGGGACGCATATGACTACTACTGACTCCAAGGCATGGTGAATAGTGACACGACACATGGTCCTCCATGCTAATTCAGCATCATGTCAAGGGAAACAGTGATGTGGCACTCTCCAGCTGTGATAATTGAGAACACGAAAATGGTGAAAGGACAAAAAAACACAGAGTACTCTTTCAAGGAACTTGGTTCCTTTGTTCATGCCGTACATAATGCAGGAAATTGACATGCAGCCCATCTCTTTGTGTGGGTGTGCAACTCTGATCATGCCAATGTCCACAATTCTTCATTCTTCAGGAAGTGGCTTAGTCAAACGGAGGTGTACTCCAGCCTTCCTGCTCCATGGAAGTATAGGTGATTTCACACAAGATGCATACACTCGGCGTTCCATTGGTTTCTGGAGGGAGGGAGAATGAGAGATAGGAGAGCAGTAGAGGAAACAGGTAGGAAAAGGACGGATATCAGTTCTGACTACTAGTAAACCCTGCTGATAACTGTAGGGTCTAAATAAATACAGGACTCCTCCCAACGTGGGTGTGCTCCTCCCATCATTTAATTAAGATCTACTCACACATACATGTGGTACTAGTTAGGCTAGCCATGATAAACGACAGAGATTCACACAGGAAAAGCTGGTAATCGTTCTCTGCATGGTTTGATCAGCTGCTACTAGTCGTTGTCTTGGCCGATTCATGGGGCGGGTCGTCGTTTTGAGTGTATCCCTAACACACATCAGTGAGACGCCTTCCGAATCATGTACAGCACCCATCAGGAGACTTGTTACCCGGATCTCTTGCACAAGAAAACGCGTGGAGTCGGTCACTTGAAAGAGAGATCTACTGAGCGGTGACCCTGGGCCCAGAGCACTGCTCAAGGCCTCGCACATGGTCACAGATGATCTTAATGGTGATATTACATCACTATCAACATTTTTGATGATTTCACTAAAATCATGTTTGCTGACAGTGGGAATATTGCTGTTTAATTGAGTGACCATTGCAGGGACATCTACATGTTGTGGTAGTGCAACCTTCTCGCTCATTTTAATGTCTGATTATGTGTATTGGTGGAGTTTCAAAGACATCAAGCATTCTCTTTAATCAGTCAAGACTTTGGTCATGAGTGACTTTTATTGACGAGTGCAAAACAGACTTCTTTGCTCAGGCTTTATTGTTAACAGCAGCAATACATTGTTTTGATTGTTTTCCATGCTGCCTTAAACACTGATCTTGAATAAGGGATTAAACAGGGCATTTTCTAGTCAGCCTAAGACTTGCTACAGATCGTGTTTTCACACTACTGCCCCATGTTTAACAACACTGAAGGGAACATTTTCTGTTGAGGTACAGTTGTTACTGTTCATCACTGTATTTGTGTTTGAAAGAAAAGATATTAAAATAAAAGTAAATATCCCATCATTCAACACAAAATACCATTCCACATAATTACACTCATAATACACAATCTCACTCCACATAGTTCCAGTAGACTCAATACCACATAATTACTATCCGCATAATTCCACTGCACGCCGTGCAACATAATTCCACTACACAAATCCACTCGACACAATTCCGCAACTAAAAATTACAATCCAACCCACATTATTCCACTACACAACACATGCATACACACACATAAAATGTGTTTTACACTGGTAAAGCACATTGCTATTTACAATGCCAATAGCTTTAACCCAAACAAATGTGAGACCTATTGCATTTCCAATGCTTGTATTTGATTTTCCCTGTAAGATGAATGAATGAATATACAGCTACATAACAAGAGCAGCTTTGTTTTTATTAGATCATTAATGCTCATAATATTTGTGCAAAAATTAACCCCTTTGTGGTCGATGCAAAAACAAATTCAGTTTGGGATGGATCCCTAAAGACATTTACTAATTCAGTGACAGCACGGCTTGTAATGCGGGTTTACCCATCGTGAATTTAAAGGCCCAAACAGCAATCTTTTTTATTTGATATCTCTATCAGTATTTCATATAAATAATATAACGGCAGTGACACGATGTCACACAAGGCCCTTTTCCGTTTCTCGATAGCGCATGGTATATTCTCCTAATGGGAGCTTCTTTGTCACATGTAAGGGACTTAAAGCTTGAGTATTTCATCACTGCCATTTGCTTTCACGCACACAAAGCACTCCACAACGCCGGACCAGCCTACCTTAACAGCAGACTCCACTAATACACCCCCACCCGCCAGCTCCGTTCCGCCAGCCTCGCCCTCGCCGCTATCCCCCGCATCCAACGAATGACCGGCGGCAGATTCTTCTCCCACCTCGCCGCCAAGACCTGGAACACCCTCCCTACCCACATACGGCAGACCCAAGACCTACTCGCCTTCAGAAGACTCCTCAAGACCTGGCTCTTCGAGCAGGAGCAGCATCCCCCCCCCCTACACTTTAGTGTAGTGAGCAGTCTAGTGCCGCGCGCTTTAGTGTAGTGAGCAGTCTAGTGCCGCGCGCTTTAGTGTAGTGAGCAGTCTAGTGCCACCCGCTTTAGTGTAGTGAGCAGTCTAGTGCCGCTCTCTTTAGAGTAGTGAGCAGTCTAGTGCCGCACTCTCTAGCACAGCGTGCTCCTTCCAGATGTGGTGTAAATTAATCATATGTAAAACAGAAGCAGTAATTCCAGCCTTTCTTTGTGTCTTTAAATCTCTAATTCTGAATCTCTTCTCTGCAGTGATGGTGACTCTGGATCCTGACACGGCTCAGACACAGCTCCTCCTGTCCGAGGGGGGGAGACGTGTGAGAAACACAGGCACAGCACAGCCCCTGCCGGACATCCCCAAGAGATTCACCTCCTACTACTGTGTGCTAGGGAGCCGGGGGTTCACCTCCGGCAGACATTACTGGGAGGTGCAGCTGCTCCAGGAGAGGGGAGGGTGGCATGTGGGGGTCGCAGCAGAGTCTGTGAACAGGAAGGGACGGATCACATGGTCCCCTGAGGGGGGAGTCTGGGCTGTGTCAGGGTGGAAGGGTCAGTACAATGCTCTCACCCACCCTCGGACCCCTCTGTCCCCTCGTGAGAAGCCCCTGAAGCTGGGGGTGTATCTGGACTACGAGGGGGGGCAGCTGTCCCTGTACAATGCTGACTCCATGGAGCTTCTCTTCTCCTTCCCGCAGGCCCCCTTCACACAGAGGCTCTTCCCGTACTTCTGGCTCTGGGGAGGAGCGGAGCTGAGGCTGGTGTGAGAGTGACCCCCCCCCCCCCCCCCCCTCAACTGTCATCTACAGTTCAAACCCCAACATTCCAAAGAATCTTCTTCACAACGACCCTCCCACATGTTGCCAAGAGACCCAGAAGCCTCATGTGAAACTGACTGCTTCATATCTCTTTTCCTTGTATTTTTTAAGACCAGGGCAGGAAATGTTTGCTGTGTGAATCATGCACCAGACATCATGTAACATATGATAAAGTCTCTGTAAAATTCAGAAATGTGTATTTCTTTCACACGTGGAGCTTTGACATTAATATGCACATTATAGCGCTGCGCTGAGAAGTACTTATTGAAAGTGATTGTTTTAAAACATGACCCTAGAAACCATTCCTGCCCCGCCCAACAACAGGGATATTATTAATGACCTCAGACGCAAGACAGTTGTCACGTGATCCAGATTCAGGGCGGCTTTAGGACAGTGCGACCGGTGCAGCTGCACCTGTGCTAACCTGGGAGCGGTGATGTGTGCAGAAATAACTTTGGGTTTTAAAAGCACCTGCTGCTTCCTTGTGTGACCAGCAGGTTTCAGGCAACAATAAAAATGTCAAGATAACACAGGTGATTAATGTTTCTGCTGGAGAGTGATCGAAGTTTTGTCTTGTCACAGTTTCAACTCATCCTTAAGTAGCGCAGAGGGTTAATATGCCGGCTGCAAAGAACGTGTTCATGCAGATCACAGAACGGTAATCCTCATTTGTTTGTGTAACATTTCCTATAGACTGATTTACACATATGAGATTCATTGCCTCCGTTAATGTGTGTTTGGTGTAAAGTGCTCTGAAACCCAAGAGTTGGCATGAGTAGCGCTATAAAACAGAACACATGCGTATGAGAGAGGGACTGTACAGAGATGCGTGCCACTGTTGGAAGGTGGGAGGGTAGAAATATTTAATAATGGTGTCATGGGCGGAGGGGCACAAAGAAATATTGTCACACCTGGCGCCTCTAACTCTAAAGCCGGTTCTGCCCAGAATCTTTTAGATCCATTAATTCAAACGCAATAGGTTTTTGTAGTGCTGCTATTCTAAACCCACAGTTTTGGGGGTGCTTTTATATGGGACTAGCAGCCCGCCCCGGCTTTGCCTTGGGCAGAAGGGGGCTGGGGGCAGCATTTGAAGCCTCTGTGCAACCCCCCACTCCCCCCCCCGAACTTTGCCCAGACCGCATCCCTCCCGCCCCGACATTGGCCATGCCGCCTCCCGCCTTGAGCCTTCAGTCTTGAGCCCCCCGCCCGCCGCCCGCCCCGACATTGGCCATACCGCCTTGCGCCTTGCGCCTTGAGCCTCCCGCCCGCCTCCCACCACCCGCCTCCCGCCTCCCGCCTCCCGCCTGCATTTGCCTTACCGCCACTCCTCGCCGCAAGTCCACTCTTCGCCGCAAGTCCACTCCTCGCCGCAAGTCCACTCCTCGCCGCAAGTCACCGCTCCTCCCCGCATATCGTCATTACGTTATGTGTCGGTTGCGATCAGCGCTACGTCGCGGCCGGCGCTTGTTTTAGGGGACTACTTTGTTTACAAATTTCATTTTTTTAATTTACAATTTTTTTAAATTTAATGTCGCCTATGTCCATCTACACACCCTGACATTTTTATAGATGTATCGGGTGTGTAGATTGGCGCTGTGGTTCCTGAGTTTACCTGGCCAAAAGGTGCAAGTTCTCTCTTTATAATAGTAGCATAGATTAATTATTTAAAAAAATTAAAAGCCATTGTTATTTGTAATATCAATACATCTAAGTCACGTAAATACAAAACATGTTGCATTACAAATGCTATAGGTGTCACATTTGCAAAAGATAAAAGTATTGGCATTGGAAATGACAAAGCTATTAATTTCGCTATTTTCAAAACCAACACATACATAAAGAAATTGTCATTTACAAGACCAATAGCTCAAACTTTCCTAATGCGAGACCTATTGCATTGCAAATGCTTGTTTGTTTAAAAGATGACATTTTATTTTCCACCCACGGGTTGTTTCTTGCAGTGCATTATGGCATCTTGAGGTCACCTAAACGCGCTGGGAGTTCTGGGGTTAGTTTTCATGGTAGAGTGCTTCTTCCGTATGGGAGGGTGCTCGTGCCCTGCTCTCCACAAGCGGCCTAAGCAGCATATTGCTTGTGAGTCTTGAAACAGACGCTTTAATTAAGCACCAGGCTCGGGCTATGTAGGAAATGCCTCGGGCCATTTCTCAGGTCTTTTCGTGAAGCTCAGCAGGTACGACGAGGGTGCTGTGTTGCTAAAACAAAGCATATCCTTGCTGTTCCAATAAATCATTCTTTAAATGTAAGCATGTCCGCCGTGATGCGGTTCTTCTGTTTTCAAGTACTACATACTATATGGGCTGTAGCAGGGATTAGCCCGACCGACTCTTTAAAAAAAAAAAAACGTTCTAGAGGAGGCAAGCACTGAAATATTCTAGTAGATACCATTTTCGAAATCTTTACCCCACCTCTTGTGCATTTTTTTACACCCCTCATCACAGCTGCTATTGTGCTTTCACTCCTCATCTTTGTTTTTTCTCTTCGCTGTTTACTTTACCGCCAACTCTCGACTATTTCTCTTACAAAGTTCTCCTTTCCTCCTTATCTCTTCTCCTTCACCCTCACCCCCTTCATCTGATTCTTCTTTCAACACTCACAAGCCTTTGTACCTCTCTGCCGTTTTACCCCTTGCACTCTTCCGTTCCTCTTTATCTCTCCTGATTTTTGCTTTCACTTATTTCGAACACCTTTTGCCCCTCCTTCCTTTTTGCGTCTCTTAACTTCATTTCAATCTTTTCTTCCTTCTTCTACTCTTCCCCTCCTCCTTTCCCAAATCACTTTCTCCCTTTCTTTCATCTTCCCCGCACCCTGCAGCCCCTTAACCTTTACCCCATATTTCTCGCCACCCTGTTCGCACCTCTTCTGCCTTCCCCCTCCCCCTCCCCGTATCCTGGAAATCACCAAATTGAGGGACGATTTCCAGCCTCTCATGCTAGAGGAAGAGGAGGCTAAGGGGCTGGGCAGCCCCCGCTGCCCCCTCAGTAGTTTTAGCTGCATCCCCACCCTCACCTCCAATCAGGCGCGCAGCACCAATTGGACTGAAAGGGCTATGAAAGATCTATGCACAAGGAAAGGACTGACATCGCGAGCCGGCGGAACTACAAAAATGGCCGCTGTGATGTAATTTTGTAGTCCCGCGGGCCGTTTTTTCACCGATGGTCAGTGTTGCCAGCTCCAAGGGCAGTGAGCTATAAAATACGAATAAACAGACTCTCGCTAGTAAGAGCGATAGTTTCCTTGCAGGCATCAGCCATTACCTTATAAAAACGGGGCAGATATAAAACGAAGAAAAAGTAGTCCCCTTTGCTGAAACAATACTAAAACGCCCAGGTTCTTTCCCGATGTCATCACGCAGACGTCGCGGCCGGCGCTACTTGCAAGGGACTGCTTTATTTTTATTCCTAATTTTTTAAATAACGTATATTTTTTATTTTTATATAGCCTATGTCCTTCTGCTTGCCCTGAGGTTTTCAAAGATGTCTTGGGTGTTTGGATAGGTGGTGTACTTTTCGAGTTTACCTGGCTCAAAGGACACAGTTCTCTCTTTATAATAGTAGTATAGATAGAAGATAAGGTAGATAATGGACCATCGGTGAAATCAAATATTTTTCTAGGATCACAAATTTTGGTTACGCAGTGAAGCCGCAATTAATCCAGGTGTTCTAGTTTCCCTTCGGACAAATTACCTACTAAATGGGTATCTATTTGTCTCTCCTTTTTACCTCAAATGTTAATACTTTTGTGTTCCATCACCTGTGAATTAAGCTGATATTTCTTTGCAAGGGTTTTTCCAGATGTTATTGTGTATTTACAGGCCATCCTGTATTAAAAGTAGAATCTATTTTTGTCATGAAACTTAAAGAATATCAGTTTGATGTGTGACACTGAGAAGCAAATCTGCCTTTCAAGCTGACGCCAGTGCATGCTGGGACTGAGATAACGAGGATCTTAATAGAAAACATCAAACTACAAGTCCCAAAATGCAAAGTGCTGTTGATACAAAATGTCAGAGGTTGGAGGGGTCACTTAGAGTGAGATTTTGACACCAGGTCAAGCAAAGCAAAATGATTGTGCCATGAGTTTTAAATGCTTCCTGGGCGGCAGGAATGATGTGTAATACCCGTCACCTCTTCATCCTTTTAGGGGTTTCTGCTTCTTAATATCCTCGTCTTTGCTTCATGGAGATTGGATGTAATTCTTGTCACTTGAGTAAGACGTGGGCTGAGTATGTTCTCTTTCAGCGTTAGTGTCATGACGTCCTTTTATAAGGTAGCTCAGTAGGTCGAGGCACATCTGCGGACCCATGATCTAGAGGTCACAGGTTAGACTCCTGGCAGGGGTTTCTCCTACTTTCTAATGATTGCACTGTACTGTAGCATTTATATAAACCTTCTTGCTGTTACCAATGACTGCAGCTGACGTCACTGAGAAATGGTCCTCCCAGCCCTAGACATTCATTTAAGATCATTATGAATTCTGGGGTTGTAGTTTTGGTTTACTTCAGTACGAATATTAACAATATCAGATTAACATTTTTTTTACTGGTTATAAATTAAGATTACCAGCAAAACATTTACAAAAACATACTAAACAGATCAATATCCAATACTTGCTATTGTCGAACTTCTTCCAGAAGCTCTGTGTCAATCTGGGGTAACTGGACTCAAACTATAACAAGGAGAACCTGTTACCACTGGTGTCCTGGGGCTTCACCTTACTGTGGGGTCCAGACTGAGCACCAAGTGAACCCCTCACCCCTTGACTCTCAGAGTAGTGAAGTCGAGCTGTCCGAGGCTTACTCAAGTCGAGCTGTCCGAGGCTTACTCAAGGAAAAGGTGCGGGTTAGAAACCAAGAACTCTCTAAAGGGACACTGATTTTCTAGACCCACGGAGGCACAGCAGACCGGCAGTACTCACAGGCGTTCCTGCAAAGTAATCAACTTCTCGCCGCACCCGCTCCGCGGTTGCCGCTTCGGCCAGGAGTGTGTGCATCTCACCTGAAGGAGGAGAACCAGCAAGGTGGACAGGGCGACAGGCTCGGCGGGGCTGCGAGCGTGCGGGGACTCCAGCAACCAGGAGTCCTGCGAGACCAGGGATACCAGCATCCGGTCCGCTCTACCTGCTGGCCCGCCCCCTGCACAGCTGAGGCTTGTAAAAGCTCCCTCCACCACCACTCGCTGGGACACTGATTTTCTAGACCCACGGAGGCACAGCAGACCGGCAGTACTCACAGGAGTTCCGGCAAAGTAATCAACTTCTCGCCGCACCCGCTCCGCGGGTGCCGCTTCGGACAGGAGTGTGTGCATCTCACCTGAAGGAGGAGAACCAGCAAGGCGGACAGGGCGACAGGCTCGGCGGGGCTGCGAGCGTGCGGGGACTCCAGCAACCAGGAGTCCCTGCGAGACCAGGGATACCAGCATCCGGTCCGCTCTCCCTGCTGGCCCGCCCCCTGCACATCACGCCCCTATATAAAAACCTCTAACTCCCGCAGTGCGGGACGCAGCTCGGGGCGAAGACCGGGCAAAGAGCGGGCCGTTTGAGGCCGTTCGAGGACTGAGAGGACTGGACTGGGCCATCCCTCTTGACCCTAACCCTCGGACTCTCTCGTGACTATTCTCGATGTCATCACGTGAGTACAAAGAAAGGGTTGCTAAATCCAAACTGAAAAATGGCACCTTAGATGATTTTATTACTAGGACTCACTCAGCCATAGATACAGAGATTGCTAAAATGCAACGTTGAGTTTCCATTGAACTGGATGCTGCAAGGAGACTCTCACAGGAGTTAGCAGCGGCTAAAAAATCATCACTAGGGTCCATAGCTCTTGCTAAAACCCCTGACCGTTTAATTGGCCCACCACTTACCCTGATTGAAACAATGGCAGATATTCACCAGCCATCAGCACCCACTATATCCATACCGAAGGAGGATTCACCATCAGTATCCTCTAACTTTTTAAAAACGACCATGGTTGGGTCAATAGGGGAAATGAAGGAGTGTAACGGAGGCTCCCCGGAAATGTCGCTAAAATCGACATCTATAGAGCAGATTGAAGGAATCTCTGACACTAAACAGCAAGGGCCACATACGAAAAGGAAGCGTAACAACCAAACAGCATACGCTAGGAAAAAAGCCAAGATTGCGAAGGCTCAGTTATCTACTAAGCCACCATCTCCGCCCCCAATGATTAATACGCAGCCTTCTGATTTACCACCAGAAGTTGATGTAGACTCGCTGACGATAACTCACGATAATAATAACCTCGTCATAGAGAATGAAACTAGTGGGGTACCACTCTGCGTTATAAATGGGAAAGATGTTGAATTTCTGACCGTGGTATGGGAAACACTTAAAAAACTTTTAAATCCCTTTGAAGATAGATTATCTCAGATAGGATCCCAGCTTTCGAACATGGAAAAAAGCCTCTCAAATTTGGGGAAAAAAACCATCCCATAAGGAAGATAAGGATCTCATGGCAAGTCTTGAGAAGCTTACAAAAAGTCTGCTGAACCCCCTGATGGAATAAAACCCAAATCATAAATCTAAAATTAGATCAATTGGAGTTTTTAACATCCAAGAACACCGCCTTACTGGAGAGTTTGGAAGGTAATAACAAACAATCCGTTATTACTGGTGGCCACACTAATACTAATAGTAATAACAGCAGTTTAGGGAAAAAGGGCCCCCAAAACAACCAGATACATTCACAGCAACCTAAACCGGCAAAATCTACAGATCCTAATGGTATTACCCCTTGTATAGGACCAGCTCCTTTAATTAAAATTAAGCAGGTGACTACAGCAGGCCCTAAGTTTAGCAACTCTTTGGCGGTGACTACACCGGTTAACACAGCTGCCCCGACCTTGCCTAACACTGAAGGGAAAGAAACCCCAGCTAGTAAATCTCTGGTCCCTAGTAAAACCCCCTTACAAGGTAAACAGATTTATGTAAACATACCCCCGGAGTCTGCCCCATATATGGCAATCCTGACAGGTGTTCCATTAATCCCAGAGAATAAATATGAGAAAAGCGAGGACCTCTTAAACAAAACAAAATTCTGGTTAAATACCAATAGGCCTTTAACCGAGGACACTGCTACGAAAATCTTAAGTGTACGGAGGGTTCCCTGGGTTGGGCCAAGTAAAAAAGACCTGGAGGGTGATTGCATCCTGATTAATTTCAGAGACAACTGGGTCAAGGATATAATTTGCAGTAAGGCGAGGTTTGGTAGGGTGGGGGATATTCAGTGTGTGGGTCTTGAATATTTTTATCCCAACCTCTACCAGACTACCCCAAACCGAAATCATGGTGGTTATAGTACAAATGGCAAACATCACATGGGCTGGGCACACAACATGAATATGAATCAAGGCCCGCAAAATTATTATACCCCTTGGCATGAGACAGCTCGCTTTATGGGGCCACCAAGTATGGGCCCCTTCACACAAGTCCCTTATAACCCACGAAGACCAAGGTTTCAGGGCGCTGATTACCCTGGTTGGTTCCCAAATAATAACAATAATATCCCACTGAGGAATCGCTTTGACCCTTTAATGGGTATGGATGGGGTAGATTGACTACCATCCGGGGCTGAAGGCATTGCACCAAGTATCTTGAATGGGGGAAAGGACGAAGACTTAGGGACACGCATCAATGATGATTCAGTGTTGGTGACTCTTGAATGTGACAATGCGAATACTGGACCTCCTCAGTCAGGGACTCCTGTCACGCCTGTGGGAAACATCTCCATCTCCATGGGCCATGAGAGGAACAGGTCATCATTATTGCTTGAACAAGGCACCCCCGCCACAAGAGATGCTTTGGGAAGCATCCATGGAATACAAGGGCCAGCATCACCATCATTATTATTATCCTTATTATCCTGGAACATTTCCGGATTAGCGAGTAGACTGGAAGATGAGGCATGGCTGGTCTTTGTGGAAGCTCATGGAATCCTGTGTTTACAGGAGACGTGGTCTAGGACCACTTGTGACATCGAGGGTTTTCAGTCTTTTTCTGTTCCGGCTGTTCCATCCACATCGGGGAGGGCAAAAGGTGGAATAATGACAGCATTGTCCACAAAACTACAGGAATTGAAAACCTCGAAATTGGTGGAGACAAACTGGTACCAAGTGCTGTTATTAGAACATCTCTACCCAGATCCCGTTCTATTAATTAATTGGTATTATAACATTTTCAACGACCATGACATCACAATAATCCAAAGTTTGAAGGATGCATTGGGTAAAGCACGCAACAGGCACCCTACATCGTCTCTCATCTGGGTCGGTGACTTCAACTGTACTTTGTGCAATTTTGGAGGATCAAATGTGTGTGGACTGGAGGACTTGAATGCCCAGCCTCTGACCCACTTTAGACATACACCTCAGGGGGATGCTTTCAATAATATTATTATCACAAATGATTTGCGTGTAGTAGACCCCTGGTCTGCCCCAGATACCCAGCATATACCAACCTTTCAGGGTTTGAGGGGGGAGATAAGCACAATTGATTTTGTTTTGGTATCTAGTACCTTTTTCAAGTATGTTGATAAGTTGGAGGTGGTGGCAAATCCTGCAAGTGATCATAACCCCTTAATGCTGTCATTGTGTGTGCCAACAAAAGAATTACCAAGGATTTGGGAACAGCCAATTAAGTATAATAAGAACCAGGGTGTCACATTGAAATGGGGGAAGGTAAATGTGACAAAACTGGAGGAAGACATTGTTGTTAATTGTGAAACGGAAATAGAATTATGTCTAGCCCCAGGATCTGACCCCCATCAGGTTATTGAAAGCTTCGAGAAGTTGTGTGGTCATGCAGCAAAGCACCTTAGAAAACCCAAGGGGAAGGGAGGCCAAAAGGCCTTTAGATGGTTTGACTCTGTGTGTTCTGCTACACACCGATCGTTAAAACTAGCCCTGAGCCAAAAGCCAAGAAACAAAGAGCTTGTAAGGACTAGCAGAAAGGCTTACAGGGATGCTATTTCAAAAAGAAAGCTGATCAATGGGTTCAACATTTTACTAAGATTTTTAACCCCAATTCAATCTCATTAATGGCAAGCACCGAAGGGACAGGGGATTGGGTGGCACCCCCCTCGGCTTTGACCCTCAGCTCTTCACTTACACTGATTGAGATTGAGGAAGCCTTAGGGAAAGGAGCATCACTAAAAGCCCCAGGCCCAGATGCTGTCCCCCTGGACCTTTTTAAGTCCAATGTCAGCCTGTGGGCACCCATCTTACTGAATGTGTTCAAGGCTGTTGTGGTTGGGCGCATCCCTGGTACATGGAAGGAGGCAACTGTAGTGCCGATTTTTAAGAAGGGCAGTAGGTCTGACCCGCGCTGCTACCGCCTGATTTCCTTAATAGATGCCTCATGTAAGATTCTGGGTAGGGTAATCTTGGCGAGATTAGAAAGTTGGGCAGATTCTACAGTTTTCATAGTTAACTCTCAGTATGGTTTTAGACGTGGAAAGGGGACAAACGAGCAGTGCCTTAATTTGGCACTAATTTTAGGCAAGTACATGAAGGCAAAAAAATCATCTGTCCATCTTGCCTTCATGGACTTGACGAGTGCTTTTGACACTGTTTGCAGACATAAGTTGTGGCGGATGATGGATGATATGGGCTTTGAAGAACCTTTAGTCACGTTGCTTCGCAGGTTACATGAAGTAACAACTGTATCTATTAGATTTGGTTCTGGAGGGGAAATAACAAAACCAATACCTTCAACCGAAGGTGTGCGTCAAGGGTGCATCCTGGCGCCTTTTCTTTTTCTGGTTTACACAAATGGATTAGAACAGTACCTATTAAACCAGGGTTGTGACTTCCCAAAAATCAATGGTAAAAGTATTCCCATGCTTTCTTATGCAGATGATACTGTCCTCATGACAATGACAGGAAATAGCATGCAAGTGTGTCTAGATGCTTTCAATACATTCATGCTTGATCTTGACCTGAAGGTGAATTTTGAGAAATCTTTTGTGATGTCTTGTGGCCCTAAAGGGTCAAATATTAGGAAATTTGTGGTCAACAATCGCATAATTGGAAAAGTGGGAAACTTTAACTACCTTGGTAATCTGTTTGACAGCAAACTAAGTTGGACACCGGTTATGACGGTTCGAGCCCAGAACATGACAAGGGCGATAGAGGGTATTTTTCGCTTCTGTAGTAAACTAGGGCAAAAACATATTATGCACCTCAGAACCCTTTACACCTCAAAATGTTTATCAGTAGCCACTTATGGGGCAGGGGTGTGGGGGACCGAAACACCATCCGTAATCCAGGTGGTGGAAAACAACTTTATAAAAAGGGTCCTATCAGTTACTAAAGGTTCCTCAAATATTTTCTGCCACAAAGAAATCGGTATGGCCTGTGTTTCTGATATAATTTGCTTGTCCCCTCTACTGTTATGGGGTAAAATTTGGAAATCTGAAGACCTGCAACTTACCAAAGGCATTATTACCGATTGCATGGCTTTAGAAACCTCAAAACAGATTCTCTGGTTGTCTTATGTCTATAACATGTTGAAAAAGATTGGACTGGGGTCATATTATGACAATCCGGAAAGAATTGAGGGAAACTATAAGGCGGAGATAAAAGCAAGGTATTGGAAAACACTGAACCCACCGCCCATAGTCAATGTTACTGACAATGCTATTGCCTATGCCTGTAAACCCCAACCTCAGTTTTATTTAACATTTACCGTTAATGTGCAATGGCGATTCCTTCTAACAAGGTTTAGGCAGGAGATTCTGCATTTTTTGCTTGCATTCCCGAAACAAGGGGGTTGGTGTGAGAGGCTGCCCCCTTGCCCTTGTAACAATAGGGATAGACAAAGCACTTTACATCTGGTTCTTTTTTGCTCCCTATATAAGGAGCCAAGACTCCGGTTTATCAAACCAATCCTGAAGGGGAGGCAACCTTGCACTTATGAGGAAGGGTACGAATATCTGTCATCATTATCCTCCATAGAAATCTGCTGTTCCATGTTAAATTTTATCAGAATTTCACTAAAGATTAGGAAGACTTATGGTTAGTATTACATGTATAGAATTTTTTCTGTTGAAATTTATGTTTTGTATATTCTTATGGTTATTATTATGTCTTTCTAATGTCCTTTTTTAAAATTTTGGAAAAATCATGCTTTTTAAATTAGAACCTTTTTCTATGAGGCATGATGAAGTGTATGTTCAATACTTTTATGATTCATTTTATGTATCGAATAAAGTTTTTGAAACGAAACTCTCTAAAGCATCAAACAGATAAATGATTTTCCAGCCAGTGCTTTTACTCGAAAAATGAAATGTGTTTTTTAATCACAAACACAGAACTCAGGACTGTACACAAAAAATAGAGGGGACAGAAAGATGCACCTAGTGATACTCTGGAGGTTGGGGGGTGGTCCATAGGGACCCTCATGTAGCTAGCCTGTTACCCTGTGGTTACAGATAGAACGACATTTGTTCTCACTGGACTCGTCAGGGGTTGCCACTCCAATAGTGCACGCGCTCACACAGAGCTCCTGGGGGCAGCCAGGCTGACTCTGCCTCGGCCCTACCGTGAGCACTTACCTCCGTTGGTGCCCAGACGCATACCTCCAGGCCAGGTGAGGGGCGAGAGTGAGAGCGAGAGAGTGGTGACAATGGAGGGGAATAGGCGAGTAGAGAGAAAGTGGTAGAAGTGAAAGGAGAGGGAGAAAGAGAAAAGGAAGTGAGATACACTGATGTGGAGAGAAAGAAAGGGGAGATAGGAAGGAAATGTAGAAAAAAAGCGAGAGGTCGAGGAGAGGGATGTTGGGGAGAGTGTGAGTGTAAGAGAGACAGAGGGAGGAGGTAGAGAGTGGAGAAAGAATGGGATAGAGAAAGAGGGTGGGTGATGTGAAACAGAGTGAGAAAGAGAGAGACTGCCAGCAGTCAGTCTACAGGAGGAGTGTCTGCTCAGATGAAGGAGCTGCTCGTCTGAGGGTTGTCCGGCTCCCACCACCTGTGATGGACTGAAGTGACCTGGGCCCTTGGGATCTGCATTAAGAGGACACCATGCATCTGACCCGCCCAGCTCGACCCTATGGAAGAACAGGTGTCTAATCTAGCGCCAAGGTGCCCCGGCCTGAGGATCATGGCAGCCCAGTGAAACTGCACCAGAGCAGAGGCTGGTGCATGGACTGCCTCCTCCAACCCCCTCACCCCCAAGGACACAGCAGCAAACCCGAGGCTGGTGTAGGAGCTGCCCCCCATTTCTGCAGTAATAAAAATGTAAGAAGGGTCACACGCACAGATGCTGCCACCAGTACCAGTCCCTTGCAGCAGAGTGAGGGGACAGTGATAGTTGTATCCAGGAGGGTTGCACTTTGGGTGCCCCCTGGACCTTATTGTTCTACAATTATTAGGTACACACATCTATCAACTTCCTTCACAACTGACCCGTAACACTCTTGCCCTTATGAACTAGGGGTCCGCACATAACTCTGCCAATCCCAACTTGCAGAGACATCCATAAAACCAGCCCTGGCAGCTCTACCAGTGTATTAGAATCCTGACATGAAGTAATGCCCCTAAACAGGTGATCACTCCAGCACAAAAGCTGCTGATGGGGTGTTGGACGACATTACCACGACCGGTGCCAGTGGCACATACATCAAGTGGTATGAAGTGGCATGTTGCGCATTTAACAGTGGAATGTGCTTCCACCAGTTTTGCCGCTGTTGGTATGAATGTTGTGGCTGTGTGTGGAGACACCCGCTTACACAATATTTAGGACTGTTGACTGTGGTGGAACAGTAGGGGTGGTCCCGGGCCGGGGGCAGCAGTCTGAGCCTTAAATGATCCAGAGAGGGAAGTGGCCGTCAGACTCAAAGGGGGTTTCAGTGGTGGTTTTACATTGAGATATCAAGGCCCGCGACAACAGTGCTGGTCAGCTTCAGTCAGTGATGAAGGAGAAACCAAGGAAAGAAGTGGAGGAAGAAAGGATTGCAGGTCCAGGTTTGAGTGGTCATTGCCAGATTTGATGCTGCCTCTTTGGGGGTAGTTCCAAAGAAAACTCCAGGGGAATATTGTTTAATTCACCATTTATCATCGCCAGAGAGGGCGTCAGTGAATGGCTGCATGACTCTGGAAGATGCAACATAGCAGTATCCTGCATCGGTTGATACTATTAGTTTTGGGCAGAACAGGTAAAATGTGACATATAGTCGGCATTTCACATAATACAAGTCCATAGAGTGGAGATTTATTTTCTAGGGATGTCATTTGAAGGGATAATATATGTAAACAGAGTTTTGTTCAATGGTTGTCCAATTTCTTGTTCTCTTTTTGAATTTTCAGCGCCTTCTTATAATGGGTTTGTCAAGAAGAGCTGGTCACAGGCTGATTTCACAATATCTGGATGATTTCTTGTTTGTTGGGAAGGGAGGTTCAGGTAATTACAGACAAGTGAATGAATGAAGGTTTTGGTGTGCCCCTAGCCCCAGACAAGACAAAGGGCCCGAGTACTGTATTCATTTTTTCAGAATTGTCACAAAGAAGATGCAGTTGAGGTTGCCAGGAGACAAAGTGCAAGAGATTGTTTTATTGGTAGAAGAGGCGTGCTAAGGGCGGAAGTTGGTGCTCCATTAGGTTAAATGTTTGTTGGTGCCTCTCAGTTTTGCATGCAGAGTGGTCAGGCTGGCAGAATGTTTTGTACAAGGTTGGGCTTTGCCATGTGAGGGGTGAATTTGAATTTTGAATTTAATCTTTATTGTTTAGTTAATTAAAACCATAAAAAGTTTCCTGTTCCGTTCACAAACCACTGTTTAAAGATAAAATTGCATAAAAGAGAAATGATGAAAAATTAAATTACAACAAAATAAAATCCAAAAAACAGAAAAATATAAAACTTTAAATGTAAAAGAATAAGGAAACCTGAAACATAATACATTTTAAAATATTAAATTGCTTTCAGGCATTTTTCAAAAGCAAGCAGGAACTTTATAATTTTGCAATTAATTTGTGGGTCCATTGAATCCAAGCAACCAATGATCGCTGTCCTGCAAGTGCGCAGTCTCTTAACTAGAAAGCAGTTCTTTAAAAAGTGCATTCGCTCTTGATTCAGCTTCTTACAATGACATGTAATGTGAATTAAGTCTTTCTTGATGTGACCGCAGAGCCGGCAGGCAACGGATGGTAGTTGTTTCCAGGCAGGCTTGTCTGCCAACATTGGATATTTACCAAATCTTAGGGCCATCAACATTTTTTTTAATAAAGACTGAATAAGTAGAAGCCAAGTAAGACGACGGAGTAAGTGATTTGTAACTGTTGATCACGGCCCAAGCGTGAGAGCGATGGGAAAAGATTTCCTTATCAGTTATCAATGAATGGAACTTGGCAGCTTTATTTATTGCCTGTTTGAATGAGGTAAATGGCAAAATTTTATCCCAAAGCTCTGCAATACATGTTAATTCCAATGCGCTGGACACAAATTTGTTTGCTTCAGATTTTTTTTGTGTTTCAAATTCCTGGCATAGAAATTTGTTTAGATTATTATCGATGGCATTCATCTTAATCCGGTACCATACCTTAATACATGTATACAGTCTTCCCACTGTCTCATTCATAAGACCAAATTCTAAGCGCATTTGCGCTGGTGAAGTGGAGCTGGGAAGTTGAAAAACCCTCTTGTAGATTTTGGTGATTAAATTGTTTAAAAGAGCGGAATCCTTACCATGCATTGCTACACTTGCATAAGCTAAGGTGGGAAGTGCTTTGCTGGCAATTACAGATAGTTGTGGTTTAAAAGATGGGCCATCCAATTTTTTTGACAGGGTACTCAATGCAAAAATTAAGGCTCCGGCTCTTTGTGTCAGGTAATTTTTCTGGTCTTTTAACGCTAATTTATCATCAATGTAGTATCCCAGATATTTATAATTTGATACCCTTTACAGCCTTTTTCCTTCAAAACAGATGTTGCAATCGATTGAGCGTCGATTGGTAATTAGCATTGTTTTAGACTTAGATAAGTTCAGAGACATCTTGTTTACGGACAGGAAAGCAGAGAGTGCAGTTAACAACCTGGACATTCCAACTTTTGTTAAGCTCATGAGCACGATGTCATCGGCATATGCAAGATGACTAAGCTGCAAATTGTCTCATTTTGGTGAGTGTGCGTTACAGGTGTTTAATTTGCCGGATAGATCTGAGAGAAATAAGTTGAATAGATGTGGAGCCAAGACAACCTTGTTTTAAACCAGTTCTTATGAACACTTTCCTTGATAAACGGGAACCATCTCCAAATTTGACCTGTGTCCATGTGTCTGAGTAAAAAAGTAGCAGGCCCGCAATATGCTCTCCGGTATAGCCCATGCTCTCGGTTTTGCCCATAATCGGTCCCGATCCACACTATCAAATGCGGCTTGCAAATCTATAAAACATAAGTTCAGCTCCTGTTTGGTGCGCTGACATTTTTCAGCTATCATGGTGATGGATAAAATATTTGAAATAGTTCCGATCCCCTCTCTAAACCCTGTTTGGTTGATTGGGATCAGTTCTCTTTCTCCAGACCAAGTTACCAGATCTTTTAAGAGCAATGATGCAAAATATTTTGCTTCCACGTCCTGCAGTGCTATTAGTCGGTAGTTAAGTGGATTAGATCTTTCGCCACCTTTATATATAGGCATTAATATGGAGCCTTTCCAGCTTTCTGGCACTTGATTGTAGGTTTGTACATCCGAAAAGAGGTTCTCAAGAGGTATGCTCCAATATTCGGGTGCGTGTTTGTAAGCAGCTTGCGGGATACCATTTGGACCCGGGGCCCCGTTGCTTATTCCCTTTTTAATTAATTTTATTATGTCCTCCGCAGTATAAGCTCTGAGCGTTGCAGCTGATGAGAAACCTTTGCTTGGATATATTAATACCGGCCTGCTGCAGCATTCCACCTCATTTATCCTTTTATGATGATGTTGCGGAATAAGTTGATCCCCTAAAGGTTTTATTGTATTTTCTTTGAATTTTGATGAAAGAAAAATAGCCTATTCGCTTTCCTGCACATTTGATGTTAATACATTCCGGGGTCTTGTTAGTTGATTTATAATTTTCCAGAAGGTAATTGAGTTAGGAAGTTTGGAGCTGAAGAGCAATTTAGTCCGAAAACTCTCATTTATCCCTCTTTTATACTCCCAGGCCTTCTTTTTGTACAATTTTCTTAGAGCAAGAAAAATGTCCAATTGACTTATGTCTTTGCCATTCAATTACAACTTCTTATGTGTTTTTCGCAGATCCCTTCTAAGATCTTTCAGTTCCTTTGGCAATTTGCTATTTGAACCGCGACTATTGCCCTTCACATTAGGCGATTTCATTTTGAGCTTTAATTTCTCTAGGAAGAGAGACCATGCTTGTATACTATTCGTTGGCATGTCACCTAAATTATTCATTGTTTCCTCAATTATCGAGAACCACTCGATTTTATTCAAATTAGACCAGGATATTCGTTTTTGGTTGATAGTGCATAATTTGCCCTCAAGTATGTATGAAGATTGGAATCTTTCCACACACAAGTTGAATATAGTATGTTGCATTGCATGATCACTCATGGGTGTATATTCTATGTAAAAGCGATCTAATAGGGGAAACAATGAAAGACTTGCGATTGTATAATCCAATATTGATTGGGCATGCAGACCATAGAAGGTTTTTTTAGGTGGTCGATCTTCATCAGTCCTTCCATTCAAGATGCGCATGCCTAAATACTCCAGTTCAATCACCAATTGAGTGCCTAGTCGATCCATACGGGTCCTTGACCCGCCTTGTATCTGTTGCGGAACACTCCAGTGCATGTTATCTGAGGTTAATATTTCATCTTCATCCATGGAGTATATCAAGTTGGAATTGAAGTCACCGGTTATTATTATGTTCCACAATGGCTCTGTACTGCGTAGATACATTATTACATCACGCAATAGGGCATTTTTTATCTTTTTCACCCGATTTTTGGGTTGCGTGTAATAATTAATCAGGATAGTTGTCATATTATTACTTGCAATTGGGCCTGATAGTTTGATCAATTGAATACTTGGATCGGGAGAGTTGAGTTGTTCTGACTTAATATTTAAAGCTGTTGAAACGTAGACTGAAAGACCAGCGATGGCTCTGCCATAGATTTTACATTTTTCAGCGAGTACCGAATAGTGTGTGAAGCCGGCCAACGCAATTTCTTCTTGCAGCCATGTCTCTTGGAGAGCGATTATATCGAAATTTGCCCATTCATCCAAAGGTAATCCATCCTCCAGCAATCTTTTAGCTCCAGCAATGTTCTATGATAGAACGTGTATACCGCTTTTTTCCTCTTGCTTAGCATTATCTCTATACGGTCAGTTCTTCTGCTTGTCATTTAACATACTGGGAAGCCATTTCCAGTGCTCCGTTGGAGATCTGGCTTCCCCCCCTCTTTCTGCTTCCACTCCTTCCTGGGTGAGGACTGCATTACTTCTCCCTTTGACATTGTATAGAATCAAGTAGACAGGCTTTTGAGGAGCCAATCCAGCCGGTATCCCAATGGGTTGCAAACTGCAAGTTTTCTTTAACGGGAATGGATAGCGAGGGGTGACGGGCTGTGATAGATGAATACCCCATGTTTGAAATAGGTCTGATCTTCCGAATATTGTTTGTACAATCCCCGGGGTTTTCCAGGTGGTCAATGTCTGTTCACTTGTTGAGTCCTTTGACCCCGTTAGAAATTGAACTCGTTCAAGATCTATGGATTTTATATCTCTTAACTTACCCATTAATTTCGGGATATTACACCTATTCAGTATATCATGGCAGCCCTGTGTCTTGTACTCAGGTGTCCAGATAATTTGATGACACTCGATACCTGGCTTAGGAGAATTTGTCCGGGTTGATTTCGACTGCATGTTCTCTTTAGAGTGAGGATCGCTATTTCTATTCCAGTTTGAAGTTTTGCTGGGCTTATTACTGGGGCCAGTGGGCGAATGATATGTTCTCAGCAGCGCGTCTTGCTGATTTATTGCTGCATTTGAAGGGATTGTCATGCTTCCAGATGGTTGGGAGCTCTTGGGTTCCCTTTTACTAGTAGGCTTTTTATTAACGGAGATGGTGTCTTTTTCGGTTGCATCTAACTGAATTTCCGTAATGCAGTCTTCTTTTATTAATCTTGCTTTTGATTTTAGAAAAATGGGAAATAACCCAATGCCTGGCTGAGAGTCTGCATCGCATTTCTTATTCCTAGCCTTCCGTTCACGTTTCCTTTGTCGCTTGGTTAGTCCTTGCTTTATTGGTTCTGAGGTAATTGCCTCGGGCGTAACTATTTCATTTGAATCACTTCTAATAGTAACATTGCCTAACCTGAGTTTATTATTGTCTGGTAGTTGATGCTCAATTTTGAGAGTGTCTGGTCGATCGAGCTTTGGGTCTGGATTAATAAAGCGCTTATGTCAGGGGTGGTTTTACCGCACCATAGAGAGGGAATGACAGTTGCTCTGCGGGCAGATCTGCATGTATGCCAGCGTGTTCTTGAGAATTTAAACAGAGTAAGCATGTTTTTGCAAAGGACGAGACAAAGTGACATGTACAGATTTTTTCTGAGCAAGAGGCCTTTGGTTGTGGCCTGTTCTGGGATGGATGGTGGTGTGCAGAACAGTGACTTTTTTTTACTGGCGGTTGCTTTGGTGGTGTGTTGTGTGGAACTGACAAACAGAAGAGTAACATTCGACGTGGATAACATATCAGGGGTGAAATTGGTTAACAGAAGGAGAAAGATTTGAGGGGTCTGCTGCTCTTGTGGAAGGTTAGATAGAGTTGTGTGCATTTCAATATTGCTTTTAGAGCAATGCATGACCCTGAAATGAGCTATGACTTTGCTGACACTTTATCTTGTTTGCAGTGAAGGAGGTTTCGAAGTTTGGCCCTAGGATTTGAAGAAAAGAAGACCAAGTTGCCACAGGTCATCTGGTCACTGGGGCAACGAGCACGCTGGAACTTGTCGAACAATCTGTAAGAGTAACTACTGGATGAACCTACTAACAGGCTTGATGGGAGTTTCAAAATTGTCATGCCAGAAGAAAGGGGGTGATAAAGTTGGTTTGGAACGGAGTAACGAGGACTTCATGCTTTTTCGATTATCTTTGATTGACAGGGGCTTATCAGCTGTTATCATCGCTGGGAACCAGGGAGGCTTGTCATTCATGTGAAGTTATTTTAGGAATATGACCCGGCAGCTGGGGAACTGGTGAGGCGAGTACTAGCGGGTTGGTCAAAAGTGAATGGAAGAAAATCTAAGCTATGGGAGCCAATTCCATTTCACTTGTTGACGAGGTTACTCTGGGTGTTGGGGTTTTGCTGTTATGACAGTTTTGAAGTTGAAATCTTGTCTTAACTTGTTATGGATGTTTTTATGGTGTCTGAATTGTTGGGCTCAAGGAACAGGCCCAGTGTAAAAAGACAAGAGGTGGGGATGGAAGATATGTTTTTGAAAATATGGATTAGGCGTTGCAAAACAGATCAGAGAGGGCTAAGGAGATGGGGTGTCTTGAAGACTGGGTTTGTGACAGAGGCAGGTAGACTTTTGACAAATTGTACAATTTCCAGATGTGTTTAGTAAATGAGGTTGTTTTCCCTAATGAAAGTTCAGCTGCAAAGGACCAGGACCTGACTCTGTCCCTATTGATGTGTTTAAAACGTACCCAGACTTGTGGGCTCCTCTACTCACCAGAGTCCTGAATTGCATGGCCAAAAGAGGTTTTATTCCAACATGGAAGGAGGCAATTTTGGTCCCGATATACAAAAAGGGGGACAGGAATGATCCTGCCAGCTATCGGCCCATCTCCCTGCTAGATGGCTTTATGAAGATGGCAGGCAGGGTCATTCTTGCTCGCATTCAGGATTGGTTGGAGGGACAGGAAGTGCTATCACCTTTCCAGTATGGGTTCAGGGGTGGGCGAGGGACAATTGAGCAGGGGTTAAACCTGTCCCTAATCATCTCGAAATACATACACGCAAGGAAATCTAATTTGTACGTGACATATGTAGACCTCAGTTCTGCATTTGATTGCGTCTTGCTCGATAATCTCTGGCAGATTCTGAGGGACATTGGGCTGGACAACAAAATAATAGACTATATCAGAGAACTCTACGTGGAGGCAGGTGCACGAGTTAGATATGGTCAGAAGGGGGAATGCACAGTGTTTTTTAAGATTAATAGAGGGGTAAGGCAGGGCTGCATCCTGGCCCCCCTGCTATTTAACTTATACATCAATGGAGTGGGTACTTGCCTAACACAACAGTATTTTGATTACCCCGTAATCAATGGCAAACCCATCCCCATATTACTCTATGCTGATGATGCGGCTATCCTTTCACAGACCAAGGTAGGCTTTCAGAAAGCCGTACAGACCTACACTAACTTCATGAACACTAGAGGGCTACGCGTTAATGTCTCGAAGACATTCACTATGTCGTGCGGCTCAAACAAATATAGATCGCCATGCCCAATCGTTTTAAACGAAAGGAAGGTGGAGTTAGCCGACATTTTTTGTTATCTGGGAGTTCACTTCGACAGGCAAGGCACCTGGAAGTCTGCTGTGAATGCAAGGGCTGTGGCATTTAACAGAGCAGTTGGTGCTCTTATGAGCTTTGCTAAAAAAATAGGAAACAGGCCAGTCAGGGAGCTCCTCCAAATATTCAAATCGAAATGTGTGGCTATTGGGACCTATGGGGCTGGCATTTGGGGCTGGCAGCAAGTGGAGGCGATTCAGCGAATCGAGAACAGGTTCCTCCGATTTATAACTGCTACTCCGAGGAGTACCCCTATATACATATTACATGCCGAAGTTGCTCTTGTTTATATCACGGACATTATAAAACTTGCCCCAGTTCTACTATGGCATAACGTCTGGACGAACCCTGCCGCAGAACTGAATAGATCTATCATTAAGGACTGCTTAAACTGTGATGGGTCGAAAAACATCAAATGGTTTACTTACATTAGGAACTTTGGCAGTGAGATTGGTCATCCTGAATATTATACTGACCCGGCCTCATTGGAATTGCTCTCGCGATCTATGCTCAAAAAGATGTTGTTGGAACTGCAAATGTGGAAGGGTGAAAGGTCTAAAAAAACTGTCTTGAGCCATGATGAAGTGACATCTCAGAGGGGTCCCTAGTTGTACCTTGTAATAGATCACCCCCTACAGCACCGTAGGCTCCTGACATACTTTCGTCTGGAATCCTTTTATAGACTTGTATCTTTTCCGACCTGTAATGACTGGGCGAGAGTAAAAAGGCGTTGTCCTTGCGATGACAAATCATTTCAATCAAGTATACACTGTACTCTTTTTTTGCACTTTATACAGCCACTCCAGACGACAAATTTTAAAACCTCTCCTGTTAACTTGGGGCCTAAGGAAAGCAAGAGATGCCTACAATAAACTCAGGTCCTTAGATGACTGCCTCACTATCAGTACAGTGAGCCTCTTTCTGAGCACAATTTTACGAGTGAGAAAGTCCATCGTTATGGGATTATAAGAGTTAATTAAGTGTTTTTAACTACTATGTTTTTTAACTGATTGTATTGGTTTATTCCTTTTAAAGCTTCTTTTTAACTGTAATGAATTCAACCTTAGTAATGTCTAATTTAAAATGGAATATGACATTTTAATTGTGATTTTAGTATACTTTTATGAATTGTGAATTCAATTCGAATAAAGTCTTTTTGAACTTTGGGTTAATCATTGGTTTACTTGGGATTGAACACAAACGGCTTTGGCATTTGCTGTTTTCAGACTGATGCTGCGTCTGAGGCAGCAAGATCAGGACTTCAGACTGAGGACATGAAGAGGAGTAAGAGATGATGGTCCAGGCGTCGTTAGAGGTACATACGAGGTTAGGACTTCAGTCTGAGGACATAGAGAGGATTGAGAGATGACGGTTTAGGCATCGTGAGAGCTACATATGAAGTTAGGACTTCAGACTGAGGACATAGAGAGGATTGAGAGATGACGGTCCAGGCGTCGTTAGAGGTACATACGAGGTTAGGACTTCAGTCTGAGGACATAGAGAGGATTGAGAGATGACGGTTTAGGCATCGTGAGAGCTACATATGAAGTTAGGACTTCAGACTGAGGACATAGAGGGTTGAGAGACGACAGTCCCGGCGTCGTGAGAGGTACATACATGGGAGAAGGGTTATCTGTTTTTTAAGGCATGATGGGTTTTAGTTATTGGGGCACCTGATTGTGTGACTGGCTGAGCTATTTACAGGCATAAGTTGTCCAGATTTACAAATAATCCATTTAAGAGAAAATGGTCTGTGCAGCTATTTGGTCTCTCTTTGCTGAAGAGCATGAAAGAGGACTTGGTGAGGCCGAAGGACCTTTGGGACTGCACTTGCATCGTATGGACTGTATTTATTCTAAAAACGGTTTGGTGGGATGACGTGGAACATAGCGCCATGGACGAAGCCAGACGCAAACTGAACAGAGCAATGAGAGGTTTTTTTGTGCAAGCATGGGGATCAAAGTTTTATCGTGTGTGAATATTAAAGAAGTAGACACCATGTTATATTGCTCAGATGGAGCGCACATGTCTATTGTGGGAAATTAATATTATTTTTGGGATTTACTGGTATTGGTTGCAAAGCTGTTGAGCGAAAGGGTACAGTATAGAGCATTACAGGAACAAGCTTAAAGTCTGTTTTTGTACTAAAGGGCGTTGGGCGGTGGGGAAGGAAAACTCCTTCCCATGGTTTTACTGGTTGGCTGTATTTGGGGGGATGGTGAATCACAAGCAGGTGTATCCACCCCTAAGGGGGGAGCACAGCTGAGGGACTGCAGTAGAAGTTTGGGTGAGTTGGAGCTGGTTAAGGTGGGGTATTTTTCTCTGCGAACAGCTCAATGCAACACATTAAAAATAATACAAAGGTACAGCGGTATATACAGGTTCTGCAAACGGGCACAGTGTCAGTAAGGGGGAGATCTGGGGGTTGTGAACCACCCTCCTTGACTCCCGTCACTCTCATGATTCTCCACATCCCTGGAGGAGTGTGGGCCTTGTATGCTGCTCACAGTAGCTGATATTTAAAGTAGGGAGGGAGTTCCTACCAGCCAGTGGCATAACAAAGCTTAAGGTACAAGGTATGTTGATGGGTCCCCCACACCATTTCTTCGCACCGTAAAAATCCAATATCCACACTAGTCATTTACAAAACAACAGACACTGAGGTCGTAAACGGAGGAGGGAGCAGACACTGAGATTGTAAACGGAGGAGGGAGCAGGAACTGAGGCCATAGCTGGAGGAGGGAGCAGGCACTGAGGCCGTAAACGGAGGAGGGAGCAGACACTGAGATTGAAAACGGAGGAGGGAGCAGGAACTGAGGCCATAGCTGGAGGAGGGAGCAGGCACTGAGGCCGTAAACGGAGGAGGGAGCAGGCACTGAGATTGTAAACGGAGGAGGGAGCAGGAACTGAGGCCATAGCTGGAGGAGGGAGCAGGCACTGAGGCCGTAAACGGAGGAGGGAGCAGGCACTGAGGCCGTAAACGGAGGAGGGAGCAGGCACTTAGCTCGTAACCGGAGGAGGGAGCAGACACTGAGGCCGTAAACGGAGGAGGGAGCAGGCACTGAGGCCGTAACTGGAGGAGGGAGCAGGCACTTAGGCCATAACTAGAGGAGGGAGCAGGAACTGAGGCCATAATTGGAGGAGGGAGCATGCACTTAGGTCATAACTAGAGGAGGGAGCCGGAACTGAGGCCGTAAACGGGAGGAGGGAGCAGGCATTGAGGCTATAACCAGAGGAGAGAGCAGGCACTACCTGCCTACATGGTAGACAAACATATGTACTAGACAATTACCTTATTTGTGTTGGGCATCTTCTTACTCACTGTGGCACGTATTCTGCATAAAAATAGTTAAAATAAACATTTTGAACTTTTCTTGTGTCTGTCAGATCTTATTGTGGACTGGTACAAGTGTGAGAGCGAAAGGGTGTGTCTTGTAACAGCGATTCCTGAGAGGGTCAGGAGTGTTGTGATCTGGGGTGTCTAATCACTTGTTCCTCCGTGAGTAGGAGGGCGAGAGACACTATAGCTAGTCCGTCCCGGGCTCATGGGTACTCCGATGGTGAGATGACTCAGTTTCTGCCTACTAAGGTTCTACGATCCCTAGCATAGTTTTGTGAATCCGAAGAATATCTTCAACACCCTAAACATGTGGGCCTCATGGACAAACGCCTTCAGGACTAACAAAGAACTAAGGATAATATATTCCCATTGAGACTCGTGTATGTGCGGACAGTTGATGTATTATGGTGCTAAAGTGCAGATTTTTAAAGTGTGAGGGGAATATGACTGTACAGATGACTAAAAACAAGGTTCTTAAAACTAGCAAACTGAGAGGTTTGGGAAAAATACAAAAATGAGGCAGGATTGTCAAAAAAATGCCCTCTCCATAAAGTGATACTTAGAAAATGAGAGGATTGTTGAAAACATGCTGTCCCAATAAAATCTAAGAAGAATGCAGAGTTACTGTATGAACTTGTGGATCTCTTAGAGCCTGTTGTGCCTGACACCAATGCAATATTACCATCTATGCCAGGGTTCTCCAAGGTCGGTCCTGGAGGCCAGATCCAAGCCAGATTTAGAAGATACCCATATTTAGATAAATGTGGATATGCTGAAAATCTGGCATGGATCCGGCCCTCCAGGACAGATACTGGAGAACCCTGATTTATACCTGTAGAGGCAGAGTATTTTTCTCTTCTCAGGGCTTTTTCAGCATTAAAGTCCATCCACAAGTGAGGACCTCTTTGCCTTCACCCTAAAAGATACCCAGTACACTTCACTGAGTGTCCCAAGGTCAATGCCCAGGCACTAAAGAGAGACTTGGACCACCTATACCTGGAGGGAGGTAGCATCGTCTTGCAGTACGCTGTTGTGACATCTCCAGCCCTTGCGGCCTGTGAAAAAGACATTGTAGCCCTCCTGAGCAACCTCCGGCAGAGAGAACACAAAAGACTCATGGTCAGAATTCCAGAGCTGCCAAAAATCTGGTGACTTACCAGAGTGATGTGATATCCCAAGGTTCAAGCAGCAGGGCACCTGACAGAATAACATTGATTCAGGGCATGCAGCCCCGTCCACCAAGAAAGGACTGATGTCCTTCATGAGGATGATGAACTACTGCCGCCAGTGGATCCCTGAATGCAGAAGCTATGATGCCATCTTGAGACAGAGTATGCTAAAAGATGCACCCAACAACATTGTATGGACTAATGAACTTGAAAACTGTATCAAGAAACTGAAAGAGTCTGTGTGCTGCACCAGCTTTGGGGCTGCCGGGCTACAAACTGCCCTTCCATCTCTGTGTCACAGCAAAATGGCATTGCAAGTGGTGTGCGGCACAGCTGGATAAGACCTGCGGGATACTACTATGTGACTTTGCCTTCAGCAGTGACTGGGCGTCGGCAGCTGTGATGGTGGAGAGAACGGCTCCCTTTGTGTTGGTCTTTATTTGTATTGTGTAGGTGCCATATTAGGTACTGTGGTTGTCATCTGGAGCGACACAACATTTATCCGCTGGCAGGCACACACGTTATGAGATCACCTTGTTTTTTAAAGCTAAGATCATCATTAAAAGATGCACACCTGTTAATTTGGCACCAGTGCTACCTGCAATAGGTTATTCTGATGAGACCCCTAATCATGTCTCTGTTGAGATTGTAGAAAACTGCATCACACTAAGACCAGATTTACAGCAGACAGCATTAGAAAAGGCAGACGACGAGACGTACACTGATGGTTTCTCCAGCAGACTGATAGCAAACCCTGCTCCGTAATTAGTGTTTATTACAACAGTTGACACCATAGTTGAAAGTCCAGCTCTGCCATCTGGCACATCTGCCCAGTAAGCTGAGCTGTATGCGGTAACAAGAGCGTGCATACTAGCTGAGGGGAAACTGTTAACATGTACACTGACCCACGCTAGGCCTTTGGAATTGTCGATGAATTTGGCCAGCTGTAGCAGTATCGGAGTTTCATAACAGCAGTCGGGCGTTTCATTCAAAATGGCCCTTTAATAAAGCACTTGTTATAAGCGATACTACTACCCGACGGGATAGCAGTAATGAAAATATGAAGCCCACACAGGAGTTAATACCATGATAGCCAGAGGTAGCGCCAGGGCTGACACTGCAGCAGGAGAGGGCATGTTACAAACAGTACAGATGGTGCTTTTAATGAATAAAAACATTCCAAAAATTCAGCTCATTGAGAGACAATTGTTGCTAGCTGATGTGAAGGAAGCACAATGGTCTGCTACAGCAGAGAGCAGAGAGCGTGGATTGATGCTGGATGCAAGCAGAATGATGAGAGATTGTGGGTATACCGGGATGAGAGGCCTGTGGCCCCACGCAGTATGTTCCCTTCTTTTACAAGACTTGAGCATAGACCCACTGATTATTGCACAAGGGGGAGTGGGGTGAAGGTGCAGATACATATTGCTTCCCAGTGAATGACTTTAAATATTGCTGTTGTGTGCGGATGTGTTTCCAAAGTAGGTGGAGGAGTTCCCACAAGGAAGAGAACCAGCCACGATCGTGCAACACTTCATGAAAGCCATCACTCCGAGGTTTGGGGTCCACTAGGGCATTAATAGCAATAGAGGGGGTGACTTTCTGGCTGAAGTTATGCAAAAGATGTGTGACTGTTTGGGAACAGAGTGGAACCTGCATGCCCCACGCCACCCCCAAGGTTCAGGCCTGGGGGAGAGGAAGAACTGCAAAAGAAACTCTGGATACATGGTCATGGTGAGAAAAAATAAAAGATGTTTCACGTACTTTTAAGTGGACTGGACCACAGACTGTGACCGGATGACCTGGATGTATCAATAAAACAACATGCAGAGCTGCATCAACAATGCCTGAGACGAAGGTACCTGAAATTGATGATCATATGTCCCCAGAGGAGCTGCACAACACACCAGACAAGGAGCGGACAGACCAGACAATTCCTAAGATCCATGCTGAGGGCCCATCATGAAGTGTCACAGGGATGGTGACACAAACTGACGCTCTTTTGTTTTTTATATTTTTATTTGGTTTTAATTGCATACATGTGATAGGACAACATTGTTAGGAATTTAATTTTACTTAAGAGCCTGTAAATGCATTTCGATACATTATCATGTCAGCAGTGGATATTGTACAGTCTTCCATATTGCTCTAATATGTGGCTCTTGTTTTAGTTGATAAAGGATGTCGCTTCACCGTGAATATTACAGCAGTATTTGATGTCTGTCCTTGGCATTGATGAGTGTAAGACTCAATTCTGCAATGGGGAGTATAACTAAACTGGGGAGTGGAAAACACTGGGGTTACACTGTGTATGAAGAAATGTATGGTGCTAGATGTAGACGAGCATTGCTGAGAGTTTTAGTTTAATGTTACTATGAAACAGGCCTCAAGAGTGTGTGCATTGGTAAGGTTTTAGCCCTGGTGCTCATATATGCCCTGTATCGCGCCCTGCGTGCTATGCGTGATGAGATGGCCATCCTGCTCGCACCCTGAATGAGATTCTCCCAAGGGGTTTGCGGGGAGTTTGGTGTTAACTGAAGGGACTCAAGAGTGTGGTGCGGTATGCTTTAAGGTGTGTAACAGTGTTGTCCACTACATGGAGATGTGGCGTTTCCGAATGCCTCGGACTTCCTCACATCGTAACGCATCTTCCTCCGATGCTCCCCACTTTATAACTGCTCCCCTCCTGGCAGCCAGAGAAGGTCCCGCTCCAGTTCTCCAGTGCATGGCGACGCTCTGTTAAGGCTAGCAGGATAGCCAGAGCCGCAAATCGCCTTTCTACTTTGTGTAGTTTACGGTGATTGAATATGCCTAACGCACTGGCTTCCCATGTTACAGCATCTACGAGCCCTGTCACTGAGCGCAGTGTGGTGTGTATTGTGTTCCGATAAGATTAGTGTCAGATAGCTCCAGAACATGTGGAGAAAGGTTGCGCTAGGTTCTTGGCATCTCGGGCATAAGTATAGTGTGTTCGGGAAATATAGCTGGAGATTTTCTGGCGTCAGATACACCCGGTGTAAAATAAAGTATTGTATATTTATTTTTGAATCTGTAATTTCGGGATACTCTTTTGGGATGCTCTAAAACCTGCTCCCATTCTTGGTCATGGAGTGGCCTCTGAAGCTCAGTCTCCCATTTTACCCAGAGTGGGGTGAGTGTTATTGCATTACATTTTCAGATTGCCTTATATATCTAGGCTTTCCTGTTTTCAGTTTCTATTTTTGGTAAATTCTGGTGGGGGGTTTTCAGTGTTTCCAGTGATTTTAATACCATAAAAAACAGTGGTTATCGGTGGTTGCCAATTGTCGCACCATTAAAAATAACCGAAACAGTGTTTTTCCAGTGTTTATGGGATGTTTTGTTTTTATTATTCCTGGCTTCCTGCACTGATAGTGCATGGTATATAGACAATGAATGTACTGTGTATATGAGGTCAAAATGCAGTTTTACAAATCACACTTAATGTAGTACACCATACAATACTTCTTCAGTGAGTCTTTGGTCATGCGTGCTCGCTCTTTCCTTCCCGTGTAAACTTTTATGTGTGAAAAGGCCCTCTGGACATTGGCACTTGAGAAGGGCAACGCCTTAACAGCCAGTACACAAATGAAAGTAATAGCCAGCTCTTGTTTTTATTCTTTGCTCTTCTCCTTTCATAAAGTTCAGATCATGAACCCTTTTATCTCTTCGCAGCTGGGCCACTGCAGGGGCTCGGTATCTCTGTCTTAAAGATTGTTGCCTTCGTTCTGTGCAGCTGGTCCAAACCTCTGGGGCCAGAATGGAGTTATGTTCGGCCAGACAGGAATATGCGACTCCTGCCTTATCTTCACTCCACTAGCTCCCTGTTAAGCAATGAATGATTTTCAAACCCCTTATACTTGGTACATAAAACCTTAAATGTTTATTTTCATGCTCCCCTCAGATTGCGGGTAACCAGGTACCAGCACCCTCAAGCTCTCAAGTCATAAAATCACTGTATCCTTCAAATCTCAAAGGTGAGGCTAGCCGTGCTAGGTGGCTGGGCCTTCTCGGTGATGGCAACCATCCACTGGTGTGAGACCAAGTTTCTGAACTTTCCTAAAGCACAAAAGGCCTTGCTTTACCTTTTTAAGAGAAGCACATTTTTTTCCTCTTAGGACAATGATGCCTTCCGGTAATACAGCGCTTGCCAAAAACCTAACGACAAATACCTATTTGAGCATCCTATAGAAGTCTTAGAAAACTGTAAATTGAATTATTTCAAAACAGGTTTCTATGAATACATTTGACACCAATAGTATTATGAAAGCAAAGGTACATCTCTGGGCCTCTGAGAAGTACAGGAGACAATGAGCGGCCACGATGGGAGTAGGAGCCCTTTATCTACTGCCATATTTCATGTTTCTAACAGTAACACATCATCATAGAGGGCTGGGCTGACGGGGACTGATTCAGGCTTCACGGTCTCTTGGTATTTAATGGCTGATGGGAAAATATTCGAAGAGGAAGGAATAATGCGGAAGCAAGACTGATACATTCCTTGGCCTCTCAAAAGAGAAATCACTTCCACTGCATGAGTAATAATTAATTGTTCCTTGCCTATCCAGCCCTTGCTCACGTTTGAATGATTACCCTAGGTAACAATGCAAAGTGCCCTGCATGCCCATTCAAGTATTGACCTCTTTCAGTAGCGTGTATTCTGAATGCCCATGCCATCTTTGACATCTTTGCTGTAATAATAGTCATGTAGCAGTACCATTCAGAAACTGCATCACTGCCACAAACATATTTCACATTGAAGGTATCCAGATCACTCCTCATTCCCTAAACATGGATCCATTCCTGGGATTTCCTTTTTTGTAAACCACGTTTATCAAGCGTATTATTCCGGTGCCGTCACAAAGTGAACCCAGTCTACAGGTCTGATCCCAGTTTGGAGGTACTGATGGCTGTAATACCGTCTGCACACCATAGCAGGTCACTTTTCGCCTCTCAGTAGTTCTTCAGTGATAACGGTTAACCAAGCACAAAACAGGCTTTTTGCCTCTCCCAGAGCACTCTCCTGTCATCACAATTCCCTAGAGGTAGGACCTAGTGTGAAAAGCGTGTGCAAAAGTCATCAATCAGTGAAAGCTATTTCTAATCATCCTGTAATGCGCACAAAGTGAAAAGATGGGCACAGAAATCATCTCTGTACAGTTCTTCACATTTGGACCCAGGGCTGGCTCTTGGCGTGGCATGGGCGAGCTGGGCCGAGGCGCCCATCTTTAGAGGGGCAAACAGAACTATTTGCAACGCCCTTTACCGAATGAATGAATTTTATTGCTTGGTTACTCAAAACCATTCCATTAAAAACAAAATACAAAAGTTAAAAAGATCGTCATATTAAAAGAAAGTCTGTATGATTAAGATCAGAATGCTTGGGGGCCGAGAGGAGTAATGTCCGTAGCCTTACAGCCCAACGTGCGTTCTCTAAGTCTCTGGTCTTTTAGCCCAAGGTGGCCATCAGCTTCATGCGAGTCTGTTGGATGAATTTACCAAACTTGGCCATCTGTTTTACTGTGTTCAGTGTGTAGAGTAGATGGACTGCCTCCTTTGCAGTGCGCGTCCCCAGTTGTATAATGATGGGCCTAAGATAGAGGCTGCGAGCGCGCAGGGCCGGGCAGCAAAATAGGAGGTGAGCCAAAGACTCGCGTTTGTATTAGCAGAGCCGACATTCCTTGATCGCTGTTCCTGTCGGCTCGGTGGTGTATAATTCTTTGAGTGGCAGGGGGTGTAATCTGTATGCTAAGATCATATGTAAAGCTGTGCGGCCCACAGCCTGCGTAAGATGGTGTTTGGAGTTATACACTGTATGTGGGAGACTTCGGGAGTCGTGGAGGCCTCTTTTTGCCAGCGATTCCAAGTCCGAGGCACGAGAGCAAATACGGACTTGTTTTTTGATTGTGCTTTTGATGCCAGAGTAGTTAATTAACTCAGGGTCCCAGTTCTCTATGGCTAAATTAAGGAGATCAGTGGCCGCGGCAAGGGTCGCTGACCAAGGGTTCCCTGGTTCCAGAAAGATGTTTTTTTAGAACTGCCTTCATTGTTTTCTCTTGTGCCGCTGTGGTGAGGTAAAAGTATTTACTCAGGGCAGCCATCTCTTCCAGCTTTTGTTGATTCAAAGAAAATTCTAGTCGCACAAGAGTATTTCTGGTGCACGCGGGTAGGTGGAATAATCTCTTATATGCGCTACAATGGATTTTTTCCAGGTCCTTGATTAGTTTTCCAGGAAACCCTTGTTGGGCGCAGTTACGGGCTGGCATTAGTTTTGCCCTTAAAACTCTTTGGATGGCCATCGTTGTGGGGCTGTGTAAGGTGGCTTGTAGTTTGCAGAGGGCGTAGATGATGGCTTTCCCTTTGCTTTGAATTTTCCTTAAATAAACTCCAGGGCGCCCTGATTCGTGGAACCAGACGCCCAAGTAGTTATATTGCTGCGTACATACCAGAGTCAACCGGCCGAGACGCCATTTTGCTATTTTTTTTAATGATAATGCCCAAAGATTACAATTTTAGATTTAGACGGATTGGCCACCAACCTGTTTTTATCATTATAGATTGCCAGGGCCGACAGTGCCTTTTGTAGGCCTATTTTGGTGTGATCCAAAAGTACCAAGTCGTCGGCGTATTGCATGAAGTGTATTTTTGTGCCCCCAATCCTTGGTGTAGCTAGAGCGGCTCCCATCAGGGCTAGGTCCATATCTGCTGCGTATAGATTAAACAGCAGCGGTGCTAGGATGCACCCTTGCTTTAGGCCGCGGTCCGTTTCAATTTTCTCTGAAGCAGAGTCACTTGAAAGTTTAATTCTGACCCACGTTCTTTGGTACAGAGATTGAATTGCTTTCAACAGGGCTGGGTTGATGTTCCAAAGTGCCAGCTTCTTCCAAAGAATTGCGCGGTCTACCCCGTCAAACGCTGTAGAGTAGTCAATGAAGCAAGCGAAGAGAGGGAGGCTTTTTCGCGACAGTACTTGATGGACTAGGTATGAGAGGGCTGTTATGTTATCCACGGTTGATGCCCCGGGTCTGAACCCTGTTTGGAAGAGGGGCAGGAGTCCTTCTGTGCTCGCCCAGCTTGCTAGTTCCGCCAGAATGGTACTCGCGTAGGCCTTGCCCTCGATATCCAACAGGGCGATCATGTGATAGTTGGTCGGGTCGGATTTCGGCCCTTTCCTTACACATCAGCCCCAGTTGTGCTCAAGTACCTTATGCAACTACTGGCTACAGCTCATAGGTGACAGGAGGGGTAACCACAAGGGTAGATGGGCAGAAGACTGGTATGGTTTTCAGTAGGGGGGTGCCCAGGGGTCTTCTCCAGAACTTTTTTGAAGGTCAGTACTTGTGTCACACCATAGGGTTTGCACACAGCAGGGGAGAGGGCCTGTCCAAGTGGTCAGGGGCAATGGTATTGTCAAGTCTGGACTTTCGTAAGCGCGGCTAGGGCCCGCCAGGATCATGAGGGACAATTGCCTTCGGTCCAGGGCATCCTTTTAGCCGTAAGGAGGCCTGGTTCGCTTTGTTTGAAACACTGCTGTGGGATACAAATGTGTCATTTCTGTTGGGACGTATGCTGCGTTGGGTAGAGCTCCTACGATTAAGGCGTGTGTGGGTTACGCATAAATTAGGCCTTTCTGGGTGCAGGGGGCGCGAGTGAGCCATTCCCAGGAGGGTGCGATTGGCCTTGACAGTGCTGAAATTGAGGGGATGGAGCACTAATAGGGACATCTCCTAAGCATAGTTTGCAGTAATGTTGAGAGGTTCAGGGACATTACTGATACAGTTCACAGTCCTGTGGAGCGACAGAACTGATAGCGGAATTTTCCTTTCTGCATCTGTATTTACCAGGTAAAATGGTCTGGGTGACGGGAGATTCGGGAATCCTGAGGGTAACTCAGTGGGCTGATGCGGAAAATGGAAGCAGGAGTTCACAGCAACAGGATAATTTGGTTGTGAACAACCGACATGCATTGGAATAGCTTGAAGAAAAGATCCTTCAGAGACTGGGCGGGGGGGTTTCACCTCCCGATTCTTTAGTAATACACTTAGGTGGTGAAGATTTGGTTCACCTAGGGCGCAGGGACCTGTTGCACATGATGATTCGCAAATTGTGCGAATTGAGCAGCATGCTGGGGGCCTGTGAGATATGGTGGTCTGAAATTACGCCAAGTCTGTTTTGGCGGGGCACACGTTCAGGGGATGCCATGGAGACCTCGTGCAGGCGTGTGAACAGCGCAATGCGCAGATTCATGGGGCAAAGAGGATTTGGTTTTGTCAGGCATGGGTTGCTACATGCAAAATGCACAGGGTGCTTTGAAGAAGATGGCGTACACCTATCCTAAGGGGAGTTGAACCTCTTCCTGCTGGATTTAGCGGAAGTGTTGGTAGCGGCAGGGGGTAAATAAAAGAAATATAGAAGGTGGGGGGCTCTGGGGCTGCGGGGGCCAAATCCAGAGCCATGGCAGAGTTACAGGGCGATCCAACGATGGAAGGTACAGAAGGGTACCCTCTACAGGAGCACAGTAAGGGTGCGAGAGCCAATTATCCCCAGGGAGATCCTCGGTGGGATCCTGGAGGAGCGACGGCGCCCTGTTAGTCCTTCGGGCAGTTGTGGGCCCGAGCAACCGGGGGTTGCCTGCAATGCTCCGCCCCCCCCCCCCCCCCCCGGTAGCGGGGAGGGGCGTGAGTAAGGGGTGGACTGGAGGTCCGCCGGGGGGAGGGGATAGCCCTTCCCCGAATATTGACAACATCCCCGCGGTTAACACCACAGGGGGTTTATGGCTCATCAGGTGGGCAGGTTGCGAGGGGCGGCCTGACCCTGGATCGCCCGTAAGATAACCCAATATGTTGGCAAAATATTTATGCAAATAAAGCTACAACAACTTTCTCCAACAAAACATTGTGTGGTGTCGGTTATTGGGGAAATTGTTGTGAGCGGGCTGGGGTATGGGCAGATGTTGGCACTATTCCCAGTAACCCCTCACCCTCTGCCGCAGCTGACCGGTGATTAGGACGTGCTGCCGCATTTTCATCAGCAAGGGCAGCGTGTTTCCTCCCGCCAAGGGGGCGATTGGAGCAAGGGCCGCCCCTGTGTGCACTTCTTAAATGAGGCCCTTAGTGCCTTTCAGATGATGCAAATAAAAGCCCCATGTCAGAAATCGGACTTGAGTGTGGGGGACCCTGTAAATATGTGACCCTGCTGCTGCGCCGGTTTTCACCTAATTAACAAACGGCATTTGTCAGATAAATTCGCATCTGCTGCATTATAATTTGCAGTTTTTAACACATTTTCCATCTTTTTATTTTCATTTTACTTTTTTTAAACTCTTCAAAAGTGGTGCCCGGTAGTGGTAGATCCTTTGCACAGGTCACTTGGGTGTGCACTTTTCAGTCACTGCTTGCTGTTTTACAGAATTAAGCAATTACTAAAACGATAAAATCTATGCTGATATCATACTAATATGTGTTAAAATACGAAAATAAAGAAAAAATGATTGCTACTGAAAGTCTGAACATCATCCACACTGTTTGATCAAAATGTGAGCCTTTGTGGCCAGTGGCCATGTTAAAACAAGCCCTGCTGGTTCGCAGCAGTGGTGGTCTTAAAGACAACCGTGACCGCCGGGAAGACTTCTAATGAAGATTTAGTAATCTGATTTAAATGTGTTATTGGATGAAAGCACCTGCTGAAGTCCTGCGATGAGGAAGAAACATGTAGGTGGATTTTCCAGCATTATCCCTGGATGAAATATCATTGAACTGGTCAAAAGGACAAGGTAGGAGATTGTATTGCCTTCACATTTTAGATGCCCGCTTTGGACTCCTGTCTGCTGGGAGGTGGGGCTACTGCTACAGCGCCGACTGGGTGCCATAAAACACATCACATCAACCCGGGATGGCAGGGCCGGACTGGGAACCAAAACTGGCCCTGGCAAAGTGCTTGGCCGGCCCCTGGGGGGGTTTGGGTGCGGCTGAGCAGTTTGCCAGGTATGGTTTCGGCGGATTTCGTTACAGCAGCCGATATTGCAGCTATGTGGCAAAAACAGCTGTGTAAGAAAATCGCCCCCCCCAGGGGCCCAAAACGGCCCCGGCCCCGGCCCTGGCTGCCCACCAGGGAAATGCCCTGTGCCCGCGGCAGCCAAGTGCTACCTGCATAGTGGTGGAAGGTTACCGCCTTCACCAGGAGTGAAGCAGCACAAGTGCAGTGCTGGCAGCATACAGTGTAGTGATCAGTAGTAGCGAACAGGACCTTTTACCCTGTGTGTCTGGAGTGAGGCCTACAGGCTCAATCACCTGTTTAAAAGTACTGCTGCTGTGTTCTTAACTCATCCTTTTCCTAAATCAGGTAGATATGGAGTTCTGCATGGTGCAGGAGTGTGACTGCATTTGTTGTATGTGTGCCTGGTATGGGTACTTTACAGGCATAGAGCAGTACTGTGCAGGACACGTGAGATTAGTGCATGTCTTGAGTGTATGCATGCCTGTGAGGAATACATGACATGACAAGAAAGATGTAATGCTGCGCAGTGTGCGCGGTGTGAAAGCTTGTACTGGTTGTATGGGTGCGTGCAGGAAGTGCAATACATGAAGTGCTGTGCAGCGTGCACATGTGGTAAGTGTGTGTGCTGGCAGCAAACTGAACACAGACTGTATTTGAGCTCAATCTAATTGTTCAATACAAATCTTAATATTCAAGAAATCTTGAGCAGAGAAAGCAAAAAGAAAAAGTTTTGTTTTTTAATTTTTGAGAATTTTATTTCATAGGTCAACACGTGTTTCACAAAAACTCACATAAGGAGCACTGAGGAATTTCACTTCACTCATGGTACGATGACCATATGCAATGGTAACGAGGGGCTGGTTCACAGACCCCCCTTACCATTACATATGGCCGTCGTACCGTGAGTGAAGTGAAATCCCTCTGCGCTCCGTATATGAGTTTTCGATATACATGAATATACTGTTCAATTCTCAGGGGAATCTTCATTCTGATCATCACTGCACCTAAAATATCTTTTCCACAACTAGAGAATTCTATATTGCATTTTGTAATGTTAATATTTTGGCCCTGAAGAAGTGACAGGTGTCGTGAAACACATGTTGGCCTATGAAATACATTTCTCAGAAATTAAAAAACAAAAACTTTGTTTTCACTTCTCAAGATTTCTTGATTATTAAGGTTAGTATTGAGCTATTAGTTTGACCTCAAATACGGTCTGTGCTCAGTTTATTTCTTATACTTGCCTGCAGGGAGTTATCCTGTAAATATTTTTTTTACCTCAGTGTTAAACCCGTAGAGAGCTTCCTTTCCACTCCCCATCCTTGCGATAAGTACGTGTGCTGCCGGTGTGTGTGTGTTTGTAAATAGCACACCCTTGTTAAATATAGAAAAGCTGCAGTATTGAACAGGTGCTCGTAGACTGAATGTGTGTACTGAATGTATGTGTATGTGTAGTGGTACAATGCATGGAGGTACTAATGCTGGGCAGCAAGTGTGCTGTGAATGTACACTACTTAAGTGTGCCTGAAGTGGTACATTATATGAAGGACCTTGGGTTCCATTATGTAAGCGCGGGCCTGTCTGGAGAAGACATGAGGAGAGGAATCCCCCCACACAGATGTGTGTATTGCTGCATTCCTGTGAGGTGGGTGAGACACACACTGGAAGGGAAAGGAGGCGACTCCCTTTACACTCCAAAAGATGCTCTTTGATTCCGTGAGAGATCAGAAGGAAGGGGCCCGGACACATTCCAGGAAGAGAGTTTCTCGAAACTTTCTCGAATAAACGAGGAGGAGTTTAACCTCCCTGGATAAACAAGAAGGGATTAGCTTCTGACAACCATATAACATGACAACTTTGCTCCCTCAGAATAAGAGTGTATATCTAGAGTCGTGTGAAAACAATAGACAGCTATTTCACTCAGTCAATTGTGCGTACTTAGTTTCACCAAAGTGCAGAGAAAAGAGAGACGGGCGTTTTCAATAAAAGGTGTAATTTATTGAGCAGTCTTCTTTCTCATGCAAGAGAAATGAATTGCCATAATTGCAATACTTAATTAAAGTAAAGTGCGTACAGTAAAAGGAGTATTATGAAATAATACTGGAAAAGCATTGATATGGTTTCTTAGCCATAAGATATTTTAAAATGGATAAAATATATACATACATATATACATTGACTAACGTACTCAACTGGTGCTTCTAAATACGCCTACCTCGGTGTACCTGACCTAAGCCTAATACGTGGGAAGGAGTAAGTAAGTAGCAGTTTAAGTTAAGTTGGTTTTGCCAAGAATCTGACTCAAGAATTCTCTTTAAGGGTTTAGTCAGCTCCGTACCTGGGTAATAGAAAGCAGGAGATCTGGTATCTCTCTGTCAGGACTCGATATTCCAGCAACCCGCAAGGGTAGGCTGGAAACGCCGGAGCTGGAGTTTCTCGGCTGGAGAAAAAGACAGCGTCTTTCTCAGCACGTCAAACAGGAGGGGCGGCTTCCGTGGGCACTCTCATCAGCTGGGCTCTCGGGCAAGTAGATGGCCGCTCTGCTCCAAAATCACCACCGTATGTTTGCTTAAGGCAACGTTGGTATATTTATACCTGAAAGGTGCCGGGTTTGACGTAAGGTTGGACATAAGACGTCAATACAGATGTCACTGAGAACTGGCCGTTCTTACAGTGCTTCACAGGAGTTCTAGGACGGAATCAAAACAAAAGCAAATGGGGATTTCCCAGGTTGCTGGAGGTTTGGTTTGTTTAGAGAACTCGTTGTGCTTTCTAGGAGTCCGGGGAAGTAGCTTTGCTTAATGTGACTGCATGGGCTACAACTAAATATGGATATGATTCCTATGCCATTATAGGGATATTATTTATTATAACCGTACAAGGGCATAAAATAGAAATATCGATTTAGGTTCCTAGATAAAAACACAATAGGTTGACACGCCAACATAGGCCATCCTCCACTACATGGAAGTAAGTATGTCAATTAAAGAAAAAATAAATTTGGGAAGACAAAAAAACACAACATAATAACTTCAAAATTATTATATAATGCAAAGCAATCAAACACCAGAAATTACCTCTAGCCTCATTTCAGCGTATCATGCAAAATGCGGTAGATATGCACTTGCTACTAGAAGATAAAGCAATGTTAAGTCGACGAGTCCACCCTTGGATGGTATTGCATTCCTATACAAAACCTGTGCCAGCGGCATATCTGGGTCTTCCCTTTTCCCCTTACTTAAAAAACAAGTTTTTAGAGTTACATATGGGAAAGTTGCCTCCAACGCAGACCAGCCCAGCTGGGAGTATCAGGGTTCAAAAGCATGCATTCTCTGTGGCTCACCAACACCGGATTCTATACATCTAATATGCATTTGCTCAGCCTTACTTTCTCATCGCCGTCATCTATTGAGGAGACAGTTCAATGATGGAGGCATCCGCCCCGGTAGAACTGCCATATTAAAATGCCTTGACTCAAATGATCCGCAACTCATTTGCCACTTAATAAAATTTTTAATCTGTTATAAGAAAGTAATGACACAATGAAATTGGTCACATAGTCGCTCAGAGGTCACTGTGTGCCTTTTAACAACAATAATAAGGTAAATAGAAATTACCAATTAGTTTTAATGTATTGAACAAAAAAGGTGGTGTATCACCCGTTCATATCAATTTTAACCTTTCAAATAGAATGTTTAAAGAAAAGGAGGAAAATATAAGTTTTAACAAGTCTATATGTCCGTTTGCTTTAACGGCACAATGCATTTTTGTTTTAGAACATTGTTCTGGTTTTAATTAACTAAACAATAAAGAAAATTCACTTTCACTTTCATAAGGAGAGTCTGCGCCCAGATAGTGAGTAACGCAGTGCTGTTGGTATCATTCTGGCCAAGGGTTCGAGTCATTGTCTCGACCTAATCAATACTGCTGTGACCAGTGGGTCTAGCCGACACACATTGATCTAACCTGACGGATTCCCCGAGGATCATCAAGCCACTGCTGAGGACTTCATACCCTCATTGAAGCCCCGGTTAGGAGCCAGAGGACCACACCAGCCCCCTCTCCCCGCTAGGGGGCAGTGCAGTGTCTGCCAAGCGGGAGCAGATCCGATCACTGGAAAGAACTGGCAGCGCTGCGTGACAGAGAGAGACTGCGTTGCTAGGGGTTGCTACGTACACCGCGAGCAGCGCGTTTTCGTCATACATGATGCAGACTCTTGAGCTCCCCAGGAGAGGACACTCGCTGCACCATTGAGCATTGCCATAACGCCAGAGCGGGTAAGACTGGAACTGGGCCCTTGTGGCCCCGGGGGACTTGCTGCTAATGGTCCTGCGGCACCATGGACACTTTTGACTAATTCCTCAAGAATCAAAGGTAAAACTGTTGAGCGCAACCTAATAGCTTACATTACCCGGATGCAGGCATGAGTAAATGGGGAATAACCCCAAACAGTTTACAAGAATGCGGGTGGGACAGGGATCTGCCTGACAACTACTCGAGCCCGGACCTCAAGTGGGCTTTAGTCATTGCTTCCGATTGTCATATACCTTTGCATGTGTAGCGTTAGAAATAAAATACTTAATTTTTCTATAAAAGTGAGTATTGGACTGGAGATTGATTTATTGCTCATACTGTTTGCACCTTGAATTATGAGTCGTGTTCACTGACCTGTATCTACATCCCCCCAAGGGAGCCGAGAGGACTCAACCGCAGCTACCCCCGGGAGTCAAGTGCAGAAGAGGTCCCTGGCCCAGTTGCTCAGGACCCATAGTAGGTCCGGCCCCGGGACACCAGAAGTAGAAGGCCTCGACCACCACGGTTGAGCACAGTGCCCCCTACGGGCCCAATGGCCCTCTGAAAGGGGTTCTGGCAGAAGGCAAGAAAAAAGGAAAGAAAGAAGGAAAGAAAGAGAGAATGAAAGAAAGAGAAGGAAGGTGAGAAGAAAGAAAGAAAGAAAGATAGAATTACTAGAAAGAGAAAGAGAAAGAGAAGGAAAGATAAAGAAAGAGAGAAGGAGAGATAAAGAAAGAGAGATGGAAGCAATGAAAGAAGAGATGAAAGAAGGCAAAGATAAAAGGCAAGAGAAAGAAAGAACGAAGGAAAGGGAAAGAAAGAAAGAAAGAATGAGAGAAAAAAAGACTGAAAAATGGAAAGAAAAAGGTGAAAGAAATAAAAAGTAAAAGAAACATAACATAACATAACGTGTATTTGTAAAGCGCACTTTCACCCGGACGTATCTTGGAGCTGAATAACAGATGATTATTGTTACCCAACTCAACGGTACTCATTTTATCGAACTCAGATGGATGAAAGAGAGAGAAAGAGGGAGACGGAAAGAAAGAAATGACTAGAAGAAAAGATAAAAAGATAGAAGGAAAGAGAGAAAGACACAGAATGAAAGAAGACAGGAATAGAAGGAGAAAAAAGAAAGAAGAAAAATAAATGAAGTCAAAAGAGGCGAAATGAATACAGAATCGTTTCAAATTGACACAATCTTGTACGCAGTGAAATAGCAGAAGCCAAAAAATCAAAACACTCCAAAAGAGGTTTACAACAGAGATGGGATCTGATAAAGATGGGATGTGCGCTAGAAGCGTCCTGCTATCACATCCAGCTCTAACCACAAAGGCAACTACAAACTAATTATAAACAAAAACTAAAACACTGGCACCGAAGGGAACGAGCTTGTGTGGACGTGCTCCGTGAGAGTGAGCAGAATGCAGTCTCTCAAAGTGAAGTTAACCAGTGGCTTTAGTGGGCTGACCCTCTGCCCCACACTACAAGCTGCAGTGGGTGGAGGCAAAATATGAGTGACACAACAACAGACCAATGGATGAAAAGGGGTGGCTGAAAGCCCCTATATGTAATATATTATGCATATTTTAGTAACATCAAAAGGTTTTGGCTAACGCCAGACCTAAAAATACAAAAGAAACCTCACATCATGATATTTTTAATGAATGACTGAAATGTATGGATAAAAACCTGCATGCATATTTTTACATAAATAAATTATTCATGTAGGTGTCAGTAAATGTACACACGGGGATTGGCTCTTCTTGGTGCAGCCTGTTTGGACAAAGTTTAAAACGGCATAAGAACAGCGGGATCTGTATGTACTCTCGGCGATATAACGTCCACGTCTGTGGTTACTGCATAGCAGGGTCGGATTGGGATCACAATTCGGCCCGGGCACTGACGAAAAAAGTGGCCCACATTCAAGAGGCGTGGCCCATATTTAAGGGGCGTGGCCCACATTCAAGGGGCGTGCCCTTTCATGAAACACAATTTGCACAGACAAGGAATGAAAGTGGGAGAATATTGTTCTTGCACACGACACAGGGCCAAGGTGAAAATGGCCTACATGCTCAGCAACTAAAAAAAATAGCAAGGCCCCTTTTTGTCACAAAATTATTCCAGCCCTCCAGCACAGGAGCACCTGAAAAGCAGCAAAGCCCCTGCTATTAATAACCTACTCAGCCCTCCCCAGACCTTCAGCTCAGTAGCACATGAACAGAGGTAAGGCCCCTGCAATTAGTAAATTAATCAACCCTCCAGGCCTTGGGAAAATGTCCTGGCAGGGGAGCAAAAAACACAGCTTTCTGGGTCATCCAAGGTAGCCAGGTAGACAGGGGGGCGGCTGAAGTGAAGCTGGTGCATGGGAAGTGCCTTCCCAGTGTGTTCTGGCAGTTTGAGTATTTACCATTTACTGTAGTATTACCCTTGTACCTGTGGATGGTACCCTTTTGTAACTTACACAAGTCACTTTTCTCTTGTAACACACGGTTTGCTACCTCTCACTTTTGTTTGCTTTAGATACTGGCACAAGTGCCACCATTGCCTACGTAACGTTTGTTCTTGTGCTGGAGTGTCTGCCATTAATTGCAGTATTATACCTCTACTTGTACTTTGTACGCTTTTGTAACCTGCACACATATCTCTTTTTCCTCCTGTCATGTATTGTTTGCTCCTCTTGTATTTTGGTTGCTCACTATTGTCACTTTTGATTCATGTAACTTAACGTTTGCTTTTGTAATTTGTCCACTTATAATTTTCTCCTCATGTATTATTGCTGTTCCTAGTGTGAAGCGCTCTGACACCTTCGGGTAAAGTCAGCGCTATATAAAATCGCATAAATAAATAAATAAAACAAAAAAATTCCAAACATCACCAGGCCCCCACAGCAAGACCCATTCTTCCTCGCCCACTATGCCCTGAATGTGAAGGACTGTGGGCGAGGTGCTAAGACTAACACCGTTTCTGGGCTGCATGGGCGCCAGGGGGCCGAGGTGAAAATGGCTCAAAGGCCTGAGAAACACCTGGCCCCCAGGGAGGCTGATTATTGCAAACAATCACCCCTCCCCAGCCCAGCCTCAGCTTGATTGCAGGGTAGGGGTGAAGGAGAGGCCACAGCTGACAATCGCTGTCTGGCCGCACAGCGAGGCTGCTTTCATGTTCTCAGTCTCTGTCTCCGTGCACTCTGTGGGCCGTTTTTTTTCTCCCCTTTCCTAGTCCACTCTCTGTGGACTGGGACAGGGGAGAAAAAAAACAGCCCACAGAGGGCACTGAGGCACCGGCCCTTCGGCCCATTCCCGAATGCCCGCCTTGCCAATCCGACCCTGCTGCATAGTATGGTAAATAATGACAGATTCTCAGGGGAGCCCTGTTACAGAGAGTGAATTGTTCTAATCACACACAGGAGGGGTGCGAGCTGCAGACATGCTGTGGAGACATTTCACTCTCATGCCTTACACTGACCCTGAAGGACTTTCCATCCTTACACTATTCACAGAACCCTGGGGAAGGCCCTCTCTCTTCTTTCAGCATCTGACTGAAACGTCATAACCGGCAGTAAACCACGAACAGCTGAGGAGAGACCAGGAGTAAAGAAATGAGTAAACAATGCACTTCCAGCACCAGGACGTCTGCTAAATAAACACATACAAACAATTAAAGGTGCACGCCTAATATCTGCAAAGTGTTTATATTTCTTATGTTTACATTTGATTTGGAAATAGTTAATAGTGACCACTAACTATGCAAGATGAGGAGAGTAAAAGTGTCTTTTCTGTTTTATTCACTTTTTCAGTAGGTCTACCACGAGAAAGCAAACTCAGCTTTTTATTGTAGTCACCATTAGGTTCTGACCTCTGACCTTCAATGAACAGCTCCTTTATTAGTACAAAAGTAACTAATATGAGCAGTGTAAATAGTAAATAGAAGGGACATTCTATGGTGTTCAAAGTAAACTAATATGTGTAGTTATAACCAGTAAAATGTTTGCAAATAATTTTTCGAATGAATATAGAATTGTTTTTGCACAAATGTTTTTTGATCAAAGCCAATGGAATTAAGGGATTTTGCACAAGTTGAATTGTGCCCATAATTATGGATATGCCACATGTACCGCATACAACTGTGCCTACCTCAAACAGATAAACAAGCATTTGCAATGCAATGGGTCTTGCATTGGTGAAAGTAAAAGATATTGGCGGTGGAAATGAGAACGCAGAATTGACAAGTTAAAAATAACTTGGAGGATTTTATACAAATTCATATTTAGGAGACCGCTCCTGGCACTTTCAGAACCTGAGAAGAAAACCAAATTACTGTTATTTTTGCTGAGAAAGGAGGGAACTCGAGTCAGAGCAAAGGAGTCAGTTCTCTGCTCTGTGACTGCAACATGAACCAGGAAGTCCCGGCGCAGCCAGAGAGAGGCAGACGCACAGACACACCCACTGCACACAGAGAGGGACAGACGCACAGACACACCCACTGCACAAAGAGAGAAACTGAAACTGACCTTCACTTCCTGCATTTCTGCATCATGGCGGCAGCAGCTCAGCTCGGGAACCTCCAGGAAGAGGCCACTTGTTCCATCTGTTTGGAATATTTTAAGGATCCGGTGATGATCGATTGTGGACACAACTTCTGCCGCTCCTGCATCACCCAGAGCTGGGAGGGAAGAGAAGGAAACTTCCCCTGTCCACAGTGCAGGGTGATATCTTCTAGGAAAAACCTCCGACCCAACAGGCAACTGGGAAACATAGTGGGAATGCTAAAACAGCTTCACCTGCCCCCCGTGAAGCCCCCAGAGGAGAATCTGTGCGAGAAACATGATGAGAAGCTGAGGCTGTATTGTGCAGAGGATCAGAGGATGATATGCTGGGTCTGCCGGGAGTCCAACGAGCATAAAACTCACTCAGCAAGTCCAATAGAGGAGGCTGCAGAGGAGCACAAGGTACGTCTGTGGGCATTCAGGGAACACAAAGTCGCTTGGTGAGCCGCACCAAGCGGCAGCCGGAGAGCACACGCTGTGTGTTCCAGAAGGCGCCATGTCACTGGGACAACACTTTTACATTTCTGAATTTTGCTTTTTACATATTTTGACCTGGTGTGTTCAAGCAATAGGGTCCAGTAAAGTGAATCAAAACTACAAATCCCAGAATGCACTGATATGTTAAATCAAAATCCTAGAAATGCAAAAGTTGTGTCCCGGTTGCATGGAGTCATCTGGTCTCCCTCCCTGTTTATGCCATAGAGGAGGCTGCAGAAGAGAACAGGGTGTGTCTGTGGATGTGTATGGATCATAATGCACCCGCGGGGCCCAAAGAGAGGTCTGTGCAAGGAGTGTATGTGGGTGTTCACGATTCACAAGTGAAGACAGTGTAAGTTCCACAGAGGAAGAAGCTGCAGGAGCACAAGGTATATGTGTGGGTGTTCACGATTCACAAGTGAAGGCAGTATGTACATTCTGCAGAGGAGCACAAGGCAGTCTGTGGACGATCACGATTCACAATTGAATAAACTTGTTAAGTCTTTAAGAGGATACAATGTATATTTTGGGAGTGTTAAGTGTTCTTCGAGAAGGCTGCTGAAAAATACCAGGTATGTTTCTTTGTGTTTAGGGACTGTAAGTGAATCCACTCCATGAGGGCTTATACGAACCTGCAAAAGAGCACAAAGTGTGTCTGTCAGAGCGCTGGGATCATGGGCCGTATACTGTGAGCCACAGAGGCGGCTGCAGAGGATCAGAAGGGATGTGTGTGGGTGTTTTAGGATCTTGCATTATACTCATTCCGTGTAACACTGCAGTGTGAGTTGTCGGTGTCAGAAGACTTGACACGACAATGCAGGGTGTAGCACACGAGCTCACAGGAGCAGAGACACAGCAGAAGAGCTGCAGCAATGCATTGTGACGCACACAGGGTCTCAAGGGCATTGGTGCAGATGACTCCCGAACAGTGCAGGGTTCACCAGACACAAAGAGAGGTGCAGGGTCCAGGCGCTAGACTTGAATCGTCATTGAACACAGAGTGAAGATCCCCTGTAGCTTTGGTTGCATGAAGCTCGCTGGCTTTGGGGACCCCTCACAGGATGAATGACCGTCAGGCTGGGCTGCGATCACAGGCTCCCGGTCTGAGGAAACTTGGAGTGTCCGACCTCCTCACCTCAAGGTGCAGAGCAGTGGACTGGGCTCGGGGTGATGAGGACAAACCCCTCCATTCAGCGGCAAGAGAGGTCCTTCCTCAGTCCTGGGGTCTAGCGCCTCCTGTAGAAGGGAGACGGCCATCATTCCCGTCTCTGGTCTTCAGCGTTCTCTTCAGTAGAGGTCCTTCCTCAGTCCTGGGGGTCCAACGCCTCCTGTAGAAGGGAGGCAGCCATCATTCCCGTCTCTGGTCTTCAGCGTTCTCTTCAGTAGAAGTCCTTCCTCGGTCCTGGAGTTCTAGCGCCTCCTGTAGAAGGGAGACGGCAATCATTCCTGACTCTGGTCTTGAGCGTTCTCTTCAGTAGAGGTCCTTCCTCGGTCCTGGGGGTCTAGCACCTCCTGTAGAAGGGAGACGGCCATCATTCCCATCTCTGGTCTTCAGCGCTCTCTTCAGTAGAGGTCCTTCCTCGGTCGTGGGGGTGGGGGTGGGGGGGGGGTGCTACTGCTCGAACAGCCAGGTCTTTAGTTGTTTCCTGAAGGAGAGATGGTCCAGGGTCAGCCGTAGGTGAGTGGGGAGGGAGTTCCATGTCTTGGCTGCCAGGTAGGAGAAGGATCTTCCTCCGACGGTGGACTTCGGAAAGCGTGGGATGGAGGCGATGGCGAGGCTGGCGGATCGGAGCTGGTGGGTGGGTGTGTAGAATGTGAGGCGGCTGTTGAGGTACTTCGGGCCCGTGTCGTGGAGAGCCTTTTGTGCGTGGGTGAGGAGTCTGAACGTGATCCTCTTGTTGACGGGGAAATTAATTTTACCGAATCATTTTTCCATATAATTATCAATAAAAGACAGCTCATTCAAATGAGAGGCAGAGTCCGTGGAATCTGCGTCATACGGGCTTTAATGGAAAATCCTCGAGGATTGGATATCATGTTCCATCACCTCTAAGGTTCAGGAAGGGACATTCAACGTTTTATTAGCATTACACATTATATATAGTAAAATGATACAATTGAAACCAATACAGTAGGCGTAACAGGTGAAAAGAGAGAGATAAGAACACATGTGCGTAACAGGAGGCGTGTAAAAGGGCGTACACATGGGCGTGCACTGGACATGTCAGAGAAACGTCACAAGAAACGTCACATGTGGGTGGATACATAGAGAAAGTTGCAGGATCAGCAGAAACCTATGACCTGAATTGCGCGCGCAACTAGCATGACGTGGAACTGGGGAGAACTGGGGGCTTTGACTTTAGCACTAGTGGAGGAGCCTGGTGTCTGGGATGTCAGGGCAACCTGTACCTATAGCATATCTGGTATCTCATGTTTGGAGGATGTAGTGTCTGAAGTAAAAGGTCTCTCGGGCAGAGGCCGTTCAATACTGAATGCTAGTGCATGCTTACGTGTCTTGGTGCAATGTGCGGAGCCATGGGCCTACCATGGTAACGGGTTCAGTAAATCACTTGCAAGGAGTACAGGAAGGCCGGGCCCTTTGCTCTGCAGCCGGGAATATGTTTACCTATTTCACTAGACTGGAATGTGTTTTCGAGGAGGCTGAGCAGATAACTGTAGGCAAAATATGATTTTGGCAGGCAGTCCAGGCCGAGCCGGGCACCGCGTCGCTGGCAGGAAGTAAGGCAGGGGTCAGGGATGCGTACAGCTTTCGGAGACAGGAGAGATGAGGCTCGGGCCTCGTTTAAGGGCCTAGCTCGACTGGGCCAGGAAACATGGAGAAAACGTGTGCGAAATTCAGAAGGTGCACCATGTAAAGACGTTGGCACCATAGGCCTAGAAGCCTAATTAACAGGATTTCTTTGCATGACTAGATAGCTGACATGTTAAGGATGGACGCAAATGTATTTGCGTCTTTCTAGTATGCACGGAACGGAAGTTACACGACATACAAGGAACATGGGTGCATGGATAGGGTGCAAGTGGGGGACACATTAGCTACCTGAAAATTTCTATTACCTCATTCCCTCCTTGGACCCTACTACACCCTTCAGGATATATCTATGTTCATGAGACCATCTATCTGTTCATAAAGCATCATTTGTTCATCTTTCTTTATTCGGGAACGGGAACGTGTACTTGGACGGGGAATACAAGCTGTGGCGCACAAGCCGCAAATCGCTGGCCCACATTGCAGACAGAGACAACAACTGAATACTATGACCAATATTAATCCTAGGAATGATAACAATTTCCATCCCCAGGCAGATATTACACTCCAGAGCCAACCGGACCAAGTCCAGGAGCCTGGATTCTGGTGTATCAGGTGAGCTATTTCATGAAGCCGAGTTATGGCTTTATACACGGATGGCGCGTTATTAGGAATAAACACGCAACAACTGGATCCGATGACTCTACAAGCCCCGCCCCTATCTGCCAGGGTGACGTCAAGGACAAGGCCATTTTGAAGAACAACAAGTCTCATAGCGGACTGTTCCTCGGTCAGGTTACCTGTTATGGCTGGATTTTCTGGTTAGATGGGATCAGCCCCTAGGGGCCCCTCCAACCCAGCCAGAACGTAATCACATCCCTCCTCAGGACCAACTATCCAGGCACCTGGGTACCTACCTGAGGATGGGGAACTCGCAATATACAAGCTCATATTATTAAAAACACCACTAAATCTATAGGGATACTAAGAATACTCACTGATTACTAAGGATATCCATACCCTACACCACACTTATATTCACATCAGTTGGTCTCGCGGCCACTCAGACCCAGACCGGTATACCCTAGGGCAGATATGACACACAATCCGGTGCGTCTACACATGGGCCTGCAGAACCCAATGCTCCCTTTTCCAAACTGTTCGCAATCCTGCAAAACTACACGCCAGTCTCCTTCCTGGCGCTCTCACTTATTCAAGCCACAATCCTGTGGGTATCCGCGCTGGTAATCCCCCCCAGCGTTCTCACTAACGCCGTATATCAACGACGACCACATTCCTATGAACACCTATATATATATATATATTGGGAAGTCTCTTCACTAAGGGTCTGCTACTACAATATTAGGAGTTAGCCAATTAATATCATGCATCTCGTATTCTTGGCATCATAGGTCCACTCACTCCCTATTTATGTGATCACCACTTACCTGATTGGGATTACTCATCCATTCATGTACCTAGTAAATACCTAGGAGCTTTATTTACCTAGATTGAACAAAAGTAGGAGACACAGGCCAGTTTTCTACAAACTGGGAGTTATTTTATTAGTACAATATAAACCTTTACACAGAACTGACAAAGACTATAGGTAGAACACACCGCTGAAAGAGAAAAGATTAAACATAACAGGAACACTCCGCTGAAAGAGAAAGGATTAAAACATACAATGGCTTAGGGAATAAGGGCAAATTATGGTTAGAATTCACCTGATTAGTGTGTAGTCTTGTTCTAGCTGTCATCTGGGTTCCTCTCTCGTCTGTGCCTTGGCTCATCTCAGACTCCCTCTCTCTCCTGCACTCTTGGGTACACCTCTGTGCTGATCACTTTGCACTGGACTCCTCTCCCCCACGAACTGTCTCCACCTTCCAGCTTCAATCTTAATGGTTCCTGCCGCTCTGATCACCGTTTATTCCACTAGCTTATTCACTCTGTCTCTGCGCCAATGTCCAATTAACTCCATCTGCTCCCATAGGTTAGTCCACGATCTCTCCTCCGTCTCTTCTAAAAGGCATTACTTCAGACTCCAGCTATTCACACCTCCTCCTGATAAGTAACTGTTTCTGACTGCTTCCTTCAGTTCCAGCTCACTATTCAACTCAGCTCTCTCCAGCTTGAACCCTCTCTCTCTGCCAACTCCACTCCACTGCTTTCCACTCCTCCACCTTAACACGACTCTCTGGCACCGCCACCTTCACTCGACTGCAACTCTACTCGACTCCCTGACTCCGCCTCTGCACTTCACTGATATAGAATGCTGTTTCCTCATGGAAAGTTCCAGCCAGCAGCTTCCTCCCACCAATCCCATGCACCAGGCTCCTTGCGCTAGACGCTCCCACAGTGACCAGTCTGCTTGTTTCGTCTAGAGACCTGAGCCCGGGAACAATTCCTGATTAGATTCAGCTCTGGCCGGTTCTCTCCGGTCCGCTTAGGGCGAACAACAGTTATAACTATAAACTTTGCCTTTGCCCTGAAAAGCCTCTCAGCTTCATCAAGATGGAGTCCCTCTAGCTCTAGGCCTGTAGGCCTGAAAGGGATGAAATGCCCCTTAGCTCTGCCAGAATACCTACATAAACCATACCAATGTGTCTAATATGTCAAAGCCAATAGGCAATAGACAGGTTAAAGTCAAGAATAAAGGATCTATTATCATGTTAAGCAGCTATCCTCTTCTAGGTCTGGAAAAAAGGGCTTAAAAGGGCCAACACAGGCTAAGAATACCTATACTAGATGTGAGCAAGACTAGTGATCTATATCACTGCTAAATAAAGCCAAAAACTCTGCCATTACACTCCACCCTTAGATCCTTATCTTGCGAACATCAATAAACAACAACATCCATATAAACAAACATCAACACAATCTATCCAACACAGGCTAAGAATACCTATCCTAGATGTGAGCAAGACTAAGATCTATATCACTGCTAAATAGAGCCCAAAAACTCTGCCATCCACCCTTAGATCCTTATCTTGCGAACATCTTATAAACAATAACATCCAGATAAACAAACATCAACACAATCTATCAACAAATCAAAAACTAAAAAAACTCCCTAAAAAGAATGACAACTTAAGGAAATTCCACCTGAAACTCAATTGTAGGGAATACAAACCTAACAACCAACTGAAAACAAATCAAAGCACCCTTGACTTGAATGCTGAAACATATCTGAGATTGGATCTGATAACAACAGAAACTAACCAAAGCATCCTCAAACTAAATGTGCCTCAACTTCTAGTGATAACTGGTGAAATCTAGTGATGTAGGGACTTATGTGTTGAATGAAAACAGCAAGGGGCCTACCTACTTCGGACAACTTAAGCCTAAATGAGGTCTACCTACTATTGTCAACTTAAGAACTAAATGTGTTTCAACTCCTAATGAGAAAACAACAAAGGGCCTAAATGAGCCCTACCTACTATAGGCAACTTAAGCTAATGATGACTCATGAAATATATTGGTGTAGGGGCTTGTTTGTGGGATGAAAATAACAATGGGCCTAAATGAGGCCTACCAACATTTGTGAATTTAAAGAAACTTTTTGGTGAAATCTGAGAAGTAAACATGACAAACTGTTTTCAAGGTCTGGGCAAACATTAATACATAATCATACTAAAAGACACACCTCCCAGGACAATCCAAAGTCTAAGGTAACCACCCTTTGATCAATCAAGGTGAAAATGTAAGAACAGTAAAAAACAACCCCATTTCTACAAGATAGCTGGTGTAACACCAAGCCTAAAACAGCCATTTTACATCACACTGTGGAACACATGTGTGCACCACCATTCAACAAAAAAGTCCTTCATTGGCAAAAACTGTTTTGAAGAAAACAGAAAAACTATAATAGGTGACATGTTTGTGTTTTTTTTTTTTTTTTAAAGTGGGGCCTGCTCGTAGTGATGTCAACAAACAAAAAAAAAACATGGGAACAATGCAGGCCAAGGAATTATGGAAGAAATTGTGTTCTTTAAAAAAGTTCAAAGTCAATTTTGTTGCTTCAGTGTAGGCCACCACCCTGCATCTTCGGTATCCGGACACTTCCTCCGATGCGGCCATCCATCACCCTTCCGGTCTGGTCTGGTCAGGTTCCATCATCCAAAAATAATAAACTAACATAAAAACATGAAAGTAAAAAACTAAAACAATAAAGGAAGTGGAAGGGGGAGGGGCCCACGCACAACCACAACCCAGCAATCCTAGGGACAAGAAAACAAGTATCATTATTCTTGCAAAATAAAATTTTAATTTAAAAAGCACCCCGGGTGCCTTTCATTATTGAAAAGAAAATATCCTAATTAATTAAAAACATTCAAAATTTAACTTTTAATGACATTTTAGTAGGGCCTAACATACCCTAATCCTTACTAAGCCAGCCTTCTCCCTTCAGAGTAGGAGCCAGGCTACAGTATGAAGTAATTTGAATCACTGCCAAATGATGATCTCACAGCAGGAGCAGGGCACTGCAAGCCTCCCATTTCCCTGATCAGAGAAGCCCGCCCAGGCCCACTGCAACTAACTAACTCCAAGGGCAAGAGTCTGCAAGAGTCCCTTATCAGCAGGCAATGAAGCCGCCTGCATCAACAGCCAGGAAGAGCCAGTTCCCCCGCCCTTACATAAACAAGCCGTCCGCGGAAGAAAATTGGATTATAGCCAATCATAACGAGACAGGGCCGTGTTCGGAGCCTGCAGAGGGAAGAAAAAAAAAACTCGTCTGCACAAACCAGCTGGTCTGCCAAGGTCGACAAACAAATTCCTTGCAAGTTTGTTCCCAGGCCTGATTGTGCTAACTAACGAAAGGTAGCATTTTTAAAAAAAAACAATTCTATTACAATGTACTGCTACTTAAAAGCTCCAGTTTCTAAAAAAACTTTTGTCTAACTAATTCAGCTAAAGGCAAGACATTTAAAATATGGGCACTTATTTAGAAAGGGGCAACTCAGTTTTGCACACAAAATTATACATTCTGCATTTGAAAAAAAAAACGAATTAACATGGACCATTGTCAGCTGTTGAAAGAGAAATAATTTTAAAACAACATAAAATGCAGATACATTTCAACATTGTACTTAGTTCAATCAGAGACATCATATAATTGTGCATTACAGTGTAATTTAACATGCAAGCTATTTAATCCAACCTAATAAAAGGGCCACATTCATACACTAATAAACAGCCTATTATTTTCTAACTGAGTTGGTGAACTTACCAAGGAAGGTTTTGCTGACACATTTATAAAAAAGGTTGTATTTTACATATGGGAAAATAATAATGTTACATTTTATATTTTTTCAAAGGCACACGGTTGCCTTTCACTAATTAAAAGCACATGTTACCATGCACTGTCGGGCAAGATTGATTATTCTCAACCTGTGATCATTGCAACCAGCACATTCCTTTCTAGATGGAAAACCCTCAAAGAAATAATTAATGAAAACAGCCCGTAGCATGCATTCTAACGGGCCACCTCCTTAACATTTCACTCATTTTAAATCATGCATTCAAAAATAATACTCCACACGTCTATGGATGCATATTAAGAAGCGTATTTAAAAGAAAACAGCTCTCTCTCCGTGCAAACCCTTATCAATCCGACTGGGTGATTTATAACTTACAGTTCCAAGGCAAACCCACACAAATTCGTAGACGCATTCCAAAAAGAATGTGAAATGAACAGAACCCTTCGCAAAGCACAAGATGGTACCTTTCCGTCAAGAAGCTGACAAAGCACATAGGCAGACCAAGGAATCAAAAAAAGTCAAAATCAAACCATCAAATAATCCACTGACTTTTATAGTCTGGTCAGATAACCATGCGTGTTGACAGCATGTTAAAAATAAAGACTGCCATCTCAACTCAAGATATTAACCCTTTGGCAGCTCAAGCACAATCATTCCCCAACGTCTGCAGATACATGGGAAAATCATGAGCACATTTCTTCACGTTTACAGATAACACGTACACATATTTTCAAAACGTTATCCCCAAGCACCCGAGAGAGATCCAGCTCTCTCCTGCCTAACGTAATGATAGCATGCCCTGTCCAAACCATGACCACATGGCGCTATTCACAAGCCATATTTACAAGACAAACTCTTCACAAACAATATTTCCAAGGCGCAATGCACAAGGAACACAGCAGATCAACATGAGAACATGCACCTCACAAGCCACAATAATATGGCGCTATTCACAAGCCATATTTACAAGACAAGCTTTTCACAAACAATATATCCAAGGCGCAATGCACAAGGAACACAGTAGATCAATATGAGAACCTGCACCTCACAAGCCACATTAACATGGCGCTATTCACAAGTCATATTTACAAGGAGCTATATTCAAAGAACTCCACAGAACATATTACAATGAACACATTTCACATTGCACAGCATAAGCAGATGCAGCAAGCAATTTAATGGGCAATTTAAAAGCATTTTTTACACACATTTATACAATTGGACCATCACAAAGATGTAACTGGCTCCCTCATGTAATGCCATCCTTCAACCCTGACAGTTTAAACACCAAGATGAAAACCATTCCTTCCACCCTGAATAAGCCAAATGCCATGATGTAATGCAATCTCCTCCCGCTGCAACTGTTCAAGCCCATAGGTCACACATGCTACACAAACTGCAACATTACGCCAGATGGAACCGGCGCTCAGGGCACTCCCTCAGAACACATGGGAAACTCTCTAAGCACATGGCCAGATCACACAGGTTTCGTAAACTGTTCGTAGACGCCAGATGTTATGGCTGGATTTTCTGGTTAGATGGGATCAGCCCCTAGGGGCCCCTCCAACCCAGCCAGAACGTAATCACATCCCTCCTCAGGACCAACTATCCAGGCACCTGGGTACCTACCTGAGGATGGGGAACTCGCAATATACAAGCTCATATTATTAAAAACACCACTAAATCTATAGGGATACTAAGAATACTCACTGATTACTAAGGATATCCATACCCTACACCACACTTATATTCACATCAGTTGGTCTCGCGGCCACTCAGACCCAGACCGGTCTACCCTAGGGCAGATATGACACACAATCCGGTGCGTCTACACATGGGCCTGCAGAACCCAATGCTCCCTTTTCCAAACTGTTCGCAATCCTGCAAAACTACACGCCAGTCTCCTTCCTGGCGCTCTCACTTATTCAAGCCACAATCCTGTGGGTATCCGCGCTGGTAATCCCCCCCAGCGTTCTCACTAACGCCGTATATCAACGACGACCACATTCCTATGAACACCTATATATATATATATATTGGGAAGTCTCTTCACTAAGGGTCTGCTACTACAATATTAGGAGTTAGCCAATTAATATCATGCATCTCGTATTCTTGGCATCATAGGTCCACTCACTCCCTATTTATGTGATCACCACTTACCTGATTGGGATTACTCATCCATTCATGTACCTAGTAAATACCTAGGAGCTTTATTTACCTAGTTTGAACAAAAGTAGGAGACACAGGCCAGTTTTCTACAAACTGGGGGTTATTTTATTAGTACAATATAAACCTTTACACAGAACTGACAAAGACTATAGGTAGAACACACCGCTGAAAGAGAAAAGATTAAACATAACAGGAACACTCCGCTGAAAGAGAAAGGATTAAAACATACAATGGCTTAGGGAATAAGGGCAAATTATGGTTAGAATTCACCTGATTAGTGTGTAGTCTTGTTCTAGCTGTCATCTGGGTTCCTCTCTCGTCTGTGCCTTGGCTCATCTCAGACTCCCTCTCTCTCCTGCACTCTTGGGTACACCTCTGCGCTGATCACTTTGCACTGGACTCCTCTCCCCCACGAACTGTCTCCACCTTCCAGCTTCAATCTTAATGGTTCCTGCCGCTCTGATCACCGTTCATTCCACTAGCTTATTCACTCTGTCTCTGCGCCAATGTCCAATTAACTCCATCTGCTCCCATAGGTTAGTCCACGATCTCTCCTCCGTCTCTTCTAAAAGGCATTACTTCAGACTCCAGCTATTCACACCTCCTCCTGATAAGTAACTGTTTCTGACTGCTTCCTTCAGTTCCAGCTCACTATTCAACTCAGCTCTCTCCAGCTTGAACCCTCTCTCTCTGCCAACTCCACTCCACTGCTTTCCACTCCTCCACCTTAACACGACTCTCTGGCACCGCCACCTTCACTCGACTGCAACTCTACTCGACTCCCTGACTCCGCCTCTGCACTTCACTGATATAGAATGCTGTTTCCTCATGGAAAGTTCCAGCCAGAAGCTTCCTCCCACCAATCCCATGCACCAGGCTCCTTGCGCTAGACGCTCCCACAGTGACCAGTCTGCTTGTTTCGTCTAGAGACCTGAGCCCGGGAACAATTCCTGATTAGATTCAGCTCTGGCCGGTTCTCTCCGGTCCGCTTAGGGCGAACAACAGTTATAACTATAAACTTTGCCTTTGCCCTGAAAAGCCTCTCAGCTTCATCAAGATGGAGTCCCTCTAGCTCTAGGCCTGTAGGCCTGAGAGGGATGAAATGCCCCTTAGCTCTGCCAGAATACCTACATAAACCATACCAATGTGTCTAATATGTCAAAGCCAATAGGCAATAGACAGGTTAAAGTCAAGAATAAAGGATCTATTATCATATTAAGCAGCTATCCTCTTCTAGGTCTGGAAAAAAGGGCTTAAAAGGGCCAACACAGGCTAAGAATACCTATACTAGATGTGAGCAAGACTAATGATCTATATCACTGCTAAATAAAGCCAAAAACTCTGCCATTACATTACCTAAGGCAGAAGTAGTCTCGTTCACTACTGCTTCTAAAGTTCTAGTTAATTTTCGTATCAATTTACTATTCTGGACAGGACCTACAAAGAAAAAGAATCCTTTATTGAAATCTGTATATTGCTCCCATGTTGTTTCAGTCTGGTCGACAATCGGGGTCTTGATCTCCCTTCTATGTCTTATATGTACAAGATGTGGATTTCTATGATAATCAGGCGGGGCTAGAAAAACAGGTTGCAATAGGAACGCAATATAACACGTCCCATCCCAATCCAATGGCAGACGTACATAGGCTGTCTGACCACATATAAAATAAGAATGGCGGGAAGCTTTGAAAGTAGACTTTACTTTATCACTGAATTCGACAACAGTATTACAATCACTGTGTCCTAGATGTACTGAACCATTCTTTCTGACGCATAATTCACCTTTCACTGGCAAAACTGTAATAAACGGCAAGTCCGAATTAGTCTCAGACTGCACATTCAGGGTCATGAGGTTAAGTGTAAAATTACCTAATCCATACACTTCATTTTCTAGATCGGTACCTGTCCTTTGGGGAAGACCTTCTTGGTCTGGGAAACATATTTTATTCATGACTGTATTCAGGTTCCCCCATATCCAATTGCCTTGGGAAACCTTGGACTTACTATCTAGGGAGGACATTAAAGTAAACCATGCACCACACGAACCATTATGTGTGAACGGATAAGGAAAGAGGGGCAGAGCTCCCTTGTACTTCTGATAGGGAGGGAGTCGGCCACATACCCAGCAATTGGTGGCATTGCTGGCCTGGTGAGAATGGTGTAACATACGGATGAATGTATTGTTGCGCATTGCTAAACGATAGGATAATTCATGGGGGGGCCGGTCACTAAAAGTGTGCTCCACAGTGTCATTAGAGGAAGCATGTACATGTGAATCAAGAGGGAAAAAAACATGTAACATTAAACTTATGCATATAATCGTAAGACTCAGAAGAAACATGGAAATTAATGCGATTATGCATCTGCTGTGCAAAATTTTACAGTACTTTATTCTTTTCTCGTTACGCCTATCTCTCTGACTACTTGGGTCTATCTTATTCATGTCAGAAACCTGTCTAACCGCTTCACCCAGGGGGGGACTTAAACAATTAAACGCTGTCTGACTTACTAGACCTCAACTTTAAATGGTACTCCTCTTGGGGAGTTTTCTCTAGCAGGGGGAGTTTAGAGTCAGTCTCTGAAAGTGGGCAGTCCTTAATCGGGATTTCTGGACACAGTCCGTGAACTTTTTTAACGTGGCTTGAGTGCAGGCAGCCTTTTCTTCCTTCCAGCTTGACTGCAGTCCTCGTTGACATCAATACCAATTTTGGCTGCTTCCATCTGGGTTCCAGCGGACTTTTCCTATCAAAGTTCCTCACGTAGACATGATCACCAGGGATGACTTCATGCGGTTTCACTTGGGTGTTGTCTGGAAAAGCAGCCGCGACCTGTGAACGACAAGATTGTAGTGCAGACATCAAGGAAGCCAAGTAATCTGTCAGCATAGTACTATCAACATCAGTTATGCGTTTGGGCATAGGCGTACCCCACATATTCGGGGGACGACCAAAAATAACTTCGTACGGAGACAATCCTGTTCTAGAATGGGCTACCATTCGCATGTAAAAGAGTGCAACTGGCAGAGCTACTATCCAATCTACACCTTTTTCTGCACAGATTTGTGCTAGGCGTGTTTTCAGGGTCTGATTATGTCTCTCTACGAGACCTGCGGCTTCGGGATGTCGGACGCAGTGGAACTTCCACTGGTAACCTAACAGGAGTGATACCTGTTTCATAAGCTCGGACGAGAATGGCTGTCCATTATCAGAGTACACGACACGGGGCAAACCATATCGTGGGAAAAACTCACGTACCAGCTGTTTGGCAGTGGTTACAGCAGTGTAATCGGGGACTGGATATGCTTCTGTCCATCGGGAAAGAGCACATACGACTACGAGGACATACTTGAATCCTCGGCATCTGTCCATCTGGATATAATCCATCTGGAGGACTTCGAAAGGATGGTCAGGAGGATGAAATCCACCTTGTTCCACGGGAACACCTTTTCCTGGATTGAACTGACAACAGATCATGCAAGTACGCACTTTCTGTTTTGCTGCTGCTCGTAAATGTTTGTTGAACCAGAGATTCTGTAAACTGTCTAACATGGCTTTCTCTCCTAAGTGTGCTGGACTATGTGCTGTATTAATGATGATTTGAACCATAGAGTCGGGGAGGAACCATGTGGCTCTTCCCTTCGTCATCCACCCCTGATCTGTTTGGATCCCTCCTTGTTCAGTCCATTTCTTAATTTCGTCTGGCGTTGCATGTGTCTGTATGTCGAGTACGTCTAGAGTGGGATCCTTAACTGTCAGGCAATGTGTCAGTGACGGTACATCAGTCTTTGTCATGTCAGTCGGAATGTCTGTCTGAGCTGTGAGTTTAGCTGTTCGATCTGCCAGGTCGTTACCCTGAGAAATAGTGTCGGTGACTTTAGTATGTGCTTTGCACTTCATGATGGCTATGGCTGTAGGCAAGTGTATTGCTCCTAACAGAGCTTGAATGAGGGGACCATGCTGGATCTTGGTACCGTGAGAAGTTAAAAAACCTCTCTCTTCCCAAAGAACTCCGAAGTCGTGTACGACTCCGAATGCATACTGTGAATCTGTGTATATGTTTACTTTCTTGTTCTTGGCTAGTATACAGGCTTGGTTCAGAGCGATGAGCTCTGCAGCTTGAGCAGATAGTGTGTCAATACGGTGTGTTTCTATAACTTCAGTTTCAGTGGTCACTGCATATGCGGCCACTAACTCTCCTGTGCTTGTTCTCATACATGAACCATCCACGTAAAGTGTCAGGTCTGGGTCTGGCAATGCAATATCTGTCAAGTCTTGTCGGGGCTTTGTCACTGTATTGATGACTTCTACACAGTCATGTGGTGCTGGATCTGTTGTACTCGAAGGTAACAATGTGGCAGGATTGAGTATGTTGCAGCGTCTGATTTCTATGTGTGGCTGGAAAAGTGTCAGTTCATAGCCTGTCAGTCGTGCTATGGTCAAGTGTTGAGTCTGGGTACGGTTCAGAAGAACTTCCACGGAGTGTGGAACCTGTACTGTCAAGGGATGTCCTAACAATATTGAATCGCTTTGTCTGATAGCTAGAGCTGTCGCTGCAACTGATTTTAGGCACGCAGGCAAAGCCTGGGCTACTGGATCCAATGTACTAGAAAAATAAGCACAAGGCTTATGGTGTCCTGCTTGATCTTGTGTGAGAACGGATAACGCTGTGCCATCGCGTTCTGTGACGAACAGTGTAAAAGGTTTACTGTAACATGGTGTCGCTAAAACTGGTGCTTGACATAAAGCTTTCTTCAGGTCATTAAAAGCTTGCGTATGTTCCTGAGTCCAAGGGAGGACAGTCAAAATCGCTGCCTCCTGTGTTGTCAACTGTATGAGTGGTTTGGCTAGAAATGCATACTGGGGAATCCATTGTCTGCAATACGAAGTGAGGCCAATAAAGGCCCGTACTTCCTTTTGAGTCTTGGGTTGTGGCAGATGTGCAATTAACTGGATACGATCTGGTGTCAACTGTCTACCCCTCTTGGACAGCAAGTGTCCAAGGTATACCACTTGCTGGGCACAGAATTGGAGCTTCGAAGGGGACACTTTATGCCCCTTTTCGGCCAGAAAATACAAGACTGCCAGTGACGCGCGCTCGCAGTCACGTTCGGTCCGTGCTGTGATCAATAGATCATCAACATATTGCAGTAGAGCAGTGTCAGTAGGCATGTGAATACTGTCTAGTTGTCGTTTCAGGGCTTGGCTGTAAATACTAGGACTTTCCGTGAACCCTTGAGGTGCGCGTGCAAATTTGAAGCTTCGGCCATTTAAACAGAACCCGAAAAGGTATTGACTATCGGGATGAATGGGGACATTAAAGAAGGCGTTCTTGAGGTCAATTACAGTAAAGAACGCAGCTTCGGAATCAATGACAGTTAATAGTGATGAAATGTCTGGGACCACTGGGTATTGTGGTACTATGCATTTATTGAGTTCTCGAAGATCGATCACCAGTCGGTAGACTGGAGGTGCATTTGGATCAGTTCGTTTAAGAATCGGAATGATCGGGGAATTACATACATTGGAGTCAGTTTCTACAACTACTCCTTGGGCAATGAGTTTGTCAATAATTTTCAGTAAGGCTGCTACAGCCTCGGGGGGCAATTTGTATTGTCGGATTCAGGGCAGTACAACACCTTGCTTGAGTGTGACACGATAGGGAGTAATGTGCATACAACCTACATCAGTTGGACCTTGCGCCCATAAATGCTGTGGAACATTTTTCAATCTTGCATCAAAATCTCTCAACACATAATGACCCTTAAAGTCACGCAGAAATAATCTCACTCCTTCCGGAGAACAACATATAACTGCTCCTAGAGCTTTCAGTGTTTTAATACCAAGCAAGTTTTCGGGACATGATTTCGTAAGTAACAAGTCTGTAGTACGGGACAATGGACCAACTGCAAAGGGAACTGGCTTTGATACTTCGTTAACAATAGGTTTTCCTGAAAATCCAAGGGAAACATTCTGTGAGCCTGAGAGGGGTGCCCCTGGAACCTCGTCATGACTAATGGTAGTTCTGCTTGCCCCTGTGTCAATCAAAAATTTTCTGTCTTTCCCTAATACCTGACTATGTACATAGGGACCATCTTGATCTACAGGAACCTCGATAAGGGGCAAGCCAACCTCCCTCTCTAGGCTGTTTCATGTGTACTGCTGATAATCGGGATAATCGGACTGTGCATACTGGTACATTTGCTGTGTGACATGTTGTGTTGCGGCAATGGGTTGGGGTTGGGTTACAGCTACTGTCTGTTGCTGTGTATTCTGTGGAGGTTGCGGATTCTGTGGAATATTCTGTGGGACGTGTTCTTGTCTAGGTGGGCGTGGTCTTTCTTTCGTTTTACCTGTAGCAATATTGTGTCTGAGAACGGCACATTCACTTATAAAGTGACCTGGCTGTTTGCAATATTTGCAATTCCCTTTAACAGGAGCTGCAGAATGACTAGTCTGTGTGTTCTGGGTGTTACCCCTCTTCTGACCATCTGCTGGAACGGACTGGGCAACTAGTACTTTCATTTTCGTGTCTTTCATACGTCTCTGTTCATGATCGTGTTCCTCTCTAATTCTGCTCTGGTGGTACTGTAACATTTGTAACATTTGGGAAGGCGTATTTGCTTTCCATGTGCTTTCGACTTTCAATACTCTGTTCTTAACCTGGGGTAAGGAATTCTCGACTAATTTGGTTACAAAGAGATGTGTATATGACTCGCTACTTGTTTTCAGGCCACTATTAATAATAAAACATTTCTCGAATCTGGAATAGAAATCACTAGTGTCTTTGTCTTGTTTCTGTTTGCAGGCTGAGATTGCATCCCAGTCTTCCTTTTTAACTGTCAATAATCTAGGCAAAACTTGTACTAATAATCCAGGTAATGCTTTAGTTTTGTCCCCAAGACCTAAACCTGGGGTACGTCCCTTTTCCTCGTCTTCTAATTCAGTCCAGATAATCTTTTTATCTCCCACCTCCCATTCTTTCTCTTTCAGTTTTTCGTAAATCCCTGCTGGCAACAATACTTTTAACATTTTAAGAATGTCGGAATACGTGTAGTCTCCCATCAGTAACATGTCTTTTAATTCACGGTGGAACCCTGCAGGATCTTTATAGTGACAAGGTACTATTTTCTTCATTTCCAATAATTCCATTTTGGTCAAAGGAGTGTATACGAATACGCATTGAAGCGTACCCCCTGTAGTCTGGACGGGATGAACTTCTCGTAAGGGATTCTGTCTGTCTAGATGATAGGGCTGTCTTACTGGGGGTGGAACGGAAACAAAATGTGGAGTCAGGAAAGTTCTGTATTTGTGACGTTGTTCTAGAATGGTATTTATTAAATCGGTACCTAGGCCTCTCCATCTTCTCAGGAGTAAGTCTTGCAATATATTATACAATGGACCTGGATCGGATTGCTGATTTTCATATAGTGTAATGAGATGTTGGATCATGTATATACCAGCTAGTCGCTGTTCTTCTGGAGTAAGGCTCAAAAATGTTTGCGCTACCGAATCATCTTTATATATACTGTCATTCCCAGCCCATTGGACTGCTGACCGGGCTAGTTCCTGATCACGCAAGGTATTAAGTTCATGATAACCTATTCTTTCTTTCAATATTTTATCAGTGTCTTGGAATACATGTTCAAGAGAACATTGCTCTGGTATCGGGGAAAGGAAACGCTTCTTGTTTTCTAGACGAATGGGTCTGTCAAAAGGTCTATCAAAAGAATACTGTTTAGGGACTTTCACTCTACCTACGTACGCTATTTATCCTGATTTTCTACTGGATTCTCTATTTCTTCCTCCTCTGAGGATTCATTCTTGTCTGACTCGGCTTCCTTTTCAGCCTTCTGTCTTTCATGCATTGTTACAATTTCTTTACGGATCTTTCTGTACATGGCATCTATGCAATTCTGTTTATCATGTTTACAATCTGCAATATTCTGACTCCATTTTATCAGTGCATCCATCTCTTCTTTTACAACACCTGGCCGATCTCGTTCCCTTATCAAACAATTTATCAAGAATCGTAATATTAAACCTTGTCTCAGCTTTCTGATATGCCATGGCCTCGCAAATACATTCTGGTCTCTCCCCCGTTCTAATAAAATGATATATATTGTCTAGATGGTTTGTCATTTCTGGTAATAACATCAAATAATCTGTAACACGTCGTAGACGTAACGAGGCTAACATCATGTCTCCTTCCTTGCCAGGTACCGGATCATATCTACAATCTGTAATATACTGTCTAAGGTTTTCATATGTGATCGCTTTCGGCGTACGTTGCATTGCTAAATCTCTGATTGTCATTCGTTTTACTTGTGGCGGGGTGCGGAGGTGGCCTCCTACGGCACCTCCTGAGGCAGAAGCGAGAGTATGAACTGACTGGGTTGTAGCTGCTGACGTCATGGCGGGTATAAGAGGTATATGTAACGGGGGTGTACTCTGGGTTGCATCTGTCGAAAAAGGATTGAGAGGACCAATAGCATGGGGAAAAGTAGTAGGGGGGCCAGTAGCGGTAGCAGCAGCAGTAGGGGAAGTGACAACAGGTGCGGGAAGCGAGTCTTGGAGACGTGGAGGGGTCGTGGCTTGAACAGACGGAGCAGGCTGCTGTACATTATTAACGGGTGCTACGGGTACATTGGTATATGCTGGAGCTACGCCATCTAAATAGGAAGAAAGGAAAATGTCTGCTGCGGTCTGTTTGTGACGGAGTTTAGTCGGAACCAATGGTGGTGGCAAGTTAAGGGGTACTTCCGGGGTCGCCTTGGGCAGGCCCTCGGCAAGAACTGGATACATGCCTGTAATAAGTGCATTTCTTTGACGGTCTAATTGTTCTAATCTGACTTGTTCTCCTTCTTCTAGTAACTCTTTTTCTCTGGCTTTTTCGGATTCTTCTCTACTTTTTTCTGTTCTTCTAATTGCTTTTTCTGTTCTTCTATGCGATTCTTTACGCCACAATTCTATGGCATCTTTCTGAGATTGTCTGGCTTTCTTTTTCCACAATGCTTCTTCTACTCTCATGATGCATTCAGCATCCCATGTCCCTGAGACAGGCCATCTATACTTCTCTTCCAGATCCTTAGTGTAGTTCACCCATAAATCTAAATACAGCACGGCATCTAAGCCATGCTTGTGGTACATAAAATATCCTGGAGTGCTTCTTCGAGTATCCCTTTCCTAGTTCCTATCTGACGTAATTTCGAGAACAGTGGCATGATTAGAGTGATTCGGACGTGAACACAATAAACACAGTAATGAACAGAAAACAATCATTCACCCCACGACATTAAAAACACATTAAAACCTTTCAGACTGAATTACCTAGTACACAGAGAACACATATTCTGAAAATCTTGAGAAAATACTGAATAACTAGATGCACTGCTAAAACAGTACAGACCATACCGGTCCCATAAAGAGACACATCGGACCGTATTCACCTAAGTGAACACGTCAGGACCAGGTCTGTGTACCCAAACCTGTCTTGACCGGGCACAAATTAATGAACCCGTCTAGATGCGTTCCCAACAACGGTACTCACCTGGAAGCAAGAAACTGAAGGCCTCGGAAACTGGACTGGACTGGACTGCTACGACATCTGACTGCCACGCATCACGCTACCACGCATGTGCTTCGGAACAGGTGGGCCTCCGGACACCTCGGACCTTGCTCTCTCGACTAGGGCTCTGGTCGGGATCCTCCGCATTCCTCACCGCCTCGTCTGGACGTCGGACCGCAGTCTCCGTCTCCCCCGTGGGCCCGAGGGAAGATAGCAGGAAAACCCGCAAACGTGCACGGTTTCCGTCACGGCTGTAGAAGGGGTCAAAGCCTGCGTGACTTCACCGGCGAGTGGGGAAGGGGGGGGTTCCTATTCGGGCGCCAAATTATGTGGTAAATTAATTTTACCGAATCTTTTTTCCATATAATTATCAATAAAAGACAGCTCATTCAAATGAGAGGCAGAGTCCGTGGAATCTGAGTCATACGGGCTTTAATGGAAAAGCCTCGAGGATTGGATATCATGTTCCATCACCTCTAAGGTTCAGGAAGGGACATTCAACGTTTTATTAGCATTACACATTATATATAGTAAAATGATACAATTGAAACCAATACAGTAGGCGTAACAGGTGAAAAGAGAGAGATAAGAACACATGTGCGTAACAGGAGGCGTGTAAAAGGGCGTACACATGGGGGTGCACTGGACATGTCAGAGAAACGTCACAAGAAACGTCACATGTGGGTGGATACATAGAGAAAGTTGCAGGATCAGCAGAAACCTATGACCTGAATTGCGCGCGCAACTAGCATGACGTGGAACTGGGGAGAACTGGGGGCTTTGACTTTAGCACTAGTGGAGGAGACTGGTGTCTGGGATGTCAGGGCAACCTGTACCTATAGCATATCTGGTATCTCATGTTTGGAGGATGTAGTGTCTGAAGTAAAAGGTCTCTCGGGCAGAGGCCGTTCAATACTGAATGCTAGTGCATGCTTACGTGTCTTGGTGCAATGTGCGGAGCCATGGGCCTACCATGGTAACGGGTTCAGTAAATCACTTGCAAGGAGGACAGGAAGGCCGGGCCCTTTGCTCTGCAGCCGGGAATATGTTTACCTATTTCACTAGACTGGAATGTGTTTTCGAGGAGGCTGAGCAGATAACTGTAGGCAAAATATGATTTTGGCAGGCAGTCCAGGCCGAGCCGGGCACCGCTTCGCTGGCAGGAAGTAAGGCAGGGGTCAGGGATGCGTACAGCTTTCGGAGACAGGAGAGATGAGGCTCGGGCCTCGTTTAAGGGCCTAGCTCGACTGGGCCAGGAAACATGGAGAAAACGTGTGCGAAATTCAGAAGGTGCACCATGTAAAGACTTTGGCACCATAGGCCTAGAAGCCTAATTAACGGGATTTCTTTGCATGACTAGATAGCTGACATGTTAAGGATGGACGCAAATGTATTTGCGTCTTTCTAGTATGCACGGAACGGAAGTTACACGACATACAAGGAACATGGGTGCATGGATAGGGTGCGAGTGGGGGACACATTAGCTACCTGAAAATTTCTATTACCTCAGCTCCTGTAGAAGGGAGACAGCCATCATTCCTGTCTCTGGTCTTCCGCGTTCCCTTCAGATGAGGTCCTTCCTTGGTCCTGGGGTCTAGCACCTCCTGTAGAAGGGAGACGGCCATCATTCCCATCTCTGGTTCTCAGCGTTCTCTTCAGTAGAGGTCCTTCCTCGGTCCTGGGGGCGGGGTGGGGGGTGCTACTGCTCGAACAGCCAGGTCTTTAGTTGTTTCCTGAAGGAGAGATGGTCCAGGGTCAGCCGTAGGTGAGTGGGGAGGGAGTTCCATGTCTTGGCTGCCAGGTAGGAGAAGGATCTTCCTCCGACGGTGGACTTCCGAAAGCGTGGGATGGAGGCGATGGCGAGGCTGGCGGATCGGAGCTGGTGGGTGGGTGTGTAGAATGTGAGGCGGCTGTTGAGGTACTTCGGGCCCGTGTCGTGGAGAGCCTTGTGTGCGTGGGTGAGGAGTCTGAACGTGATCCTCTTGTTGACGGGGAGCCAGTGCAGTTCTTTCAGGTGGGCAGAGATGTGGTTGCAGGAGGGATGTCCAGGATGAGTCGTGCTGAGGCGTTCTGAATCCGCTGGAGTCTTTTCTGGAGTTTGGCTGTGGTTCCAGCATAGAGGGTGTTCCCGTAGTCCAGACGGCTGGTGACGAGGGCCTGGGTGACCGTCTTCCTGGTTTCGGTGGGGATCCATCGGAAGATCTTACGGAGCATGCGCAGGGTGTTGAAGCATGATGACGAGACGGCGTTCACTTGAATGGTCATCGTGAGAGAGGAGTCCAGGATGAAGCCTAGGTTGCGGGCGTGGTCTGTTGGTTTGGGTGCGATGCCCAGGGCAGGGGGCCACCAGGAGTCGTCCCAGGCAGAGCGAGATGGTCCGAGGATGAGGACTTCCGTCTTGTCGGAGTTCAGTTTCAGACGGCTGATCTTCATCCATTCTGTGACGTCGTTCATTCCTTCCTGGAGGTTGGCTTTGGCGGTGGCGGGGTCGTTGGTGAGGGAGAGGATCAGCTGGGTGTCGTCAGCGTAGGAGATGATGTTGAGGTTGGGTTGGCGAGCGATGTCTGCGAGAGGGCTCATGTAGACGTTGAAGAGGGTGGGGATGAGGGAGGATCCTTGCGGGACGCCGCAGATGACTTCGGTAGGTGCCTATCGAAACGGGGGGAGGCGGACTCTCAGGGTTCTTCCGGCGAGGAAAGAGATGATCCACTGTGACCCCCATCACCGCACATGGGAACCTCGCCTCACATGTCCACAGGCACTGCATCCTATGGACCTAGGCCTGAAGGCACCTGAGCCTGACAGCACTGTGAGGCCCTGCTCATGGTAATACAGTGCTATACACATCTGTCTCACAACATGTATGCTGCACTCAGATGGAGCCCAGAGAAGACATACTACACAGAAGGTAGTGTCAGTCACTCTCCGATCTGAGTTTGAGGCGACATCCACCCCACTTCTATACTCGTCTGCCACAAGCCGTTAGTAGCGTCATGGGCTGGTCATGTGAGGGGGATCCACTCGGGTAAAAGCAGGACCTCCCTGGGTAGATCTCAATCTCGCACTCTGATGGAGAGCAGCACTCCAGATGTAAAGCCCTCGTCAGGGGACCTCCGGTGCTGGTCTCTTGCACAAGACGATATCCCGGGCCAGGATAGTAAAACGGAAGCAGTTTGTCACATGGACACTGCGCCGAAACCTTTCACCCTACTGTTCACGCTCTCAATCTGCCATCCTGCTATGCTCCATGCTCCATGCTTGGGGTCGGTCCTGCTCTCCTGGCTGCCTGTTCCTTGTTGCAGACTCTGCATCAGAATGTTGCCTGCTCTCTCGCTAATCCTGCCTGTTCCCAGCTGTGGCCCTGTATGAGGTTGGTGCCTGTTCTCTGTTGCAGACCCGGTTAAGGGCTGGTATATGCTCTCTCGTTCTAGCAGGTTTATTTTCTCAGACCCTTTTATGAGTCTGTTGCCTCTTTTCTGTTGCAGACCCTGTAAGGCTGGTGTCGATCCCTGCTTCAGACCTTGTAAAGGGCTGGAACTGGCTCTGTTGCAGACTCTTGTCTGCAGGCAACTGCCTGTTCTGTCACAGACCCTGGCTGGGGTTGGGGCCTGCATTCTTCCTGTGTCTGTTCTCTGTCACTGACCCTGTATGAGGCTAGTACCTGCTCCCTTACTGTGACTGTTCTCTGTCACAGACGGTGTCAAAATGTGGTGCCCGCACTCTCGTTTTGGTTGTGTGCTCTCTGTTGCAGACCCTGTCTGGGGCTGGGGCCTGCACTCTTCCTGTGTCTGTTCTCTGTCAAAGACTCTGCCAGCGGTTGGGGGCTGCACTCTTCCTGTGTCTGTTTTCTATCACAGCCCCTGCCTGGGGGTTGTGGCCTGCATTCTGCCTGTGACTGTTTTCTGTCACAGACCCTGCATGGGGTTGGGGTCTGCACTATTCCTATGTCTGTTTTCTGTCACAGACCCTGCCTGGGTTTGTGACCTGCACTCTTCCTGTGCCTGTGCCTGTGTCTGTTTTCTGTCACAGACCCTGCCTGGGGTTGGGGCCTGCATTCTTCCTTTGTCTGTATTCTGTCACAGACCCTGCCTGGGGTTGTGACTTGCACTCTTCCTGTGTCTGTTTTCTGTCACAGACCCTGCCTGGGGTTGGGATCTGCATTCTTCCTGTGTCTGTATTCTGTCACGGACCCTGCCTGGGGTTGTGGCCTGCACTCTTCCTGTGTCTGTTCTCTGTCAAAGACTCTGCCAGCGGTTGGGCCCTGCACTCTTAATGTGTCTGTTTTCTATCACAGCCCCTGCCTGGGGGTTGTGGCCTGCATTCTGCCTGTGTCTGTTTTCTGTCACAGACCCTGCCTGGGGTTGTGGCCTGCACTCTTCCTGTGTCTGTTTTCTGTCACATACCGTGCCTAGGGTTGGGGCCTGCACTCTTCCTGTGTCTGTTTTTTGTCACAGACCCTGCCTGGGGATGGGGCCTGCACTCTTCCTGTGTTTGTTTTCTATCACAGACCCTGCCTGGGGATGGGGCCTGCACTCTTCCTGTGTCTGTTTTCTGTCACAGACCCTGCCTGGGGATGGGGCCTGCACTCTTCCTGTGTTTGTTTTCTATCACAGACCCTGCCTGGGGTTGGGGCCTGCACTCTTCCTGTGTCTGTTTTCTATCACAGACCCTGCCTGGGGTTGGGGCCTGCACTCTTCCTGTGTCTGTTTTCTGTCACAGACCCTGCCTGGGATGGGGCCTGCACTCTTCCTGTGTTTGTTTTCTATCACAGACCCTGCCTGGGGTTGGGGCCTGCACTCTTCCTGTGTCTGTTTTCTGTCACAGACTGTGATCATTTCTTTGGTTGTCTGTTCTCTCACAGACCCTGCATGTAGCTGGCACCTGTATAGGACAAGGACCAGATATGGTTAATCAGATGCGGGGATCTGGATGTAACATATTTAAGAACAATTTGGATATGTGTGGCCAGAATTTCCAATCTGGATGTCTGTTACTGGTACTGACAGTCTGAATTTATATGGGCAGTACTTACAGCCTGGATATAGAGCGCAAACCGAGGGGCTGGCCCTGAAAAGATGCAATTGTTGGCGGAAGGTCTAGGGTGGGCTGTCGGATCAGGGATAGTGTTCCTTAAAGAGATGGGTCTTCAGCATTTTCCTAACTTGGGGAGGGTCGGAGCTGATGCCACGTTGAAAAGGATGCTGTGCCAGATCCTGGGAGCATGAACGGAGAAGGCTTGCCTTCTGGGTTTTTTTTCTTACAATTTCATGTCTTGAGTCTGGTGATATCCACGCTCCTGGTCAGATGTCGTTCCTTGAACGTGTGTAGTTTGTGTGCCAGGTAAGCTGGGGTCGTGTTATCGAGTGCTTTATGCGATGCAGCTGGCCATGATGATGATGTGGGCTGGAAGCAAGAGCTAGTATAGGTCTTTTTCTATTTTAACCAACGTGAGGATTCAAATACAGCGATATTTAGTAAGCAAGAGCAGCATAGCTGTACATAGTAAATAAAGTGATATGTGACAATAAATACACACCTTCTATTTTAAGACAGACTTGACCAGTGAGTTTCTTCTAAACATTCAATTGAAATAAAAATAAAAATAAAACATTAGGTTTCATGCAGCAATATTAAGCTGGACGAAGCTGCAGAATTGTACATAATAGATAACGTGCTGAATGTCAATAAATTACACAGAATATCCTGATCCAAATTCAACTAGTAACTTCCATCTGAATACATCATTAAATAAATTATTTAGATTTCATATATAGTGCGGTAAAGTGCTATGTGGCTATAAATACATATTTAATAACCTTTAACAGGTTGAACCAATGGAAGGGTGTGGACTGGGGGTTGGTGCGGACCGGAATAACAGGCGTGGAGGCCGTATATACTTGGCTATGGTAGCTGTTTTTATTGTTCTGAGTGACAAAAACAAAGTAAGTACAGAGTTCAGGGGGTGAAGCTGTAGTCTGTTCCCAGGTATCCGCCTGCCGAGGAATCTTCCGGACGTCTTCAGGTCTTCCGGGGAGGCGTCGGAGTAACCTCGGAGGGAAACAGAGAAGCAGGGGTTTAGTCCTTTCCAGCTCGGACTTCTGGAGTACCAGTACCAGCACCAGGGTCGTGAGGGGACAGAGAAGACCGTGAGGAGGGGAATGGACGGGATGGGTTAGACGGAGGGGGAAGAGATGTGGGAAGGGTAGAAGAGATGTGCTCTCGTGATTGGCCGGGGTGTAAGGACTATGGTACAAGTTATAGGTGCAGTGTCTCTAATTAGTCTGTATACAGTGCAAGGGTGATCTATCAGTGCGTTCTATCTCTATACAAGTACTAGCAGCCCGTCCCGACGTTGTCCGGGGCAATGAGGCTTTCAGGGAGCAGGAACTCCCTTACCTCGCGTCAATTGCCCCCGGACAACGTCGGGACGGGCTGTCCAACAGAAATATCTTAGGGTCTATGGAGGTTCTTTGTTTACATGCATACCCTATAAAACCCCACAGTTAGAGACATCCCTACTACACATTTTGTCCGTCCTTTAAAACCCCACAGTTACAGACCTCCCGGGGGCAATGACGCTTCCAGGTAGCAGGAACTCCCTTACCTCACGTCATCCTCGGGGGCCGTCTCAGCCCCCTCTGTCGGCGCCGCTGTCTTCCGCGCTCCTCCCGCTTAACGCCGCATTCATTTTCCTCCCCACGGCTCCCCACTTCAGTGAACCGGGTGTAGGTTCCGCTCCTCCCGCTGAACGCCGTGTTACTTTTCCCTCCCCACTGCTGTCCGCCGCTCCTCCTTGCATGATGTCAGCACGTTAGCGCACCCGACGGCCGGCGCTACTTCCAAGGGACTACTTTTTTTTCTAAGATATATTTTTTAAAGAACGTATTTTTTGGGGGGGTATATAGCCTATGTCACTCTGCAGACCCTGCCAATTCCAATGATGTATTGGGTGTCTGGATTGGTGCTCTGGTTCCCGAGTTTACCCGCCTCAAAGGTTCCCACTTCTTACTTTCTAATAGTAGTATAGATCTCACGTAATAGTACTGGTCCGGCCTTGGTGCAAGGTTAATTGTTCTGAAGGTAACACATAGCAGTGTATGGACACTATCACATTAGTTTAAAGGTATCCTGGCTTGTGAGTTGGTTGAAAGTCGACATTTTGACCCCTATTGGATACGCTAGGTGACTGATGCCACATTGACGGAGCAGAGCGGTTGTTAATAGATTTATCTGGAATGCGACAGGGATTCATTGACCTGCACTGACATTACGCCTATACGCGCACAGATGGCCGCACACCCACCCGTTGACTGACAGCCCGGCTGAGCCCCATCTCGATAAATATTCCCAGTTTATAGGAAACACGTTGGAAGACTTAAAATTCGGTGCTCTTCACATTGCTTGTCCTGATGAAGACCCCGCCCTAAGGTTCGACTCACCTAGCGTACCCAATAGGGGTCGAAACGTCGACTTTCAACCAACTCACAAGCCAGGACAACTTCAAACTAATGTGATAGTGTCCATACACTGCTATGTTTTTCCTTCGGAACAATTGACCTTGCACCAAGGCCGGACCACTACTATTACGTGATATTGAAGTATATATGCCACACTACCCTGTCCTTGTCCATTACCCCCACTTCTTATTCACCATCACCATCCCATCCTCCATTTCAACATGAGCACCGTTCTCTTTTTTGCAAATGTTTTTAATACATTCAATTTGAAGGAGCAACTGTGTTGCTATTACTTATAAATTTAATGTAATGCAAATAAACTGCATACAATTGCAACAGTGACTTCTAGAATCTTAATGGTGAATGCAAGTGCAATTGTTTATGTTTTAAGCTATTTGTGCTACTCGACCGCTTTTTGTATTGTATCGTAACATTGATGACCGTACCCCACTCTGACAATTGTTCCAGTACCACTGCCATTTTCGACATGGTGTGGGGCAGGGCGGGGGAGATAGTTCTAATGGCCATTTGCTTACATAATTTCTATATTGTGTATTTACACAGAATATACTCATAAATTCCAGAACATTTTTCCGAGAGATGTTTCTTCCCTTTGTGATTTGTGGTTCACAAGTTCATATCCCAGCACATAACACTCACTGAGCCCTCCAGTTTTTGACACTGGTGTCTCAGGGCATTTGTCAGCTAAAAGAATTTCGAGCTTTCGGACTCATGACAGATCTTTCTCACCAGCAGCAGCCCTGACCTCGTTTCTCTTCCACATGTGATTCTGGAAGCTTCAAGCGGCCACTGTTTAACGAAAGCGGCATATTTACGGGTGTGAGTCACTCACGGTGAACGGCAATGATACATGGCACGTTCTCAAAAATGTTGTTTTTGCAGCAAATAATTGCAGAGATGTGTTTGACGCTTTGCATACTGTGACAGATACCTATTTCCAGGCACAGCTTTCTCTTCCATATGACGGGCCTGCTTACGCCTTGTGGCGCATTTAATTCAAGAAAGGGCAGCTTGGGTCATCTTGTTCTCACGGTTCTCTGTCCGTTGGCAGCTACAGCGGCTCCCCTGCGATTTTGGAAGATAAGTTCACATTTCTGACACAAAAGGCTCTACAATAGTACAACACGTTGCCTTTCTATCTTTGGTCTGACATTTGACTTCTTGAACTTAACTTTTGAGCATGAGGGAGCTTTACTGAATTGAAAAGGTTCCCGCAATAACCCTTGGCTGGAGAGGGTTGAGTTGACCTGCGTGGGTGCCTAGAAGACTTTGACCCGGCAAGTGTGGCCGACTTTGAAGCTGGGAAACCAATTCGAGCTTGGCGGGAGGCTCAAACATCCTGTGATTCTGGGCAAATCAATCACTTAATCTACCCGTTTCTTAAAAAAAAAATGTTTTAATGAATTGTGTCAAGTTGTAACGCAACTGGTGCTCATGATGCCTTCGGCTCGAGTTCGCTCTGATACCTTCGGGTCAAGTTCGCTCTATAAATACAAATATAAAAAATTTAAAAAAGAACGTAAGCAGGCTCGAACCACAGCGTTGTGAACAGACAGCGATTAACAGAGCCGTAACTAATCAGGGAATTAAGAAGATGTTGCATGGCCGAGGCAATAAACGCCAGCCCCATATCGGAGAGGACCTTCAAAGTCAAACAAAATGTGTACTTCTGGGACAGCGAAGACATTACAGAATGATCACCAGGCGCCACCTTGTGGTATTAGTTATATTACTGGCATCGTAGTTAGTAAAAGACGCAGGCTTGGTTTTAGACCAGTTAGAGACCTCCCTACTACACATTTTGTCCGTCCTTTAAAACCCCACAGTTACAGACCTCCCGGGGGCAATGACGCTTCCAGGTCCCTTACCTTGCGTCATCCTCGGGGGCCTCTGTCTTCCGCGCTCCTCCCGCAGAATTCGTTTTCCTCCCCACGGCTCCTCACTTCAGTGAACCGGTTGTAGGTTCCGCTCCTCCCGCTGAACGCAGTGTTACTTTTCCCTCCCCACTGCTGTCCGCCGCTCCTCCTCGCATGATGTCAGCACGTTAGCGCACCCAACGGCCGGCGCTACTTCCAAGGGACTACTTTTTTTTCTAAGGTATATTTTTTAAAGAACGTATTTTTGGGGGGGATATATAGCCTATGTCACTCTGCAGACCCTGCCAATTCCAATGATGTATTGGGTGTGTGGATTGGCACTGTGGTTCCCGAGTTTACCTGGCCAAAAGGTGCAAGTTCTCTCTTTATAATAGTAGTATAGATGTACAGTTATTTACAAGGGGACACGGAGACGGTAACAAGGTACTCACGTGCCCCGCCGTAACTCTCCAGCGAGTTACGGCCGCTCTCCACCACTCCTCGGTCCAGACGTCCTCCAACTCTCCGTCTTCGATCCTCTCACTCCGTCCGCTCTCCTTCACTGGTTCACTGTGCGCTGTCTCCTGCCACGAGTCGGCTATCTGGAACGCTCTCCTCTCTTCGTCGCCGGCTTTTATACTTCTCGGGCCAGGTTAGGGGGTAGGACTTCCGGTTTCCCTTCAGGCTGCTTCCGGTCCGGCACTTCCGGGTTCTTGGTGCTCTGGATTCTCCGCCTCCGGGTAGGGTCTTTGTCCAGTCACCTGGTCGGGTTCCTGTAGGGGGAAAAAGAGAGAAGGACTCCTGGTCGTCAGAGACGCAGGAGGGTTAGTGGTCCTGGTATCCCCACTCGGGCGCCGCCCGGTTGAGGTGAGTGGCGTTCCCCTTCCACATCCCCTTTCCCTAGCTGTCTTTCTTGTGGGGGAGGCCGGTGGGGGATATCTAGACAGCTAGTCTGCGTTGCCCTGCTCAACCCCCTTCCTATGTAAGGTTTGGAATCTGTAGGGCTGCAGGGAGAGAAACCACCGAAGTACCCTATCATTATGACCCCTATTGCGTGCTATCCATTCTAGGGGAGCGTGATCCGTGTATAGAAGAAATTCCCGCCCCTCTAGATAATAACGCAGGCTCTCTACGGCCCATTTTATGGCTAGGGCTTCCTTCTCGACTACCGCGTAATTCATTTCACGAGGGAAGAGTTTCCTGCTGAGATATAGGATAGGCCTCTCAATTCCTGCCTGGTCTTTTTGGGAGAGGACTGCTCCCAATCCCTGTTCTGAGGCGTCAGTTTGGAGGATAAAGGGCTGCCTATAATAGGGGCTGATCAGAACTGGCTCTGACACTAGTGCTTGTTTGAGGTCCTGAAAGGCCTTCCACATCTGCGGAGGGGGATGTTGCAACAAGGACTCTGTTCGAGTGTTTTTCTTTAGGAGATCTGTCAAGGGTACTGCAATTTGAGAAAAATTGGGGATGAACCTCCGATAATATCCTAAGAGCCCAAGGAAGGCACGGAGGTCCTTTTTGGTTTGGGGGAATGGAATCGACTGGATGGCCGTTATTTTGTTGTCTTGAGGTCGGATGACACCCTTCCCAAGGAGGTAACCTAGGTATTTTACTGACTGTGCAGCTAGAGTGGTTTTAGCGGGGTAATAGTAAACCCGTATTCTCCCAGAGAGGTGATCACTCGTTTTAGGTGGGACAGGTGCTCTGGCCAGTCATTGCTATAAATGACTATATCGTCAAGGTATGCTCCTGCGTATTGGGCATGAGGTTGCAGGACTATGTTCATGGCCCGTTGAAAGGTCGCTGGGGCCCCATGGAGCCCGAAGGGCATGACTCTAAATTGGAACAATCCCTCGGGTGTGGAAAATGCTGTTTTCTTTTTATCTTCGCTTTTCAGGGGGATCTGCCAGTATCCCTTGCAGAGATCCAGCGTGCTAATGTAGCGGGCTCGTCCGATGCGTTCTATCATCTCGTCAACTCTTGGCAACGGATAAGTGTCAAAACTCGAGACTTTATTGACTTCGCGAAAGTCGATACAAAACCTTGTGGAGCCATCGGGTTTGGGGACAAGAACGATGGGCGAGTTCCAGCAACTGATCGATGGCTCGATGATGCCCATTTGCAACATTTGTTTGGTTTCCTCTTAAATGACTTTCCGGCGTGCTTCTGGGATCCGATAGGGGCGTTGTCTCACAATCTTTCCAGGATCTGTATGTATTGCATGTTCGATGACCGTGGTGTGCCCAGGTAGAGTGGAAAACACCATCTGCAAAGGTGACAAGACAGTCCTAAGGTCTTCTCGTTTATTCGAGGGTAGTTCTGGGTCCACACAATCTTCAAAGAGGGGGGTCTTTGGGTCTGTCACGCCGGATAATACTGGTTGGGGGCCCTTCCTTTTCTTTAGAAGATTGACGTGGTAGATTTGTCTCTGGTTACGGGTGTGGTCCAATTCGATTTCATATGTGACAGGGGTCACCTGTCTTGTTACTGGATACGGCCCTTGCCATTGTCCTAAAAGTTTGTGGTCTGAAGAGGGTAGGAGAAGCAGTACTAGGTCTCCGGGAACGAAGGTTCTGGCCTTGGCTCCTCGGTCGTATTGGCGTTTTTGCGTAGCCTGGGCGGTCAACAGATTTTGCCTCACTATTTCTCTGATTTGACCCAGGTGAGTCTTGAGGTTGGCAACATATTCAGGCAGAGGTCAGGTACGATCCGGCTCAGCTTCCCAAGCCTCGCGGGCCATATCCAGGAGTGTTCTAGGGGCCCTTCCATAGAGGAGTTCGTAGGGAGAATACCCGGTACTGCTCTGGACTTTACAACGGATAGCAAACAGAGCCAAAGGAAGCATTTCCTCCCAGCGACGGCTTTCTAGACCCAACAACTTCTTGAGGGTGGTCTTCAGGGTAGCGTTATAACGCTCCACAAGTCCATCGGTCTGGGGGTGGTAGGCAGAGGTCCTAATTTGTTTAATGCCCAGTTGGGAACACACCTGACGCATAAGAGAAGAAACAAATGGGGTGCCCTGGTCCGTCAATATCTCCCGGGGAAAACCCACCCGGGTGAAGATGGTTACAAGGGCTCTCGCTATGTTCTGCGTGGTTGGGTGTTTTAACGGAACGGCCTCAGGAAACCGGGTGGCGTAATCCACCAGAACGAGAGCATACCGGCATCCACTCTTTGAGGGTAACATGAGGCCTATCAGGTCCATCCCAACCCTACTGAAAGGGACATCAATAAGAGGAAGCGGCTGAAGGGGTGCCCTTGGGGGTCGGTATCGACTGTTCTTCTGACATATAGGACACTCTTTGTAGTATTGGCTCACTTGTTTGTATACACCAGGCCAATAGAACTTGTCCAGTATAGTTTGTCCTGTTTTGTCGTCCCCGAAATGACCCCCTAACAAATGGCTATGGGCCAGGAACAGTACTTTCTCGCGAAAGGGACCGGGAACGAGTAACTGGGGATCTTGTTGGGGTCCGCCTTTCTTATACAACAGACCGTTCCGTTTAAAGAAATAAGGACATACGTGCAAGGGATCCTCGTTTTCCAGGGCCCGCCCCCAGGCATCTTGTAGTACTGGGTCCTCTTGTTGGACCGCACGGAACTCCCGATCAGTTTCCCATGGATGTGGGTCCACCTGAACAGGATAGGCTGTGGTATGTGTCCTTTTTTCTTTCTTCTTTTGCCCTCTTGTCTTCTGGACTTTGTTGGTTCCACGGGAGGAGGGTTTCGGGAAAAGGGAGCCTCGGACCAACATCTTTCCAAGGAGTTTGTAGCGTCATGTAACAAACGGGGCAGCCCATTATAATCGCTACCCAGGATAACCTGTTCCGGCAGGTTGGGTACTAGGCCGACAGTAAGGGGGCTTCTTTCTCCTGAGGTGTGTTGTACCAGTACACGTGTGGTGGGATATCTCTCGGTATCACCGTGTACACATTGGATATCCACGGTGCCAGTCATAGGCCCCATCGGTCTGGGCATTTCCTGCGGCCTTAATACGCTTTGTCGGCAACCGGAATCGGCTAGGGCCATCATAGGATGTCCATCGATCTTCACCGGACACCGGAAGGGAGGAGGACTGGCATCCGTGGTGAGACACACATAGTTCCTAGCCAGTCTGACCTCCATAGGTTCCTCCTTCTGGGGACAGAACCGTGCAATATGTCCATATCCTCCACAGTGGTAACACTGAGGACCTGGAAGACTTGGTCTTGGGGTCACTGGAAACGGAACCAAAGGGACAGGTTCAGGTTTTCGAGGAACCACCGGCCTCGGGGTTCGTGTAGGATGACTTCCATGGGTTATCCGTGTAGGATGTTCGTCCTTCTTCTGGAAGTCTTGAGCACGGCTGAAGGCACTTGCGATCTCGACAGCAATGTCTAGAGTGAGTCGGGAGTGCTGACGGACCCATTTCTGTGTGGCGGGGTGTAGGGAGGCTAGGAATTGTTCCAAGTAGATCTTGGACAGGATCTCCTCTTAGGTGGACGTGGCAGGCTTCAACCAGCGGTTGGTTAGGTCTTGGATGCGGAATGACAATGCCCGGGGTGTTTCTTGAGGTCTTCAGGGGCCTGTCGCAGCCGTACTCTGTAGGTCTCGTCGTCAATCCCGAGCCTCTCGAGGATACAGGTTTTGATGTCCTGATACGGGGTCTGCCCTTGTATATTGGCCTGTTGAAATGCCGCCTGGAGTTCACCCGTCAGCAGAGGCCCCAGGTAGTGGCTCCAGCGATCAACCGGCCAAGCAGCCGCCTGAGCCAGGCGCTCGAAGTTCGTAAAAAAGAAGTCCGGGTCTTCTCCCGGAACATATTTCTGTAAGACCACAGAGGGTAATGCAGTCGCTGGCCTCGATTGACCCATGACGTCGACTAGTTTTCCAAGGGCTCGGTCTTGTGCGGAGCCCTGGTCTTTCAGGACATCATGCAGTTGGCCTCGATCGTCCTCGGCCGTTTTGAGAAAGCGCTCCATCATCTCCCCGAGGAGTTCCTGGCTTTCTGCGAGTTGTTTCACGGCGGCCTCCATGCTTCCGGATCCCACTTCTGACACCAGGTGTGGACTGGGGGTTGGTGCGGACCGGAATAACAGGCGTGGAGGCCGTATATACTTGGCTATGGTAGCTGTTTTTATTGTTCTGAGTGACAAAAACGAAGTAAGTACAGAGTTCAGGGGGTGAAGCTGTAGTCTGTTCCCAGGTATCCGCCGGCCGCGGAATCTTCCGGACGTCTTCAGGACTTCCGGGGAGGCGTCGGAGTAACCTCGGAGGGAAACAGAGAGTCAGGGGTTTAGTCCTTTCCAGCTCGGACTTCTGGAGTACTAGTACCAGCACCAGGGTAGTGAGGGGACAGAGAAGACCGTGAGGAGGGGAATGGACGGGATGGGTTAGACGGAGGGGGAAGAGATGTGGGAAGGGTAGAAGAGACGTGCTCTCGTGATTGGCCGGGGTGTAAGGACTATGGTACAAGTTATAGGTGCAGTGTCTCTCTAATTAGTCTATATACAGTGCAAGGGTGATCTATCAGTGTGTTCTATCTCTATACAAGTATTTACAGTTATTTACAAGGGGACACGGAGACGGTAACAAGGTACTCACGTGCCCCGCCGTAACTCTCCAGCGAGTTACGGCCGCTCTCCAGCCACCTCCAGAGGACTCCACCACTCCTCGGTCCAGACGTCCTCCAACTCTCCGTCTTCGATCCTCTAACTCCGTGCGCTCACTCCGTCCGCTCTCCTTCACTGGTTCACTGCGCGCTGTCTCCTGCCACGAGTCGGCTATCTGGAACACTCTCCTCTCTTCGTCGCCGGCTTTTATACTTCTCGGTCCGGGGTAGGGGACGGGACTTCCGGTTTCCCGACAGGCTGCTTCCGGTTCGGCACTTCCGGGTTCTTGGTGCTCTGGATTCTCCGCCTACGGGTAGGGTCTTTGTCCAGTCACCTGGTCGGGTTCCTGTAGGGGGGAAAAGAGAGAAGGACTCCTGGTCGTCAGAGACGCAGGAGGGTTAGTGGTCATGGTATCCCCACTCGGGCGCCGCCCGGTTGAGGTGAGTGGCGTTCCCCTTCCACAAAGACATGTCATCCCCTATAAAGAGCTGGGCCTGTAAAATGTCATCTAGGTCGAGTAATATATAACCTTAGTCCGTCCGCAGCTAATGCTACTGGTTCTAGCTCAACTCAGAGCCCTCCGACCCAGTTTGTCACTGGGGACCATATCTCTCGACCAGTCTTTCCTTCTTATGGCCTTTAAGTTTGTATAAGCTGACCTCTATATTATTAATAGACATGAATCTATTCAGCCACAATACAATCGTTGGGGGGTCTGGTTTCAGCCAATCCGAGGCGATACATAATCGTGCTACTGCAGTGGCAACGAAAATCAGGTACATTTCTTCCCGACCAATGATATTAGATCATGCTCGATCTACCAGTCCTAAAAGCATCGTTACCGAAGTGAAGCTTATAGAATATTTGGTAATAGGATTTAAAAAAGCCTCTATTCCTTTAATAAAAGGTAGTAGCTGAGGACATGAGTAAAACATATGCACAACCTCTGCTTGATCAGCTCCGCATAGTTTGCATTTTCCATAAAATTCAGGTCCCCATTTAGAGTGTAGTACAAATTAAAAGCAGTCTTTAAAAACTGGCTCTTTGAATTTGCTGTTAATAGATTTTTTTGGCACATTTCTAAAGACTCCTTAAGACATATTGTTGGGCTATTTAGCCTTGTACTCCACGTAGAAACTTGAGCATCTAAATCATCTCTCTGTATCTCAACCAATAGATCATATATAGACCCTATACTGTAGCTAAGTCTGGCTGCCTCAATGATAGGGATCTTCTCTATATCATTTAATTCATTTTTCGTTTTTAATAGAAAATCCCTAATCTGTAGGAATTAAAAAAAAAACCTCTTGAGCTAGTCAAATATCTTCTGCAGATGATCATAGCAAATTGTCATTAAATAGATCTCCTATTGAATCAATACCCTTCTGTTTCCACCTTTCCATCACAGAGTCTTCAAAAATAGTAGGCAGTAGGGTGGCTTCAGAGACCAGAGTGTAAAAGTTTATTTTAGGAATCACCAGTTGTCGCTTAAGCTGAGGCCAAATTTTGTAGGGGGCTCTGAATAGCTTAAATCTAGTTTTATTGTAATTACGTGGCTCCAATGTTTTCATAAAGCATCCTTTTGCTTCAATTCCAAGCTCCATCTATACTCCTATAATAAAGGAAGAACTTTCAGCCTTTGAGGCGGGTAAACTCGGGAACCACAGCGCCAATCCACACGCCCGATACACCGTTGGAATCGTCAGGGTGTGTTGATGGTTATAGGCTATATATATAAAAAAAAAAAGTTATTAAAAAAATTTCCAGTAAAAAAAAAATTAGTCCCTCCGAAGTAGCGCCGGCCGCGACGTGCGTGCTCACGTCAGGAGCGCGGGGAGGAGCGGCGTCCAGGAGCGCGACGAGGAGCGGCGGACATGGCGCGGGGGAGGAGCGGTGACGTGAGGAGCAGCGGACAGGCCAGCGGCGGTGCGAGCAGCGGACAGGCTGGAGGAGCAGTGGCTGAGGTAAGGGAGCGACGGACATGGCGCGGAGCAGAAGCGATGACGTGAGGAGCAGCGGACAGGTTAGCGGCGGTGCGAGCTGCGGACAGGTGGGAGGAGCGGCGGCTGAGGTAAGGGGACCCGTGTCAGGGCAGGCGGGGGTCGGGCCGGGCGGGGGCCTGGGCTGCTGGACAATGTCGGGGCGGTCGGGGAAGCCTGTTGCTCCCGGACAAGGTCGGGACGGGCTGCTAGTCTTATATATAATTGGATATTCTATGACACAACTCCCCCTTGTTTCTCCAGTTAATAAAATCCCCTTATATTGAATCAACATGCCCAGTAATAAGAGGTAAAATGGGGAAATTACCACCAACCTCGTAATCTTGGCATGGTCATATATTTAAGAGCCCTCCTAGGCTTTTATACCCCCACAGGAAACTCACACATATAGAGTCTAGTTTCCGCAACCAGAGTTTACAAAGCTCCACTGGCATTGTCCTGAAAAGTACAATATTTTAGGTCAAGATTGATATGCCCTGGTCTTTTTTACTTTCTTAGCCGTGCCCTCTAATCCCATGCCTGTTCCATTTGGTTGTGATGTTTGATTTTCATCCAGGCTGCCCCGTCACTTAACATACTGTCCAATGATTTCTCCCTCGTGCGGTGTCTGGTTGGGTCTATTTCCTCTTCTCCAGAGAGACTAGAGTGATCTGACAGCGAAAAGAATCTATTGCCAGAGTCTGCATCAGCCTGTTCCGCCGTTGTCGAGCGCTGCTCTATCCTCTGTTCTTTGTTAGCCGATCCTTCATTTTCATTTGCCTGTTGCATAGCCTTTATGTCACGGTCACCATGTTATCCTCAAGATCGGGTTGAAGCTTAAAGAGGTCCACCTCTCGACAGCCCCAAGTCCGGATAGAATAAATCCTCTCGGACTAGTGGGATGGTCAAGCAAGGGAAGCAAAGGGTAGGCACAACGGGGGAGGGAGACCAGTAAAGGAAACAATGATGGCCTTAAACCGGGCGAGATGTGATGATGAACACATGGTATCAGCACTTTCCTATCCTTCTCATTAAATGTGCTTATCCCCACCAGACTATGTCAGTTCAGTCCTGGACACCCCCAACTGATCTCACCTACAATTTAAAGGATAACACAGAAGCCAATATTAACTGCATGTAAGAATCAGAATTGCGTTCCTGGATAGTCCATTAGTAATTCCAAAAGGTCATTAAAAGTTCACATCCATTACCCAGGTTTAAGAGAAGACAATCTCCAGAATAGGGATTCCCTCAGCGCATAGTAGTGTTTTTGGAGAACAGTGTTAAACTTCAGCCAATAAAAGCAATACTAGAAGGCAAAATGTAGCACTCCCGCGCTCCCCCTTTTGTCTCAAAGAGAGAGTGGCAATAGTTCCAGAACACTTGTCTCAGGCAAATGACAACACATTTCCTCCCGCATGAGACCGTAAGAAGTAACGCGTCTCGCCAATGGGAGCAACAAGGAAACGTGCTCTGGGAGCTTTCATAGCACAATAACAAATGAAACAAAAAGGAATAAAGCTGGTACGAGTTCACACCCTTACCCGACCGTACTTTCTGGTACTTCGGGAATCACAGTATAATTGGCGTCTTCGTAACGGCGCCATCTCCTGATATCCTGACTTCTAACAGCGTGCTATGTCAGCACGTGCGTTGACAGCGCAGGCGGATGACAGGATGTCCCGTTGCATCTCCGCGTCCACTGGCAGTGCGCTCACCCTCTGTGCGCCCTGACTGTACATCATCCCTTCGGAGAGCACTGACAGGCGCAGGGCTCATCCGGGAATCTCCCATGAAGAGCCACCAGCCGGGGAGCATGTACAGAGGAAGGCAGTTCCCAGGAGTCCTCCTCAAAACCATATCCTTTCCAAGACACCAAGTACCATAGTTTGTTCTGGTTGACCTTAGAATTCACCACACCCTTGACCCAAAGAGAGATGTCTCTGCGGAGAGAGGGCCACCAGAATCGTCGTAGGGTGTTTTCAAGGGTCTTCAGAAAACCACAATGTCCAGCACACAGGAGAATATGGCACCAGTGAAAGGCTTGCTGTCTACCTTCCTTGGTGGGTAATAGGACTTGCTTTCCTTTCATGGGAATGCCTTGATGCATTCTCGATTCGGGATGATGTCTGAACCAGTCTCTCCAAGTGGCAGTCTGTACTCTTCTCTTTACCTTGTGTAGGAATTCGTTAGTATGGGTTACACAAATTACTTGGTTAGGTGTGATGATTGCTTGTACGGGGTTCGTTGTACCTTCCAATTGAGTAGTTTGTCTGCTCAGAGCATCTGCTTTCTTGTTGTCCTTGCTGGGCCTAAAGGTGATGACACAGTGATATTCAGAAAAGAACATCATCCACCTTAGCTGACGAGGAGTAAGCTGCCTGGTGGATTTCATGAACTGCAGATTGTGGTGATCTGTGTAAACAGTTACTTGGTTTTTCGCTCCTTTAATCCAGTGCCTCCATTCCAAAAAGGCATCCTTGATGGCCAATAGCTCCTTTTCGGTGATAGTGTAATTTCTCTCCGCACTGTTCAGCTTACGGGACATGAAAGTGACAGGATGTAAATGCCCGGTGGATGGATGTCTTTGTGATGGATCCTACTGCTACATCGGAGGCATCAGCATCTGCAATGAATGGTAGTTCTGGATCAGCGTGGGCCAAGATAGGAGCGGAGGAAAAGGCTGCCTTAAGTGCTTCAAAGATGGTTTGAGCTTCTTCATCCCACTCGAAGGAAACATTCTTCCTTAACAATTGTGTGACTGGGGCCACCAGGGCAGAAAAATTATGGATAAAACTCCTATAAAAATTGGCTAAGCCCAAAAAGCTTTGTCTGTCACATATGTCCTTTGGGCTGGGCCACTCAGTAATGACTGTCAGCTTCCTCTCAGTCATGATTTGGCCTGTAGGAGTGAGCATGACCCCCAAGAACTCCACGGTGGTCACATGAAATCCATATTTACTGATCTTGCAGAAAAGGTGATTCCTTTGCAAGGTCTGTAATACAATCCTCATGTTTTCCTTATGCTCTTCAATGTCTGTGGAAAAGACAAGAATGTCATCTATATACCACGAATTGGTCCAGATACTCCCGGAGAACATTGTTCAGGAAAAACTAGAAGGCAGCTGGGGAATTTCAAAGGCCAAAAGGCATAACGAGATACTCACAAAGCCCGTAACAAGTCTTAAAGGCGGTCTTCCCCTCGTCCCCCTCTCGCATCCGAACCAGATGGTAGGCTCCTCAGAGGTCGAGCTTCCTGTATATCTCAGCCCACTTCACTTGGTCCAGCCAAACCGATACAAGGGGAAGAGGGTACTGGTTCTTCACTGTGATAGCGTTCAGCGTTCTGAAGTCCATGCATGTTCGGAGCTCCCAATTGGCCTTAGGTATAAAGAAAAAAGAGGGGAAGCTGCAGGTGACCTGGAGTGACGAATAAATCCCAAAGAAAGGTATTTCTCTATGTACTGCCTGAGATGTAGGTTCTCAGGTTCAGTCAATGTGTACATCCTGCTGCAAGGAACCACTGCACTCGGTATAAGATCAATCTGGTACATCCTGTGTGGAGGTAATTCTTCAGCCATGCTGTCACAAAACACATTAGCATACTTCTGATAGCAGCCGGGCAGTTCCACTTCTTTCTCTGTGGCTATGGCGATGTGGTGATGCAACGATAAAGCCTTGGATGGAACTGTAGGGGGATATATGCAGTGAGTGGTGCAGAACCTGGAATCCATCTTTAAAAAAAAAAAAAAAAATCTTTTATTGGTTTTATCCACAAGAAGAACGAAAGAGACATGATGCTCCACAATCATTGGGTTGCAACCTGGCAAGTCACTATTGTATATGGCAGGCATGAACAACAACAAAATGGAAATCAGAACCCCCTCCCTCCTCCTCCTCCTCAAAAGAAAAAACAAAAGGATGACCTTATAGAAAAGAAGGGTCTATGGAGCAATCCCCGTAGGCTAGTAAGTAGTGGGCGTAGCAGAGACAGATGTTGGTGGCGGATCCGTCAGTCTTAACAATCTGAGATATTTGGGACAGGTGAGCTCCATAAATTCGGATGTCAAGAGCACAAGAAGATGTGCCCACAAATCGTGAAAGGAAGCTCCGTGGTTGGTTAACGAGAGAGAGATCTTTTTCATCGCTAGAAGGGACTGTTGTGGAACCCCAATGTGTTAGAACATTCTGGACTGCCGTGCCTAGGGTGAGCTCTATTTGTTTGCCTCTCCTAGAAGTAAGCGGGAAAATTATGGCATTTGGAAGGCCAAGGAGGGTATACACTGGGAATCTCTGGACCTGGGTATCGAAGTGGGGGTCGACCTCATCTAGGATCTGTTGCCAGTGTGTTCCCGGAATAGGGTAGTCCCAAAGTAAGTGTGTGAGAGTGCCTGGGGAAACGCAGGCTCGCCAGCATAGCGGACTACGTGAAGGGTTACCGCTATGGAGCCTTACTGGGGTTAAATACCAATAGGTGGCCAGCTTAGTGGCTGTTTCAATAGATGAAACATTGCGGGCCATGCGTCTGTCTCGGTAGAAAATATCCTTCCATTCTTTCGGCGAGAGGCCTCTACCCAGCTCGCTTTCCCAACGCAGTTGACCGTGGGATTTCCCGGTGTCGGGGATGGTTCGATTGAATTTATACAGGTCGGACGTTAAGTGTGCATCGATGTGTTTTGTAATTAACCCTTTCTCAAACGGTGTGAGCAGTCTCCCCGCACCCTCCCGCACCTCCCCATGTAGCACCCAGTGTCGAATCTGTAGATATCAGAAGCTCTCTGTTTCGGGAACACCGTGGTCAGTGCGGAACTCGACGAAACGTCGCGGTTCGGAAAGATCAAAGAACTGTCCTATGGAGCGGGTAGCTTCTATCGTCCAGTGGTGAAATTCCCCATAGTCAAGGTCAGGTGAAAAATCTGGGTTCTGTACGATGGGCATAACGGGAGATAGGAAAGATGTGAGTCCCCTGGCGATCGCAGTTCTATCCCAGGCTAACATTATGGGTCTTGTTACTTCTGAGAGGTACAAATTGCGAGACCGCCCATTGCGGGAGAGGAATGGAACCCCCCCCATAGCGGTTGGGCTGCCCGGGACCTATCCATAAATAGCCAGTGTTTCTCAGATACAGGGCGTGACCACTCCACCAGGGCCCTCAGCTGAGCCGCCCGCCAGTACGCCAAAAAATCGGAAACATCCAGCCCTCCATCTATCAGGTCTCTATATGTAAGGTCACGATGCATCCGAGCCCTCTGATCCCGCCAGATAAAGCGCTCTATATCTCCCTGCAAAGCACGTAGCACACCAGAGGGGGGCATTAGCGGAAGAGTGTGAAATAGGTAACGAATCTGGGGAAGCAGCACCATCTTCACTGCCGCAATCTGGCCTAGCTACAAGAGGGAATGTGGTCTCCATTTGCGGAGGTAATCTCAAATTTGTTTCAATAGTATTGTGTAATTCAACTGCCTAGATGGTGGAAGCCACCCGAAGACCCTGGTAGGTAATTGCGTCATGAACCCATTGAATCTAAAAAGTACGCTGGAGATATTCTAATGTCTCGGCTCTAGCGATAAGTTCAGGGCTTACGACTTATGCATATTAATCTGGAAGCCTGAGGTAATCGCAAACTGACCGAATTCATCTAGAAATGCCGGCAGGGACTCCCGAGGATGTTCCAGGGTTGCCACCGCATCATCGGCTTATAGGCAGAGCTTGTGCTCCGACTTCCCGAAGGGCGCTCCTTTAATGGCCGGATCATCACGGACTCTTTGAGATAGAGGCTCCATATTGAGGGTGAAAAGGAGTGGTGACGGTGGGCACCCTTGCCTGGTTCCCCTATGAATAGGGAAGGCCGCTGATGCCACACTGTTCCCCCATACCGTAGCTGTAGGGTTGACATAACTCTGAAAGATCCAATCGATAAAGCGGTCTGTGACGCCAAAGTGGACGAGTGTCACACGGAGGTACGGCTAGTGGACCCTATCAAACGCTTTTTCAGCATCGACCGAGAGGCTCATGCGTTCCGCCGGAAAAAGCTCAGAGCGGTCCATCAGGTGGAAGAGTAGTTTGGTATTATTGGAGCACTGTCGCCTGGGAACAAAGCCTGATTGGTCCAGACCGGGGAGGTGACGAGAGAGTCTGGCCGCAAAAATACCGGTAAAGATTTTTAGGTCCACATTGAGTAGAGATATGGGGCGGTAGGAGCTGTATAGATGGGTATCCTTCCCTGGTTTAGGAATCAGGGTTATTAAGGTCTCTAACATAGAAGACGGGAAGGAAGAGGTGGGGGACGACCCGACAGAGTTAAAAACACGCACCAAGTGCCGGGCCAACGTCCCACAAAACTTTTTATAAAAACCCAAAGTGAACCCATCAGGGCCGGGTGATTTGTTGAGCTTCAAGCAAGCAATTGCCGATATGACCTCCTCCAATTGGATGGGGGCCTCTAGTTCGGCCGCCTGAGATGGCAGCAGTTTGGCTGTAGCCATGTCATGGAGGTATTGGGTCGGTTCAATTACGGTTAGAGCTTGGGCCGAGTACAGCGTTCCGTAGAAGTGTCTCAAGGCCTCCACAATTTCAGCGTCATCAATACTTTCTCTCCCCCCGCCCTCCGGGATCTAGTACCGCTGCCCCTATGTGAGCTTGTCTTTGCCCTCCAAGGCGGTTTGTGTGAAGTCGCCCACAATGGTCCCCACCCACATAAAACGTATGCTTGAGGTGTAGAGCCGTATATTCAGCTCGGTCAACATCCAACCCCACTAGCTGTGCCTGGGCCGCCTTTAGGAGTTTCCAGACTCTAGGAGCACCAGTCCGCTGGTGGATACGCTCCAACTCAGTGACCTCGCTCATCAAGCGGTCTCATTTTTCCCGCCTATCTCTATTGTCAGCGGCCGCTATGCTGATGAAGACCCCTCGAATCACGGCGTTCATCGCCTCCCATAGGGTCGTCAAAGATCTGTCTGGGTTTTCATTAGAGGATAAATAGTCGGCCATGCTTGCTTCAATCTGTTGCACCATGGAAGGGCGTTGAAGCATATTTTCACAAATACGCCAAAAACGGTGAGTAGGGCGCTGCTGGGGCATGGTCAGCGAGAGCCGCAGTGCGGAGTGGTCAGACAGGGGACATGGAAGAATCTCCACCTCTCGGACCTGCCGCGTTAGGAGGTCAGAGGTAAAGAGATAGTCCATTCTGTTGTATGTTTTATGGGGGTGGGAGTAGAAAGTATAGGCCCTAGTGTTGGGGTGTCGAAGTCTCCATATGTCGGTCAGTCCAGCTTCCACCAGCAATCGCTTCCCTGCGTTGGACAAAGTCCCCGTTTGACCCCACCTATGCCCAGAACGATCCAAGTCACCATCCATCACTATAAGTCCCTTCCTAGCAGGACTGTTTTGTCTGGTAGGCCCGGGAGTTCCTGAATTACTGTCTTAATGAAACCCTCTTGCCCACTGTTGGGGACGTATACCGAGGCTACAGAGAACGTGTGTATATCTAAGGTGAGGGTGTAAGCCAAGAACCTCCCTTTAATTTCCGCCCACTTTTTACCAACCTGCCCCTGGAACCTGGAAGACACCAATATAGCAACCCCAGCGGTTTTGGAAGTGGCTGACGAGAACATCTGATGAGGAAATGCCTTTGATCTCAGTCGATGGGTATCAGCAGGGGGCAGGTGCGTCTCCTGGAGTAGGCATATATGGGCATTTGAATGCTCCAAATAGGACAGAAGGGCTCGGCGTTTGGTGGGGTGGTTTAGCCCCTTCACATTGAGGGACACAACTTGGAGGTCAGGAGTCATAAGAATGTGGATGCGGATTTGCTATAGCCAACAACACTGTCCCTGCAACTTCACCAGCATACGGCCCGCCAACCCACCCACAGAAGAACCCAACTTCCTCAGATGCATCCTGCTCAACACCCGCTCTGCCACAAACACGCCGTCGAACTCTGGGACCTACTCAACACCAACACCCCGGACGTCGCCTTCCTGACGGAGACCTGGCTGACCCCCTCCTCGGCACCTGACATCACCTTAGCCATCCTGGAAGGCTACAAGATCACCCGCAAGGACCGCACCAACGGGACAGGAGGAGGAATCGCCATTGTCCACAGGAACACTCTGAGTCTCGACCAACACCAACGACACCCTCAGCACCGCCGAACACCTGCAGATCCACACCGACCCCAAAACCACCCTCAAAGGAACCCTCATCTACAGACCCCCCAGATCCCAACCGCAGTTCAGCGACTCCATCACCAACCTCGTCAGCACACACGCCCTCGCCTCTACGGACTACATCTTCCTCGGGGACCTGAACTTCCACCTCGAGAACAACTACGACACCAACTCCTCCACCCTGATCGACAACCGCAGCAACCTTGGACTCGGACAACTCGTCACAGCACCAACACACTCCACTGGCCACACGCTTGACCCCATCTTCTCTGCGAGCACCCGCGTCTTCTTCGACCGCACCGCCGAACTTCACTGGACCGACCACCGCTGCATCCACTTCAAATTCCGGAAACCCTCCATACACCACCGCACCCAGCAGATTCCTCGCCGCAGCTGGGGCAAGATCACCGAGGAACAGTTAACTGCCGCCCTCACCCAGAGCCCTCCCGCAGACCCGACCGACCCCCAACACCGCAGCCCACAGCCTCAGACAATGGATCAAATACTGCCCCAACATCCTTGCCTCGCTCAGGAAGCCCACCAACACCCACACCAGCAAGAGAGCCAGCTGGTTCACCAAAGGCCTCCAGGTCTCCAAGCGAGCCTGCCGTAAACTAGAAAAAAACTGGACCCGCAAAAAAACACCGGAAAGCTACACAGCCCACAGGAACGCCACCGGCCAACACCACCAACTCATCAGATCTGCCAAAAGGACCGCCTTCAGAGACAACCTAGACAGCAATGTACAGAACAGCAAAGAGCTCTTCAGCATCGTGAAGGAACTCTCCAACCCCAGCTCCAACAGCAACAACATCCCACCATCACAGGACCTGTGCAAATCGCTGGCCACCGTCTTCCATCGCAAGATCGCAGACATCCACAACAGCTTTGACACCGTCATCACCTTGGCAACATCCAACATCCACGACCACCACCCGCACCACTCGCCTGCTCGCCTGGACCAACATCAACGACCAAGATCATGAACACCGTCCACTCCGGATCCCCGGAAGACCCCTGCCCACACCACATCTTCACCAAAGCCAGCAGCACCATCGCACCCCACCTCCGCAAAACCATCAACATCTCCTTCGAGACAGCGACCTTCTCAGAGAGCTGGAAGCACGCAGAGATCAACACCCTACTAAAGAAATCCAAGGCGGCCCCCAAGGACCTCAAGAATTTCCAACCCATCTCCCTGCTCCCGTTCCCTGCGAAGGTCATCGAAAAGGCCGTCAACAAACAACTAACCAGCTAACTCGAAGAGAACAAGTCAAGTCAAGTCAAGTCAAGAGATTTATATAGCGCGCTACATACCCATAGGTTCTCAAGGCGCTAGAGGGAGGGTGGGGAATTACTTGTCGAATATCCAAGTTTTAAGTTGCTTTCTGAATGCTAGGTGGTTCTGAGTAAGGCGAAGGTGAGTGGGAAGTGAGTTCCAGGTTTTAGCTGCCAGGTAGGAGAAGGATCTACCTCCCATGGTGGTTTTGTTGATGTGAGCTACAGTGGCAAGGGCTTGGTTGGAGGATCGCAGCTGACGGGAGGGGGTGTAGAAGGACAATCGTGTGTTGAGGCATTCGGGTCCAAGTTCGTAAAGTGCTTTGTGTGCGTGGGTTAGGAGGCGGAAAGTAATCCTCTTATTTACGGGGAGCCAGTGGAGGTTTTTCAGGTGACCAGAGATGTGTTCTTTACGCGGGATGTCTAGTATGAGCCTGGCTGAAGCGTTCTGGATGCGTTGGAGTTTTTTCTGGAGTTTTGCGGTGGTACCGGCGTATAGTGTGTTTCCGTAGTCCAGGCGGCTCGTGACCAGTGCGTGGGTGACTGTTTTTCTAGTTTCGGTGGGGATCCAGCGAAATGTTTTTTTGAGCATGCGAAGAATGTTGAAGCAAGATGATGAAACGGCGTTGACTTGTCTGGTCATCGAGAGTGAGGAGTCCAGGATTACGCCCAGGTTCCGTGCGTGGTCCGTCGGGATGGGGGCTTTTCCAAGGGCTTCTGGCCACCAGGAGTCATCCCAGGCGGACGGGGAGATGCCTAAGATGAGGACTTCTGTTTTGTCTGAGTTCAGTTTCAGACGGCTGTGCTTCATCCACTCGGCTACTTCTTTCATTCCTTCGTGTAGGTTGGTTTTGGCTGTGTTAGGGTCTTTGGTGAGTGATAGGATCAGTTGAGTGTCATCCGCGTAGGAGATGATGTTGAGATTGTGTTGGCGAGTGATGGCCGCGAGGGGGCTCATGTATACGTTGAAGAGGGTGGGGCTGAGTGACGATCTTTGTGGCACGCCGCAGATGACTTCAGAGGCCTTTGACTTGAATGGTGGGAGGCGGACTCTCTGTGTTCTTCCGGTGAGGAACGAGGTGATCCATTCCAGTGCTTTTCCTTGGATTCCTGCGTCTCTGAGGCGCTGAAGAAGGGTGCTGTGACAGACTGTGTCGAAGGCAGCGGAGAGGTCGAGGAGGATGAGGGCGACTGTGTCTCCATTGTCCAGTAGAGTTCGAATGTCGTCTGTTGCTGCGATGAGGGCGGTTTCAGTGCTGTGTTTGGCTCGGAAGCCGGACTGTGAGGAGTCGAGGGATTTGTTGGTTTCGAGGAAGGCGGCGAGCTGGTTGTTGACAGCTTTCTCAATGACTTTGGCCGGAAATGGAAGAAGCGAGATGGGGCGGTAGTTTTTGAGTTCGGTGGGGTCAGCTGTGGGTTTTTTCAGAAGGGCGCTGAGTTCTGCGTGTTTCCAGCTTTCCGGGAAGTTGGTGGAGTTGAGGGAGCAGTTAATGACATCTCGGAGGAGTGGTGCTATGATGGAGTCTGCTTTGTTGAAGATGTGGTGAGGGCATGGGTCAGTTGGGGATCCTGAGTGGATGGAGTTCATCAGGCGGATGGTGTCCTCAGTGGTGATTGGGTTCCAGTCGTTAAGGATGTTCAAGGGGGGTGAAGGTCCTGCAGAAGATTGGGTAGGTTGGTCTTCGGGACGGTTGTCGAAGCTGTTGTGGATGTCTGCGATTTTGTTGTGGAAGAAGGAAGCTAGGGAATCGCAGAGGGCTTGGGAGGGGGTAATGTCGTTGGAGTTGGCTGATGGGTTGGTAAATTCTTTGACGATGTTGAATAATTCCTTGCTGTTGTGGGCGTTGTTATCTAGACGGTCTTTGAGTGCGGTTTTCTTGGCAGATCGGATTAGTTGGTGGTGTATGCGGGTAGCGTTTTTGAAGGCATCCCTGGTGCTGGTGTTAGGATCTTTTTTCCAGGCCTTTTCGAGGGAGCGACAGTGTTTCTTCGATTTCTTAAGATCATCGTTGAACCAGGATGCGTTTTTGCTGCTTAGCTTGATTTGGCGTTTTTTTCAACGGTGCTAGAATGTCGGCGCTGTTGGATAGCCATTGGGTGAGGTTGATGGCTGCTTGGTCGGGGTTTGAGGAGTGGGCGGGGGGGTTTAGTAGGAGCGAAAAGGAGATCTGGTCGCTGGTGATTTTCTTCGCAGGGTGGGTTGAGGATGGTTGTGGATTGTGGTCTTATTGTAGGTAAAGTGAACGCAGCTGAGGTCCGTCCAGTGAAGAGCTGTGGTGTGACTGAATGAGATATGTTTGCTGGAGGTGAAGATAGGGTCGAGCGTGTGACCTGCGATGTGGGTGGGCGTAGAGACAAGTTGTTTGAGTCCGAGGTCGGCGAGATTGTCCAGAAGGGTGGTGGTGCAGCTGTCGTTGTTCTTTTCCAGGTGAAAATTGAGGTCTCCCAATAGAATGTAGTCCTCGGAGGGGAGGGCGTGTGGGGTGATAAAGTCAGTGATGTCGTCACTGAATTGTGCACGGGGTCCTGGAGGCCGGTAGAGGAGGGTGCCTCTGAGTGTGGTCTTGGGGTCGGTGTGGATCTGGAAGTGAAGGTGTTCGGCGCTAGCGAGGTTGACGTCTGAGCTGGTTGAGATGCGGATGGTGTTCTTATGAACGATAGCGATGCCTCCTCCTGTATGCTTGATGCGGTCCTTTCGGATGATCTTGTAGCCTTCCGGGATGGCAATGGTGATGTCTGGGGCTGAAGAAGCATTCATCCATGTTTCTGTTAGGAAGGCAACGTCCGGTGAAATGGTGTCTAGTAGATTCCAGAGGTCGATGGCGTGCCTGTGGACCGAGCGGGTGTTGAGTAGGATGCATTTAAGGTGGTTGGTGTTAGATATCTGGTTGGTGTTAGTGGATGAGGAGTTGTTCTTGGTGCCGTCGAACTTGCAGGAGTAGCAAGAGAAGGGTCCATGGGTGTGCCCGGGAGCGGCTTGGACGCAGTTGGGGGAGCGGCCGGGGTTAAGGGCTAGGAGGGTGGTGGCATCGTAAGTGATGCGAGTGGGTTGGGAATTGCGGGAAACAGGGGGTCTGGCGCTGGGCGCGGTCCAGGCGCGGACGGGCACACCTTCGGCGCGGCCGCAGCGCGTGGACGCTGCGCGTTGGGACATATGGCATTTAATGGATAGTGGAGGGGGCGGAGGAAGGGAGGAGCAGCTGGGGAGGCGGGTGCGGGGCGGAGAGGAGGGGCTTGCTCGAAAGCACAACAAACAAAATGGTAGAAGAGGGAAATACGAGCTGGGCGAGCTTGGGGCCAAAAAGTGAAATAATCAAAGGAGAAAGGCACAGGTAAACGAACAGCAATAAATACGTAATAAGCCTAACAAAGCGAGCGCAGTGCGAAATCCAATATGCAAATGTAGCAGGCAAATGCGGGCGGTACAATGAGGACAAGCGCTGCGATGCAAGTAGAGAATAGCAGTACTAATGCGAAGCGCTACAATACCAGCCGTCCGTTTTCGAATAGGGAATCACTCAGAGGATGAGGGTAGCGCTGAAGGAATCTCCAGAGAGCGAGTGAGCGTCCGCCTCTTACAGCGTAAGGGAGGTCACCATCCTGGACCCATCCCAGACCGGGTTCCGCAGCAACCACAGCACCGAAACTGCCCTCATCGCCGCCACCGACAACATCAGGATCATGCTCGACAATGGCGAAACCGCTGCCCTCATCCTCCTGGACCTGTCAGCCGTTTTCGACACAGTCTGCCACCGCACACTAAGAGCACGCCTCCACGATGCCGGAATCCAAGGAAAGGTCCTGGACTGGACCACCTCCTTCCTCTCCCGCAGAACCCAGACCGTCCGCCTCCCCCCCTTCCGCTCCAAAACCACGAGATCATCTGCGGCGTACCCCAAGGTTCATCTCTCAGCCCAACATTGTTCAACGTCCACAATGCACCACTTGCCCACGTCGCCCGACAGCACGACCTAAACATCATCTCCTATGCCGACGACAGCCAGCTGATCCTCTTGCTCACCAAGGACCCCCACACTGCCAAAACCAACCTACACGAAGGAATGAAGGCTGTCACTGACTGGATGAGGGACAGTCGACTGAAGCTGAACTCAGACAAGACAGCGCTCCACCCCCTCGGCCTGGGACGACTCCTGGTGGCCAACGGCACTATGAACAACCCCCTCACCCACCAACCACGCAAGAAACTTAGGGCTCATTCTCGACCCCACACTCTCCATGACAAGCCGTCTCCTTCTCCTGCTTCAACACCCTCCACATGCTTCGCAGGAACTTCAAGTGGATCCCCACCGAAACTAAAAGGACGGTCACCCAAGCCCTTGTCAGCAGTAGACTGGACTACGGCTACGCACTCAGGAGCCCTGGTCAAACTTCTGACACGACTCCAACCCATCCAGAACGCCTCTGCACGTCTTATCCTCGACAACTCTCGCCACAGCCACATCACACCCCACTTGAAAGACTTGCACTTTCTCCCCATCAACAAGAGGATAACCTTCAAGCTCCTCACCCACGCACACAAAGCACTCCACAACACCGGACCAGCGTACCTCAACAGACGACTCGGCCTCCACGCCCCCCGCCAGCTCCGCTCTGCAGACCACGCCCTCGCCATCGTCCCCCGCATCCGAAGAGTGACCACCTGCAGTAGATCATTCTCCCACCTCGCCGCCAAGACATGAAACACCCTCCCCATTCGCCTCCGACAAACCAAAGACATTCTAACATTCAGGAGACTCCTCAAAACCTTGCTCTTCGAACAGTAGCAGCTCCTCCCCCCCTCTTTCACCCCGGTCGCTCCCCTCGCTGCTCCCTGCACATTAAGCAGGTATCGTTACGATCGGATCTCCACGCTCTGCACGCATTGCTCGCACTGCTAGAAGCTGCTAGGCATCGTAGCGCCTATTACCAGACTTGCTTGCACTGCAGATTCATTAGAGATTGTAGCGCTGTTCTATTGAAACCGTGCATTGATATTTACTGTACCATTATTTTTGTCTGTGTCACCCGCTTTGCCTGCTTTGTTTATTGTTGTCTGACTGTGCTGACCAGTCTATTAGCGCTTCTTTAAGGTCGTGCCCCATCTCGTCCTGTTGCGCTTTTTGGCTCGCTGCCATTTTGTTTGTTTGTTTGTTGTTCTGCCTCACAGCCCGGCTATCCACCCCGCTCCCGCCTCCCAGCTGCTCCTCCCTCGCCCCTCCACTATCCACCTATGACAGATGCCTTTGCGCGCAGCGGTCGCGCCCCATGCGCGCCGAAGGTGCGCCAAAGGTAAGCCCGTCTACGCCTGGACCGCGCCCAGCGCCAGACCCCCTGGTCCCTGCAAAATCCACTCCACCCGCATAACGTATGCCGCCGCTACTCTCCTTGCCCTTAACCCCGGTCGCACCCCACAATGCTGCGTAGCTACCCCAGGACACACCCACGGTCCTTTCTCCTGCCACTCCTGCAAGTTCGCCTGCATCAAGACCCATACCAAATCCTCCTGCTCCAAACACAGCTCCGAATCTAACCACCTGAAATGCATCCTGCTGAACACCCGCTCGGTCCACAAACATGCCACTGAACTCTGGGACCTACTCGACACTACATCGCCGGACGTCGCCTTCCTTACAGAAACCTGGATGAACACCTCATCAGCGCCCGACATCGCCATAGCCATCCCGGACGCCTAGAAGATCATCCGAAAAGACCGCACCAACCAAACAGGAGGAGGCATCGCCATCGCCCATAAGAACACCATCCGAATCACGACCAGCTCTGACGATAACCTCGCGACCGCCGAACACCTTCACTTCCAGATCCACACCGACCCCAGAACCACACTTAGAGGCACCCTCATCTACAGACCACCAGGAACCCGCACACAATTCAACGAAGACATCACTGACTTCATCAGCCCACATGCCCTCACCTCTGAGAATTACATTCTACTGGGAGACCTCAACTTCCACCTGGAAAAGAAAAACGACAGCAACACCACCACCCTTCTGGACAACCTGGCCAATCTCGGACTCAAACAACTTGTTGACACCCCCAGCCACTTAGCCGGACACACGCTCGACCTTATCTTCACCTCCAGCAAACACATCTCCTTCGATCACACCACAGCTCTCCACTGGACGGACCACAGCTGCGTTCACTTCAGCTACAAAAAGACCACGACCCACATCCCACCAGAACCTATTCCTCGAAGAAACTGGAACAAAATCACCACCGACCAACTCTTCACATCGCTTAACCAAAACTCCGCCGCCATATCATCGGACCCAAACCAAGCTGCCACTAATCTCACACAATGGATCACCCACAGCGCTGACGAATTAGCACCCTTTAAAAACCACCAGATCAAACAAGGAAGCAAAAAGGCCCCTTGTTTCAACGATGACCTTAAGAAATCCAAGAAGTTATGTCGTACCCTTGAGAAAACCTGGAGAAAAAACCCAACCACTAACAACCTGACCACCTTCAAGGACGCCACCCGCAAACACCACCAATTGATCCGATCCACCAAGAAATCAGCATTCAAGGATCGACTCGACAACAACGCCCACAACAGCAAGGAACTATTCAACATCGTCAAAGAATTTACCAACCCCACCGCCGGCACCAATGACATCACCCCCTCCCAGGACCTCTACGACTCTCTATCCTCTTTCTTCCACAACAAAATCGCCGACATTCATAACAGCTTTGAAAACCTGTCCGAAGAACAACCCACTCCACCCAACTCCGAACCAAAATAGCACTCTCACAACCTTTGCGCCTGGAACCCAATCACGACTGAAGACACCATCCGCCTGATGAACTCCATCCACTCGGGATCGCCAACTGACCCATGTCCCCACCACATTTTCAACAAAGCAGACTCCATCATCGCACCCCATCTCCGCGATGTCATCAACTGCTCCTTCATCTCCGCTACCTTCCCAGAAAGCTGGAAACATGCCGAACTCAGCGCCCTTCTGAAGAAACCCACAGCGGACCCCTCTGAACTTAAGAACTATCACCCCATCTCACTCCTCCCCTTCCCGGCCAAAGTCATCGAGAAAGCCGTCAATAGTCAGCTCGCCGCCTTCCTTGAATCCAACAATTCACTTGACCCCTCACAGTCCGGCTTCCGAGCCAAACACAGCACCGAAACCCGCCCTCATCGCTGCTACAGACGGCATCCGAACGCTACTGGACAACGGAGAAACAGTTGCCCTCATCCTACTTGACCTCTCCGCCGCCTTCGACACAGTCTGTCATAACACACTCATACAACGCCTCAACAACGTCGGAGTACAAGGAAAAGCGTTGGACTGGATCATCTTGTTCCTCGCCGGAAGAACCCAGAGAGTCCGCCTCCCCCCATTCAAATCAGAGGCCACCGAAGTCATATGCGGCGTACCACAAGGATCACCACTCAATCCCACCCTCTTCAAAGTGTACATGAGTCCCCTCGCATACATCCCGCGACAACACAACCTCAACATCATCTCCTACGCTGACCACACCCAGCTGATCCTCTCCCTCACCAAAGACCCTAACACCGCCAAAACCAATCTACACGAAGGAATGAAAGAAGTAGCCGAATGGATGAAAAACAGCTGTTTAAAACTAAACTCGGACAAAACGGAAGTCCTCATCTTAGGCTCATCCCCCACTGCCTGGGACGACTCATGGTGGCCACCGGCGCTGGGATCCGCACCCATACCCACGGACCACGCACGTAACCTGGGCTTCATCCTTGACTCCTCCCTATCGATGACCAGAAAAGTCAACGCCGTCTAATCATCATGCTTCAACATCCTGCGCATGCTCAAAAAAAATCTTCCGCTGGATCCCCACCGAAACAAGAAAGAGTCACCCACGCACTAGTCACTAGCCGACTAGATTATGGAAACACCCCTTACGCCGGAACCACAGCCAAACTACAGAAAAAACTCCAACGCATCCAAAACACCTCAGCCAGACTCATACTGGACATCCCCCGTCAAGCTCACATTTCCGGTCACCTGAAAGATCTCCACTGGCTTCCCGTCAACAAGAGAATAACGTTCCGTCTCCTCACCCACGCACACAAGGCCCTCTACGAACTAGGACCCGAATGCCTCAACAAACAACTGTCCTTCTACACACCCACCCGCCAACTACGTTCATCCAATCAAGCCCTCGCCGCAATTCCACGCATTAATAGATCCACCATGGGAGGAAGATCTTTCTCCTACTTAGCGGCCAAAACCTGGAATTCTCTCCCCACTCACCTCCGCCTCTCACAGAACCACCTCTCTTTCAGAAAGCAGCTAAAAACCTGGCTATTCGATAAGTAACTCACCCACCCTCCCTCAAGCGCCTTGAGACCCTCTGGGTGAGTAGTGCGCTATACAAATTAATGAACTTGAACCCCCCCCCCCCCCAGTGCCTTGAGACCCTCACGGGTATGTAGTGCGCTTTACAAATGCTATGATTGATTGATTGATTATAGGAATGGAAAATGAGGTGCAATAATATAATACCACCCTTGATATACATCGGAGGAGGAGGAGACAACCTAAATGAAAAACCACAAACGTAAAGGAAGAAACATTCCAATGAATAGTTCACAAATGTCCCAGGCATTTAGCCTGTGGTGAGACGTGGGATGGATAGCAGGAGCCCCCGCCGCCCCCACCTGCCCGGACCTGGCCATAATAGCCGGTGTGACCCTACAAAGTGACAGAAATCCGCACCTCAAAATTTTATAGGTCAATCTGCGTTGTTGGAGTCCTCTGACAGGGTCTGAAGGACTGCGGAGAGTTCTTTGGCAATCACGTCTGGTTCCGGACGAGAGCCAGACGGCGAGCTGACGACTCTCTGCCATCGGCTGTTGTCCCCCCGTCGGGCGGACGCTGTGGGTTTCACCGGCCTGGCGTGGTCAGACTCCGGCAGTTGCAGAAGAGATGTTGCTTCATCCAGAGAACATATTTGGCGGAGTCAGCCCTCCCATTTGAAAATTAGCCTAAATGGATGCCCCCAAGAGTAAGCGATGTCTTTGGATCAGAGAAATGCGGTGATGGGGGGTAGTCACGTCGTTTCTGTAGAGTGGAGGCCGCTAAGTCTTGGAAGAGAAGAGGCCTTCAGGAGCGAAATTCAATAGGACGGTTGGACCGTGCCTCATGGAGAATGCGCTCCTTAAGCTTGAAGTCGTGGACACACGTCAGGATATCGGGAGGAGGGGTCATCAGTGATCTCTTGAGACCCACTCGATGTGTCCTGTCCAGTCGGATCTCCTGGCCCGGGGGACCTTCCAGGATGTGATGGAACAAGTCCATGACGAAGGCCTCAATGTCTTGCCCTTCTGTCCCCTGAGGTACCGCCTGGATCCGAATATTATTTCAACGAGAGAGGTTCTCCAGATCCTCCACATGAGATTGAAGATCCAGAAGTTGATTGCGCAGCCTGAGTACCTCCTGTTGGAGCTGGGACACCTCTTCATCTCTGGCCGGAGGTGTGTCACGCAACTGGGGACACCTCTCGGTCGGTGCTCACTGGCAATGTCTAGTGGATAGCGAAGGCTCTCCCCCGTGATGGTGCCCAGGGATAGTGAAGGAATACCCAATGTCAGGGCCACCAATCCCTGGACGTGCTCCCCAGCTGCGGCCCACCTCCTAGAACTGTGAAAATGAGAGGACCTCAGACCTACAGGGGTAAGAGGGCTCGAATCGCACATCGCCGTCACCTCTAGGACCCCACACCCCACGTGACACTTGCTGGTGTAGGGGCCCCCCCTTATCCTTATCTCTAAGGTGTTGCAGTGCTAGGCAGCCTGTCAGCGTGCGGCATATACTGTGTCGAGACTGGTCTCTTGGTGTCTAGCTCTTCACCGTCATCAACACTCTCCTCCCAGGGAGCACAGGGGGAAGGCCTTGTCTGTCTTCGTGCAATGGTCTGGTAGGAGGGAAGTATTGTGCCCTCCTGATCGAATCCGTCCGCTCTAGCGTAGTAGTGGTGACTTTTAGTGGCGAAGTATGTAGAGCTCGACGGCGCCGAGAGGAAGGGCCCAATACTCTTAAGTATTCTTAAGTGCGCCTGGCAGTCTATTGCACAGCAGTATGGTTCACCTCAGCAGGGGCAGTGGGTATATGCCGCACTCCACATTCCTCTCTGGGGGCGTTTGGGAGCAAGGCACCGTCCGGCAGGGCACAATAACCGGAGGCACCGCCACCAGTCCAAAGCTTGGAACAATGCACCTCCTGTGGAAGTTCGCCGGTCCCAGTGCATCTGTGAGGGGGCCCGATAGTGATGGGCTCTGGGGTGCTCGGGAGCGCACGGAGGGGCATGGCCTACAGTTCTGGCGCACTCTGCGGTCAAATGTCTTTTCGAACTCCTCCTTGAAGTGTCCCAATCATGGAGGAGGGGGTCGTCTCATCTGACTATAGGGACTGCCCACTGTGCAGCGTCCCCTGCTAAGTATGAGATCACGAAGGCTACTCGTGATTGGTTTGTTGAGAACATCCTGGGTTTGCAATTGAAATGAAGCATTACTTGGGGCAGGAACGCCTGTACCTTATGCATATCCCAATAATATCTTTCGGGAGTGGCCAACACGATCTGCTTGAATGAGAAGGCTTTGTCGAGGGTGGGGGTGGGCGTAAAGACCGATAGGTTTACGTTGGAGACCCAGGTTTAAGTCTGTGGCTGTTCTGAGCTGGTGGCATAAAGGAAGAATTCAATCTTCATGGGGTTTAACTTTAATACATTAGTTGACATCCAATGAGATCAGGGTAGAATATGAGGATGTCATTGGGTGAGGATATTTTAGGTAGAGTTGGGAATAATCTCTATATTGATGGATCTTGATGCTGCTGTCTGTAAGGATGGTTCGGAGAGATCCCATGGAGAGGTTAAAGATGATGAGAGAAAGGATGGAGCCCTGAAGTACTCTGCTGTAGACAGGGCATTTCTGTAATCTTGTGGAACCTATTTGTAAGAACTGGTGACAGTTAGTGAGGTTGGATGTGAACCATTTCAAGACAGTGTCTTCGAAATCCATCGTGTTTTTGTCGAAGGCTGCAGAGAGGTCCTGGGGGCCAGGGGCCGTTCTTGTTGTTGAGGAGGAGGGTTTTGTTAACTACTTGTAGTGTGGCTGTGTCAGGGCTGCATACACAGTTATTGCACTTATAAGACGTGTTTGCTTAGATATTTTCACTTGGTTGTGTGTTGTTTTGGAATGTTTGATAATGTCTCTAGGACAACGTTTCTTCTTTAGTGTCAAGTCTATCTGTTTCCATGCTTTAGGCATAAAGTGTGCACAATGTCAAGTAGCAGTAAGTGCCAGTGATGAAGCTTGTCTCCTTGGAGCAGGGATACTGCTGCTAGGTCCTTCTTGGCAATAACCGGACCCACAATGGAACACCATTGTCTGTGTCATTGTCTGTGATACTTGGGGCTGGTGCTCACAATCCTGATATGTGTGGCTGGTACTAGCAATACTAATGTATGACTGGTACGTACAGTCTGGGCAAGTGTGGCAGGTACTGTAGTGACTCTTTTTAGGGCTCGCCTGCTGATGCGCATTCGCATAGCTGGCGAAGCTCTATAGTGGCTTATCCAGAGTTTAAACACTGGCGATTCCATGCAGTGCATGTGCTTTTTAGGTCATTGCGCAAGCGCAAGCCCTAAAAAGCATGTGCACAATGCCACCAGCCGCCTGCCTGCCAGCCTCGCATTACCACATCAAAGGCAGTCTAGCCTCCCTCCCACAAGATTCTCAGCGTGCGCTCTGCATTAATTAATTGCCTTGCTCTGTCAGAAGTGCCTGCGGCACTGCTGCTGCTGCCCAGAGCCTCTCATAAATTGTTTCTCATTAAGCCAGACATGTCCTCTGTGTGTGTTTTTTTGTTTTAACAGTAATTAAAGCCAGGGCTCAACTCTTCAGATCAGGCAAGCCTGCTCACAGGCCTCACAGACTCTCCAGGCAGACCAGGTTAGCGATGGGTGGTCAGATGAATACGATGAACAGCCCGAACGTTATCTATTTGATTTGTCACAGTGAATAGCTCTGTAGATGGGCATTCAAAAACAAACAGAGAACACCATGCATGGGACAAGCTCGCAAGGCTGAAAAGAGAATTCAAGGTAAATCAGCTACAATAATTAAAGGCCGTCCATTCCTGAAGCGACTTGTGACCTGCTCAGCCGCTGGTAAAAAATAAAAGACTCTAATTCACATTTTGGGCTATTAACTCCTGTAAGATTTGATTAACAGTTCTTCTTCTGACAACGTGGAAGGTGTTAGTGCACTTATTTTTTAATCACACCACACAGCTCCACCGATGCACCCACCACACAGCTCCACCGAGGCACCCACCATACAGCTCCACCAATGCACCCACCACACAGCTCCACCGATGCACCCACCACACAGCTCCACCGAGGCACCCACCACACAGCTCCACCGAGGCACACACCACACAGCTCCACCGATGCACACACCACACAGCTCCACTGATGCACCCACCACACAGCTCCACAGATGCACCCACCACACAGCTCCACAGATGCACCCACCACACAGCTCCACCGATGCACCCACCACACTGCTCCACCGATGCACCCACCACACAGCTCCACCGATGCACCCACCACACAGCTCCACCGATGCACCCACCACACAGCTCCACCGATGCACCCACCACACAGCTCCACAGATGCACCCACCACACAGCTCCACTGAGGCACACACCACCCAGCTCCACTGATGCACCCACCACACAGCTCCACCGACACAGCTCCACTGATGCACCCACCACCCAGCTCCACTGATGCAACCACCACACAGCTCCACCGACACAGTTCCACTGATGCACCCACCACACAGCTCCACTGATGCACCCACCACAGAGCTCCACTGATGCACCCACCACAGAGCTCCACCGATGCACCCACAGAGCTCCACCAATGCACCCACCACAGAGCTCCACCGATGCACCCACCACAGAGCTCCACCTAGGCCCCCACCACAGAGCTCCACAGATGCACCCACAGAGCTCCACGATGCACCCACCACACAGCTCCACCGATGCACCAACCACCCAGCTCCACTGATGCAACCACCACATAGCTCCACCGACACAGCTCCACTGATGCACCCACCACACAGCTCCACTGATGCACCCACCACAGAGCTCCACCGATGCACCCACCACAGAGCTCCACCGATGCACCCACAGAGCTCCACCGATGCACCCACCACAGAGCTCCACCGATGCACCCACCACAGAGCTCCACCGATGCACCCACCACACAGCTCCACCGATGCACCCACCACAGAGCTCCACCGATACCCCCAACACAGAGCTCCACCTATGCCCCCACCACAGAGCTCCACCGATGCACCCACCACCCAGCTCCACTGATGCACCCACCACAGAGCTCCACCGATGCACCCACCACAGAGCTCCACCGATGCACCCACAGAGCTCCACCGATGCACCCACCACAGAGCTCCACCGATGCACCCACCACAGAGCTCCACCGATGCACCCACCACAGAGCTCCACCGATGCACCTACCACACAGCTCCACCGATGCACCCACCACAGAGCTCCACCGATGCCCCCAACACAGAGCTCCACCTATGCCCCACCACAGAGCTCCACCGATGCACCCACCACCCAGCTCCACCTACACAGCTCCACCGATGCACCCACCACCCAGCTCCACCGATGCACCCACCACCCAGCTCCACCGATGCACCCACCACACAGCTGCACCGACACAGCTCCACCGATGCACCCACCACACAGCTCCACTGATGCACCCACCACACAGTTCCACCAATGCACCCACCACTCAGCTCCACCGAAGCACCCACCACAGAGCTCCACCGATGCACCCACAGAGCTTCACCGATGCAGCCACCACACAGCTCCACTGACACAGCTCCACCAGTGCACCCACCACACAGCTCCACCGATGCACCCACCACACAGCTCCACCGATGCACCCACCACACAGCTCCACCGATGCACCCACCACACAGCTCCACCGATGCACCCACCACAGAGCTCCACCGATGCCCCCAACACAGAGCTCCACCTATGCCCCCACCACAGAGCTCCACCGATGCACCCACCACCCAGCTCCACCTACACAGCTCCACCGATGCACCCACCACCCAGCTCCACCGATGCACCCACCACACAGCTCCACCGATGCACCCACCACACAGCTGCACCGGCACAGCTCCACCGATGCACCCACCACACAGCTCCACTGATGCACCCACCACACAGTTCCACCAATGCACCCACCACTCAGCTCCACCGAAGCACCCACCACAGAGCTCCACCGATGCACCCACAGAGCTTCACCGATGCAGCCACCACACAGCTCCACTGACACAGCTCCACCAGTGCACCCACCACACAGCTCCACCGATGCACCCACCACACAGCTCCACCGATGCACCCACCACACAGCTCCACCGATGCACCCACCACACAGCTCCACCGATGCACCCACCACACAGCTCCACGGAGGCACCCACCACACAGCTCCACCGAGGCACCCACCACACAGCTCCACCGAGGCACCCACCACACAGCTCCACCGAGGCACCCACCACACAGCTCCACCTGTGCACCCACCACACAGCTCCACCTGTGCACCCACCACACAGCTCCACCTATGAACCCACCACACAGCTCCACGGAGGCACCCACCACACAGCTCCACAGAGGCACCCACCACACAGCTCCACAGAGGCACCCACCACACAGCTCCACAGATGCACCCAAAACACAGCTCCACCGAAGCACCCACCACACAGCTCCACCGATGCACCCACCACGCAGCTTTACCGATGCACCCACTAAGCTCCACCGATGCACCCACCACACAGCTCCACCGATGCACCCACCACCCAGCTCCACTGATGCACTCACCACCCAGCTACACCGATGCACCCACCACACAGCTCCACCTACCCAGCTCCACCGATGCACCCACCACCCAGCTCCAACGATGCACCAACCACACTGCTCCACCCACACAGCTCCACGGATGCACCCACCACACAGCTCCACTATGCACCCACCACACAGCTTCACCGATGCACCCACCACAAAGCTCCACTGATGCTCCAACTAAGCTTCACCAATGCACCCACCACACAGCTCCACCATTGGACCCACTAAGCTCCACTGATGCACCCACCACACAGCTTCGACGATGCACCCACCACAGAGCTTCACCGAGGCACCCACCACACAGCTCCACCTATACACCCACAACACAGCTCCACCGATGCATCCACCACACAGCTCCACCGATGCACCCACCACACAGCTCCACCGATGCACCCACCACACAGCTCCACCGATGCACCCACCACACAGCTCCACCGATGCACCCACCACACAGCTCCACCGATGCACCCATCACAGAGCTCCACCTATGCCTCCACCCCAGAGCTCCACCTATGCCTCCACCCCAGAGCTCCACAGATGCACCCACCACACAGCTCCACCGAGACACCCACCACACAGCTCCACCTGTGCACCCACCACACAGCTCCACCTATGCAACCACCACACAGCTCCACCGAGGCACCCACCACACAGCTCCACCGAGGCACCCACCACACAGCTCCACAGAGACAGCCACCACACAGCTCCACAGAGGCACCCACCACACAGCTCCACAGAGGCACCCACCACACAGCTCCACAGATGCACCCACCACACAGCTCCACAGATGCACCCACCACACAGCTCCACCGAAGCACCCACCACACAGCTCCACCGATGCACCCACCACGCAGCTTTACTGATGCACCCACCACACAGCTCCGCCGAGGCACCCACCACACAGCTCCGCCCAGGCACCCACCACACAGCTCCACGGATGCACCCACCACACAGCTCCGCCGAGGCACCCACCACACTGCTCCGCCGAGGCACCCACCACACAGCTCAACCGATACACCCACCACACAGCTCTACCGATGCACCCACCACACAGCTCCACCAATGCACCCACTAAGCTCCACCGATGCACCCACCACACAGCTCCACCGATGCACCCACCACCCAGCTCCACTGATGCACTCACCACCCAGCTACACCGATGCACCCACCACACAGCTCCACCTACCCAGCTCCACCGATGCACCCACCACCCAGCTCCAACGATGCACCAACCACACTGCTCCACCCACACAGCTCCACGGATGCACCCACCACACAGCTCCACTATGCACCCACCACACAGCTTCACCGATGCACCCACCACAAAGCTCCACTGATGCTCCAACTAAGCTTCACCAATGCACCCACCACACAGCTCCACCATTGGACCCACTAAGCTCCACTGATGCACCCACCACACAGCTTCGACGATGCACCCACCACAGAGCTTCACCGAGGCACCCACCACACAGCTCCACCTATACACCCACAACACAGCTCCACCGATGCATCCACCACACAGCTCCACCGATGCACCCACCACACAGCTTCACCAATGCACCCACCACACAGCTCCACCATTGGACCCACTAAGCTCCACTGATGCACCCACCACACAGCTTCGACGATGCACCCACCACAGAGCTTCACCGAGGCACCCACCACACAGCTCCACCTATACACCCACAACACAGCTCCACCGATGCATCCACCACACAGCTCCACCGATGCACCCACCACACAGCTCCACCGATGCACCCACCACACAGCTCCACCGATGCACCCACCACACAGCTCCACCGATGCACCCACCACACAGCTCCACCGATGCACCCATCACAGAGCTCCACCTATGCCTCCACCCCAGAGCTCCACCTATGCCTCCACCCCAGAGCTCCACAGATGCACCCACCACACAGCTCCACCGAGACACCCACCACACAGCTCCACCTGTGCACCCACCACACAGCTCCACCTATGCAACCACCACACAGCTCCACCGAGGCACCCACCACACAGCTCCACCGAGGCACCCACCACACAGCTCCACAGAGACAGCCACCACACAGCTCCACAGAGGCACCCACCACACAGCTCCACAGAGGCACCCACCACACAGCTCCACAGATGCACCCACCACACAGCTCCACAGATGCACCCACCACACAGCTCCACCGAAGCACCCACCACACAGCTCCACCGATGCACCCACCATGCAGCTTTACTGATGCACCCACCACACAGCTCCGCCGAGGCACCCACCACACAGCTCCGGGGAGGCACCCACCACACAGCTCCACCGAAGCACCCACCACACAGCTCCGCCGAAGCACCCACCACACAGCTCTGCCGAGGCACCCACCACACAGCTCTGCCGAGGCACCCACAACACAGCTCAACCTATGCACCCACCACACAGCTCAACCTATGCACCCACCACACAGCTCTACCGATGCACCCACCACACAGCTCCACCGATGCACCAACTAAGCTCCACCGATGCACCCACCACAAAGCTCCACCAATGCACCCACTAAGCTCCACTGATGCACCCTCCACACAGCTCCACCGATGCACCCACCACACAGCTCCACTGATGCACCCACCACCCAGCTCCACCGATGCACCCACCACACAGCTCCACCTACACAGCTCCACCGATGCACCCACCACCCAGCTCCACCGATGCACCCACCACCCAGCTCCACCGATGCACCCACCACACAACTCCACCGACACAGCTCCACCGATGCACCCACCACACAGCTCCCCTGATGCACCCACCACACAGCTCCACCGACACAGCTCCACCGATGCACCCACCACACAGCTCCACTGATGCACCCACCACAGAGCTCCACCGATGCACCCACAGAGCTCCACCAATGCACCCACCACAGAGCTCCACCGATGCACCCACCACAGAGCTCCACCTAGGCCCCCACCACAGAGCTCCACAGATGCACCCACAGAGCTCCACGATGCACCCACCACACAGCTCCACCGATGCACCAACCACCCAGCTCCACTGATGCAACCACCACATAGCTCCACCGACACAGCTCCACTGATGCACCCACCACACAGCTCCACTGATGCACCCACCACAGAGCTCCACCGATGCACCCACCACAGAGCTCCACCGATGCACCCACCACAGAGCTCCACCGATGCACCCACAGAGCTCCACCGATGCACCCACCACAGAGCTCCACCGATGCACCCACCACAGAGCTCCACCGATGCACCCACCACACAGCTCCACCGATGCACCCACCACAGAGCTCCACCGATACCCCCAACACAGAGCTCCACCTATGCCCCCACCACAGAGCTCCACCGATGCACCCACCACCCAGCTCCACCGATGCACCCACCACAGAGCTCCACCGATGCACCCACCACAGAGCTCCACCGATGCACCCACAGAGCTCCACCGATGCACCCACCACAGAGCTCCACCGATGCACCCACCACAGAGCTCCACCGATGCACCCACCACACAGCTCCACCGATGCACCCACCACAGAGCTCCACCGATGCCCCCAACACAGAGCTCCACCTATGCCCCCACCACAGAGCTCCACCGATGCACCCACCACCCAGCTCCACCTACACAGCTCCACCGATGCACCCACCACCCAGCTCCACCTATGCACCCACCACCCAGCTCCACCGATGCACCCACCACACAGCTGCACCGACACAGCTCCACCGATGCACCCACCACACAGCTCCACTGATGCACCCACCACACAGTTCCACCAATGCACCCACCACTCAGCTCCACCGAAGCACCCACCACAGAGCTCCACCGATGCACCCACAGAGCTTCACCGATGCAGCCACCACACAGCTCCACTGACACAGCTCCACCAGTGCACCCACCACACAGCTCCACCGATGCACCCACCACACAGCTCCACCGATGCACCCACCACACAGCTCCACCGATGCACCCACCACACAGCTCCACGGAGGCACCCACCACACAGCTCCACCGAGGCACCCACCACACAGCTCCACCGAGGCACCCACCACACAGCTCCACCGAGGCACCCACCACACAGCTCCACCTGTGCACCCACCACACAGCTCCACCTATGAACCCACCACACAGCTCCACGGAGGCACCCACCACACAGCTCCACAGAGGCACCCACCACACAGCTCCACAGAGGCACCCACCACACAGCTCCACAGATGCACCCAAAACACAGCTCCACCGAAGCACCCACCACACAGCTCCACCGATGCACCCACCACGCAGCTTTACCGACGCACCCACCACACAGCTCCGCCGAGGCATCCATCACACAGCTCCGCCCAGGCACCCACCACACAGCTCCACGGATGCACCCACCACACAGCTCCGCCGAGGCACCCACCACACAGCTCCGCCGAGGCACCCACCACACAGCTCAACCGATACACCCACCACACAGCTCTACCGATGCACCCACCACACAGCTCCACCAATGCACCCACTAAGCTCCACCGATGCACCCACCACACAGCTCCACCGATGCACCCACCACCCAGCTCCACTGATGCACTCACCACCCAGCTACACCGATGCACCCACCACACAGCTCCACCTACCCAGCTCCACCGATGCACCCACCACCCAGCTCCAACGATGCACCAACCACACTGCTCCACCCACACAGCTCCACGGATGCACCCACCACACAGCTCCACTATGCACCCACCACACAGCTTCACCGATGCACCCACCACAAAGCTCCACTGATGCTCCAACTAAGCTTCACCAATGCACCCACCACACAGCTCCACCATTGGACCCACTAAGCTCCACTGATGCACCCACCACACAGCTTCGACGATGCACCCACCACAGAGCTTCACCGAGGCACCCACCACACAGCTCCACCTATACACCCACAACACAGCTCCACCGATGCATCCACCACACAGCTCCACCGATGCACCCACCACACAGCTCCACCGATGCACCCACCACACAGCTCCACCGATGCACCCACCACACAGCTCCACCGATGCACCCATCACAGAGCTCCACCTATGCCTCCACCCCAGAGCTCCACCTATGCCTCCACCCCAGAGCTCCACAGATGCACCCACCACACAGCTCCACCGAGACACCCACCACACAGCTCCACCTGTGCACCCACCACACAGCTCCACCTATGCAACCACCACACAGCTCCACCGAGGCACCCACCACACAGCTCCACCGAGGCACCCACCACACAGCTCCACAGAGACAGCCACCACACAGCTCCACAGAGGCACCCACCACACAGCTCCACAGAGGCACCCACCACACAGCTCCACAGATGCACCCACCACACAGCTCCACAGATGCACCCACCACACAGCTCCACCGAAGCACCCACCACACAGCTCCACCGATGCACCCACCACGCAGCTTTACTGATGCACCCACCACACAGCTCCGCCGAGGCACCCACCACACAGCTCCGCCCAGGCACCCACCACACAGCTCCACGGATGCACCCACCACACAGCTCCGCCGAGGCACCCACCACACAGCTCCGCCGAGGCACCCACCACACAGCTCAACCGATACACCCACCACATAGCTCTACCGATGCACCCACCACACAGCTCCACCAATGCACCCACTAAGCTCCACCGATGCACCCACCACACAGCTCCACCGATGCACCCACCACCCAGCTCCACTGATGCACTCACCACCCAGCTACACCGATGCACCCACCACACAGCTCCACCTACCCAGCTCCACCGATGCACCCACCACCCAGCTCCAACGATGCACCAACCACACTGCTCCACCCACACAGCTCCACGGATGCACCCACCACACAGCTCCACTATGCACCCACCACACAGCTTCACCGATGCACCCACCACAAAGCTCCACTGATGCTCCAACTAAGCTTCACCAATGCACCCACCACACAGCTCCACCATTGGACCCACTAAGCTCCACTGATGCACCCACCACACAGCTTCGACGATGCACCCACCACAGAGCTTCACCGAGGCACCCACCACACAGCTCCACCTATACACCCACAACACAGCTCCACCGATGCATCCACCACACAGCTCCACCGATGCACCCACCACACAGCTCCACCGATGCACCCACCACACAGCTCCACCGATGCACCCACCACACAGCTCCACCGATGCACCCACCACACAGCTCCACCGATGCACCCATCACAGAGCTCCACCTATGCCTCCACCCCAGAGCTCCACCTATGCCTCCACCCCAGAGCTCCACAGATGCACCCACCACACAGCTCCACCGAGACACCCACCACACAGCTCCACCTGTGCACCCACCACACAGCTCCACCTATGCAACCACCACACAGCTCCACCGAGGCACCCACCACACAGCTCCACCGAGGCACCCACCACACAGCTCCACAGAGACAGCCACCACACAGCTCCACAGAGGCACCCACCACACAGCTCCACAGAGGCACCCACCACACAGCTCCACAGATGCACCCACCACACAGCTCCACAGATGCACCCACCACACAGCTCCACCGAAGCACCCACCACACAGCTCCACCGATGCACCCACCACGCAGCTTTACTGATGCACCCACCACACAGCTCCGCCGAGGCACCCACCACACAGCTCCGGGGAGGCACCCACCACACAGCTCCACCGAAGCACCCACCACACAGCTCCGCCGAAGCACCCACCACACAGCTCTGCCGAGGCACCCACCACACAGCTCTGCCGAGGCACCCACAACACAGCTCAACCTATGCACCCACCACACAGCTCAACCTATGCACCCACCACACAGCTCTACCGATGCACCCACCACACAGCTCCACCGATGCACCAACTAAGCTCCACCGATGCACCCACCACAAAGCTCCACCAATGCACCCACTAAGCTCCACTGATGCACCCACCACACAGCTCCACCGATGTACCCACCACACAGCTCCACTGATGCACCCACCACCCAGCTCCACCGATGCACCCACCACACAGCTCCACCTACACAGCTCCACCGATGCACCCACCACCCAGCTCCACCGATGCACCCACCACCCAGCTCCACCGATGCACCCACCACACAACTCCACCGACACAGCTCCACCGATGCACCCACCACACAGCTCCCCTGATGCACCCACCACACAGCTCCACCGACACAGCTCCACCGATGCACCCACCACACAGCTCCACTGATGCACCCACCACAGAGCTCCACCGATGCACCCACAGAGCTCCACCAATGCACCCACCACAGAGCTCCACCGATGCACCCACCACAGAGCTCCACCTAGGCCCCCACCACAGAGCTCCACAGATGCACCCACAGAGCTCCACGATGCACCCACCACACAGCTCCACCGATGCACCAACCACCCAGCTCCACTGATGCAACCACCACATAGCTCCACCGACACAGCTCCACTGATGCACCCACCACACAGCTCCACTGATGCACCCACCACAGAGCTCCACCGATGCACCCACCACAGAGCTCCACCGATGCACCCACAGAGCTCCACCGATGCACCCACCACAGAGCTCCACCGATGCACCCACCACAGAGCTCCACCGATGCACCCACCACACAGCTCCACCGATGCACCCACCACAGAGCTCCACCGATACCCCCACCACAGAGCTCCACCTATGCCCCCACCACAGAGCTCCACCGATGCACCCACCACCCAGCTCCACCGATGCACCCACCACAGAGCTCCACCGATGCACCCACCACAGAGCTCCACCGATGCACCCACAGAGCTCCACCGATGCACCCACCACAGAGCTCCACCGATGCACCCACCACAGAGCTCCACCGATGCACCCACCACAGAGCTCCACCGATGCACCCACCACAGAGCTCCACCGATGCCCCCAACACAGAGCTCCACCTATGCCCCCACCACAGAGCTCCACCGATGCACCCACCACCCAGCTCCACCTACACAGCTCCACCGATGCACCCACCACCCAGCTCCACCGATGCACCCACCACCCAGCTCCACCGATGCACCCACCACACAGCTGCACCGACACAGCTCCACCGATGCACCCACCACACAGCTCCACTGATGCACCCACCACACAGTTCCACCAATGCACCCACCACCCAGCTCCACCGAAGCACCCACCACAGAGCTCCACCGTTGCACCCACAGAGCTCCACCGATGCAGCCACCACACAGCTCCACCGACACAGCTCCACCAGTGCACCCACCACACAGCTCCACCGATGCACCCACCACACAGCTCCACCGATGCACCCACCAAACAGCTCCACCGATGCACCCACCACACAGCTCCACCGATGCACCCACCACACAGCTCCACCGAGGCACCCACCACACAGCTCCACCGAGGCACCCACCACACAGCTCCACCGAGGCACCCACCACACAGCTCCACCGAGGCACCCACCACACAGCTCCACCTGTGCACCCACCACACAGCTCCACCTATGAACCCACCACACAGCTCCACGGAGGCACCCACCACACAGCTCCACAGAGGCACCCACCACACAGCTCCACAGAGGCACCCACCACACAGCTCCACAGATGCACCCAAAACACAGCTCCACCGAAGCACCCACCACACAGCTCCACCGATGCACCCACCACGCAGCTTTACCGATGCACCCACCACACAGCTCCGCCGAGGCATCCATCACACAGCTCCGCACAGGCCCCACCACACAGCTCCACGGATGCACCCACCACACAGCTCCGCCGAGGCACCCACCACACAGCTCCGCCGAGGCACCCACCACACAGCTCAACCGATACACCCACCACACAGCTCTACCGATGCACCCACCACACAGCTCCACCAATGCACCCACTAAGCTCCACCGATGCACCCACCACACAGCTCCACCGATGCACCCACCACCCAGCTCCACTGATGCACTCACCACCCAGCTACACCGATGCACCCACCACACAGCTCCACCTACCCAGCTCCACCGATGCACCCACCACCCAGCTCCAACGATGCACCCACCACACTGCTCCACCCACACAGCTCCACGGATGCACCCACCACACAGCTCCACTGATGCACCCACCACACAGCTTCACCGATGCACCCACCACAAAGCTCCACTGATGCTCCAACTAAGCTTCACCAATGCACCCACCACACAGCTCCACCATTGGACCCACTAAGCTCCACTGATGCACCCACCACACAGCTTCGACGATGCACCCACCACAGAGCTTCACCGAGGCACCCACCACACAGCTCCACCTATACACCCACAACACAGCTCCACCAATGCACCCCCCACACAGCTCCACCGATGCACCCACCACACAGCTCCACCGATGCACCCACCACACAGCTCCACCGATGCACCCACCACACAGCTCCACCGATGCACCCCCCACACAGCTCCACCGATGCACCCACCACACAGCTCCACCGATGCACCCACCACACAGCTCCACCGATGCACCCACCACCCAGCTCCACTGATGCACTCACCACCCAGCTACACCGATGCACCCACCACACAGCTCCACCTACCCAGCTCCACCGATGCACCCACCACCCAGCTCCAACGATGCACCAACCACACTGCTCCACCCACACAGCTCCACGGATGCACCCACCACACAGCTCCACTATGCACCCACCACACAGCTTCACCGATGCACCCACCACAAAGCTCCACTGATGCTCCAACTAAGCTTCACCAATGCACCCACCACACAGCTCCACCATTGGACCCACTAAGCTCCACTGATGCACCCACCACACAGCTTCGACGATGCACCCACCACAGAGCTTCACCGAGGCACCCACCACACAGCTCCACCTATACACCCACAACACAGCTCCACCGATGCATCCACCACACAGCTCCACCGATGCACCCACCACACAGCTCCACCGATGCACCCACCACACAGCTCCACCGATGCACCCACCACACAGCTCCACCGATGCACCCACCACACAGCTCCACCGATGCACCCATCACAGAGCTCCACCTATGCCTCCACCCCAGAGCTCCACCTATGCCTCCACCCCAGAGCTCCACAGATGCACCCACCACACAGCTCCACCGAGACACCCACCACACAGCTCCACCTGTGCACCCACCACACAGCTCCACCTATGCAACCACCACACAGCTCCACCGAGGCACCCACCACACAGCTCCACCGAGGCACCCACCACACAGCTCCACAGAGACAGCCACCACACAGCTCCACAGAGGCACCCACCACACAGCTCCACAGAGGCACCCACCACACAGCTCCACAGATGCACCCACCACACAGCTCCACAGATGCACCCACCACACAGCTCCACCGAAGCACCCACCACACAGCTCCACCGATGCACCCACCACGCAGCTTTACTGATGCACCCACCACACAGCTCCGCCGAGGCACCCACCACACAGCTCCGCCCAGGCACCCACCACACAGCTCCACGGATGCACCCACCACACAGCTCCGCCGAGGCACCCACCACACAGCTCCGCCGAGGCACCCACCACACAGCTCAACCGATACACCCACCAAACAGCTCTACCGATGCACCCACCACACAGCTCCACCAATGCACCCACTAAGCTCCACCGATGCACCCACCACACAGCTCCACCGATGCACCCACCACCCAGCTCCACTGATGCACTCACCACCCAGCTACACCGATGCACCCACCACACAGTTCCACCTACCCAGCTCCACCGATGCACCCACCACACAGCTCCAACGATGCACCAACCACACTGCTCCACCCACACAGCTCCACGGATGCACCCACCACACAGCTCCACTATGCACCCACCACACAGCTTCACCGATGCACCCACCACAAAGCTCCACTGATGCTCCAACTAAGCTTCACCAATGCACCCACCACACAGCTCCACCATTGGACCCACTAAGCTCCACTGATGCACCCACCACACAGCTTCGACGATGCACCCACCACAGAGCTTCACCGAGGCACCCACCACACAGCTCCACCTATACACCCACAACACAGCTCCACCGATGCATCCACCACACAGCTCCACCGATGCACCCACCACACAGCTCCACCGATGCACCCACCACACAGCTCCACCGATGCACCCACCACACAGCTCCACCGATGCACCCACCACACAGCTCCACCGATGCACCCATCACAGAGCTCCACCTATGCCTCCACCCCAGAGCTCCACCTATGCCTCCACCCCAGAGCTCCACAGATGCACCCACCACACAGCTCCACCGAGACACCCACCACACAGCTCCACCTGTGCACCCACCACACAGCTCCACCTATGCAACCACCACACAGCTCCACCGAGGCACCCACCACACAGCTCCACCGAGGCACCCACCACACAGCTCCACAGAGACAGCCACCACACAGCTCCACAGAGGCACCCACCACACAGCTCCACAGAGGCACCCACCACACAGCTCCACAGATGCACCCACCACACAGCTCCACAGATGCACCCACCACACAGCTCCACCGAAGCACCCACCACACAGCTCCACCGATGCACCCACCACGCAGCTTTACTGATGCACCCACCACACAGCTCCGCCGAGGCACCCACCACACAGCTCCGGGGAGGCACCCACCACACAGCTCCACCGAAGCACCCACCACACAGCTCCGCCGAAGCACCCACCACACAGCTCTGCCGAGGCACCCACCACACAGCTCTGCCGAGGCACCCACAACACAGCTCAACCTATGCACCCACCACACAGCTCAACCTATGCACCCACCACACAGCTCTACCGATGCACCCACCACACAGCTCCACCGATGCACCAACTAAGCTCCACCGATGCACCCACCACAAAGCTCCACCAATGCACCCACTAAGCTCCACTGATGCACCCACCACACAGCTCCACCGATGCACCCACCACACAGCTCCACTGATGCACCCACCACCCAGCTCCACCGATGCACCCACCACACAGCTCCACCTACACAGCTCCACCGATGCACCCACCACCCAGCTCCACCGATGCACCCACCACCCAGCTCCACCGATGCACCCACCACACAACTCCACCGACACAGCTCCACCGATGCACCCACCACACAGCTCCCCTGATGCACCCACCACACAGCTCCACCGACACAGCTCCACCGATGCACCCACCACACAGCTCCACTGATGCACCCACCACAGAGCTCCACCGATGCACCCACAGAGCTCCACCAATGCACCCACCACAGAGCTCCACCGATGCACCCACCACAGAGCTCCACCTAGGCCCCCACCACAGAGCTCCACAGATGCACCCACAGAGCTCCACGATGCACCCACCACACAGCTCCACCGATGCACCAACCACCCAGCTCCACTGATGCAACCACCACATAGCTCCACCGACACAGCTCCACTGATGCACCCACCACACAGCTCCACTGATGCACCCACCACAGAGCTCCACCGATGCACCCACCACAGAGCTCCACCGATGCACCCACAGAGCTCCACCGATGCACCCACCACAGAGCTCCACCGATGCACCCACCACAGAGCTCCACCGATGCACCCACCACACAGCTCCACCGATGCACCCACCACAGAGCTCCACCGATACCCCCAACACAGAGCTCCACCTATGCCCCCACCACAGAGCTCCACCGATGCACCCACCACCCAGCTCCACCGATGCACCCACCACAGAGCTCCACCGATGCACCCACCACAGAGCTCCACCGATGCACCCACAGAGCTCCACCGATGCACCCACCACAGAGCTCCACCGATGCACCCACCACAGAGCTCCACCGATGCACCCACCACACAGCTCCACCGATGCACCCACCACAGAGCTCCACCGATGCCCCCAACACAGAGCTCCACCTATGCCCCCACCACAGAGCTCCACCGATGCACCCACCACCCAGCTCCACCTACACAGCTCCACCGATGCACCCACCACCCAGCTCCACCGATGCACCCACCACCCAGCTCCACCGATGCACCCACCACACAGCTGCACCGACACAGCTCCACCGATGCACCCACCACACAGCTCCACTGATGCACCCACCACACAGTTCCACCAATGCACCCACCACCCAGCTCCACCGAAGCACCCACCACAGAGCTCCACCGTTGCACCCACAGAGCTCCACCGATGCAGCCACCACACAGCTCCACCGACACAGCTCCACCAGTGCACCCACCACACAGCTCCACCGATGCACCCACCACACAGCTCCACCGATGCACCCACCACACAGCTCCACCGATGCACCCACCACACAGCTCCACCGATGCACCCACCACACAGCTCCACCGATGCACCCACCACACAGCTCCACCGAGGCACCCACCACACAGCTCCACCGAGGCACCCACCACACAGCTCCACCGAGGCACCCACCACACAGCTCCACCTGTGCACCCACCACACAGCTCCACCTATGAACCCACCACACAGCTCCACGGAGGCACCCACCACACAGCTCCACAGAGGCACCCACCACACAGCTCCACAGAGGCACCCACCACACAGCTCCACAGATGCACCCAAAACACAGCTCCACCGAAGCACCCACCACACAGCTCCACCGATGCACCCACCATGCAGCTTTACCGATGCACCCACCACACAGCTCCGCCGAGGCATCCATCACACAGCTCCGCACAGGCCCCCACCACACAGCTCCACGGATGCACCCACCACACAGCTCCGCCGAGGCACCCACCACACAGCTCCGCCGAGGCACCCACCACACAGCTCAACCGATACACCCACCACACAGCTCTACCGATGCACCCACCACACAGCTCCACCAATGCACCCACTAAGCTCCACCGATGCACCCACCACACAGCTCCACCGATGCACCCACCACCCAGCTCCACTGATGCACTCACCACCCAGCTACACCGATGCACCCACCACACAGCTCCACCTACCCAGCTCCACCGATGCACCCACCACCCAGCTCCAACGATGCACCCACCACACTGCTCCACCCACACAGCTCCACGGATGCACCCACCACACAGCTCCACTGATGCACCCACCACACAGCTTCACCGATGCACCCACCACAAAGCTCCACTGATGCTCCAACTAAGCTTCACCAATGCACCCACCACACAGCTCCACCATTGGACCCACTAAGCTCCACTGATGCACCCACCACACAGCTTCGACGATGCACCCACCACAGAGCTTCACCGAGGCACCCACCACACAGCTCCACCTATACACCCACAACACAGCTCCACCGATGCACCCCCCACACAGCTCCACCGATGCACCCACCACACAGCTCCACCGATGCACCCACCACACAGCTCCACCGATGCACCCACCACACAGCTCCACCGATGCACCCATCACAGAGCTCCACCGATGCCCCACCACAGAGCTCCACCTATGCCTCCACCCCAGAGCTCCACAGATGCACCCACCACACAGCTCCACCGAGACACCCACCACACAGCTCCACCTGTGCACCCACCACACAGCTCCACCTATGCAACCACCACACAGCTCCACCGAGGCACCCACCACACAGCTCCACCGAGGCACCCACCACACAGCTCCACAGAGGCACCCACCACACAGCTCCACAGAGGCACCCACCACACAGCTCCACCGAGGCACCCACCACACAGCTCCACAGATGCACCCACCACACAGCTCCACCGAAGCACCCACCACACAGCTCCACAGATGCACCCACCACGCAGCTTTACTGATGCACCCACCACGCAGCTTTACTGATGCACCCACCACACAGCTCCGCCGAGGCACCCACCACACAGCTCCGCTGAGGCACCCACCACACAGCTCCACCGAGGCACCCACAACACAGCTCAACCTATGCACCCACCACACAGCTCAACCTATGCACCCACCACACAGCTCTACCGATGCACCCACCACACAGCTCCACCGATGCACCAACTAAGCTCCACCGATGCACCCACCACAAAGCTCCACCAATGCACCCACTAAGCTCCACCGATGCACCCACCACTCAGCTCCACCGATGCACCCACCACACAGCTCCACTGATGCACCCACCACCCAGCTCCACCGATGCACCCACCACACAGCTCCACCTACACAGCTCCACCGATGCACCCACCACCCAGCTCCACCGATGCACCCACCACCCAGCTCCACCGATGCACCCACCACACAACTCCACCGACACAGCTCCACCGATGCACCCACCACACAGCTCCACTGATGCACCCACCACACAGCTCCACCGACACAGCTCCACCGATGCACCCACCACACAGCTCCACCGATGCACCCACCACACATCTCCACCGATACACCCACCACGCAGCTCCACCAAGGCACCCACCACACATCTCCACCGATACACCCACCACGCAGCTCCACCAAGGCACCCACCACGCAGCTCCTCCGATGCACCCAACACGCAGCTCCACCGATGCACCCACCACACAGCTCCACCGATGCACCCACCACACAGCTCCACCGAGGCACCCACCACACAGCTCCACAGATGCACCCACCACACAGCTCCACTGAGGCACCCACCACACAGCTCCACCGATGCACCCACCACACAGCTCCACCGATGCACCCAACACACAGCTCCACCAATGCACCCACCACAGAGCTCCACCGATGCACCCACCACACAGCTCCACCGACACAGCTCCACCGATGCACCCACCACACAGCTCCACTGATGCACCCACCACACATCTGCACCGATACACCCACCACGCAGCTCCACCAAGGCACCCACCACGCAGCTCCTCCGATGCACCCAACACCCAGCTCCACCGATGCACCCACCACACAGCTCCACCGAGGCACCCACCACACAGCTCCACCGAGGCACCCACCACACAGCTCCACAGATGCACCCACCACACAGCTCCACAGATGCACCCACCACACAGCTCCACAGATGCACCGACCACACAGCTCCACAGATGCTCCCACCACACAGCTCCACCGAGGCACCCACCACACAGCTCCACCGAGGCACCCACCACACAGCTCCACCGATGCACCCACTACACAGCTCCACCGATGCACCCACCACACAGCTCCACCGATGCCCCCACCACACAGCTCCACCGATGCACCCACCACACAGCTCCACCGATGCACCCACCACACAGCTCCACAGATGCACCCACCACCCAGCTCCACTGAGGCACACACCACCCAGCTCCACTGATGCACCCACCACACAGCTCCACCGACACAGCTCCACCGATGCACCCACCACCCAGCTCCACTGATGCAACCACCACACAGCTCCACCGACACAGTTCCACTGATGCACCCACCACACAGCTCCACTGATGCACCCACCACAGAGCTCCACTGATGCACCTACCACAGAGCTCCACCGATGCACCCACAGAGCTCCACCAATGCACCCACCACAGAGCTCCACCTTTGCCCCCACCACAGAGCTCCACAGATGCACCCACAGAGCTCCACGATGCACCCACCACACAGCTCCACCGATGCACCAACCACCCAGCTCCACTGATGCAACCACCACATAGCTCCACCGACACAGCTCCACTGATGCACCCACCACACAGCTCCACTGATGCACCCACCACAGAGCTCCACCGATGCACCCACCACAGAGCTCCACCGATGCACCCACAGAGCTCCACCGATGCACCCACCACAGAGCTCCACCGATGCACCCACCACAGAGCTCCACTGATGCACCCACCACACAGCTCCACCGATGCACCCACCACAGAGCTCCACCGATGCCCCCAACACAGAGCTCCACCGATGCCCCCAACACAGAGCTCCACCTATGCCCCCACCACAGAGCTCCACCGATGCACCCACCACCCAGCTCCACCGATGCACCCACCACAGAGCTCCACCGATGCACCCACAGAGCTCCACCGATGCACCCACCACAGAGCTCCACCGATGCACCCACCACAGAGCTCCACCGATGCACCCACCACACAGCTCCACCGATGCCCCCAACACAGAGCTCCACCTATGCCCCCACCACAGAGCTCCACCGATGCACTCACCACCCAGCTCCACCTACACAGCTCCACCGATGCACCCACCACCCAGCTCCACCGATGCACCCACCACCCAGCTCCACCGATGCACCCACCACCCAGCTCCACCGATGCACCCACCACCCAGCTCCACCGATGCACCCACCACACAGCTCCACTGATGCACCCACCACACAGTTCCACCAATGCACCCACCACCCAGCTCCACTGAAGCACCCACCACAGAGCTCCACCGATGCACCCACAGAGCTCCACCGATGCAGCCACCACACAGCTCCACCGACACAGCTCCACCAGTGCACCCACCACACAGCTCCACCGATGCACCCACCACACAGCTCCACCGATGCACCCACCACACAGCTCCACCGATGCACCCACCACACAGCTCCACCGAGGCACCCACCACACAGCTCCACCGAGGCACCCACCACACAGCTCCACCGAGGCACCCACCACACAGCTCCACCGAGGCACCCACCACACAGCTCCACCGAGGCACCCACCACACAGCTCCACCTCTGCACTCACCACACAGCTCCACCTATGAACCCACCACACATCTCCACGGAGGCACCCACCACACAGCTCCACAGAGGCACCCACCACACAGCTCCACAGAGGCACCCACCACACAGCTCCACAGATGCACCCAAAACACAGCTCCACCGAAGCACCCACCACACAGCTCCCCGATGCACCCACCACGCAGCTTTACCGATGCACCCACCACGCAGCTTTACCGATGCACCCACCACACCGCTCCGCCGAGGCATCCATCACACAGCTCCGCCCAGGCACCCACCACACAGCTCCACGGATGCACCCACCACACAGCTCCGCCGAGGCACCCACCACACAGCTCCGCCGAGGCACCCACCACACAGCTCAACCGATACACCCACCACACAGCTCTACCGATGCACCCACCACACAGCTCCACCGATACACCAACTAAGCTCCACCGATGCACCCACCACACAGCTCCACCAATGCACCCACTAAGCTCCACCGATGCACCCACCACACAGCTCCACCGATGCACCCACCACCCAGCTCCACTGATGCACTCACCACCCAGCTACACCGATGCACCCACCACACAGCTCCACCTACCCAGCTCCACCGATGCACCCACCACCCAGCTCCAACGATGCACCCACCACCCAGCTCCACCGATGCACCCACCACACTGCTCCACCCACACAGCTTCACAGATGCACCCACCACACAGCTCCACTGATGCACCCACCACACAGCTTCACCGATGCACCCACCACAAAGCTCCACTGATGCTCCAACTAAGCTTCACCAATGCACCCACCACACAGCTCCACCATTGGACCCACTAAGCTCCACTGATGCACCCACCACACAGCTTCGACGATGCACCCACCACAGAGCTTCACCGAGGCACCCACCACACAGCTCCACCTATACATCCACAACACAGCTCCACCGATGCACCCACCACACAGCTCCACCGATGCACCCACCACACAGCTCCACCGATGCACCCACCACACAGCTCCACCGATGCACCCACCACACAGCTCCAACGATGCACCCATCACAGAGCTCCACCGATGCCCCACCACAGAGTTCCACCTATGCCTCCACCACAGAGCTCCACAGATGCACCCACCACACAGCTCCACCGAGACGCCCACCACACAGCTCCACTGATGCACCCACCACACAGCTCCACCGACACCGCTCCACTGATGCACCCACCACCCAGTTCCACTGATGCAACCACCACACAGCTCCACCGACACAGTTCCACTGATGCACCCACCACACAGCTCCACTGATGCACCCACCACAGAGCTCCACTGATGCACCCACCACAGAGCTCCACCGATGCACCCACAGAGCTTCACCAATGCACCCACCACAGAGCTCCACCAATGCACCCACCACAGAGCTCCACCTATGCCCCCACCACAGAGCTCCACAGATGCACCCACAGAGCTCCACGATGCACCCACCACACAGCTCCACCGATGCACCAACCACCCAGCTCCACTGATGCAACCACCACATAGCTCCACCGACACAGCTCCACTGATGCACCCACCACACAGCTCCACTGATGCACCCACCACAGAGCTCCACCGATGCACCCACCACAGAGCTCCACCGATGCACCCACAGAGCTCCACCGATGCACCCACCACAGAGCTCCACCGATGCACCCACCACAGAGCTCCACCGATGCACCCACCACACAGCTCCACCGATGCACCCACCACAGAGCTCCACCGATACCCCCAACACAGAGCTCCACCTATGCCCCCACCACAGAGCTCCACCGATGCACCCACCACCCAGCTCCACCGATGCACCCACCACAGAGCTCCACCGATGCACCCACCACAGAGCTCCACCGATGCACCCACAGAGCTCCACCGATGCACCCACCACAGAGCTCCACCGATGCACCCACCACAGAGCTCCACCGATGCACCCACCACACAGCTCCACCGATGCACCCACCACAGAGCTCCACCGATGCCCCCAACACAGAGCTCCACCTATGCCCCCACCACAGAGCTCCACCGATGCACCCACCACCCAGCTCCACCTACACAGCTCCACCGATGCACCCACCACCCAGCTCCACCGATGCACCCACCACCCAGCTCCACCGATGCACCCACCACACAGCTGCACCGACACAGCTCCACCGATGCACCCACCACACAGCTCCACTGATGCACCCACCACACAGTTCCACCAATGCACCCACCACCCAGCTCCACCGAAGCACCCACCACAGAGCTCCACCGATGCACCCACAGAGCTCCACCGATGCAGCCACCACACAGCTCCACCGATACAGCTCCACCAGTGCACCCACCACACAGCTCCACCGATGCACCCACCACACAGCTCCACCGATGCACCCACCACACAGCTCCACCGATGCACCCACCACACAGCTCCACCGAGGCACCCACCACACAGCTCCACCGAGGCACCCACCACACAGCTCCACCGAGGCACCCACCACACAGCTCCACCGAGGCACCCACCACACAGCTCCACCGAGGCACCCACCACACAGCTCCACCTGTGCACCCACCACACAGCTCCACCTATGAACCCACCACACAGCTCCACGGAGGCACCCACCACACAGCTCCACAGAGGCACCCACCACACAGCTCCACCTATGAACCCACCACACAGCTCCACCGAAGCACCCACCACACAGCTCCACCGATGCACCCACCACGCAGCTTTACTGATGCACCCACCACACAGCTCCGCCGAGGCACCCACCACACAGCTCCGCCGAGGCACCCACCACACAGCTCCACCGAAGCACCCACCACACAGCTCTGCCGAGGCACCCACCACACAGCTCCGCCGAGGCACCCACAACACAGCTCAACCTATGCACCCACCACACAGCTCAACCTATGCACCCACCACACAGCTCTACCGATGCACCCACCACACAGCTCCACCGATGCACCAACTAAGCTCCACCGATGCACCCACCACAAAGCTCCACCAATGCACCCACTAAGCTCCACCGATGCACCCACCACACAGCTCCACCGATGCACCCACCACACAGCTCCACTGATGCACCCACCACCCAGCTCCACCGATGCACCCACCACACAGCTCCACCTACACAGCTCCACCGATGCACCCAACACCCAGCTCCACCGATGCACCCACCACCCAGCTCCACCGATGCACCCACCACACAACTTCACCGACACAGCTCCACCAATGCACCCACCACACAGCTCCACTGATGCACCCACCACACATCTCCACCGACACAGCTCCACCGATGCACCCACCACACAGCTCCACCGATGCACCCACCACACAGCTCCACCGATGCACCCACCACACAGCTCCACAGATGCACCCACAGAGCTCCACCGATGCAGCCACCACACAGCTCCACCGACACAGCTCCACCAGTGCACCCACCACACAGCTCCACCGACGCACCCACCACACAGCTCCACCGATGCACCCACCACACAGCTCCACCGATGCACCCACCACACAGCTCCACCGAGGCACCCACCACACAGCTCCACCGAGGCACCCACCACACAGCTCCACCGAGGCACCCACCACACAGATCCACCTGTGCACCCACCACACAGCTCCACCTATGAACCCACCACACAGCTCCACGGAGGCACCCACCACACAGCTCCACAGAGGCACCCACCACACAGCTCCACAGAGGCACCCACCACACAGCTCCACAGATGCACCCAAAACACAGCTCCACCGAAGCACCCACCACACAGCTCCACCGATGCACCCACCACGCAGCTTTACCGATGCACCCACCACACAGCTCCGCCGAGGCATCCATCACACAGCTCCGCCCAGGCACCCACCACACAGCTCCACGGATGCACCCACCACACAGCTCCGCCGAGGCACCCACCACACAGCTCCGCCGAGGCACCCACCACACAGCTCAACCGATACACCCACCACACAGCTCTACCGATGCACCCACCACACAGCTCCACCAATGCACCCACTAAGCTCCACCGATGCACCCACCACACAGCTCCACCGATGCACCCACCACCCAGCTCCACTGATGCACTCACCACCCAGCTACACCGATGCACCCACCACACAGCTCCAGCTACCCAGCTCCACCGATGCACCCACCACCCAGCTCCAACGATGCACCCACCACACTGCTCCACCCACACAGCTCCACGGATGCACCCACCACACAGCTCCACTGATGCACCCACCACACAGCTTCACCGATGCACCCACCACAAAGCTCCACTGATGCTCCAACTAAGCTTCACCAATGCACCCACCACACAGCTCCACCATTGGACCCACTAAGCTCCACTGATGCACCCACCACACAGCTTCGACGATGCACCCACCACAGAGCTTCACCGAGGCACCCACCACACAGCTCCACCTATACACCCACAACACAGCTCCACCGATGCACCCACCACACAGCTCCACCAATGCACCCACCACACAGCTCCACCGATGCACCCACCACACAGCTCCACCGATGCACCCACCACACAGCTCCACCGATGCACCCATCACAGAGCTCCACCGATGCCCCACCACAGAGCTCCACCTATGCCTCCACCCCAGAGCTCCACAGATGCACCCACCACACAGCTCCACCGAGACACCCACCACACAGCTCCACCTGTGCACCCACCACACAGCTCCACCTATGCAACCACCACACAGCTCCACCGAGGCACCCACCACACAGCTCCACCGAGGCACCCACCACACAGCTCCTCAGAGACAGCCACCACACAGCTCCACAGAGGCACCCACCACACAGCTCCACAGAGGCACCAACCACACAGCTCCACAGAGGCACCCACCACACAGCTCCACAGAGGCACCCACCACACAGCTCCACAGATGCACCCACCACACAGCTCCACAGATGCACCCACCACACAGCTCCACCGAAGCACCCACCACACAGCTCCACCGATGCACCCACCACGCAGCTTTACTGATGCACCCACCACACAGCTCCGCCGAGGCACCCACCACACAGCTCCGCCGAGGCACCCACCACACAGCTCCACCGAAGCACCCACCACACAGCTCTGCCGAGGCACCCACCACACAGCTCCGCCGAGGCACCCACAACACAGCTCAACCTATGCACCCACCACACAGCTCAACCTATGCACCCACCACACAGCTCTACCGATGCACCCACCACACAGCTCCACCGATGCACCAACTAAGCTCCACCGATGCACCCACCACAAAGCTCCACCAATGCACCCACTAAGCTCCACCGATGCACCCACCACACAGCTCCACCGATGCACCCACCACACAGCTCCACTGATGCACCCACCACCCAGCTCCACCGATGCACCCACCACAGAGCTCCACCTGCACAGCTCCACCGATGCACCCAACACCCAGCTCCACCGATGCACCCACCACCCAGCTCCACCGATGCACCCACCACACAACTTCACCGACACAGCTCCACCGATGCACCCACCACACAGCTCCACTGATGCACCCACCACACATCTCCACCGACACAGCTCCACCGATGCACCCACCACACAGCTCCACCGATGCACCCACCACACAGCTCCACCGATGCACCCACCACACATCTCCACCGATACACCCACCACGCAGCTCCACCAAGGCACCCACCACGCAGCTCCTCCGATGCACCCAACACGCAGCTCCACCGATGCACCCACCACACAGCTCCACCGAGGCACCCACCACACAGCTCCACCGAGGCACCCACCACACAGCTCCACAGATGCACCCACCACACAGCTCCACTGAGGCACCCACCACACAGCTCCACCGATGCACCCAACACACAGCTCCACCAATGCACCCACCACAGAGCTCCACCGATGCACCCACCACACAGCTCCACCGACACAGCTCCACCGATGCACCCACCACACAGCTCCACTGATGCACCCACCACACAGCTCCACTGATGCACCCACCACACATCTCCACCGATACACCCACCACGCAGCTCCACCAAGGCACCCACCACGCAGCTCCTCCGATGCACCCAACACGCAGCTCCACCGATGCACCCACCACACAGCTCCACCGAGGCACCCACCACACAGCTCCACCGAGGCACCCACCACACAGCTCCACAGAGGCACCCACCACACAGCTCCACCGAGGCACCCACCACACAGCTCCACCTGTGCACTCACCACACAGCTTCACCTATGAACCCACCACACAGCTCCACGGAGGCACCCACCACACAGCTCCACAGAGGCACCCACTACACAGCTCCACAGAGGCACCCACCACACAGCTCCACAGATGCACCCAAAACACAGCTCCACCGAAGCACCCACCACACAGCTCCACGGATGCACCCACCACGCAGCTTTACCGATGCACCCACCACACCGCTCCGCCGAGGCATCCATCACACAGCTCCGCCCAGGCACCCACCACACAGCTCCACGGATGCACCCACCACACAGCTCCGCCGAGGCACCCACCACACAGCTCCGCCGAGGCACCCACCACACAGCTCAACCGATACACCCACCACACAGCTCTACCGATGCACCCACCACACAGCTCCACCGATACACCAACTAAGCTCCACCGATGCACCCACCACACAGCTCCACCAATGCACCCACTAAGCTCCACCGATGCACCCACCACACAGCTCCACCGATGCACCCACCACCCAGCTCCACTGATGCACTCACCACCCAGCTACACCGATGCACCCACCACACAGCTCCACCTACCCAGCTCCACCGATGCACCCACCACCCAGCTCCAACGATGCACCCACCACCCAGCTCCACCGATGCACCCATCACACTGCTCCACCCACACAGCTCCACGGATGCACCCACCACACAGCTTCGACGATGCACCCACCACAGAGCTTCACCGAGGCACCCACCACACAGCTCCACCTATACACCCACAACACAGCTCCACCGATGCACCCACCACACAGCTCCACCGATGCACCCACCACACAGCTCCACCGATGCACCCACCACACAGCTCCACCGATGCACCCACCACACAGCTCCAACGATGCACCCATCACAGAGCTCCACCGATGCCCCACCACAGAGCTCCGACTATGCCTCCACCACAGAGCTCCACAGATGCACCCACCACACAGCTCCACCTGTGCACCCACCACACAGCTCCACCTGTGCACCCACCACACAGCTCCACCTGTGCACCCACCACACAGCTCCACCTATGCAACCACCACACAGCTCCACCGAGGCACCCACCACACAGCTCCACCGAGGCACCCACCACACAGCTCCACAGAGACAGCCACCACACAGCTCCACAGAGGCACCCACCACACAGCTCCACAGAGGCACCCACCACACAGCTCCACAGAGGCACCCACCACACAGCTCCACAGAGGCACCCACCACACAGCTCCACTGATGCACCCACCACCCAGCTCCACCGATGCACCCACCACACAGCTCCACCTACACAGCTCCACCGATGCACCCAACACCCAGCTCCACCGATGCACCCACCACCCAGCTCCACCGATGCACCCACCACACAACTTCACCGACACAGCTCCACCGATGCACCCACCACACAGCTCCACTGATGCACCCACCACACATCTCCACCGACACAGCTCCACCGATGCACCCACCACACAGCTCCACCGATGCACCCACCACACATCTCCACCGATACACCCACCACGCAGCTCCACCAAGGCACCCACCACGCAGCTCCTCCGATGCACCCAACACGCAGCTCCACCGATGCACCCACCACACAGCTCCACCGAGGCACCCACCACACAGCTCCACCGAGGCACCCACCACACAGCTCCACAGATGCACCCACCACACAGCTCCACTGAGGCACCCACCACACAGCTCCACCGATGCACCCAACACACAGCTCCACCAATGCACCCACCACAGAGCTCCACCGATGCACCCACCACACAGCTCCACCGACACAGCTCCACCGATGCACCCACCACACAGCTCCACTGATGCACCCACCACACATCTCCACCGATACACCCACCACGCAGCTCCACCGAGGCACCCACCACACAGCTCCACCGAGGCACCCACCACACAGCTCCACAGAGGCACCCACCACACAGCTCCACCGAGGCACCCACCACACAGCTCCACCTGTGCACTCACCACACAGCTTCACCTATGAACCCACCACACAGCTCCACGGAGGCACCCACCACACAGCTCCACAGAGGCACCCACTACACAGCTCCACAGAGGCACCCACCACACAGCTCCACAGATGCACCCAAAACACAGCTCCACCGAAGCACCCACCACACAGCTCCACCGATGCACCCACCACGCAGCTTTACCGATGCACCCACCACACCGCTCCGCCGAGGCATCCATCACACAGCTCCGCCCAGGCACCCACCACACAGCTCCACGGATGCACCCACCACACAGCTCCGCCGAGGCACCCACCACACAGCTCCGCCGAGGCACCCACCACACAGCTCAACCGATACACCCACCACACAGCTCTACCGATGCACCCACCACACAGCTCCACCGATACACCAACTAAGCTCCACCGATGCACCCACCACACAGCTCCACCAATGCACCCACTAAGCTCCACCGATGCACCCACCACACAGCTCCACCGATGCACCCACCACCCAGCTCCACTGATGCACTCACCACCCAGCTACACCGATGCACCCACCACACAGCTCCACCTACCCAGCTCCACCGATGCACCCACCACCCAGCTCCAACGATGCACCCACCACCCAGCTCCACCGATGCACCCATCACACTGCTCCACCCACACAGCTCCACGGATGCACCCACCACACAGCTTCGACGATGCACCCACCACAGAGCTTCACCGAGGCACCCACCACACAGCTCCACCTATACACCCACAACACAGCTCCACCGATGCACCCACCACACAGCTCCACCGATGCACCCACCACACAGCTCCACCGATGCACCCACCACACAGCTCCACCGATGCACCCACCACACAGCTCCAACGATGCACCCATCACAGAGCTCCACCGATGCCCCACCACAGAGCTCCGACTATGCCTCCACCACAGAGCTCCACAGATGCACCCACCACACAGCTCCACCTGTGCACCCACCACACAGCTCCACCTGTGCACCCACCACACAGCTCCACCTGTGCACCCACCACACAGCTCCACCTATGCAACCACCACACAGCTCCACCGAGGCACCCACCACACAGCTCCACCGAGGCACCCACCACACAGCTCCACAGAGACAGCCACCACACAGCTCCACAGAGGCACCCACCACACAGCTCCACAGAGGCACCCACCACACAGCTCCACAGAGGCACCCACCACACAGCTCCACAGATGCACCCACCTCACAGCTCCACCGAAGCACCCACCACACAGCTCCACCGAAGCACCCACCACACAGCTCCACCGATGCACCCACCATGCAGCTTTACTGATGCACCCACCACACAGCTCCGCCGAGGCACCCACCACACAGCTCCGCCGAGGCACCCACCACACAGCTCCACCGAAGCACCCACCACACAGCTCTGCCGAGGCACCCACCACACAACTCTGCCGAGGCACCCACAACACAGCTCAACCTATGCACCCACCACACAGCTCAACCTATGCACCCACCACACAGCTCTACCGATGCACCCACCACACAGCTCCACCGATGCACCAACTAAGCTCCACCGATGCACCCACCACACAGCTCCACCAATGCACCCACTAAGCTCCACCGATGCACCCACCACACAGCTCCACCAATGCACCCACTAAGCTCCACCGATGCACCCACCTACACAGCTCCACCGATGCACCCACCACCCAGCTCCACCGATGCACCCACCACCCAGCTCCACCGATGCACCCACCACACAACTCCACCGACACAGCTCCACCGATGCACCCACCACACAGCTCCACTGATGCACCCACCACACAACTCCACCGATGCTCCCACCACACAACTCCACCGACACAGCTCCACCGATGCACCCACCACACAGCTCCACTGATGCACCCACCACACAACTCCACCGATGCACCCACCACACAGCTCCACCGATGCTCCAACTAAGCTCCACCAATGCACCCACCGCACAGCTCCACCAATGCACCCACTAAGCTCCACCGATGCACCCACCACACAGCTTCACCGATGCACCCACCACAGAGCTCCACCGAGGCACCCACCACACAGCTCCACCGATGCACCCACCACACAGCTCCACCAATGCACCCAACACACAGCTCCACCGATGCAGCCACCACAAAGCTCCACCGACACAGCTCCACCCACCACCCAGCTCCACCGATGCACCCACCACATAGCTCCACCGACACAGCTCCACCGATGCACCCACCACACTGCTCCACCGATGCACCCACCACACAGCTCCACAGATGCACCCACCACACAGCTCCACCAAGGCACCCACCATACAGCTCCACCGATGCACCCTCCACACAGCCCACCGATGCACCCACCACACAGCTCCACAGATGCACCCACCACAGAGCTCCACCGATGCACCCACCACAGAGCTCCACCGATGCACCCACCACAGAGCTCCACCGATGCACCCACCACAGAGCTCCACCGATGCACCCACCACACAGCTCCACCGATGCACCCACCACAGAGCTCCACCGATGCCCCCACCACAGAGCTCCACCTATGCCTCCACCACAGAGCTCCACCGATGACCCCACCACCCAGCTCCACCTACACAGCTCCACCGATGCACCCACCACCCAGCTCCACCGATGCACCCACCACCCAGCTCACCGATGCACCCACCACACAGCTCCACTGGTGCACCCACCACACAGCTCCACCAATGCACCCACCACCCAGCTCCACCAATGCACCCACCACAGAGCTCCACCGATGCACCCACAGAGCTCCACCGATGCAGCCACCACACAGCTCCACCGACACAGCTCCACCAGTGCACCCACCACACAGCTCCACCGATGCACCCACCACACAGCTCCACCGATGCACCCACCACACAGCTCCACCGATGCACCCACCACACAGCTCCACCGATGCACCCACCACACAGCTCCACCGAGGCACCCACCACACAGCTCCTCCGAGGCACCCACCACACAGCTCCACCGAGGTACCCACCACACAGCTCCACCGAGGCACCCACCACACAGCTCCACCTATGCACCCACCACACAGCTCCACCTATGCACCCACCACACAGCTCCACCGAGGCTCCCACCACAGAGCTCCACCGATGCACCCACAGAGCTCCACCGATGCAGCCACCACACAGCTCCACCGACACAGCTCCACCAGTGCACCCACCACACAGCTCCACAGAGGCACCCACCACACAGCTCCACAGAGGCACCAACCACACAGCTCCACAGAGGCACCCACCACACAGCTCCACAGAGGCACCCACCACACAGCTCCACAGATGCACCCACCACACAGCTCCACCGAAGCACCCACCACCCAGCTCCACCGATGCACCCACCACCCAGCTCCACCGATGCACCCACCACACAACTCCACCGACACAGCTCCACCGATGCACCCACCACACAGCTCCACTGATGCACCCACCACACAGCTCCACCGACACAGCTCCACCGATGCACCCACCACACAGCTCCACCGATGCACCCACCACACATCTCCACCGATACACCCACCACGCAGCTCCACCAAGGCACCCACCACGCAGCTCCTCCGATGCACCCAACACGCAGCTCCACCGATGCACCCACCACACAGCTCCACCGATGCACCCACCACACAGCTCCACCGAGGCACCCACCACACAGCTCCACAGATGCACCCACCACACAGCTCCACTGAGGCACCCACCACACAGCTCCACCGATGCACCCACCACACAGCTCCACCGATGCACCCAACACACAGCTCCACCAATGCACCCACCACAGAGCTCCACCGATGCACCCACCACACAGCTCCACCGACACAGCTCCACCGATGCACCCACCACACAGCTCCACTGATGCACCCACCACACATCTGCACCGATACACCCACCACGCAGCTCCACCAAGGCACCCACCACGCAGCTCCTCCGATGCACCCAACACCCAGCTCCACCGATGCACCCACCACACAGCTCCACCGAGGCACCCACCACACAGCTCCACCGAGGCACCCACCACACAGCTCCACAGATGCACCCACCACACAGCTCCACAGATGCACCCACCACACAGCTCCACAGATGCACCGACCACACAGCTCCACAGATGCTCCCACCACACAGCTCCACCGAGGCACCCACCACACAGCTCCACCGAGGCACCCACCACACAGCTCCACCGATGCACCCACTACACAGCTCCACCGATGCACCCACCACACAGCTCCACCGATGCCCCCACCACACAGCTCCACCGATGCACCCACCACACAGCTCCACCGATGCACCCACCACACAGCTCCACAGATGCACCCACCACCCAGCTCCACTGAGGCACACACCACCCAGCTCCACTGATGCACCCACCACACAGCTCCACCGACACAGCTCCACCGATGCACCCACCACCCAGCTCCACTGATGCAACCACCACACAGCTCCACCGACACAGTTCCACTGATGCACCCACCACACAGCTCCACTGATGCACCCACCACAGAGCTCCACTGATGCACCCACCACCCAGCTCCACCGATGCACCCACCACCCAGCTCCACCGATGCACCCACCACACAGCTCCACCGATGCACCCACCACCCAGCTCCACCGATGCACCCACCACACAGCTCCACTGATGCACCCACCACACAGTTCCACCAATGCACCCACCACCCAGCTCCACTGAAGCACCCACCACCCAGCTCCACTGAAGCACCCACCACAGAGCTCCACCGATGCACCCACAGAGCTCCACCGATGCAGCCACCACACAGCTCCACCGACACAGCTCCACCAGTGCACCCACCACACAGCTCCACCGATACACCCACCACACAGCTCCACCGATGCACCCACCACACAGCTCCACCGATGCACCCACCACACAGCTCCACCGAGGCACCCACCACACAGCTCCACCGAGGCACCCACCACACAGCTCCACCGAGGCACCCACCACACAGCTCCACCGAGGCACCCACCACACAGCTCCACCTCTGCACTCACCACACAGCTCCACCTATGAACCCACCACACATCTCCACGGAGGCACCCACCACACAGCTCCACAGAGGCACCCACCACACAGCTCCACAGAGGCACCCACCACACAGCTCCACAGAGGCACCCACCACACAGCTCCACAGATGCACCCAAAACACAGCTCCACCGAAGCACCCACCACACAGCTCCCCGATGCACCCACCACGCAGCTTTACCGATGCACCCACCACACCGCTCCGCCGAGGCATCCATCACACAGCTCCGCCCAGGCACCCACCACACAGCTCCACGGATGCACCCACCACACAGCTCCGCCGAGGCACCCACCACACAGCTCCGCCGAGGCACCCACCACACAGCTCAACCGATACACCCACCACACAGCTCTACCGATGCACCCACCACACAGCTCCACCGATACACCAACTAAGCTCCACCGATGCACCCACCACACAGCTCCACCAATGCACCCACTAAGCTCCACCGATGCACCCACCACACAGCTCCACCGATGCACCCACCACCCAGCTCCACTGATGCACTCACCACCCAGCTACACCGATGCACCCACCACACAGCTCCACCTACCCAGCTCCACCGATGCACCAACCACCCAGCTCCAACGATGCACCCACCACCCAGCTCCACCGATGCACCCACCACACTGCTCCACCCACACAGCTTCACAGATGCACCCACCACACAGCTCCACTGATGCACCCACCACACAGCTTCACCGATGCACCCACCACAAAGCTCCACTGATGCTCCAACTAAGCTTCACCAATGCACCCACCACACAGCTACACCATTGGACCCACTAAGCTCCACTGATGCACCCACCACACAGCTTCGACGATGCACCCACCACAGAGCTTCACCGAGGCACCCACCACACAGCTCCACCTATACATCCACAACACAGCTCCACCGATGCACCCACCACACAGCTCCACCGATGCACCCACCACACAGCTCCACCGATGCACCCACCACACAGCTCCACCGATGCACCCACCACACAGCTCCAATGATGCACCCATCACAGAGCTCCACCGATGCCCCACCACAGAGCTCCACCTATGCCTCCACCACAGAGCTCCACAGATGCACCCACCACACAGCTCCACCGAGACACCCACCACACAGCTCCACTGATGCACCCACCACACAGCTCCACCGACACCGCTCCACTGATGCACCCACCACCCAGCTCCACTGATGCAACCACCACACAGCTCCACCGACACAGTTCCACTGATGCACCCACCACACAGCTCCACTGATGCACCCACCACAGAGCTCCACCGATGCACCCACCACAGAGCTCCACCGATGCACCCACAGAGCTCCACCAATGCACCCACCACAGAGCTTCACCAATGCACCCACCACAGAGCTCCACCTATGCCCCCACCACAGAGCTCCACAGATGCACCCACAGAGCTCCACGATGCACCCACCACACAGCTCCACCGATGCACCAACCACCCAGCTCCACTGATGCAACCACCACATAGCTCCACCGACACAGCTCCACTGATGCACCCACCACACAGCTCCACTGATGCACCCACCACAGAGCTCCACCGATGCACCCACCACAGAGCTCCACCGATGCACCCACAGAGCTCCACCGATGCACCCACCACAGAGCTCCACCGATGCACCCACCACAGAGCTCCACCGATGCACCCACCACACAGCTCCACCGATGCACCCACCACAGAGCTCCACCGATACCCCCAACACAGAGCTCCACCTATGCCCCCACCACAGAGCTCCACCGATGCACCCACCACCCAGCTCCACCGATGCACCCACCACAGAGCTCCACCGATGCACCCACCACAGAGCTCCACCGATGCACCCACAGAGCTCCACCGATGCACCCACCACAGAGCTCCACCGATGCACCTACCACAGAGCTCCACCGATGCACCCACCACACAGCTCCACCGATGCACCCACCACAGAGCTCCACCGATGCCCCCACCACAGAGCTCCACCTATGCCCCCACCACAGAGCTCCACCGATGCACCCACCACCCAGCTCCACCTACACAGCTCCACCGATGCACCCACCACCCAGCTCCACCGATGCACCCACCACCCAGCTCCACCGATGCACCCACCACACAGCTGCACCGACACAGCTCCACCGATGCACCCACCACACAGCTCCACTGATGCACCCACCACACAGTTCCACCAATGCACCCACCACCCAGCTCCACCGAAGCACCCACCACAGAGCTCCACCGATGCACCCACAGAGCTCCACCGATGCAGCCACCACACAGCTCCACCGACACAGCTCCACCAGTGCACCCACCACACAGCTCCACCGATGCACCCACCACACAGCTCCACCGATGCACCCACCACACAGCTCCACCGATGCACCCACCACACAGCTCCACCGAGGCACCCACCACACAGCTCCACCGAGGCACCCACCACACAGCTCCACCGAGGCACCCACCACACAGCTCCACCGAGGCACCCACCACACAGCTCCACCTGTGCACCCACCACACAGCTCCACCTATGAACCCACCACACAGCTCCACGGAGGCACCCACCACACAGCTCCACAGAGGCACCCACCACACAGCTCCACAGAGGCACCCACCACACAGCTCCACAGATGCACCCAAAACAAAGCTCCACCGAAGCACCCACCACACAGCTCCACCGATGCACCCACCACGCAGCTTTACCGATGCACCCACCACACAGCTCCGCCGAGGCATCCATCACACAGCTCCGCCCAGGCACCCACCACACAGCTCCACGGATGCACCCACCACACAGCCCCGCCGAGGCACCCACCACACAGCTCCGCCGAGGCACCCACCACACAGCTCAACCGATACACCCACCACACAGCTCTACCGATGCACCCACCACACAGCTCCACCAATGCACCCACTAAGCTCCACCGATGCACCCACCACACAGCTCCACCGATGCACCCACCACCCAGCTCCACTGATGCACTCACCACCCAGCTACACCGATGCACCCACCACACAGCTCCACCTACCCAGCTCCACCGATGCACCCACCACCCAGCTCCAACGATGCACCCACCACACTGCTCCACCCACACAGCTCCACGGATGCACCCACCACACAGCTCCACTGATGCACCCACCACACAGCTTCACCGATGCACCCACCACAAAGCTCCACTGATGCTCCAACTAAGCTTCACCAATGCACCCACCACACAGCTCCACCATTGGACCCACTAAGCTCCACTGATGCACCCACCACACAGCTTCGACGATGCACCCACCACAGAGCTTCACCGAGGCACCCACCACACAGCTCCACCTATACACCCACAACACAGCTCCACCGATGCACCCACCACACAGCTCCACCGATGCACCCACCACACAGCTCCACCGATGCACCCACCACACAGCTCCACCGATGCACCCACCACACAGCTCCACCGATGCACCCATCACAGAGCTCCACCGATGCCCCACCACAGAGCTCCACCTATGCCTCCACCCCAGAGCTCCACAGATGCACCCACCACACAGCTCCACCGAGACACCCACCACACAGCTCCACCTGTGCACCCACCACACAGCTCCACCTATGCAACCACCACACAGCTCCACCGAGGCACCCACCACACAGCTCCACCGAGGCACCCACCACACAGCTCCACAGAGACAGCCACCACACAGCTCCACAGAGGCACCCACCACACAGCTCCACAGAGGCACCAACCACACAGCTCCACAGAGGCACCCACCACACAGCTCCACAGAGGCACCCACCACACAGCTCCACAGATGCACCCACCACACAGCTCCACAGATGCACCCACCACACAGCTCCACCGAAGCACACACCACACAGCTCCACCGATGCACCCACCACGCAGCTTTACTGATGCACCCACCACACAGCTCCGCCGAGGCACCCACCACACAGCTCCGCCGAGGCACCCACCACACAGCTCCACCGAAGCACCCACCACACAGCTCTGCCGAGGCACCCACCACACAGCTCCGCCGAGGCACCCACAACACAGCTCAACCTATGCACCCACCACACAGCTCAACCTATGCACCCACCACACAGCTCTACCGATGCACCCACCACACAGCTCCACCGATGCACCAACTAAGCTCCACCGATGCACCCACCACAAAGCTCCACCAATGCACCCACTAAGCTCCACCGATGCACCCACCACACAGCTCCACCGATGCACCCACCACACAGCTCCACTGATGCACCCACCACCCAGCTCCACCGATGCACCCACCACACAGCTCCACCTACACAGCTCCACCGATGCACCCAACACCCAGCTCCACCGATGCACCCACCACCCAGCTCCACCGATGCACCCACCACACAACTTCACCGACACAGCTCCACCGATGCACCCACCACACAGCTCCACTGATGCACCCACCACACATCTCCACCGACACAGCTCCACCGATGCACCCACCACACAGCTCCACCGATGCACCCACCACACAGCTCCACCGATGCACCCACCACACATCTCCACCGATACACCCACCACGCAGCTCCACCAAGGCACCCACCACGCAGCTCCTCCGATGCACCCAACACGCAGCTCCACCGATGCACCCACCACACAGCTCCACCGAGGCACCCACCACACAGCTCCACCGAGGCACCCACCACACAGCTCCACAGATGCACCCACCACACAGCTCCACTGAGGCACCCACCACACAGCTCCACCGATGCACCCAACACACAGCTCCACCAATGCACCCACCACAGAGCTCCACCGATGCACCCACCACACAGCTCCACCGACACAGCTCCACCGATGCACCCACCACACAGCTCCACTGATGCACCCACCACACATCTCCACCGATACACCCACCACGCAGCTCCACCAAGGCACCCACCACGCAGCTCCTCCGATGCACCCAACACGCAGCTCCACCGATGCACCCACCACACAGCTCCACCGAGGCACCCACCACACAGCTCCACCGAGGCACCCACCACACAGCTCCACAGAGGCACCCACCACACAGCTCCACCGAGGCACCCACCACACAGCTCCACCTGTGCACTCACCACACAGCTTCACCTATGAACCCACCACACAGCTCCACGGAGGCACCCACCACACAGCTCCACAGAGGCACCCACTACACAGCTCCACAGAGGCACCCACCACACAGCTCCACAGATGCACCCAAAACACAGCTCCACCGAAGCACCCACCACACAGCTCCACCGATGCACCCACCACGCAGCTTTACCGATGCACCCACCACACCGCTCCGCCGAGGCATCCATCACACAGCTCCGCCCAGGCACCCACCACACAGCTCCACGGATGCACCCACCACACAGCTCCGCCGAGGCACCCACCACACAGCTCCGCCGAGGCACCCACCACACAGCTCAACCGATACACCCACCACACAGCTCTACCGATGCACCCACCACACAGCTCCACCGATACACCAACTAAGCTCCACCGATGCACCCACCACACAGCTCCACCAATGCACCCACTAAGCTCCACCGATGCACCCACCACACAGCTCCACCGATGCACCCACCACCCAGCTCCACTGATGCACTCACCACCCAGCTACACCGATGCACCCACCACACAGCTCCACCTACCCAGCTCCACCGATGCACCCACCACCCAGCTCCAACGATGCACCCACCACCCAGCTCCACCGATGCACCCATCACACTGCTCCACCCACACAGCTCCACGGATGCACCCACCACACAGCTTCGACGATGCACCCACCACAGAGCTTCACCGAGGCACCCACCACACAGCTCCACCTATACACCCACAACACAGCTCCACCGATGCACCCACCACACAGCTCCACCGATGCACCCACCACACAGCTCCACCGATGCACCCACCACACAGCTCCACCGATGCACCCACCACACAGCTCCAACGATGCACCCATCACAGAGCTCCACCGATGCCCCACCACAGAGCTCCGACTATGCCTCCACCACAGAGCTCCACAGATGCACCCACCACACAGCTCCACCTGTGCACCCACCACACAGCTCCACCTGTGCACCCACCACACAGCTCCACCTGTGCACCCACCACACAGCTCCACCTGTGCACCCACCACACAGCTCCACCTATGCAACCACCACACAGCTCCACCGAGGCACCCACCACACAGCTCCACCGAGGCACCCACCACACAGCTCCACAGAGACAGCCACCACACAGCTCCACAGAGGCACCCACCACACAGCTCCACAGAGGCACCCACCACACAGCTCCACAGAGGCACCCACCACACAGCTCCACATATGCACCCACCTCACAGCTCCACCGAAGCACCCACCACACAGCTCCACCGAAGCACCCACCACACAGCTCCACCGATGCACCCACCACGCAGCTTTACTGATGCACCCACCACACAGCTCCACAGAGGCACCCACCACACAGCTCCACAGATGCACCCACCACACAGCTCCACCGAAGCACCCACCACACAGCTCCACAGAGGCACCCACCACACAGCTCCACAGAGGCACCCACCACACAGCTCCACAGAGGCACCCACCACACAGCTCCACAGAGGCACCCACCACACAGCTCCACAGATGCACCCACCACACAGCTCCACCGAAGCACCCACCACACAGCTCCACCGATGCACCCACCACGCAGCTTTACCGATGCACCCACCACACAGCTCCGCCGAGGCACCCACCACACAGCTCCACGGATGCACCCACCACACAGCTCCACCAATGCTCCAACTAAGCTCCACCAATGCACCCACGACACAGCTCCACCCACCACCCAGCTCCACCGATGCACCCACCACACAGCTCCACCGACACAGCTCCACCGATGCACCCACCACACTGCTCCACCGATGCACCCACCACACTGCTCCACCGATGCACCCACCACACTGCTCCACCGATGCACCCACCACACTGCTCCACCAAGGCACCCACCATACAGCTCCACCGATGCACCCACCACACAGCCCACCGATGCACCCACCACACAGCTCCACAGATGCACCCACCACACAGCTCCACAGATGCACCCACCACACAGCTCCACAGATGCACCCACCACACAGCTCCGCTGATGCACCCACCACACAGCTCCGACGAGGCACCCACCACACAGCTCCACCGATGCACCCACCACACAGCTCCACCAATGCTCCAACTAAGCTCCACCAATGCACCCACCACACAGCTCCACCAATGCACCCACTAAGCTCCACCGATGCACACACCACTCAGCGCTACCACAACATCACTGGTTCAAATATGTTCTTTCAATGTTTCAAGCTGTTTTCAAGCTTTCACAGTTTATTACAAATCACACAAAAAATTAATATTTCACTTCTGTTCTTGGATTTTCGTCACAATAAAAAACACTGAACATAATCTTCACAAAAGTTATTTACAAAAGTTTAAGCTATTGCCATTACAAATTAAATAAATTATTTAAGTATTAATTATTTAAAAAAATTAAAAACCATTGTTATTTGTAATATCAATACATCTAAGTCACGTAAATACAAAACATGTTGCATTACAAATGCTATAGTTGTCACATTTGCGAAAGTTATAACTATTGGCATTGTAAATGACAAAGCTATTAATTTCGCTATTTTAAAAAATAACACATAAATAAAACAAAATTCATTTATAAGACCAATAGCTCAAACTTTCCTAATGCGAGCCCTATTGCATTTCCAATGCTTGTTTTGTAATTAAGACCACACTCGACAGATCTACACTTATTTATTGCTCTCTCATCCCTACAGGTGAAACTTCAAGAGTGGCTGCTTGTCCTGAAGAAACAGGAGGGATATTTTCTGGAGTCTAAACTCAAGGAGGAGGAACAATATAAAACCATGAGGGTGAGTGCTGCAGTGAGTGCTGTGTCTCTGTATATGTCTGTGCCCATGTCTTTGTGTGGCCTCTTAAAGTTCAAGACACACAGAGGTGGATGAGTCACCCTACAGACTGGTCATGTTCCTCACCATATAAATATACTGACTGGAGTTACTGCACCTGGATATTGGGGCTGAAATCGGACCAGGGCGCGTCCTAAAAAACATAAAATCAAGGATTACTCTTCTGACCTTAAGGTAGAACTTGCATCCTCAGATGTGCATGGTGTGTGTTAGAGTATGTGTGCAGTGGTGTGGCAATATCTGTCTGTGAGTATGTACCAGCATGTGTGTGTGCATATGTGTGTGTGTGTGCATGTTCACGCTTAGGTGTACGTGTCTAAGTATGTTTTCATATATGGATAGTCTTTGGGAGTACATGCATGTCTGCGCGTCTCTATATCTGTCTGTTTTTTGGGCATGGACTACTGCTTGTGTGTATCTGCATATTCATATATAAATTTTGAGCCACAGAGTACACAAATACATGTCTTTATGCATGTGTGTTTGAGGGTTGTGTATGCTTTAGTCTGGATTTATTGGCTGTGAGTTTGTACCTACGTAAGTGAATGCCTGCCTGTGGGCTTGTACATCACAAGGTTTGGTGTTATTTGTGAGTGTGCAAATACATGTGTGCATCTGTGAGTTTATGACGTGTATGCATAAGTCTGGAGTCATACTTCCGTGAGATTGTATATGCATCTGTGTGAGAGTATATATGTATGGATGTGTGTCTATGACTCTGTGCAAGCATGGACTGAAGAAATCCATCTGTGAGTTTGTGCAAGGTTTGTGTGTGGCCGGGTCTGGTGGCTCAGTGGACTAATGCGTCTACTCCAGGGGCCTGTGTTCGACCTCATGGTCACAGGTTCAAATCCCGGCGGGTCCACTCAGCCTTTCATCCAACTGAGGTCGATAAAATGAGTACCATTGAGTTGGGTAACAACAAACATCTGTTATTCAGCGCCAAGATACCCGTAGTGGTGAACGTGCGCTTTACAAATACACATGTTATGTTATGTGTGAGTCTTCAAATCAATGTGTGTGTCTGTATGAGTGTGTACCTCTGTGGATGTGTGTATGTATGGATTTGAAGTTATCTATCCATCCATCAAACTGAGCAAGCATAGTTTAAGGCCCTTCCTAAACAAAGGTTTTAGCAATGTAATAATGCTACGGTATTGTATATACATCGTCGAACACAATAAATAATATACCTCCCTCTAGACCTCTATTTCTTTACCTTGTAGTATGAATCTTAATGGGTTATAACTACATTTTGTGAAACATCATGGATACATCATCATCTTATTCAAAAATTGTATTTATTCATTTTAGTTGGTATTTGTATTCATTTACATTGATAGTATCAAAACAGGGAAAAATGTAATCTAAAGAGACATACATATTAATAAATATCTTTTTTGTCACAAGTTTTACTGTTTTATACATTTTCTACATAGACCAACAATTTCATATCTTTATATACACACTAGCAGCCCGTCCCGACGTTGTCTGGGGTAGAAAATGTATGTGTGTAATGTTTGTAATGTTAAAGGATAATTTATTTTAAGATTTCACGGTATACAACATTTTTAGTTTCATTGGAATGTGGCCGTAGAATAAATTGATTTAGTACATTGTCGGACCTAGAGAGTGCTACTTTTAATGATGTCTTGGCATGAATGTGCGTTTTTGAGTGCTGTTTTCAGATGCAGCGCGTTCTTATTATTTTAATTTCCTTGGTTGTGTGTTGGTTTTGATTGTAAGTAATTTGCTGTCATCAACTTACTTTTTTTTGAGTGGTGGTTTGAGTGCCTGCCTTTTTTTTCTATATTGAACTCTTTTGTTTTGTGTCCTGGTGAGTGTTAATGATTATTTTGAATGAATTTGCGTTTCATAGGGGTGTTTCCAGTGCCTGTGTGTTGTCGTTCTATTTATGTTCTTCGTTGTGCTTGTTGTCCGTCTATGTAGTTGTTTGATTGGGTGTGCGTGGTCGTTTATTTAGTGGTTTGAGTGCCTGCGCGTTATTTAGTCCTTTCCTTGTGTGTGCTTGATGCTTTCACAAATTAGTGTGGCGTGAATGTGCGTTATCTTTACTTTCTTCGTTGTCTTTGCGTGCAGATTTGGAATGTTGTACCGGTGCAAATGTGCGTGCGTGAAGATTCAGAATATTTGTCCTGCCTAAATGTGTGTTTGCAGTGCTTGTTTGAGTGTTAGCGATGTCTCCTTTTTTTCTCCGTAGTCTGCCTGGCTTTGTGTAGCCGTGTGACGGAGCCGTTTAGAGTATTTCGGTAAGTGCCCAAAGCAAGTTAAAGTGTAACGTCAATGCGGCTCGTCAATGTACCCGGAAGCCGCCTAGTTTATTTTTTGTTTACTTCCTTCCCTCTGACAACGTTGATGCGTCCAATCATGACAAAGGTATGTTGGCCCGTGCTTGCTGTCGGTAGCCGTACCCCTTTGTATGCAAATTAATATTGTGGATTTGCACGGCCACGATACTGCCACATTGATGTGGCCATTTACTTAAGCATGGGCAAATTTTGCGAATCTCGCGTTCGCGAATTTTGCGGATTTGCGAACTCGCAATCCGCAAAATCCGCGAATTCTCGCGAATTTGCGGATTTTTTTTTGTGTTTGCGCTGGTTTCTGCCAGTTTGCGAGGGTTTTGTACACTTTCGCAAATTGCGAACTTACCTGTTGGGTCGCAAGTTTCGCGAACTTGTTATTTCTACGTGTCCAGCCTGTTTGGGACACTCTTCTTCATCACTGCCACTCTCTGTCACCACTGCCACTCTCTGACTACTCATGCCACCCTCTGGCCCACCCATGCCACCCTCTGTTTCATCACAGCACCCTCTGGTTGTCCAGTCAGTGTACATTATTGCGGCAACGCAAGCACACCTTCCCTGCCTCAAGTGACCTGAATTAATTTGGGGCTGATTAATGTGTCACAGAATATTTTTTTAGCTGGCACCTGCTTCCTTAGTGCTTCCTGATTAGTGATCTTTTGCACTTGCTAAGTGCTTTCATTGTTGCAAAATTAGTTACAACACCTGCCCTGCCCCAACTGACAATAATGAATTAGGGGCTGATTAATGGATTTGAACTTCCAGCCTGGCTCCTGCTTGTCTCCCTTAGCTGTAATTCAGGACCTTTGTGGCATATGTGTAACTATTCTGAGGTTCAGAGCAGGGTCACATAATAGTTGCAACTGGCAACTGAACTCTGGAGGGGCCCCTCAGGAAGCACTACAGGAAATGGCTACTAATGATGAGCCTGAACTTTTGAACCTGGTAAGTAGTTTCAGTTTTGCTAAGATCGTATTTCTGCAATTTTGCACTTATTCGCGGGGTGCGAAGTTGTACTGGGAAGCCGCGAACTCACGCGAACAGTGCGAGCAGTGCGAGCAAAATCCGCTGCTAGTGGATTTGCGGATTTTGCGGGAGATTCGCGAATCTCGCGGATTGCGAATTTACCGAAAATCCGCAAAATCCGCGAGCGAAACGGATTTTCCGCCCATGCTTACATTTACTACACCATAACGCGTCGCTGCGGGCATTTACTATAGAATACGGCCATATTTTGATAGCTGCACATGAAGCTGCGGGCCCATTTACACGGCCAACATCCATAACGCCTCGCTGCGGTCAAGCGAGGCCACGCCCCACAACCACGCCCACGATACGCATACTACACCATAACGCGTCACTGCGGGCATTTACTATAGCATACGGCCATATGGGGTGGCTGAGTGAACTAAAGAATGGTGATGGATTAAACCCAGATCAGTTGACTGGGGGTGAGTGTTTGATTTGTTCAAACGCTCCGTCCATCATCCCCTTTTGTATCGCTTTGTTCACCCTAAGTGTGGCAGGGTATGCTCAGACGTGAGTTCCTTGTTCACTTGGCCACTGGATTCAAGACAGCCTGGCTGATGAGGATTATGAATCCGAAACTGGTCCCAGGATGCTTGTTTCCGCTCCAGGGAAGACATGGCTTGGCAGTTCGTGCCGCAATGTTCCCATGAGGCACAGGGTCAGACTGATTTGCATATAGCCATGTCTGAACTGGGGTGGCTGAGTGAACTAAAGAATGGTGATGGATTAAACCCAGATCAGTTGACTGGGGGTGAGTGTTTTAATTTGTTCAAACGCTCCGTCCATCATCCCCTTTTGTATCGCTTTGTTCGCCCTAAGTGTGGCAGGGTATGCTCAACCGCGAGTCCCTTGTTCACTTGGCCACTAGATTCAAGACAGCCTGGCTGATGAGGATTATGAATCCGAAACCGGTCCCAGGATGCTTGTTTCCGGTCCAGGGAAGACATGGCTTGGCAGTTCGGGCCGCACTGTTACCATGAGGCACAGGGTCAGACTGATTTGCATATAGCCATGTCTGAACTGGGGTGGCTGAGTGAACTAAAGAATGGTGATGGATTAAACCCAGATCAGTTGACTGGGGGTGAGTGTTTTAATTTGTTCAAACGCTCCGTCCATCATCCCCTTTTGTATCGCTTTGTTCGCCCTAAGTGTGGCAGGGTATGCTTTGTTCGCCCTAAGTGTGGCAGGGTATGCTCAGACGTGAGTCCCTTGTTCACTTGGCCTCTGGATTCAAGACAGCCTGGCTGATGAGGATTATGAATCCGAAACCGGTCCTAGGATGCTTGTTTCCGGTCCAGGGAAGACATGGCTTGGCAGTTCGGGCTGCACTGTTTCCATGAGGCACAGGGTCAGACTGATTTGCATATAGCCATGTCGGAACTGGGGTGGCTGAGTGAACTAAAGAATGGTGATGGATTAAACCCAGATCAGTTGACTGGGGGTGAGTGTTTGATTTGTTCAAACGCTCCGTCCATCATCCCCTTTTGTATCGCATATTTTGTTTGTAGTTCGCGCCCATTTACACGGCCATATATGATTGACGGCCACGATATGCCGACATCCATAACGAACGCCTCGCTGCGGTCAAGCGACGCCACGCCTCACAACCACGCCCACGACACGCCCACTGGAGTAAAGGTGGCTAACTTTGAGGTTGATGAGACGCCACACGCCACGCCCCCGTGCCCCACGATCACGTCCACGACACACCCACTGGAATTTAACACACCCACGACAACACCCACAAGGAACTACTTTACACCCTATGTTCTTTGACCTTTGTAATGTATATGGTGGCCAGATGCATAGTATTTCAATGTTATCCCCGTGCACACGAGTAACACACTCAATCTTTGATTTCCCACTTTCGTGTTGGCGCAACCTATGTCACACGGCGTCCTTCCGTGTCTTTATGAAACTTAAATAGTGTTGCAAGGAGGAAAACCTTCTCGTAAATAGGTGCGCTTTTTAATACATGAACCACAATTGGATTCTTCACTTGTGTAATTACTTTTATTCGCTTTGTAATCCATAATCATATATTTCCTTTTAATTCCAATTTTCATTGATTATTTCATCTCATAATCATGTCAATTAATCATCATATTTCCATTTTATCATCAGCTTATCCACACCCACGAAATGGAAAACAGGACCATTAGGCTCACCGACCTTTTCACATAAATAAAATATACTGCAATATAACCATGATAATCAAACGAATTAGCACGTAACCGTTAATAAACGCTACCAGCTTCATGAGTGACCTGGTTGCTCCTAGTGCTTAACGTACTAGTAAAGTGCATAACCTGCTCCACACATTTAACGAATATGTCATATAATTATTCGACAAACATTTCAGGCGCTGTGTGCTAAGAGTGATTCAACAGCATTTATCGGTGCACAGCTTAAGGGAAAACCCTTACGCGCGGCAGTGTATCGGTAACAACACTTACGTCCGGACCAGCAGGTCTCCGTTCGTGTCTCTCTAGATGCAGTAGCTTGTTTGTTTTACGTGCCGAAATCCAGCTCCTTACCAGAACCGGGCTTTAAATCACGTGATCGGCACAAGTACCAATCGGCGTGATTTAGCTTCGCGCACCAGTGTCATGTGACGGGGGTACAGACACGCTTCCTTGTAAAGCGAACATTATGTTGTCAATAAAGCTCTTCAAAGCGGCAATATTAATGACGCGTGGTAACATTATCACGGTGTTACGCTATTGCTAAAATCAACAGTATGAAAATAATGTAGCAACAGAATGAATCAAAAGCACCATTTGCACAATCAGTTTAAATCAGTCCCAAATACTGCATTATGGCCACATTTTACACGAGACCCAGTTTTCCTTAAACTCATGCAGTGATATGTACAGTCTTTTATAAAAAGCATGAGTGTTCGATGCGATCATTAAGCCCCATCGGGTGGGCGGAGTTTAATTTCTTAATCCAGAAAAATTAATTCCTCAGTCTTTGTTTTATGGGATCCTGGTCTCGGCGTATTGTGAGCTTTTCCAGAACTAAGGATCTTAGTTGAGAAATTTGATGGTTGTTTTCCATCCAATGTGTCGCAATTGTAGATTTAGTGTTTTTTAAACGGATGTTACTTTTGTGTTCCGTTATGCGTTTCTTCATTTTTCTTTCAGTCTGGCCCACGTAGACCTTGCCACATGGACACTTAATCATATAAATACAGTTCATCGTGTCGCAGGTACTTGTGTGTTTGAGTTCAATTTGAAATCCCTTGGTGGGATGTGTGACTGTTTGACTCTCTATGACGTTTCCACAATGTATACAGTTATGGCATTTTAACATCCCTCGCTGTTTAATGACAATTTCTTTGGTAGTACTCAATATTTCTTTAATGTTTCTTGAACGTTGAAAAGCGTATGTCACTCTCTCATGGTATAATCCAGCTAGATCAGGTTCTAACTGGATACGTTTCCAATGTTTATTGATAATTGCCTTGATTCTGGAAGCATCACTGGAGTATCTCATTATGCACACAGTTTTTGTGTCTGAAGTTTTACTTTTCTCTTCCATCAATTTTTCACGAGATTGGTTTGCTACTGTTTTCGTACTTGTGCCGATCACGTGATTTAAAGCCCGTTTCTGGTAAGGAGCTGGATTTCGTCGCGTAAAACAAACTAGCTACTGCGTCTAGAAAGACATGAACGGAGACCTGCTGGTCCGGACGTAAGTGTTGTTACCGATACACTGCCGCGCGCAAGGGTTTTCCCTTAAGCTGTGCACCGATAAATGCTGTTGAATCACTCTTAGCACATAGCGCCTGAAATGTTTGTCGAATAGTTATATGACATATTCGTTAAATGTGTGGAGCAGGTTATGCACTTTATTAGTACGTTAAGCACTAGGAGCAACCAGGTCACTCACGAAGCTGGTAGCGTTTTTTAACGGTTACGTGCTAATTCGTTTGATTATCATGGTTATATTACAGTATATTTTGTTTATGTGGAAAGGTCGGTGAGCCTAATGGTCCTGTTTTCCATTTCGTGGGTGTGGATAAGCTGATGATAAAATGGAAATATGATGATTAATTGACATGATTATGAGATGAAATAATCAATGAAAATTGGAATTAAAAGGAAATATATGATTAAGGATTACAAAGCGAATAAAAGTAATTACACAAGTGAAGAATCCAATTGTGGTTCATGTATTAAAAAGCGCACCTATTTACGAGAAGGTTTTCCTCCTTGCAACACTATTTGGGCCAGATGTATAGCCCATGTCCATCTGCTTAAACTACCCTTTCCAATGGAGTATTGGGTGTTGTGATTGGTGCTGTAGTTCTTGAGTTTACCCGCCTCAAAGGTTTCCAGTTCTCTCTTTATAATAGTAGTATAGATTCAATCTAGTGCTCTTCACTGGACCCCTATAATAATATCATACACTAATCACGTAAACAGAATCACATTCACACTCCATCACACCTGCACTCAATTACGCCAATCAAACTATCAAACAACCCCAAAAGCACATACACATCCTGGTCAGAAGGGGATATAGATAGTGTGAATCTCCATGACCGTGTTGTGGGTTGGGTGAATACAGTAAGGTCGACGCGCGTTTCGGTGGAATATATCTGATGTTAACCACCTTCTGCAGGACCTTCTTTAAATCATATATCTTTCACCTAGTGGTAGGAGTACAGATAATAATGATGCAAGAAAAAATCTCAAATGGTTGCCACCTTCAAATTGACAAACTATTGGTAAGTCTGCTGGGTCAGTTCTAGATGACTCCTATTATAAATGTAAAAGTCTTCCCCTAGGGAATGATAGGATAGATGCAACTAACACATTCTCCTATTTGGGTGTCGTACCTGATCATTCTGGTTCATGGAACCCGGCGGTTAAGAGCAGAACTCTTCTCGTCAAAAGGTAAATCGGGGCATTGATGAATATTTCTAATAAATTGGGTAAAAGGCCCCCGGGGATACTTCTTAAAATTTACCAAGCTAAATGCTTGAGTATAGCTATGTACGGGGCAGGAGTCTGGGGATACCAGGATGTAGCCATAATACAAAAAGAGGAAAATGCTTTTTTAAGGTTTATATTAGCAGTACCGCAGAGCTCTTCCATTTATAATTGCCACAATGAGCTGGGGATTCCTTATATCTCAGATTTGATCAAGATGCAGCCTCTGTTACTATGGCATAGAGTTTGGACGTCTAATAGTACAGAGTTAAACAGAGATATTATTGGAGACGCCATGAGTCTATTCCACGCAAACAAGATCACTTGGCTGAATTATATCAGAAGATTTTTAATAGACGTGGGTAAACCTGATTTCTATAGTAACCCCTAAACATTGAGTACGATTTCTAGGAAGGATTTTAAAGTTTTTTGTCAGTCGCACTTAGAGTCCCTAAGAGCGGTTTCAGAAATGAAGAAAATAACTGTTATCCCACACCTGTTAATTCTTGTATCCCCCACTATTCAACCATATCTGGACTGGTGTATAGGAGGATATGACGGGTATGTTCTTACAAGACTCAGATTTGATAGTTTCCATCGATTAGTCAGCTTCCCTACATTAAACGTTTGGACTAGAGACCTTTGTCGGTGTCCTCGCGATGAGATGTCTTTCCAGTCGACAATACATGTGATTTTATTTTGTAAATTTTATAGATTAGAAAGATGTAGATGGATTTTGCCATTGTTGCAAAGAGGGTGCTGGAGGCAATGAGGTCGCGCCTTTCTATATTTACAAGTGCTGGAAAATGTTTATTGTGTGGGTATTACGACCGGATTGCTGAAGTCCATATTGATAAAAAGGAAAAGTATAATATGGGAAACCCACCATGAGGCTGAATAACGTATAGAACTCTTGTCATAAAAGTCAAAGAATTAACTGAAGAGGAGACTGTAAGATTTAAGTGGTATGTAAAGATGTAATTACTATGTGTATTTTTTTAACTACCTTCTGTAAGTTTTTAACATGCTTCTTTTATGATTTTTAATATAAAAAAAAACCAAATAAAGTTTATTTGATTTGATTTGACTCCTATTGAGTTAGGGTTTGTGTAAAGATGTTATCTTTAGTTAATGTCCCGCATGCCAGCCCGCACGGGACATCTCTTTGGATTCCATGTTCTGGCGTAGAATGTATACCTTTGACATGTCGGCAGTTGCTGCCGGGAGACCTATGGACCAGGACGAAAAAAGAAGAGCTCCTCATCTTACTGCTTTGTGTCTTCTTTTCATTGGCGACGAGGACCCACCTAGTGCTGCTGGTTGTCCCAAGTGTTGCTGGACGTCTGGAAGCTTCTTACTCGATGAGGCTACTGCGATATTGGTTGATCGCGTTTTCTGACTGCCTGCTTTACACGCAAGTCCTCCTGTCTTCGTGTTTGCTTTTCTGTATCTGCTCCCCGTGAGTGCCTCTCTGAGAATTATTTCATTTTGTTCGATTTTTGCTGTTTGGTGGTTTCTGCACGTCTTTCCGTGCGATCTTGCACGCGCCAGCTCACACTGCTTCCCAGCTCTACGCTGCATCAGCGTGTGTCAACGTCACGTCAGTGTGCTTTCCAGCTTGCGTTTCAACTCTCATTCTGACGGTTACCATGGTGCCATTCTAAACTCCTTCTGAAGCGCATTACTTCATTGTTTTCTGCCGCATTCTTCATGTGTGTGTTGTTGTTCTAATTTTAAACGCCTTATGTGGTCTTTGTGACGATTTTCAGAACTGAAACCTATATTTTCTTGTATTACAGCAGACTTGTGAATTAAACCTTGCATTTTTGTTTAATCTTCACTTTGTTGGCTGGGGCAGCAACTCACCCACGCAAATGGAGAAAGTGGCCACTCCACCTCCCTTTTTACAGTCTCCTGGTCCGCCTCCTATGATTTAGAAACAGTGGAAAGCAACTTTTGAAGACTACATTGATGCTATTAATGGTGATACCTTCACCTCTAAAAAAAAGAGAGCGTTGCTAGGAGCTGAAGGCAGATCTATTCCAGAGACTCTACCCCTAGAGGAAGCAAGAGTATCCAATGGTTCTCGTGAAGAGGGTGACTCATTGGTGATTGACGAATATGCTTCACTCATAAAAACGTTGAATAAAAGGTTCAATCCAAAGCGCAATATTGTTCTGGAACGTCACAAATTTTTGCAACGTGCACAGATGCCTGGAGAGTCGATCGACTATTTTGTTGCTGCCTTAAGGATCTTGGCTGTGAATTGCAACTATAGGGAGTTTAGGGATGAAATTATTTGAGACCAATTAATTAAACGCACATGTGACAAGAAAGTGCGTGAGAAACTTTTGTCCTCAGATGACCCTGATTTGGAGACTGCGTTGACTCTTGCCAAATCTGTTGAACATTCCCAGTTTTGCATGAAGGAACTAAGTACACCTACCACTCCTACACCTGCGTCATCTGAGGTTATTTAGTAACGTCCAAGGTTCCTCCAAAAACTAATAAAGCTACTGTTCCGGTATCATCCAGAACTACCAACACTACCTTACCGGGAGCGTTTGTTAACAAACCCAGGAATGATGCTCAAGCCTTGTCATGTCATCGCTGTGGTAGCAGGTCGCATCTGGGAAATTTTAAGTTTTGCTTTGCTATTAATCAGTCTTGTTTTAAATGTGGAAGGAAGGGTCATCTTGCACGCATGTGCAAAATTGCTTTTTCCCAAAGGGCACCGTCACAAAGTGTGAAGAATATAGAGTGTGAGAATACCGATGGTGATGATGATGATACTTGCTATGAATTATTAATGTTATCGGCTTCCCCCATGGAAGCGTAAGGTATTGTAGAGATTGCATCTCTTAATGAATCTCAGAGGAGGAAATCCCCTACTTGCGTTATAAACTTGAACGACAAATCGGTCAAATTCCTTGCGGATTCTGGTTCCCCATTCACCTTGATCAATGTTAGGGATTTTGAAGGTTTTGGTGAGATCATTTTGGCGTCATCATCAATTAAGATGTTTGCATATAGTGGGAAAAGGGTTGAAGTCTTGGGAAAGTTTAAAAACAAACTAGAATTTAAGGGCGAGTGCACGTCATGTGTAATTTACGTTGTCAAAGATGGTGCTAATTTGTTGGGATGGCATGAACAAGGTGAGCTAAATATCATCCTTGACCCCAATCATCCCGACATGGTTTTGTTGAGGAATGAAGCCAAACAATATTATGCTTCACTTGCACAACCTGAGTCAGTGCATGTTGTGACCACATTGAGTGAAAATGAGTGGGTTCGTGCGAGGTGTTTAGCGATAATCTTGGTAAGCTTAAGGGTTTCCAACATCGCATAGTTTTAAAAGAAGGAGTAAAACCTATTACACACAATGTTCGCAAAGTACCTTTGAGTATGCGTTGTGAGTTGAAAAGTGAATTAGAAAGGTTCCTTGGGTGTCATCGAACCAATTGAAGGGTCAGAGTGGTTAAACCCCATTGTTTTGGTACGGAAGGCTGATAAATCTCTTAGGATGTGTGTTGATTTACGGGATTTAAATTCATGTATTTGGATAGATCGCCAACCACTTCCTAACATTAATGAGATGTTGTCTACCATGGAAGGTGCCAAATATTTTACCACTCTGGACATATGGAGAAGTGTGGCTCACTGGTTAGAGCAGGCAGACCCTGAAGCAGAGGTCAGACCCGGGACCAGGGTTCAATTCCCGACGCGGCAGGGTCTTGAGCTCAAATGTCCACGGACTCGATAATTCTCGCTTCGGTGCCTGACCTAATCATGGGTTCACACTCTGCAACTCTGGGCATTAAGCTTGCTTAATCTCCACAACGGCCCCCCGCGGCGGGATGCCTGGCTTTCACCTTGGGGATGCCCTGTAGGGGCTATCTCACAGGGAAAAGCCAGGACGGGTTCCCAATGCAAGCGCTGGGGGGGTGTTGGGGTAGCTGTGCGCTATATAAGATACACACATATAAGATACACACATATTCTCTGCTTACCATCAGATTGAATTAAGCAAGGATTCCAGACATATCACTTCATTCGTGACTCCCGAAGGGGCGTTCCGTTATCTCAGGATGCCATTCGGTTTGGCGTCAGCTTCTGCAGTGTTTCAACGCCTTATGGGTAATCTCTTCAAGGACTCTGCAGGGGTCGTCTTCTTTCAGGATGATATTCTCATACATTGTAAGACCATGCAAGAACACAACGAAAGAGTGTGGAAAGTTTTAGATATTGTAAAGTTGTATGGGTTGACTTTACGGAAGGACAAATGCATGTTTTTCAGAGATGGTGTGGATTATCTAGGTCACCATATTTCAGCCAAAGGTGTAGCACCTAAAATGAAACTTTTAGATGCTATCTGTTATGCACCTGAACCGCAAAATAAAGATCAACTACGTTTGTTTCTAGGACTAGTTGAATACTATGCGAAATTTGTCCCAAATTTTGCTGACAAGACCGTTTGTTTACGCAATCTCTTAAAGAAAAATGCTAGGTATGACTGGTCTGAACAGTGCGCAAATGATTTTAACTTGTTGAAAACTGTGATTGTGCAGGCACGCCCTCTCAAATTGTTTGATTTGAATGATCAGTGCATTGTGGTTACAGATGCCAGTAATGTTGGACTGGGAGCTGTCCTTATGCAAAAGAGAGCTGACAATAGAGAAGAAGTAATTGCTTTTGCCTTCAGAACCCTGGGAGGTGCTGAGGGTACTTATTCCACAATCGAGAAAGAGGCGTTGGCTTTATGGTGAGGTGTACAACATTTTAGGAACTTTTTGTGGGGCAATCATGTAACTCTTAAAACTCACCATAAGCCAATAGTGGACCTTTTCACAACCAAGGGTGGTGGTAGGGCTACACCCCGCATTGCCAAATGGCAGTACAGACTTGCTGAATTTAATTGTCACTTGGAATATGTACCTGGTATAAAAAACAATCTAGCTGACTGTTTATCAAGGTTACCTCTTGCTCACACCGATCACGAGGAGGAACCTGATCAATTTGAGATGGTGTGTGCTGTCAGTTCTGTATCTGTACAAAAGGGGGTGGTGATGGACGGAGCATCTGAATCGATCAAACACTCACACCCAGTCAAAAGATCTGGGTTTAATCCATCACCGTTCTTTAGCCCACTCTGCCACCCCAGTTCAGACATGGCTATATGCAAATCAGTCGGACCCTGTGCCTCATGGGAACAGTCCAGCCCGAACTGCCAAGCCATGTCTTCCCTGGACCGGAAACAAGCTTCCGAGGACGGGTTTCTGGCATTCCAGCCGTCTTCAGCCCGGCTTGCTTGAATCCAGTGGCAAAGTGAGCAAGGGACTCACGTCTGAGCATACCCTGCCACACTTATGGCGGCTAAAAGCAGTACAAAAGTGGGTGGTGATGGACGGAGCATCTGAATCAATCAAACACTCACACCCAGTCAAAAGATCTGGGTTTAATTCATCACCGTTCTTTAGCCCACTCTGCCACCCCAGTTCAGACATGGCTATATGCAAATCAGTCGGACCCTGTGCCTCATGGGAACAGTCCAGCCTGAACTGCCAAGCCATGTCTTCCCTGGACCAGAAACAAGCTTCCGAGGACCGGTTTCTGGCATTCCAGCCGTCTTCAGCTCGGCTTGCTTGAATCCAGTGGCAAAGTGAGCAAGGGACTCACCTCTGAGCATACCCTGCCACACTTATGGCAGCCAAAAGCAGTACAAAAGGGGGTGGTGATGGACGGAGCATCTCAATCAATCAAACACTCACACCCAGTCAAAAGATCTGGGTTTAATCCATCACCGTTCTTTAGCCCACTCATCCACCCCAGTTCAGACATGGCTATATGCAAATCAGTCGGACCCTGTGCCTCATGGGGACAGTCCAGCCCGAACTGCCAAGCCATGTCTTCCCTGGACCGGAAACAAGCTTCCAAGGATCGGTTTCTGGCATTCCAGCCGTCTTCAGCCCGGCTTGCTTGAATCCAGTGGAGTGAGCAAGGTACTCACGTCTGAGCATACCCTGCCACACTTATGGCGGCCAAAAGCAGTACAAAAGGGGGTGGGGATGGACGGAGCATCTGAATCAATCAAACACTCACACCCAGTCAAAAGATCTGGGTTTAATCCATCACCGTTCTTTAACCCACTCTGCCACCCCAGTTCAGACATGGCTATATGCAAATCGGTCTGACCCTGTGCCTCATGGGAACAGTCCAGCCCGAACTGCCAAGCCATGTCTTCCCTGGACTGGAAACAAGCTTCCGAGGACCGGTTTCTGGCATTCCAGCCGTCTTCAGCCCGGCTAGCTTGAATCCAGTGGCAAAGAGAGCAAGGGACTCACGTCTGAGCATACCCTGCCACACTTATCGCGCCCAAAAGCGGTACAAAAGGGGGTGGTGATGGACGGAGCATCTGAATCAATCAAACACTCACACCCAGTCAAAAGATCTGGGTTTAATCCATCACCGTTCTTTAGCCCACTCTGCCACCCCAGTTCAGACATGGCTATATGCAAATCAGTCTGACCCTGTGCCTCATGGGAACAGTCCAGCCCGAACTGCCAAGCCATGTCTTCCCTGGACCGGAAACAAGCTTCCGAGGACCGGTTTCTGGCATTCCAGCCGTCTTCAGCCCGGCTTGCTTGAATCCAGTGGCAAAGTGAGCAAGGAACTCACGTCTGAGCATACCCTGCCACACTTATGGCGGCCAAAAGCAGTACAAAAGGGGGTGGTGATGGTCAGAGCATCTGAATCAATCAAACACTCACACCCAGTCAAAAGATCTGGGTTTAATCCATCACCGTTCTTTAGCCCACTCTGCCACCCCAGTTCAGACATGGCTATATGCAAATCAGTCTGACCCTGTGCCACATGGGAACAGTCCAGCCCGAACTGCCAAGCCATGTCTTCCCTGGACCAGAAATACGCTTCCGAGGACCGGTTTCTGGCATTCCAGCCGTCTTCAGCCCGGCTTGCTTGAATCCAGTGGCAAAGTGAGCAAGGGACTCACGTTTGAGCATACCCTGCCACACTTATGGTGGCCAAAAGCAGTACAAAAGGGGGTGGTGATGGGCGGAGCATCTGAATCTATCAAACACTCACACCCAGTCAAAAGATCTGGGTTTAATCCATCACCGTTCTTTAACCCACTCTGCCACCCCAGTTCAGACATGGCTATATGCAAATCAGTCTGACCCTGTGCCTCATGGGAACAGTCCAGCCCGAACTGCCAAGCCATGTCTTCCCTGGACTGGAAACAAGCTTCCGAGGACCGGGTTCTGGCATTCCAGCCGTCTTCAGCCCGGCTTGCTTGAATCCAGTGGCAAAGAGAGCAAGGGACTCACGTCTGAGCATACCCTGCCACACTTATCGCGGCCAAAATCGGTACAAAAGGGGGTGGTGATGGACGGAGCATCTGAATCAATCAAACACTCACACCCAGTCAAAAGATCTGGGTTTAATCCATCACCGTTCTTTAGCCCACTCTGCCACTCCAGTTCAGACATGGCAATATGCAAATCAGTCTGACCCTGTGCCTCATGGGAACAGTCCAGCCCGAACTGCCAAGCCATGTCTTCCCTGGACCGGAAACAAGCTTCCGAGGACCGGTTTCTGGCATTCCAGCCGTCTTCAGCCCGGCTTGCTTGAATCCAGTGGCAAAGTGAGCAAGGGACTCACGTTTGAGCATACCCTGCCACACTTATGGCGGCCAAAAGCAGTACAAAAGGGGGTGGTGATGGACGGAGCATCTGAATCAATCAAACACTCACACCCAGTCAAAAGATCTGGGTTTAATCCATCACCGTTCTTTAGCCCACTCTGCCACCCCAGTTCAGACATGGCTATATGCAAATCAGTCTGACCCTGTGCCTCATGGGAACAGTCCAGCCCGAACTGCCAAGCCATGTCTTCCCTGGACCGGAAACAAGCTTCCGAGGACCGGTTTCTGGCATTCCAGCCGTCTTCAGCCCGGCTTGCTTGAATCCAGTGGCAAAGTGAGCAAGGGACTCACGTCTGAGCATACCCTGCCACACTTATGGCGGCCAAAAGCAGTACAAAAGGGGGTGCTGATGGACGGAGCATCTGAATCAATCAAACACTCCCACCCAGTCAAAAGATCTGGGTTTAATCCATCACCGTTCTTTAGCCCACTCTGCCAACCCAGTTCAGACATGGCTATATGCAAATCAGTCTGACCCTGTGCCTCATGGGAACAGTCCAGCCTGAACTGCCAAGCCATATCTTCCCTGGACCGGAAACAAGCTTCCGAGGACCGGTTTCTGGCATTCCAGCCGTCTTCAGTCCTGCTTGCTTGGATCCAGTGGCAAAGTGAGCAAGGGACTCACGTCTGAGCATACCCTGCCACACTTATGGCTGCCAAAAGCAGTACAAAAGGGGGTGGTGATAGACGGAGCATCTGAATCAATCAAACACTCCCACCCAGTCAAAAGATCTGGGTTTAATCCATCACCGTTCTTTAGCCCACTCTGCCACCCCAGTTCAGACATGGCTATATGCAAATCAGTCGGACCCTGTGCCTCATGGGAACAGTCCAGCCCAAACTGCCAAGCCATGTCTTCCCTGGACCGGAAACAAGCTTCTGAGGACCGGTTTCTGGCATTCCAGCCGTCTGACACTGGTGCTGCCTTATCTAAAACTGATTGGAAGCGTGCTATTTCTGAGGATGTGAATTTGTGTAAAGTAATAGATTTTTTGACTCGGGGATGGCCGAATGACAAATCGTTATCTCCTGAGTTAGTTCTGTTTAGAAGAATTTGTGATGAACTGTCCTTGGTTGATGGAATTTTATGCAGAGGTAGTCTTCTAGTTGTGCCAACTTCACTTTGCAAATCTGTTCTTGACTTGGCTCATGTGGGGCATTTAGGTATTCGAGCCCTGAAACACAGAGTACGTGAAGATTTTTGGTGGCCTGGTGTTGATCGGGCCATCGAGCACTGTCTTCGGGATTGTGGGGCATGTGTTCTTAGCGACAAAACTCAAGTTACTTATCCCTCTGCTATTAATCCCATTTCTGTAAAGGAAATACCTTGGAACAAGTTAGCATTTGATGTGGCTGGTCCGTTTAATGATTTGGGCAATACCCCTAAATATGCATTAGTCTTGATTGACTACATGTCGAAATGGCCTGAAGTTAAGTTTGTGGAAGGTATCAATTCTTCTACTATTATCAATTTTTTTACTGAAGTCTTCCTGCGGGAGGGTTCCCCAGAAGAGTTGGTATCTGACAATGGTAGTCAATTTGTTTCTGGTGAGATGGAAAGTTATTTTAAAAGGCATGGGATTAAACATGTGCTCACTTCCTTATATCATCCATGTAGCAATCGTTTGGTTGAACGCCTGAATCGTGTTATTAAAGATCAATTACAACTGGCTGCTATAAATGGCCTTCATTGGAGACATGTGATTTCTGACATGTTGTGGGCTACGGGGGTCACTCCTCATGACAGCACGGGTATTTCACCTTTCACCTTGCTCAGAGGAAGAGTATCTGGTTCCATGCTCAATAAAGATTGGATGTTGAGAAAGACATTGATGTTACCAAGATTGGGAGGGTAGCAGATATTAGGAGTGCTGCTCAGGCAAAATATGCACAGAAAAGCATTAGAACATCTCCAGTATGTCAGGGTGATTGGGTTAGAATTAAAAAACCTGTGCTTATACGCAAAGGGCAAGCTAAATTCTCCCCTCCTGTACAGGTCAGGGAGGTGAAAGATCAGGTTGTAGTGCTTGACAATGGTAACATTTGGAATAAGTCTTGTATTTCAATTGTACCCAAATCTAAGGTTGAGTTTGTGAGGAACAAATTTGGTTTGGATTCTTTTGATTCCTCTAGTATCAGGAATTCAATTACTTCTACAGCTTCCACTGGTTGCAGCTCTGACTTTCAGCGGAGGTTGTCAAGAATTAAATCTGTGATTACTACGTATCGTGATTTTATTGTATCTTGAATTGTCATCTAATTTGTACATTCCGCTTTGGAGTTTTGTTTTTGTTTTGTTTTTTTTATTGGTGGGGGGGAAGGGAATGTTTTAGGGAATTTTGTATTTTCTTTAGGGAATGTTGAATCTCTTTGTTTGCAATGTAGGAAGGGGGTTGTGTAAAGATGTTATCTTTAGTTAATGTCCCGCGTGCCAGCCCGCACGGGACATCTCTTTGGATTCCATGTTCTGGCTTAGAATGTATACCTTTGACATGTCGGCAGTTGCTGCCGGGAGACCTATGCACCACGACGAATAAAGAAGAGCTCCTCATCTTACCGCTTTGTGTCTTCTTTTCAGTTCTGTTAAACCTGCGTAGACAGGAAGAATCCTCTCTGCTTATTCTTCGAAGATATTTTCTTTGTAAGTGAACGACAGCGCTTCTAAGTTGGCAAAATTACCTGTTGTCTGTAGTGGTGCCACCACACTGGGGAACCATGTAGAATAGGCAATCTTATAATTTATTACATCCCTGAATCTTGTCCTGGTAATAAGGACTCCGGCTTCCATAATTGAGTTTATTTCTAAATAGTATTCGACGTTTACCACAAATGATACAGCCAGGCTCGGCAACGGCAACAAGCAGCCACATCATCAAACCACAGATCTTCCAACAGAGTTAATCTATCTATATCTATACTAATATAATAAAGAGAGAGCCCAAACCTTTGAGGCGGGTAATCTCAGGAACCACAGCACCAATCACAACACCCAATACAGCGTTGGAAAGGGCAATTGCAGCAGAAGGACATAGGCTATGCAGACACCCACCATATACATTTAAAAGGTAAAAGAACCGTGCCAGCAAAGTAGTCCCTTGTGGGCGTGTCTGTGTTGTGCTGTGGGCGTGTGCTGGGGCCGTGACAAACGCTGGAGTCGTGTGGTACCTTCCCCCCTTCATGCCATGTCTCATATCGTGTGCTAATCCCACCCTGCTCCCTTTAAATACCCCTGCACCCCATAATCATAACCCACCCTTACTCCTTAAAATACCCCAACACCCTTAAACACTAACCCATCTTAACCCTATAAATATACCCTGTACCCAAAACCCAAACCTATTCCTAAACCCTAAAAATACCCATGTACCCCAAAACCCAAACCTAGCCCTGCACCCAATAAATACCCCTGTACCTCAAATCCCAAACCTACCCCTTAACCCTAAAAATACCCCTGTACCCCAAAACCCAAACCTACCCCTGAGCCCTAAAAATACCACTGTACCCCAAACCCCAAAACTACCCCTGAGCCCTAAAATACCCCTGTACCCCAAAACCCAAACCTAGCCCTGAACCCTTAAAATACCCCTGTACCCCAAAACCCAAACCTACCCCTGAACTCTAAAAATACCCCTGTACCGCAAAACTAGCCATGAACCCTAAAAATAACCCTATACCCCAAAACCCAAACCTACCCCTGAACCCTAAAATACCCCTGTACCTCAAATCCCAAACCTAGCCCTGAACCCTAAAAATACCCCTGTACCCCAAAATCCATACCTATCCCTGAACCCTTAAAATATCCCAGTACCCCAAAACCCAAACCTTCCCCTGAACCCTAAAAATACCCCTATACCCCAAAACCCAAACCTAGCCCTGAACCCTAAAAATACCCCTGTACCCCAAAATCCATACCTATCCCTAAACCCTAAAACTACCCCTGTACCCCATAACCCAAAACTGTACCCTTAAAATACCCAAACACCCCAAAACATATACCCCAGTACCCCAAAACATATACCCCTCTATACCCATACTTACGTTATCCAAACATTTAAAAAAAACATGCATTTACCATTCATGCATTTACAACGAATTTCGTTGTAAATGTATGCGTGGTAAAAGCATATTAAATGTAATGCCATGCGTTATAATGGCATTACGAGTCATGGTACTTTCGTAATGAAAGTATGAGGAGTGATGGTATGCCGAAAGAAAGTTGCAGAATAATGGGTGTTTACCCTCCTCCGGTAAGTACATTGGTGGCACGGCGGCCCACATCTCCAGCAACATATTCATATTTTTTCACCACCCATTTAAAAAACTGCACAGGTCTCTCTCATTGATGGCCAGCACCGACATACACTTTTAGACACACCTCCCGCCACAAGTTCTAGAATTGCGAACTTTAGAGCTGGGGAGCTACGTTCGAATCTTGGCATCAGCTCAACATCCTGTGATTCCAGGCAAATCGCTTTGTCTCCCCGTGCCTACCACAAATGAATGTGTTCTTCTGTAATGTAAATTATGCTAATGCCATGTTGTCGAGTTCGCGCTATATAATATTGCAAGGAAAAATAAAGTAGGGAAACTAGAGTTCACACACTACTGAACGCGCACTCTTAAGTGCATCAGCAGTGCACTGTGAATCGGAGCGTTTCACAGGCCTGTCACAGATAAGAAATGCTATCAAAACGAAATCCTACAAAGCAATATACTACTGGCCGGCAGCAATTCATACCCGGACTACGTCGGGACGGGCTGCTAGTACTTTTATAATAAAGAGAGAGCCCAAACATTTGAGGCGGGTAATCTCAGGAACCACAGAACCAATCACAACACCCAATACAGCGTTGGAAAGGGCAGTTCCAGCAGAAGGACATAGGCTATGCAGACGCCCACCATATACATTTAAAAGGTAAAAGAACCGTGGCAGCAAACTAGTCCCTTGTGGGCGTGTCTGCGTTGTGCTGTGGGCGTGTGCTGGGGGCGTGACAAACGCTGGGGGCATGTGGTATGTTCCGCCCTTCATGCCATGTCTCATATCGTGTGCTGTGGGTGTGTGCTGGGGGCGTGAACATGTGCGGGGCGCGGGATTACAGAAAAAAAAGCGAGCGTTGTGCCCAATATTTCATTGTTTTTCCTTCCCAGGTTCTGTACATTCCAGCTCCGGGTGTCCACCCTGCTCCCTTTAAATACACCTGCACCCCATAATCATAACCCACGCTTACTCCTTAAAATACCCCAACACCCTTAAACACTAACCCATCTTAACCCTATAAATATACCCTGTACCCCAAAACCTAAACCTATCCCTAAACCCTAAAAATACCCCTGTTCCCCAAAACCCAAACCTAGCCCTGAACCCTATAAATACCCCTGTACCTCAAAGCCAAACCTACCCCTGAACTCTAAAAATACCCATGTACCCCAAAACCCAAACCTAGCCCTGAACCCTAAAAATACCCCTGTACCCCAAAACCCAAACCTACCCCTGAACCCTAAAATACCCCCATACCCCAAAACCCAAACCTAGCCCTGAACTTCCAGAGCTGTGAACATAGAAAGATTGGAATGTTGGAGCTCCAGGCTGATACTAGCCATTATAAGCCCAGAGCACTCCATTGTTTCAATGGAGCTCCCAACATTCCAATGTTCTAATATATAATGGCTGGTATAAGCCTGGAGCTCCATCATTCCAATGTTTCTTTGTTCACAGCTCTGACTGTGAACAAAGGATTCAGGGAGCCTGAGGGGATTCCAATCCCGTCAGGCTTCCAAAAGGCTTTGGTTTTTTTGTTAGAACATTCTGTCCTCTAGTGACAGAATGTTCTAATAGCCTTATAGCCCTTCGTAGATGGGCTATACCGCTATTAAAGTCCCTCTCCCTTGTTAAAGGCCCTCGCCTACGGCTCGGGGCCTTAAACGCTGGAGAGGGCCTTTAATAGCCGGTATAGCCCTCTATGGCGGGCTATAAGGCTATAATATTGCAAGGAAAAATAAAGTAGGGAAACTCGAATTCACACACTACTGAACGCGCACTCTTAAGTGCATCAGCAGTGCACTGTGAATCGGAGCGTTTCACAGGCCTGTCACAGATAAGAAATGCTATCAAAACGAAATCCTACAAAACAATATACTACTGGCCGGCAGCAATTCATACCTGGACAACGTCGGGACGGGCTGCTAGTCTAAGTGATAAATCACGCATGGAAGCTCCAGCATTGATGAGTTTTAGCCCACAAATTGTTCATCTAAGCCCAATGCCCTCTAATCCTAACACGTTTCAGGACATGTACATTCCCTTCTTCAGGAAATATGCATTTCTAATTCTAGAAATTACTTGGGCACAGCCCAGCATCAGCCACTGACCTTGGGTATTCTCTGTCTGCTTAATCCTCACTGCAAGGATTTCCTGCAACAGTCTTACTAATCGTCAATAAGTTGATGTGTCATTTTTTATGCCTTCATTAGACCTCTCACAGGGATAGGTCATAGCGGATTGGAATGTCCCTGGATAACTAGTGCCCATTTTTAAAAAAATATCATTTATTGATTTTTCAGAGGTTTGTACATAGTTCCTTGACAATAGTGAGTGTACATAATATCTTTCATACAGGTTTATATAGAACATTGATGGGGTACAAGGATATAATAACAGCATTATACATACTATAGAATTGTGGTTCGATGTCAATGTCCCAACAGGACCTCAAGATCATAATAATTGTGCAAATATATCACCATGAGCATTGTTAACATTAACAAAAACAACAATCTGTAATTTACCATTCATATTTGATGATTATCTATCTTGTGCGTAGGTCTGATCATGATCAGGTGTGTATGCGTACGTAGCGACATGAGGTTTAGGTTAAATCTGCAGTGTGTGCGCCACAGTGTGTGACCTCATGAGTTGGGCCTGGAGATTCTCATTACCACCCATGTGCTGCACATCCACCGTACCTACATGCACTGGACATGCACACGGAAGGTTAGTGCAAGGGTCTGGGGCTCATACCAAAGCAGTTCAGTAGACTGCACTCTCACCGGACACAGGAAAGAGGTCTGGTCATAACTAATGAGCCAATAAATGTAATACGCTGCCACCACCACTTTAGGTTGTTAACTCAGGACATGGGAAGTAGTGTCATCTCTGTTATGAGGGCATGCTTGGCCTTTGCAGGTCACCAAACAGGTACTGTTCTGGGCTTCAGGGAGCAATAACATTACAGTTTCGCAGAACTCAGGAACACATTCCTTATTAGCACTGGTGATACAAGGACACAACCCTCTACCAAGGAGAGAGCTAAGAAGTGCAACCCTCGGCCAGGACTGGTGACACAATACAAGAGCACAACACTACCAGGACTGGTGTCACATCACAGGAGCACAACCATCTACCTGCATACTAGTTACACGTACAGTAGCACAACCCCCTACCAGTAGTGGAGACATACCCAACTCCACAAAATTGACACCAGTCATTTTTGGTGACGCAAGAGAAACACACCTCTCTCCACTGCTGAAACCCTCCTATTCACTGGGACGAGAAGTGCCTCATCTGATAACACACAGACAGGCTCCTGCTCTAAGCGACAGTGTGACATACCTCACCTGATAATTCACAGGCTCCGGCTCTAAGCCACAGTGTGACATACCTCACCTGATAACACACAGGCTCCTGCTCTAAGCGACAGTGTGACATACCTCACCTGATAACACACAGGCTCCTGCTCTAAGCCACAGTGTGACATACCTCACCTGATAACACACAGGCTCCTGCTCTAAGCTACAGTGTGACATACCTCACCTGATAACACACAGGCTCCTGCTCTAAGCCACAGTGTGACATCCCTCACCTGATAACACACAGGCTCCTGCTCTAAGCCACAGTGTGACATACCTCACCTGATAATTCACAGGCTCCAGCTCTAAGCCACAGTGTGACATACCTCACCTGATAATTCACAGTCTTCGGCTCTAAGCCGCAGTGTGACATACCTCATCTGATATCACACAGGCTCATGCTCTAAGCCACAGTGTGACATACCTCACCTGATAATTCACAGTCTCCGGCTCTAAGCCGCAGTGTGACATACCTCATCTGATAATTCACAGTCTTCGGCTCTAAGCCGCAGTGTGACATACCTCACCTGATAACACACAGGCTCCTGCTCTAAGCCACAGTGTGACATACCTCACCTGATAATTCACAGTCTCCAGCTCTAAGCCGCAGTGTGACATACCTCATCTGATAACACACAGGCTCCTGCTCTAAGCCGCAGTGTGACATACCTCACCTGATAATTTACAGGCTCCGGCTCTAAGCCACAGTGTGACATACCTCACCTGATAATTCACAGTCTCCGGCTCTAAGCCGCAGTGTGACATACCTCATCTGAGTTTGGTTTAACCAACCAATATTATGCAAGGAAGGGACATTTTATTAAAACCTGGAATCGGATTAAAAATGATCAAGATAACCTAATCTCTCAGTTATTATGGAAGGAGATAAGTAATAATACAAAGGCACTACCATGGATTTTTCTTAAAGAGGCTATAGAAGAGTTTGCACTCACCGCAATTTGGAATAATACCATAACTAACGCTTCCTTTAAGAAAATAATTAATAGAACGTCAAATCAACTATCAATTTTAAATGATAAAGATAGTCTGACAAAAAGAAAACATGCCTGGACAATAATAAATGGATATAAAACAAAGAAGGTTCAAGACTATTTAGAAATACCATGGTCAGGAAACAACAAACAAATCCTTCTAAAAGCAAGATTTGCAATCCTTCCGGGAAACTGTCACCTCCCGCCTAGGAAAATCTCTGAAAGGAGTTTAATATGTAGACTATGTAACAACGGAAAGGAGAATATTGTCCACTTGCTCTGTATTTGTCCGGGACTACGAAATGAAAGGACAAAACTACTCAAAGTCCCTTTTATTGTTCGCGGAATACGATCATGTAGGCAAGCCCTGAAATGTTGTCTTCAATCAAATGATATAGCCATGAATGCTACCTTTTGTAAAATTTTTATTAATGGTAAAAACAAAATTAGTAGACTAAGTCCTAAATGAAGTATACTAAGGATATATTTTAATTAATTTTATGATGAAAGTTTTATTGGTTTTATACTAAAAGTATTTTTATAACTGTATATTGTAAGATTTTAAATAATCAAACAATAAAGTAATTTACTCAGTCTTCGGCTCTAAGCCGCAGTGTGACATACCTCATCTGATAACACACAGGCTCATGCTCTAAGCCACAGTGTGACATACCTCACCTGATAATTCACAGTCTCCGGCTCTAAGCCGCAGTGTGACATACCTCATCTGATAACACACAGGCTCCTGCTCTAAGCCACAGTGTGACATACCTCACCTGATAATTCACAGTCTCCGGCTCTAAGCCGCAGTGTGACATACCTCATCTGATAACACACAGGCTCCTGCTCTAAGCCGCAGTGTGACATACCTCACCTGATAATTCACAGGCTCCGGCTCTAAGCCACAGTGTGACATACCTCACCTGATAATTCACAGTCTCCGGCTCTAAGCCGCAGTGTGACATACCTCATCTGATAACACACAGGCTCCTGCTCTAAGCCGCAGTGTGACATACTGTTATGGCAGAGTTTTTGGCTTTATTTAGCAGTGATATAGATCATTAATCTTGCTCACATCTAGTATAGGTATTCTTAGCCTGTGTTGGCCCTTTTAAGCCCTTTTTCCAGACCTAGAAGAGGATAGCTGCTTAATATGCCTTTATTCTTGACTTTAACCTGTCTATTGCCTATTGGCTTTGACATATTAGACACATTGGTATGGTTTATGTAGGTATTCTGACAGAGCTAAGGAGTATTTCACCCCTTTCAGGCCTACAGGCCTAGAGCTAGAGGGACTCCATCTTGATGAAGCTGAGAGGCTTTTCAGGGCAAAGGCAAAGTTTATAGTTAAGGCTGTTGTGTGCTAGAGGAAAATCCAGTTAGGACTGCTTCTTATCCGAGAAATGTGTTTTTCTCTTGGGCCCAGACGTAACAAGCAGATGGCCACTGCGGTTGCGTGGAAGCCTGGGAGCTGGCACAGGAATTCGGTAGGAGACAGCCCTACGGTGGAAATTTCCATGAGGGGAGAGGAATCCATATTAGTGAGCTACAGGAGAGGAGTGGTCAGTTCAGTTTGGAGTTCAGTCCAGCGTGGTGTGCAGTTCAGCGTGGTGCTCAGAACAGCTTGGAGCACAGAACAGCTGGGAGCTCAGTTCAGCTTGGAGCTCAGAACAGCTTGCAGAGAGAGAGAGGATGTCTGCTGGAGCTGCAGAATAGAGTGCAGTTCTTAAATGGAGAAAGAAGGCAGACGATTGCTGAAGATGAGGAGAGAGAAAGCAGTGCAGAGAGCATCAAAGAAGGCTGTCAGCTGGAGCAACTGAACCAGAGGCGTGGTGATGTGGTGAAGGAGGGAGAGACAGAGAGAGCCCTAATCCCACCAGAGGCAGAGAGAGAGCCCTAATCCCACCAGAGGCAGAGAGAGAAATCTTCCTTCTAATAGGTGAGGTAGTCTGAATTAGTTACACTTACAACACCTTAATCTTGTTCTTATTCCCTAGGATGTCTAACTAATCCTTTCCCTTTCAGCGGAGTGTTCCTGTTATGTTTAATCCTTCTCTTTCAGCGGTGTGTTAAAGTTACTGCTAGTTATAGAGACCCCCCATAGTTTTGTATATGTATGTTTTATTATTGATAAAATAAATGACCCCATTAATTAGTGAATTAGTGTGCATGAGTTCTTTTATGATAAAGTTATCCTGGCTTCTAGCCAGTTGCTGTTGAGCCACTGATGGATCAGAAGGGAGTAGGAGCGCTTAAATCAAGAAATAACTCAATCACATAGTGTGTATATCTTTGTCCCCATACAGTGAGGGTAATCTTTCCTGGTAGGTATTACTGTTTGAACAGATGCTACCCCTGATCAGGTAAGTAATAGTGAGGGAGAGAGGAGACTTGCAACTAAGGGACTAAGTTAGTACACCATCCCATAATATTATTGTAGTAGCAGACCTTTAGTGAAGAGACTTCCCAATATATATATATATATATAGGTATTCATAGGAATGTGGTCGTCGTTGATATACGGCGTTAGTGAGAACACTGGGGAGGATTACCAGTGCCGATACCCACAGGATTGTGGCTTGAATAAGTGAGAGCGCTAGGGGGTTGAACTAGCGTGTAGTTTTGCAGGATTGCAAACAGTATGGAAAAGGGAGCATTGGGTTCTGCAGGCCCATGTGTAGACGCACCGGATTGTGTGTCATATCTGCCCTAGGGTAGAACGGTCTGGGTCAGGGTGGCCGCGAGACCAACTGATGTGAATATAAGTGTGGTGTAGGGTATGGATATCCCTAGTAATCAGTGAGTATTCTTAGTATCCCTATAGATTTAGTGGTGTTTTTAATAATATGAGCTTGTATATTGCGAGTTCCCCATCTTCAGGTGGGTGCCCAGGTGCCTGGATAGTTGGTCCTGAGGAGGGATGTGATTACGTTCTGGCTGGGTTGGAGGGGCCCCTAGGGGCTGATCTCATCTAAGCAGAAAATCCAGCCATAACACATACCTCATCTGATAACACACAGGCTCCTGCTCTAAGCCACAGTGTGACATACCTGACCTGATAACACACAGGCTCCTGCTCTAAGCCACAGTGTGACGTACCTCACCTGATAATTCACAGTCTCCGGCTCTAAGCCGCAGAGTGACATACCTCACCTGATAACACACAGGCTCCTAGCTACAGTGTGACATACCTCATCTGATAATTCACAGGCTCTGGCTCTAAGCCACAGTGTGACATACCTCATCTGATAAGTCACAGGCTCCGGCTCTAAGCCACAGTGTGACATACCTTACCTGATAATTCACAGTCTCCGGCTCTAAGCCGCAGTGTGACATACCTCATCTGATAACACACAGGCTCCTGCTCTAAGCTACAGTGTGACATACCTCACCTGATAACACACAGGCTCCTGCCCTAAGTCACAGTGTGACATACCTCACCTGATAACACACAGGCTCCTGCTCTAAGCCAGTGTGACATACCTCACCTGATAACACGCAGGCTCCGGCTCTAAGCCACAGTGTGACATACCTCACCTGACAACACACAGGCTCCCGCTCTAAGCCAAAGTGTGACATACCTCACCTGATAACACACAGGCTCTAGCTCTAAGCCACAGTGTGATATTCCTTACCTTATAACACACAGGCTCCTGCTCTAAGCCACAGTGTGACATACCTCATTGATAACACACAGGCTCGTGCTCTAAGCCACAGTGTGACATACCTCACCTGATAACACACAAGCTCCTGCTCTAAGCTACGTTGTCGTACCTCACCTGATAACACACAGGCTCCTGCTCTAAGCTACGTTGTGTCGTACCTCACCTGATAATTCACAGTCTCCGGCTCTAAGCCACAGTGTGACATACCTCATCTGATAACACACAGGCTCCTACTCTAAGCTACAGTGTGACATACCTCACCTGATAACTCACAGGCTCCTGCTCTAAGCCACAGTGTGACATACCTCATCTGATAACACACCAGCTCCTGCTCTAAGCCACAGTGTGACATACCTCACCTGATAACACACAGGCTCCTGCTCCAAGCTGCAGTGTGACGTACCTCACCTGATAACACACAGGCTCCTGCTCCAAGCTGCAGTGTGACATACCTCACCTGATAACACACAGGCTCCTGCTCTAAGCCACAGTGTGACATACCTCACCTGATAACACACAGGCTCCTGCTCTAAGCCACAGTGTGACATACCTCACCTGATAACACACAGGCTCCTGCTCTAAGCCACAGTGTGACGTACCTCACCTGATAACACACAGGCTCCTGCTCTAAGCCACAGTGTGACATACCTCACCTGATAACACACAGGCTCCTGATCTAAGCCTCAGTGTGACATACCTCACCTGATAACACACAGGCTCCTGCTCCAAGCTGCAGTGTGACGTACCTCACCTGATAACACACAGGCTCCTGCTCTAAGCCACAGTGTGACATACCTCACCTGATAACTCACAGGCTCCTGCTCTAAGCCACAGTGTGACATACCTCATCTGATAACACACCAGCTCCTGCTCTAAGCCGCAGTGTGTCATACCTCACCTGATAACACACAGGCTCCTGCTCAAAGCGACAGTGTGACATACCTCGCCTGATAACACACAGGCTCCTGCTCAAAGCGACAGTGTGACATACCTCACCTGATAACACACAGGCTCCTGCTCTAAGCCACAGTGCGACATACCTCACCTGATAATACACAGGCTCCTGCTCTAAGCCACAGTGTGACACACCTCACCTGATAACACACAGGCTCCTGCTCTAAGCCACAGTGTGACATACCTCACCTGATAACACACAGGCTCCTGCTCTAAGCCACAGTGTGACATACCTGACCTGATAACACACAGGCTCCTGCTCTAAGCCACAGTGTGACGTACCTCACCTGATAACACACAGGCTCCTGCTCTAAGCCACAGTGTGACATACCTCACCTGATAACACACAGGCTCCTGCTCTAAGCCACAGTGTGACATACCTCACCTGATAACACACAGGCTCCTGCTCTAAGCCACAGTGTGACATACCTCACCTGATAACACACAGGCTCCTGCTCTAAGCCACAGTGTGACGTACCTCACCTGATAACACACAGGCTCCTGCTCCAAGCCGCAGTGTGACGTACCTCACCTGATAACACACAGGCTCCTGCTCCAAGCTGCAGTGTGACATACCTCACCTGATAACACACAGGCTCCTGCTCTAAGCTGCAGTGTGACATAACTCACCTGATAACACACAAGCTCCTGCTCTAAGCCACAGTGTGACATACCTCACCTGATAACACACAGGCTCCTGCTCTAAGCCACAGTGTGACATACCTCACCTGATAACACACAGGCTCCTGCTCTAAGCCACAGTGTGACGTACCGCACCTGATAACACACAGGCTCCTGCTCTAAGCCACAGTGTGACATACCTCACCTAATAACACACAGACAGGCTCCTGCTCTTAGCCACAGTGTGACATACCTCACCTAATAACACACAGGCTCCTGCTCTAAGCCACAGTGTGACATACCTCACCTGATAACACACAGGCTCCTGATCTAAGCCACAGTGTGACATACCTCACCTGATAACACACAGGCCCCTGCTCTAAGCTACAGTGTGACGTACCTCACCTGATAACAGACAGGCTCCTGCTCTAAGCCTCAGTGTGACGTACCTCACCTGATAACACACAGGCTCCTCCTCTAAGCTACAGTGTGACATACCTCACCTGATAACAGACAGGCTCCTGCTCTAAGCCTCAGTGTGATGTACCTCACCTGATAAAAAAAGAAACAATTGATGGACAGAATGCTGGACAATGCAAACATTCACCCCCTTTCACAAGGGTCTGGGTTTAATCCATCATTCTTTCACTCACCACACCACCCGAGTTTGGATTCAGCCATATGCAAATCAGTCTTGACCCTGTCCCTTATGGGAACAGTCGAGCCCGAACTGCTAAGCCAGGTCATCCCTTTACCGGAAACAAACATCCTGGGACAAATTTCAGGGCATCACCCTTCATCTGCCAGGCTAGCTTGAATCCAGTGGTGTAGTGAGCACGGGACCCAAGTCTGGGCATACCCTTCCCACTTAGGGCAACCTACGCAAAAGAAACAGTTGATGGACGGAATGCTGGACAATGCAAACATTCACCCCCAATCAGAAGGATCTGGGTTTAATATGTCATTCTTTCGCTCACCACACCATCCCAGTTTGGACCCAGCCATATGCAAATCAGTCTTAACCCTGTTTGTTAGGGGAACAGTCCAGCCCGAACTGCTAAGGCAGGTCCTGGCTGATGAGGGCTGAAAGCCCAAAACCGGTCCTAGGATTCTTGTTTCCAGTCCAGGGAGGACCTGGACTAGCAGTTCGGGCTGGACTGTTCCCATTGGGCGCAGGGTCAAGACTGATTTGCATTTGGCTGGGTCCAAACTGAAATGGCATGGTGAGCAAAAAAAAAACTATAGATTTAGGCCCAGATTTCTGTACTGGGGTGAATGTGTGACATTGTTCTGCATTTTGTCCATCAATTGTTCATTTCGTACCTCACCTGATAACACACAGGCTCCTGCTCTAAGCCACAGTGTGACATACCTCACCTGATAACTCACAGCCACTTATCTTAGGATAGGAAAGGATGTTTATCCAATCTCCTCACTCATCTTTTACAGAAATCGCTGAATTACCTTCAGAAAAATTGATTTATCTGGTAATTCTGAATTTTGTGACAGAATGCACATACTTTGTTTATGATTTTGAACGTGACATTCCAAAACCAGTGATTACCCATCACTTTGAATGAGCGCCATTGTAGGACACCCCCTCAGTGTCTCCTTCTGGGCAAACACATCCATTGCGCTGGCAGGACAGGGGCAGCCTGCACTCCCCAAATCTTGTGTCTTCCATCCCAAGGGCGGAAACTTCCTGGCCCCCCTTCTTTTACAGTGAGTAAGATTGTATCTCCGTGCGCTCCTTATATTTCTAGGATATCTAATGTTCTTTGTGTTGGCGCAGTCCTTGTAACACTGTGTCTGTCAGTGCCTTAATGATATGTGTGGAAAGTGTGATCGCTTGATCACAAAGGGCGCGCTCTTTCAACTTAAAACCAGGATGGTTTTTTCCATGGGTAAAGTAATTTAAACTTTGTTCACGAAGAAAGGCTTTCACAAAACAATTAGTTCATAGTGGTTGTATTTAATCATGAACAGTTTCTTTAAGGAATGAACTTGATTCCAGTGAATAATTCATTGTGTTCATGAATCTTTCAAACCGTTACATTAAGCCCAGTGCATTTCGGGTTATAAACAGAAAAACCCTTCGTCAGGTGCCTGTTGGAAAATGGAGACATACAAGACCTTAGCATCCAAAAGGAAACACTTAAGCATTCAAATATGACTATTCATCACGTTATGGCAAGATACAAATATGGCATTTGTGTTGTCTATAATGTTAAAGTAGGTATCAGCATTGAATCAAACAGTGTTCATAGTTTTAGCGAATCTGATGTAAAATAAATAGTCAACTCTCGGGACTCAAAAATTAACCTAACGCAACACTTAACGAAACGTGTTAGCATTACTGAGAAAAAATATCGTGCACAACGAAGACTTACTGTTAGTAACAGAAATGTGGTATGCAGCATGCGATCCGAACGCGGAAGCGAAGGAATGGATGGTCTACCAATCTGGTGCGTGTTTGTAGCAATGTGACAGAGTCACGTGATCAGGTGATCTAACGTGAATGTGAAATGTGTGCGAACTGGAAAAGTTAAATTAAAGAAAACATTCTGCAGCGTGTTGCTGTCGAAGGGGTGAGACGTGTTTAAACAGATTGACAAAAAAGTCAATAAAGGCACTATGGTGAACAAGAAGAACTGGAGGTTCCGATCACGTGATGAACAAAAGCGTGATGTGGATAGGTGAATAGTTCCGATCACGTGCAAGAAGTGGTGAACAGTGATAGGTCCGAAGTTCCTAAGACATGGGTAGACATAGAAGGTGTACTTGCAACGTAGGAGTGCAAAAGAAAGACTGCATGCAAGGTGTGCAATGTGCATAAATGCTAAAACATGCATCTGATATGAAAGTGTTGAAATTAAATTAAATAAATCATAACAGATTAAGAGTCTGGTGAAGGTGTGAAAAATCACAACTCCATGAAATTAATATTGAATTTCTAAAGGGACAAATATTTACATAGGGGGTAGAATCAGCTGTAGAAGTCTAGTGTTGTGTTATATGCATCACAGTTTTATAAAAAACAAGACATTTAAATTCTGTCATTAATTCCCGTTGGTTGGAGGGCATTCATATTTTTAATCCAGAAGAATTCAGCTTGCAGGCGTTGTTTAGTTGGGTCCATATCACAGCGTTGCGGGAGTATCTCAAGTATAGTGAATTTCATTTGAGCAATTTGATGGTTACAGTAAAGCCAATGAGTGGCTACTGCTGATTTCATATTCTTAGTCCGAATATTACTCTTGTTTTCTGGTATCCTTATTTTTATTTTTCGTTCAGTCTGCCCAACATATATTTTGCCACATGGGCACTTGATTGCATAGATGACGTTTTTTGAATCACAGGTACCTGTGTACTGTAGATTGATTTTATATCCTTGGGTCGGATGCATGAAGGTTTTGCCAGTTATTACATTATTGCAGTGTATGCAATTTAAGCATTTGGCCATTCCTTTGTATTGTACATTAATTCGTTTTTTAGTGTTCAAAATTTCCTTTAGGTTTTGTGACCTTCTGTGAGCAAAGGTTATGCGATCGCTGTAGAGATTTTGTAAATCTGGTTCAGATTTTATTAATGACCAATGTCGGTTGATGATCTTTTTAATCTTTTTGGTATCTGTGGAGAATTTTAACACACATACTGTTTTTTGGTTAACAGTTTTTTGAACTGTTGTCAGTAAATTTTCTCTTGGTAGTTTGGCCACTTTTTTGATGGATTCATTAAGAATCTCCTTCGGATAACCTCTTGTGAGATATTGTTGTTGTTGTTCCATAAGTGCATTTTCAAGTGTCTGAGCTTTAGAAGTGATTCGTTTCAAGCGAATGAATTGGGATGTTGGTAAGTGTTTTTTTAAGGTTTCAGGATGAAAGCTTTGGTAAAGTAAACAGGAATTACGATCTGTGCTTTTCTTATATACCTGGGTTTGAATCCGATGGTTAATAATCGTGATTTGTACATCAAGAAATGATATGGTGTTTTTGTTGATAGTATATGTGAATTTGATTCTGGGGTTCAGTTGGTTCAGGGTACCAATGTTTGTGAGTAGTTGTTCTTTGTCTCCTTTCCAGATTAAAAATAGGTCATCAATATACCTTTTGAGTGTTATCAAGTTTTCAATCCAATTGTGGTTATTCAGGATGTGATCATGTTCAAATTTTGTCATAAACAGGTTTGCATATGAGGGGGCCCCCCCAAAACCCATTGAAGTGCCGTTGCACTGGTTATAGAAAGTATTTTGCCATTCAAAGTAGCTGTGGTATAGTGCAAAATGCATCATTTCAAGTAGAAAATTTTTGTTGGCTTCACAATTGTCTTCTCTTAATAAGTTCCATTCTAATGCTTCTAAACCTTCGTTGTGAGGAATTGAGGTATAGAGTGATACCACATCAATTGTGCATAGCCAATATTCAGTATTTTCTTCCAGAGAAATTGTTTTTAATAGATTTAGAAATGCTGTTGTGTCTTTAATGTACGTTTGTGATTTTTGTACGATAGGTTACAGGTGCCAGTCTACGTATTTGCCTATACTTTCTGATATTGACCCGCAAGCTGAGACAATGGGTCTGAAGGGTGGTATTCGATCGTTCTTATGGATTTTCGGTAACATGTACAGTCTTGGTCTACGTGGATACTTAGTTTCAAGAACATTTTTTGTGTTTTCATCAATCCATTGTAAATTCAACGCATGATCAAGGATGGCTGAAAGAATTTTTTGGTACTCTTGGGTGGGGTCAGTGTTTAAAGGAATGTAGGTGTTGATGTCCTTTACATGTTTGTTTACACTGGTTTCGTAAAAACTGCTGTCCATTATGATTAGAGCCCCTCCTTTATCGGCTCTTTGGAATGTTAGTTCTTTGTCATTGATCAGATTTGTGATGGTGCTCCATTCTGCTTTTGATAAGTTACCTTTGTCGTGTTTACGGAAATTGAGTTTTTGAATATCTGAAAATACGGCTCTTTGAAAGGTTTCGATGGTTTTATGCGAATATGGTGCACAAAAATAACTTTTTGGTTTAAAGGTTCTTCCTTGATCAGTGGAATTGGAAGGTACGTCTTTAAAGAAGTATCGTAATTTCAGTGTTCTGAAGAATTTGAAAAGTGCTATTTCAGTTTCAGGTAGATTGGTTTTGTATGTAGGAACAAAGGAAGTTCCTTTATTTAATACTGTCAGTTGTGCTTTAGTTAATTGTTTGGAAGAGATATTGATCACTAAGTTATTTTTGATGTCTGGCTCCTTGTCCTTTTTGCTATTTCTGCTTGGGTTTCTTCTGCCCCTTCTGTTGCGCCTGTAGGTGGTGCATTGGATGCTGGGCTTATGTCTAAAAAAGACTGTTTATTGGATGATGTGCTTGGTTGTTGAGATTTGTTGATTGGTTGTCTTAATTGCGCTATGTCAGAATCTGAAATTAGACTTTCTTGAGATGAATTGGCAGGTGTTTTTGATTTAGGTTGTTGACACTTTCTTTGATTATATATTTCAGCCCACGTGTACACCCCGTCATACTTATAGTCTATGGTGTCTCTTTTATATTTTCGTACTTTCCGATCATTAACTTCTTTTGCATATTTATCAAGTATATTATTCACGTCTTCCAGCATGGTTTGTAGATCAGGTAGTTTTTCCAATTCTTTTTTCATATTGTTTAAATCAGTTTCAATTTCTTTCAGGACGTTTGAGAGTTCTTGTATGAATAAGAGAATTAAATCTAGTGAACATTTGTTCAGAATTTGGTACCATCTTTCAATGAACTGTTTGTTATTTTTACACAACATAGGCTTCAAGGCGATTCTAAGTCCCCTGGGAATTCTTTTGTTTTTATGATAGTGTATGAGTGTTGTTGCGTGGAGTCTTTGGTTTATTTCCTTTTTACTAAGAAATTTGAATTGCCGAATTAGTTGAGCAGTGGTTGAAACATTCTGGCTGAATGCTCTGGTCTCTTGTATGAGTCCATATATTTCTTCTGCTGCCTCCGGTGTGAAGGCTAATAGTTCTGCTTGCTTGGAAGTGATTTGAGCTATATCATCGAATTGCATCTTGTTACTTGTTGGGTGCACCAGGAGATGGGTTAGACTGGGGTTCCAAACAGTGAGTAAGATTGTATCGCCGTGCGCTCCTTATATTTCTAGGATATCTAATGTTCTTTGTGTTGGCGCAGTCCTTGTAACACTATGTCTGTCAGTGCCTTAATGATATGTGTGGAAAGTGTGATTGCTTGATCACAAAGGGCGCGCTCTTTCAACTTAAAACCAGGATGTTTTTTTCCATGGGTAAAGCAATTTAAACTGTATTCATGAAGAAAGGCTTTCACAAAACAATTAGTTCATAGTGGTTGTATTTAATCATCAACAGTTTCTTTAAGGAATGAACTTGATTCCAGTGAATAATTCATTGTGTTCATGAATCTTTCAAACCGTTACATTAAGCCCAATGCATTTCGGGTTATAAACAGAAAAACCCTTCGTCAGGGGCCTGTTGGAAAATGGAGACATACAAGACCTTAGCATCCAAAAGGAAAAACTTAAGCATTCAAATATGACTATTCATCACGTTATGGCAAGATGAATATATGGCATTTGTGTTGTCTATAATGTTAAAGTAGGTATCAGCATTGAATCAAACAGTGTTCATAGTTTTAGCGAATCTGATGTAAAATAAATAGTCAACTCTCGGGACTCGAAAATTAACCTAACGCAACACTTAACGAAACGTGTTAGCATTACTGAGAAAAAATATCGTGCACAACGAAGACTTACTGTTAGTAACAGAAATGTGGTATGCAGCATGCGATCCGAATGCGGAAGCGAAGGAATGGATGGTCTACCAATCTGGTGCGTGTTTGTAGCAATGTGACAGAGTCACATGATCAGGTGATCGAACGTGAATGTGAAATGCGTGCGAACTGGAAAAGTTAAATTAAAGAAAACATTCTGCAGCGTGTTGCTGTCGAAGGGGTAAGACGTGTTTAAACAGATTGACAAAAAAGTCAATAAAGGCACTATAGTGAACAAGAAGAACTGGAGGTTCCGATCACGTGATGAACAAAAGCGTGATGTGGATAGGTGAATAGTTCCGATCACGTGCAAGAAGTGGTGAACAGTGATAGGTCCGAAGTTCCAAAGCCATGGGTAGACATAGAAGGTGTACTTGCTACGTAGGAGTGCAAAAGAAAGACTGCATGCAAGGTGTGCAATGTGCATAAATGCTAAAACATGCATCTGATATGAAAGTGTTGAAATTAAATTAAATAAATCATAACAGATTAAGAGTCTGGTGAAGGTGTGAAAAATCACAACTCCATGAAATTAATATTGAATTTCTAAAGGGACAAATATTTACATAGGGGGTAGAATCAGCTGTAGGAGTCTAGTGTTGTGTTATATACATCACAGTGTAGTGTAGTTCCTATTTTCTCAATAGGCCCTGCGCATTGGAATAACATAAACAGTAGTATCGACGTAGAAGTGCGGATCTTCCAGGCCTCCACTGACTATGCTAAACTTAATTGGTTTTGTTACCAGCTAGCTCAGAGGTCACTGGAAACTTTCTTGACTGAATAGGAAGTGATCAGATTCCCTGGCACAGCCAAGAAGGGATTCAGTTTTCCAACAACCGTGCAACATGACAACTTTGCTCCTCAGATAAGAGTCAATCTCTAGAGTTGTGTGAACAATAGACAGTTATTTTACTCAGTCAGTGGTTGTGCAGATTACTTTCACAATATGTAGAGAATAGAGAGACAGGCATTTTCAATAAAGGGTAACATTTATTGAACAGTCTTTCTTCTCATACAAGAGAAATGAATTGCCACAATTGCAAGACTTGTTATTATAAGAAGTACGTACAGTAAGATGAGTATTGCGAAATAATACTGTAAAAGCATTGATATGGTTTCTTAGCCATACAATGGTTTAAAATTAATAAAACATATATACATTCATATATACATTTGGCTAAAATACTCAACTGGTGCTTCTAACTACGCTTACCCCAGTGTACCTGACCTAAGCCTAATACTTGGGAGGGGAGTAAGTAAGTAGCTTTAAGTTAAGTTGGTTTTGCCAAGGTTTGCTTCAAGAATTCTCTCTAAGGGTTTAGTCAACACCATACCTCTGGAATAGAATGATGGAGGTCTGGTATCTCCTTCAGGGGCTCGATATCCCAGTCACCCGCAAGGGTAGGCTGGAAACGCCGGAGCTGGATTTCTCTGCAGGAGAAAAGACAGTGTCTCTCTCAGCGCGTCGAGGAAGAGGAGGGGCAGCGTCCGCGGGCAGCTTGCATCTGCTGGGCTCTTGCAGCGGGACGGCTGTTCAGCTCCTAAGTTCACCACACCATCGTTCGCTCATTAGCAGCGATAGCAGTAGCGATAGCAGAGATGGTATCATCAGCAACGAGACAGCAACTTCAGCGTTTGCTTAAGGCAACGTTGGTAATATTTATACCTGAAAGGTGCCTTGTTTGACGTAAGTTTTTGGACATAAGACTTCAATAAAGATGTCACTAGGAAGTGATCGTCTATCAGTGCTCATTAGAGTTCTATTACTAATCAAAACATAGCAAGCGGGGCTTTCCCAGGTTGCTGAGTTTTTATCTTGTTGAAGAACTCGGAGTGTTAATGTAGGAATCTTAGATAGTAACTTCTGCTATGTCATTGCACTAATTAGCTGCAAAGGAAGTGGCAGAGGAAGCGATTCTGAAATGTGGCTCTGTTCGTGTGAGGCCAGAGACGAGTTTCTGAATATTGCATTTGATCGGTTATGCCAATATAGGGGTATAAGGGGATTATAGCCGTATAGGGGCATAAGGTCACAGTATCGATCAGGGTCCTAGATTAGAACGCAACACCCACTCCACGAATTCATGTCCATCAAATTACTAAAACTAGAGCAATAAGATGCATGTGTAACATTGCCCACCCCAAAATACATATATGCATTTGAAATAGGTGCATTTGTAATACGTGAAAATGTAGGTACTGTACGTTTTTGAAGCATAGAAATCATTCAAAATTATAGCATATGAAATAAATGAACGATTTTGCAAAAACAATTACACATGAAATATCTCTGAATACAGAAAAGAAGGGCGAGATAATTTCATCACATATAAATGCATTGCAGTAAAATGTGCTAGAGGCTGGTGTAAAATTATTATGTCTCTAGATGTATCTAAAAATAGAAGTAGAAGCTTCTGTTCTCTATGAATAGTTCTACTTTAAGCAAAGAATTTTTCGTGCCAGAAAAAAGGTGAATATTAAAAAGTGTTCAATTCAAAAGAATTATTGCTTGAACGGGGAAAATAGAGTTCCAATGCTTTTAGCCGTTTTTGTTGTTCAAAACTGAAGGCCGAATTCAGAGTTCATGGGAACGCTGTGTGTCGGAATGCTTCTCTAAAGTTATTGTTTCTGTTCGGGTGAGAACATCATATCAGACCGGCTCTCAAAGAATTGGTCTACAAAATCAGGTGACAGTTCGACCAAATTCGATAGTGCTGTAACTTGGCAGGTGTGAGAATGATTGCTGTCATCAAAGGCTGGATCAGCAATGTTCACAGAAGGTCGTACCTGGGCGATGTTGCTTTTGTCACTCGCTCCACTGTTACCACCTAGTTGTAGTACAGGAGTCTCAACGAATGCCGTCATCAGGATTGGTAGCCGCTGGGGACAACACAATGCGTGAGCCGTTATCGGACTTAGCAAAGTATCGATATCCATTGGTACTGCTGATGGAAGTGAAAGACAGGTGTCCAACATGCACTCATCTCCGCATAGCATACATCGAAGTACAGGTAAGATGCAATTTTGCCATATCGGTCTGAATGAAAGGAACCAGGTCATGTTCAGATCTCTCAGCCTGGCCAATCCAAGGACTTTAGTTATTCTGTCCCGGTAGCGCACTGCTAGGATTGTTTCTTCCATTCCCATAGGAGTCATGTCTGAGCTGTGGCTTGCCATATCGGAGCAGGAGGGTCAAAAATAAAATCCCTGCTACAAGTCCCATAAATAGGGGTATGCCGCCAAAAACAGAGTGGACAAAATTTGGAACGATTCCCAGAATTGCTTGAAATGGTGTTAGCAGTCCCGTAAAAATCGTCTTAAATATGCCTGGGATGCCTGTGGCACTAGACATGTTAAGGAGTTGGCTCAACATTTCTACGAAATGCACGGGGCAATTTGTTGATAAAAGGTCATGAACCTCCGTAGCTGTCCTTGCAACTAGGAGATCATACGTCTCTTTTGATGACGTGATGGGCACTGTTGTCTGCAAAAGCACAGACTTCATTTTGCTTAAAGTATCAATTCGTATAGAAGAGAAATGCAGACGAGGCCAGATGGGAGTCTCTATGTCTCCAGGGCTGCTCGGGAACAATGCTTGCATACAGCATTTGACCATGGAAGTTACGCTTACGAGATACGCTTTCCCTGGCAAAAGCCACAACATCTGTGATCCGTTCTTAGAATGTAACTCCCATTCGCGAGTTGCATAAAGAAAGGCTCTATCTGCGTTGCAGGTGTGACAAGCTGGTGGCATGAAAGGTTGTTAGAATTACCTTCACAGGCTCCATGTAAATTAATACCCTGGCACAAAAGTATACCGCTTAGTGAACGTTTACAGTTTTCACCACTAAGAAATACATTTTTGTCGCTGTCACTATAGCATGAATGTGTGTATGGTAATTTCCATGCTGACTTAACATATCCTTTACCCAATCGTTCATACTGGCCAGTAGGTATGTATTCAAGGCACTTTTTAAATCGGAAAGTTGTTATCGGAATTGTGATAATTCCGTGTATTATCCATTCAATGACAGGACTTTCTGACATTGTCAATGGTAATCTCTCAAGTTTTTCGATGCTCAGGATTGTATAGTCTGCTCCTTTCTGTGCCAAGCTGATTTGTTTATCAGTAAGGTTAAAAATGGAAAACAATGACGTTGTGTTGATTAAACGCCAAGGCACATAGCCTGAACGAAGATTTTGCAGCGTCCAGCCTAATTGTACAATAGAACGTAATTGCGACTGGCCATGCTGTAACATTAGCAAGTCTCTGTCTATTATATCAAAGGCAGAGGATACAATATTGTCCAACGAATATATTCTGGAGGACAGAGTCATTAACCCATTGTCCACTACAGAAAGTGATTTTTCCAAATTAATACGATTAATTTCTTGTATTTTTTCAGCTGTTTCAATTTGTGTGACTTTCCAAGCCTCGTTGTATGCAGCATATATGCTGGCCGCTATGAAACGCTTTTGACGCTGTTTGCGTGGTCCCAAAATAAAATCGCGCAAATCAGCACCCTCTTTAAGTAAAGACAAGTGTTGCTTAATTTCAGCCAGTGTGGATGATCCTAGCCATTCGAGGCAGTTTCCCTACACTGTATGTTGTTACTATCCCTGGATGTTGTCTCTGGGAGTATCTAGGGTCTTGTCTGGTCATTTTTAACCCCTGTGTTTTATTCAGGAATCTATCTTGACAGTTGTTTGTGTCAGTAGGACAGATTAACCACTTTTTCCAATCAGGTTGTGTTCTGTTAAAATGTAAAATTTATGTTACGTCTATCTCAATATCTGTTGTTGTATTTTCAGGTATTGGTTTTGGAATAGACGGTTTGTTTAGGTCTTTGATCTTAGCTAGGCCAAGACAGGATGTTTGGTGAATTGTGTCATTTAAAAACATCATTTGTTCTGGTATCATGCAGGTTCTGAATAATGCTTCTAGGCCTTGTACCTGCCAATCTTTCGTACCACAAATGGTTTTTGTTTCAATGTTATTTTTCCAATAATCAAAACCAAATGTCATAATTTTTTCATAAAATGCTTCTGAATATATCAATTTAGTGTTTGTCAGCATTGTTTTCAATCCTGTTTCATCTAACAGTTTGTAATAAAACGTTTCTGCATCACTGATGGTAAACCCTGAGAAGTACTTGAATTTCTCAAAGAATGTTTTAGAACTGCCTGTAGGTGGTGTAGGACAATGTTCCCATTGATTATACTTAAAAACATTTCTAGGCTGTGCAGATTTATGCAAATAATGATCGCCATAATGTGTAAAACAGAACATTTGTTCCTAACTAGACGAACCTTGTAAATAATCATGTTCTGTGAATCTAGCTGACATTACTAAATCAGACATCATGTCATTAATACTGTTAAAGTCCCAATCATCAGAGAATGTACTAGGTTTTACAAAGTCACTTAAGGAAACCTTCAGTTGATGAGGATACTTCAGGATCTCGACCGGACCATAGATCTCATAGTCAGTTTTCTCCCATACTACCCCACCGGGTATTGGAATGGCTGTGACATTTACTGTTGACAGTTCTCTTTTCTTCACGTGGGATGATCTGTGTGGTTTGAGGACTAAGTTGATGTTCTGACTTGCTGTGTCCATTGTACTATATTTTCCCTCAATGAATTTTCCCAAACAAAGTACCATGATGAGCCAAAGCAGGAGGAAAAATACACCTAGACCGAACCAGAACTCTAACCAAGGGGAAATAAGGTAGATTTCCTCAGTTGATGAAAGAGTTCCGTTGCTTTTTTGTTTCTGGCATCACTTCGGGGTTTCTTTGATCCTCAGAAAAGTTGTCGAAGTCGATGAAATAACTAGAGGCAGTTCTGTCAATTGTTGGGATTATTCTTTCAATCTGCCCTTCGGTAGCACTTTCTGATGCCACATTATTGTAGACTGGTGTTTCTTGACGAACTGTTTCAATCTGTGTCTCAAGAGGCACGAGTTCCATGGCATTATTGCATAGTCCTTCTCTGTGCACTGCAGGCTGATCGAATGTGATTAGTCTTTCAGTTTGAACCTCTTGGATTGTTGCAAGTTTGGGTATTCTGTTGTTTCTTGGGAGTCCACTGGGCCTACTGTTGATTATAGGCCACATGCTTGTGGTTTTACCAGGTCGATTGATACAACTCTGTTCTCCTTTTTACCAGCAAGGGGCGGTAGTACTACTGATCTTGTTCCGTTGATTGCTAAGACAGGTACTGCTTTTCTGTAAGAAGGCCCAAATTCCTTCTTCACCGTTTTTTTTTCTCTGACTAGATCCCCAATCTTTGGAATCCAGACAGGCCTTGCTGGGGCTGTTGCTTGTGGTGCCTCGTCAGTGGTAGCTGGCTGTTGCTTTAACTTTGTGTTGCTTAAGGATTTTCTTGTTTCATTCAAGTCCTGTAAAACAGCCAAACGATCTTTGATGTCAAAGTCTGTTTTCTTATCTTGTACCACTGATACTTGACTATCTAAGTCCTGAACTCTCATTCTAGTTCCGAACAATAGTTCGTATGGGCTGAAACCTTTTAGAGAATTTCTTGGCAAATTATTAAGACTGATTTGGACACTTATTAGATGTTTGACCCACCCAGCACCGAACCTAATACCTTCGCTGTTATAGATCGCTTTATGTCCCGGTTTTTTCTTTCTACCACACTATTCCCTTCGGGGTGTGACGGACAAGAATACCGCAACCCAACTCCCATGCTGGCCATGGCCTCCTTATAAGCTCGAGAGCTGAAAGCAGGACCCTGGTCAGAATGGAACATGGCAATTGCGTATGTGCAGATAAAGACTCACAGATCTTTTATAACCGTTATGGCGTCAGCCGAGCGCTGGGGCCACATTTTTTAAGTGTGTTTAGCCTTAATGATGTACAATGGGACGTGTTTCTCTTTTTTGATAGCGCGGATAGATTGCCTAATGCTTTCTATTAGGGCTTCTGACACTATACTGGCCGGTTCTTCACTGCGATCTCTGTTGCAGTCTTCACAGTTTTTTGCAAACTCATGAATACCTTCACTCATTTCCGGCCACCAGTACTCTGATTCCAATTCTCTCAGAGAGCCCCTGATTGTTTGGTGTCTCAGACCCAACCCCATATGTGCTTCCTGTAACAGGAAGCCCCTCCGGTCCCTGTTTGGAATTACCCTATCCCCCACTCCAGGGATTCGAGCAAAAGGAACGGAGTTTGCATCGATTACGTATGCATAATTGAGTGGATAGTTCACGGGTAGTGCTGCACAGTCGCCTTTTACGGTCGTTTTTACTGCCAGCATGGTTTCCCTGTCTATGTATTTTTCTGTACGCTTTTTTGTGGCTACGGAAGCCGGTTTAGTTGCTTCCGCTGTGGCTGTATTAGCCAATGAATTCCCTGCAACGTGAACGCCATCACGTTGAAGACTCTGTGCGTGTATCACGTGAGTCTTTTGTAGTTCTTTCTGTAAAAGAGCTACCTGGTTCCAGAGCAATTTATGCTTTATTGTGGCACCTGTGTCATCTTTGTAATCATTTTCAATCCAGTTCTGCAACTTATTATTGTAAGAGTTGACGCAAAAATGAGAATCGCACACGATAAGTGTCGGGAATTCACGTTCTGCATTTTCAAGCGCCATCTTTAAAGATCTGATTTCAGCTCTCTGAGCCGAACAGTTTCTAACTGATTCAGTTTTTGTTATTTTCGGTCTGAATTTACCGCACAGCCAACGACCTTTAACAATCGCACATACGGCATCGTAGGATTTGCTCTCTACGTTGAAATGCGGTACAAATCTATCTGTATAGATTATACAGGCGTATTGTGGGAGAGGCAGAAGTTCGATTGGCAGAGGATATTCTTCTTCATATTCTAAATCATTCAGTTCTTCGTATTGCGGGGCGAAATAGTATTTCACAACTTCCGCTCCAAGAGAATCTACATACTGTATCCATTTCGGATCCAGTGACACTGTAGGCAGGTTTACTGGGCTGAATAGCGCCTCGAAGGCGGATTCCGCTGTGAGGATAGTAATCCTTTTGCCGTGTGCTAGTTTTCGTTCATTGGCTAATGCAATTTGCACTGCTTTCACAGTATTTTCTGTGGGACTGAATGTCTTTTCTACTTGTGTGTATAAGTGAGATTTAATTGAAATTGGTACCTTTTCTCCCTCATTAGAGGTTTGGTACATGAATCCGCATCTTCCTGGGATGACTCGGATTACAAGATTGCGTGTGTTGTCACGTGTATCTAATTTTGTTTTTGATAACATGTCTGTTTGCAGTGATCTCAAAATTTCTGTGTGTTTTTGAGTCCAATTGATTTGTTTAAAATCAGGTTTAATTAGTTCGTAGAGAGGTTTAACCCTCTCTGCGTAATTTAGAATGTAAGTTTTTCCGAAATTCAGAAAACCGAGTATGGATTGTAAATTCTTCATCGTTTTTGGAGCTTGGAGTACAGCGCACTTTTCTAAGAAGTTGTCCGCTAGGCTTTTTCCTTCACTTGATAATTCGTATCCTAAAAATAATACTGTCAGATGGGCAATTCGAGACTTTTTAAAGTTGAATTTGTAACCCTCTGCTGCGAACCCAAGTATAATGGTGTTCACTCTTTTCAAGTGAGTATCCAAGTCGTCATCTGTGAGATAGATATCATCTACGTAAGATAATGCCTCATCATCATATATTTGTAGTCACTCTGTTACTCTAGCTGAGAATAGTCCTGGACTGTTCTTGAACCCCTATGGGAGCCTACAGAAATTTTTCTGAGACCCCATTACGGAGAAAGCGGTCAAGTACCTGCTTTCTGGTGCAATGTTTTGACAAAAGAAACCATTAGATATGTCTAATGTCGTTTTATATTTTTTCCTAACTATGTTGTTCATTAGTGCAGCACTATGCGAATTTTGTACTGCAAATGTTTTGCAACATGCATTAAGGTGTCTGTAGTCCAAAACTAGACGATCTGAATTGTCTGGCTTGGAGACAGGAAACAAAGGATTGTTCATTTGAGAGGTGCATGTTTCAATCACCCCCTGGTATTCAAGTTGATCTAAGATCTCCCTAACTTGTTTTTTAGCTTCTTGCTTAATGGGATACTGCCTTTGGGCAGTTGGTTCACTTTTTAACTGGATTTTGTGAGGAGGTGAGTCCTCATCCCATCCTACATGATTTTTATATAATGCCGGTGCCTGGGCTACTGCCCATTTCCTTGCATAAGTATATTTTTTGTGAATCGGAATGTGATTCGAGAAGGCAGGCATAATCATTTCTTCGCCACGAGGGCACTCCCTGACAAACTCTGGGGGCCAATCTTTTTAAGCTAACAGAATATCATAGCCTTTTGAGAGTTTATCCCAAAATAGACCTCTTATTTTCCTAGTCTTATCACCCTCTATACGCAATGTTATTTCGTATATCTTATGGGGCTCGCTAAGTCTGGTGTCGGCAGTTTCAACCTGAATGTATTCATTCGTGTCCACTGTCTCCAGATGACTCATCAAGATCTTGCGGGCTATAGTGATTTCTGCTGCACTGTCTAGCATTGTCTGTGCCCACTCCCCGTTTTTCAACTGTGTCCTCAGCATTCTCGGCATGTTCGATTACTCTAATACTGGCTACCTTCTTTTTTGGAAATTGAGATTTTTTACTCTGAGCAGGTTCCTTGTCTTTGGACTTGGTGTGCTCTCCTGGGTCTGACCGTCCTTTTCTTTCTGATTTCTGCGAAAAAGATCGAGAGGGACGTGTATCAATACTTTGATATCTATCAGGTTTTTTCAAATTATCCCTATTTCTAAGGTTATATCTTTTCTTAGAGGGCTCCCTCTGTGGAGACTGGTGTTCTCGAGTCGGAGTTCTTTCCCTCCGTCGAGGAGACCTTCCTCTGGACTGGAAAACTTTTTCCTTGGGAGTGGATTGTTTATTTCCATTTTAGGAGTGTTTGAATTATTTTTAATAAATAATTTTTCAGGATTTTCGAGCAGTTGGGGCTTTACTGGCTTCCCACCCAAGCTGTCTCTACCTAATTCTTCATAGCATTTCTCTATGATTCTGGCAAGCTCGATCGGTTGATCTGTTATATCTGTTTCCTTCAACTTCTGGCGGATCGCCACAGATGCTGCTTCTCCCTTTATGTTGGCTAATAATATAGCTGAGACCTGCTTGAAGTCTTTCAGTAATTTCATACCAAGAGTTAAAGCAGGTTCTGGACCGTATTCATTTTGAATCTGTCTTAGTACATCTGGTATTACCGCCATAGACGGAACACCATGTGTTTTTGTGTGAATGGAAGCAAAGACTGTACCCCAAGTGTCACAGTCCTCCACGTGTGGTGCGATTCCCATAGGAAGGCCGATGGTCAAGATTCTGTGTTTCTCGATAGGGGTAGTATCCGGAAATACTGCCTCTATTTGAGTGATTTTCTGCGCTAACCAGAAAGGAATTTGTTCCCATTTTATGGGTGTTTTACCAAGACATGATTGTATGTTCTGTGGTGTAATTTTATTTGTGTTCCCCTGATGAGGGGTCAGCTGTGGTACATTAACAGCTGGTTGGACTGTTGCAGTCCGCATTACATATTGGACTAATTGCCTATGTATTTTTATAAGTGTTTTTAGCTGTACTAACAGCTCTTCTTTTGACATTTTTGCAATGTCCGGATGTGGTGTGTAGCTGGCTAGAACCGGCCACGTTGCTCCTGGTCTACCTAGTGGACCGAGCCTGGTAATATGATCATTATGTTTAAGGGCGCCTTTAAACAAAAGTAAATGTTCTTGGTATTTTAATGGGATTTCAGTCTCCTCGAAAGGAGCGTACTCTTCTGGTGATTTCTCTATTTTGTAATAGTGAAACTCTTTTGTTCTAGCGTTTGCCGCTGGAAAGTTTATCCATGAATAGAATACCTCTGTCTGCCGATATTTGTGTGCCTCTATCACGAAGACGACTGTGCCACCTTGTGTGGTCAGTCCATTTTCTATAGGTTTTGACGTTATAGATTTCCTTAAATGTGCCGGGATGATTATCGCACCCGGTTCAGTAGTCCCGTCAGGACCCTGCTGAGTCGCATCTGCTGCGGCATCAGCTCCGTTGTTTAACACTGACATTTTATAAATGCAGGTTTTGCAGAGCAGGTCTCCAAGGAGACAAAGATTAGGTGCACAATATTATGGAACACTGTATCCTTCAACGTTGAATAAACCAGAGCTTTACATAGGAATCTCTTCCTACTGAGTTCGGGCGGATTTTAACCTTTCACCCACTCCAGACGTCTATTGGACTATTTACGGGAGAAAGGGGTCTGTGTGAAATATGCACGACTGAGTTACTCTAACGTCTTGCATTAGTTTATCGCCTTACCCCACGTTGGGCGCCATGTAGTGTAGTTCCTATTTTCCCAATAGGCCCTGCGCATTGGAATAACATAAACAGTAGTATCGACGTAGAAGTGCGGATCTTCCAGGCCTCCACTGACTATGCTAAACTTAATTGGGTTTGTTACCAACTAGCTCAGAGGTCACTGGAAACTTTCTTGACTGAATAGGAAGTGATCAGCTTCCCTGGCACAGCCAAGAAGGGATTCAGTTTTCCAACAACCGTGCAACATGACAACTTTGCTCCTCAGATAAGAGTCAATCTCTAGAGTCGTGTGAACAATAGACAGTTATTTTACTCAGTCAGTGGTTGTGCAGATTACTTTCACAATATGTAGAGAATAGAGAGACGGGCGTTTTCAATAAAGGGTAACATTTATTGAACAGTCTTTCTTCTCGTACAAGAGAAATGAATTGCCACAATTGCAAGACTTGTTATTATAAGAAGTACGTACAGTAAGATGAGTATTGCGAAATAATACTGTAAAAGCATTGATATGGTTTCTTAGCCATACAATGGTTTAAAATGAATAAAGCATATATACATTCATATATACATTTGGCTAAAATACTCAACTGGTGCTTCTAACTACGCCTACCCCAGTGTACCTGACCTAAGCCTAATACTTGGGAGGGGAGTAAGTAAGTAGCTTTAAGTTAAGTTGGTTTTGCCAAGGTTTGCTTCAAGAATTCTTTTTAAGGGTTTAGTCAACACCATACCTCTGGAATAGAATGATGGAGGTCTGGTATCTCCTTCAGGGGCTCGATATCCCAGTCACCCGCAAGGGTAGGCTGAAAACGCCAGAGCTGGATTTCTCTGCAGGAGAAAAGACAGCGTCTCTCTCAGCGCGTCGAGGAAGAGGAGGGGCAGCGTCCGCGGGCAGCTTGCATCTGCTGGGCTCTTGCAGGGGGACGGCTGTTCAGCGCCTAAGTTCACCACACCATCATTCGCTCATTAGCAGCGATAGCAGTAGCGATAGCAGCGATGGTATCATCAGCAACGAGACAGCAATTTCAGCGTTTGCTTAAGGCAACGTTGGTAATATTTATGCCTGAAAGGTGCCTTGTTTGACGTAAGTTTTTGGACATAAGACGTCAATAAAGATGTCACTAGGAAGTGATCGTCTATCAGTGCTCATTAGAGTTCCATTACTAATCAAAACATAGCAAGCGGGGCTTTCCCAGGTTGCTGAGTTTTTATCTTGTTGAAGAACTCGGAGTGTTAATCTAGGAATCTTAGATAGTAACTTCTGATATGTCATTGCACTAATTAGCTGCAAAGGAAGTGGCAGAGGAAGCGATTCTGAAATGTGGCTCTGTTCGTGTGTGGCCAGAGACGTGTTTCTGAATATTGCATTTGATCGGTTATGCCAATATAGGGGTATAAGGGGATTATAGCCGTATAGGGGCATAAGGTCACAGTATTGATCAGGGTCCTAGATTAGAACGCAACAACAGTTTTATAGAAAACAAGACATTTCAATTCTGTCATTAATTCCCGTTGGTTGGAGGGCATTACGTTTTTTAATCCAGAAGAATTCAGCTTGCAGGCGTTGTTTACTTGGGTCCATATCACAGCGTTGCGTGAGTATCTCAAGTATAGTGAATTTCATTTGAGCAATTTGATGGTTACAGTCAAGCCAATGAGTGGCTACTGCTGATTTCATATTCTTAGTCCGAATATTACTCTTGTGTTCTGATATCCTTATTTTTATTTTTCGTTCAGTCTGCCCAACATATATTTTGCCACATGGGCACTTGATGGCATAGATGACGTTTCTTGAATCACAGGTACCTGTGTACTGTAGATTGATTTTGTAACCTTGGGTCGGATGCATGAAGGTTTTGCCAGTTATTACATTATTGCAGTGTATGCAATTTAAGCATTTGGCAATTCCTTAGTATTGTACATTAATTAGTTTTTTGGTGTTCAAAATTTCCTTTAGGTTTTGTAACCTTCTGTGAGCAAAGGTTATGCGATCGCTGTAGAGATTTTGTAAATCTGGTTCAGATTTTATTAATGACCAATGTCGGTTGATGATCTTTTTAATCTTTTTGGTATCTGTGGAGAATTTTAACACACATACTGTTTTTTGGTTAACGTTTTTTTGAACTGTTGTCAGTAAATTTTCTCTTGGTAGTTTGGCCACTTTTTTGATGGATTCATTAAGAATCTCCTTCGGATAACCTCTTGTGAGATATTGTTGTTGTTGTTCCATAAGTGCATTTTCAAGTGTCTGAGCATCAGAAGTGATTCGTTTCAAGCGAATGAATTGGGATGTTGGTAAGTGGTTTTTTAAGGTTTCAGGATGAAAGCTTTGGTAAAGTAAACAGGAATTACGATCTGTGCTTTTCTTATATACCTGGGTTTGAATCCGATGGTTAATAATCGTGATTTGTACATCAAGAAATGATATGGTGTTTTTGTTGATAGTATATGTGAATTTGATTCTGGGGTTCAGTTGGTTCAGGGTACCAATGTTTGTGAGTAGTTGTTCTTTGTCTCCTTTCCAGATTAAAAATAGGTCATCAATATACCTTTTGAGTGTTATCAACTTTTCAATCCAATTGTGGTTATTCAGGATGTGATCATGTTCAAATTTTGTCATAAACAGGTTTGCATATGAGGGGGCCCCCCCGAAACCCATTGAAGGGCCGTTGCACTGGTTATAGAACGTATTTTGCCATTCAAAGTAGCTGTGGTATAGTGCAAAATGCATCATTTCAAGTAGAAAAATTTTGTTGGCTTCACAATTGTCTTCTCTTAATAAGTTCCATTCTAATGCTTCTAAACCTTCGTTGTGAGGAATTGAGGTATAGAGTGATACCACATCAATTGTGCATAGCCAATATTCAGTATTTTCTTCCAGAGAAATTGTTTTTAACAGATTTAGAAATGCTGTTGTGTCTTTAATGTACGTTTGTGATTTTTGTACGATAGGTTGCAGGTGCCAGTCTACGTATTTGCCTATACTTTCTGATATTGACCCGCAAGCTGAGACAATGGGTCTGAAGGGTGGTTTTCGATCATTCTTATGGATTTTCGGTAACATGTACAGTCTTGGTCTACGTGGATACTTAGTTTCAAGAATTTTTTTTTGTGTTTTTATCAATCCATTGTTAATTCAACGCATGATCAAGGATGGCTGAAAGAATTTTTTGGTACTCTTCGGTGGGGTCAGTGTTTAAAGGAATGTAGGTGTTGATGTCCTTTACATGTTCGTTTACACTGGTTTTGTAAAAACTGGTGTCCATTATGATTAGAGCCCCTCCTTTATCGGCTCTTTGGAATGTTAGTTCTTTGTCATTGATCAGATTTGTGATGGTGCTCAATTCTGCTTTTGATAAGTTACCTTTCTCGTGTTTACGGAATTTTTTTTGAATATCTGAAAATACTGCTCTTACAAAGGTTTCGATGGTTTTATGCGAATATGGTGCACAAAAAGAACTTTTTGGTTTAAAGGTACGTCTTTGAAGAAGTATCGTAATTTCAGTGTTATGAAGAATTTGAAAAGTGCTATTTCAGTTTCAGGTAGATTGGTTTTGTATGTACATCATCATGTGACTTCAGCCTGTGTCTCCCCTCAGCCCGTCTCTCGGTCTTTGACTGTCTCTGCCTTCGGTGGGTTTCCTTCCTTGCACTCTCTCCATGGATCGAGCTTCTCTCCAACTTCACAAATTCTGACCTCTCTACAGTTCATGAGGTGTATGAGGGAACGGGGAGGGCAGGAGTGTGAGAAGGATGGAAGACGGTAGAGGGAAGGTAGTAAGAGATTGCAGTTCAGAAATTAGGAAAAGCACATTAGTGGTCTGATTTTTAAGGAACTGTCAACCCCTCCACCCTCCTCCTGGACTCCGACTCTAAGGATGGTTTGTAGAAAGCTTTTTAATATCTAAACAACTTTTCTTTGCTTCTGACAGAACAAGCTAAGAACTGAGAAAAAGAAAATTCAATCTGAGTTTGAAAAGCTACGGCAGCTTCTGAAAGAAAATGAGCAAACACTGCACAGAAGACTGGAGGAGATGGAGAAGAAAATGACCACAATAGAAAATGCAAATATCACCAATCTGTCCAATCAAATCACCTCTCTCAAGGCCCTAATAACGGAGATAGAAAAGAAGTCTGAGGCGCCGTCGTGGGAACTCCTGAAGGTGAGATACTGTTTGGGAAATAAAACAGAAGAAGGAAGTGAAATAATTGTATTTTGTGTGCATTATTAAATGTATTAGCGGAGCACGTATGATCTCCTGGCTGGGTCAATGCACAGTGACCCCATGCACTCCGAGAGCCGAACATGATATACAGACATGGATAATTTACATTGTCCCACTTGATGCTGTGAGCCCAACTCAATATACAAACAGAGAAATGTACAGGGACCGGTTACAGTGTGATATACAAGTTAATAACCCATCTATATACAAAATATTTATGCATTTTTTCTATTAAGAAAAATGCAACACACCAAGCAATTCCCTGCTAGATCGAGTGATTCACTCCTACAAATACTATCATAACTTTAACATCTTCTCTGGAAACTGATTTCACTTTGTTTTTCTGTTTTGCAGGATGTCAGAAGCACCCTAAGCAGGTAAGGCTGGTTTATTATTCTCCTCTCCGTGTGTAAGGTGCAAGTCTTACTGCTGCAGTGTGTAAATGCCACTACTAAGTTCACTCAAAGTGCTAGGAAACTTTCAGATCCTCATAAAATCACTTTGTTTCCTCAACAAAACTCTTAAGTACTCAGAAAATACCTTTGATTCCTCAGAAAACTCCCTTGTATCATCAGGAAATGCTCTTAAATCTTCCTAAATCCCTGCGAGTCATCAGAAAACTCCTTTGAGTCTTGAAATAATTGCTACAGAAATGAGCTGCTGTCCTCACAAAACCTATTTGTATCTTTAACCCCTTCGATGCTCGTGACGAGCTCGGCTCGTCATGCAGTACACTGCTCGTGTGCTCATGACGAGCTCAGCTCGTCATGAACAATGGGAGTAAAGGATCTGCAGCACAGAGGGGGAATTGCTGCAGCAGTGAAGGTGATAAAACCTCCCTCAAATCCTCAGAAGAGTTCCCTGTACACACAGAAAACTAATGCACATTCTGGAAACTTCCCCTTCGGTTTCTTCAATTAGGAGTTGTGGAAAAACGAATTCAAAGTTTCCGAACTACGATGCCAGTCTTCAAAACATCCCTTCTCTGCTTCCAAACAGCGTTGAAATGTAATTAAAGCCATGTTCAGGCCTCATTCTTTAGTAAATTCCCTCCAAACTCTCTATCTTCGGGCATGTTTGCGTAATGTTTCCTTGCTGCTGTGTTACTCAACGTCCCCTTTGCGTAGTGTCCACCCTTATTCACATTCTTAAGTGGTCTGCGTACACCCATGGAATATCATGGTACGCCCGTTAGCGTGTATGGTTAGTGTATGGTTCGCTACATCTATTCGCCCACGTCTCAACCAGGCGAATCCTTAGGGTCACTGCCCTCTATCTGTTGCAGCTCATTTAAGAGGTTGTCCCAACATGCTGCTATGGGTTCTCAACGCAGTTCTAACGTTTCTTCATGCTTGATGTAGATGCTTTCGGACTTGGCCCCTGCGAACAATGAGTGACGCCATGCCCGTACATGTGGTGGGTCCACCACTTTCCACCGTCTAGTTAGGTGCCTTTTAGCTACTATTATCCCCAAGTCTAGGAACCTAGACACTACTTTGGTGGCAGGCGTCCTCCTGAATTGATACAGGAGGTATACAAAAGGTAGTGCTTGACCTGTGCATGTGTGTAATATCCTGGTTATCGTATTCTAGTACACTCCTATTCTGGGGCAGCTCCATAACATGTGTACTAGTTCAGCTCCTGGGGGTGTTGTGTTTGTTTGTTGGGGTTGGTAGGATTCCTCAGGGCGCTTGCTGTGATCCATTTAGTGAAGTTGTCCACTGCTTGTTCCGTGTCCTTGTGGAGGTAGGTAGGTGAAAGTTGAGGGTGTTGATCCAGCGTTGTTCTGATGCTTTGGACCGGCTACGACATGTTTCGCTGGCAGTGGAGGTGGGGGTTTTGAGGGGCTCTGAGATGATGAAGTGGACGCAGTGGTGGTCGGTCCAGGTGAGCTGTTCAGTGTGGGTGTAAAGATAGGGTCAAGCGTGTCTCCTGCGATGTGAGTGGGGTTGGTGACTAATTGCTCAAGTTTAAGGTTGGCCATACTTTCTGGGATGTCAGCCGTGTTGGTGTCATCAATGTTTTCAAGGTGAAAGTTGAGGTCTCCTAGGAAGATAGTTTCTCCTCAATATTGATAGGAGCAATGAAGTTGGAGAAGGGGTTGCAGAAGGGAGGGCGGAGTCCCGGGGGTCTTTGGTGAGGGTTTTTCCAATCGTGGGTTTGCTGTTCGTTTGGAGTTGGAAGTTGAGGTGCTCCATGAAGGGGGTGGTGTTGTCTGTTGTGGTTGCACATTTGAGAGTCTCTTCGTGGATTATGGCTGTGATGCTGCTGTTTCTATTGGTCCTGTCTCGCTGAGTGATCTTGCATCCGTCTGGTATGGCTGTGGCAATACTGGGTGCTGATGCGGGGTTCAGCCAGGTCTCTGTGATGAAGACGGTGTCTGGGGTGGTGATGGTTTTCCAGATTTCTGTGGCGTCTTTTCCAAGAGAGCGTGCGTTGTTCAGCAGGCAGTCGATGTCTCTGAAGGGGTTGGCCACGGCCCTGCTGTTGAGTGTGAGTGACTTGTTGTGGCTGATGAACGTGGTGTCGGTTGTTTCTCTTGTGATGCAGGTAAATCGGCAGCTCCAGCAGGGGAAAGGGCCATCTGTGGTCCTGGGTGAGGCCTGGGCGCAGCAGTTGTTCTGCCATCCGGAGTCCAGGGCTCTAAGTTCGTCTGATGTGAAGCACAGGCAGTCTGTTGTGGGTGGAGACCTAGTGCAGAGCGAGGTCCATGCACGGCATACCCACTCTGCACGTCTGCCACGTGGGTGCGCTGTGGTGCCAATGGTGCCCATAGGGGGAGACAGCAAGCACGAAGGGGAGCGACGCGTGAGGCAAGGTGTAGGGGGCGGCAGGGCTTCAGGTAGCAGAAGGGAGGTTTCCAGCAGAGCCGGCGGGCAAGGGATAGGTCGGGCAGGCAGGGAGAAAGGGAAGGGGAAGAAGCTAGTCTGGACGTTCAAGTGCAGTTGGCCCAGGCTGCCAGGGTCAAGAGGGGTGCAGCTGGACAGTAACTACTGGGAGTCTGGTGCAGGTTGGGCTGAGGAGAGAGCACCTGGCACGGTGTCAGGGGACAAAGCCACAGAGCACTGTAACTGAGACTGTGGGCCTAAGAGGAGTGACCCAGCCTCCTCCTGTTTCTGACGGGCATGGACGGGCCCACCCTTTGCCTGGGCTTTGCTCGGCCACTGCCCGCGATACTGCAGGGAGAACACATCTGCAGCAGCCAGGAGTGGTGACCTGCGTTGCAGTGATATCAAGAGCTGAGGCAGTTGGGGTTTGCATGTAATAAAAAAAAAAAGCTTCCAAAATGTAAATTACCCTTCTTTCCAAAAAGATGGGGATGCTTTAGTCCACAAGGGAAAACCAAAAAGGATGATGGACGGAGTGTTGAACATTGCAAGCACTCACCCCCAGTCAACTGATCTGGGTTTAATCCATCATCATTGTTTAGCTCACTCCGCCACCCCAGTTCGACATGGCCATATGCAAATCAGTCTGACCCTGTGCCTCATGGGAACAGTCCAGCCTGAACTGCCAAGCCATGTCTTCCCTGGACCGGAAACAAGCATCCTGGGACCGGTTTCTGGCTAATCAGCCGTCATCAGCCAGGCTAGCTTGAAGCCAGTGGGGAGGCAGGGAAGCTATGAAGATGGCTGAAATATATAGATGCAATGGGATGAAAGACGAAAATTCTATTTAAAAGTGTTGCACTACTGTGGGGTTTAGTTGTGCTCTTTGGTACCAGTTATGAGAGAGGCCGGGGGTGCAGTTAGTTGGGTAGTCCACAGTTCCTGTACTTGTTTCATGTTGGGGTGGGGTGATGGGCACTCTGCAGAGTTTGGTGGCAGGCAGTTTTGAGTTTGCTGTGCAGGGAGACGGGATGGAGGGTTTCAACATTTGGGGCTGAAGGGAGGGAAGGGAATAGGTTGTGTTGAATTTGACCCTGTGCCTCCTGGGAACAGTCCAGCCCGAATTGCCAAGCCAGGTCTTCCCTGAACCAGAAACAAGCATCCTGGGACCGGTTTCTGGATAACACCTTCATCAGACAGGCTAGCTTGAATTCAGTGGCAAAGTAAGCAAGGGACCCACGTCTGGGCATACCCTGCCAACTTAGGGCGAACAAAGCAAACACAAGGAGATGATGCATGGAGTGCCAAAACGTTTCAGACACTCACCCTCAGTCACAGATCTGGGTTGAATCCATCATAATTTTTTAGCTCGCTTCGCAACCTCAGTTCAGACCCAGCTATATGTAAATCAGTCTTGACTCTGTGCCTTATGGGAAAAGTCCAGCCCGAATTGCCAAGCCAGGTCTTCCCTGAACCGGAATCAAGCATCCTGGGACCGGTTTCTGGGTAACACCCTTCATCAGTCAGGCTAGTTTGAATTCAGTGGCAAAGTGAGCAAGGGACCCACGTCTGGGAAAAGGCGATTCGATGGGTTACCGGGATCTCTCAGGGCACCAGGGTGTTTCTTACAGATCCCCAAGATATTGCGAATGCCTTCTCAGATTACTACAAGCACCTATACTCCCCAGTCGGGGCTACGAATATGTGACATTCCCACGACTTTCTCTGGTATTTACGACTTCCTACACTCCCTACTGAAGACAGAGCCTTCATGGAAAGTGATCCTACAGAGGACACAATTGCCCAAGCGATCCGCAATATCGCATCAGACAAAGCAATGTGTCAGAACGTGCTCCCGATATAGTTATACAAGATTACTATGTCTCTTATTGCACGCAATTACTTTAAATGTACTTGGAGAGTCGGGAAAAGGGGGTGCTCTCCAGAGACCAAAGGCTCGCTTCCATTGTGGTCCTTCATAAGGAGGGTAGGCCAGCTGAGGACTGCTCCTCCTGCAGACCCATTTCCCTCCTCAACGCTGAGATCAAAATTTTGGTGAAACTATTAGCCCTTAGATGAATACAAATTGTTACCAAATTGGTGCATCCACACCAGTCCTGTTTCACGCCAGGTAGAAACCCGACCTTCAATCTGCGATGTCTCCACGGAATGTTGGGGCTCGTCCTTTCTATACAAGAAGACGCAACTATTTTGTCCCTTAATGCTCGTATGGCATTCGACACTGGAATGGCTATACCTTTTTGCTGTGCTGGAACGGATGAGCTTCGACCCCAAGTTCTTGTCCTGGGTACGGTTATTATACATCAATTCCCTGGCCTGGGTAGTCATTAATGCGAAAACCTCTAGATAATTCCCCTTGAGGTGAGAGACCACAACAGGGTTGCCCTCTTTCGCCTCTCTTGTTTGCCCTAGCTCTAGAACCACTGACTACCTGTGAATTGTCTGACCCTTTGATACGTGGCCTACACTGGATGGAGGAGTGGGAATACATAATTTCTCTGTACGCTGGCAATATATTATTGTATATAGCAGCTCCCGCGTCTCCCTGAGTCGTATACTGGAAATATTCACAACCTCGGTAGATACTTGGGATACACCATTAAGTGGTCTAAATGGACGCTATTTGATCTCTGTGGATACTCTTCGTGACAAGATAGGGGATGTGTAGCAAGGGTAGTTTCTGATGGCTTCCGATATTTGGTATCTATGTCACCACCGATCCCGACTCATTCTATGACAATAATCTCCAGGATCCCCTACAGAATCTTAGGAGAGACGTTTGCCACTGGAGGGCCCTGCCCTTGTCCCTTCTTGAACGAGCTGCTTTGTCCAAGATGATGGCACTGCAGCGGTTTCTTTACTTGTGCAAAATGCACCATTCTCAGTCCCCGATACCTACTTCCGGACTATAGAGACTGAATTAAGGACCTTGTTGTGGGAAGGGGTGCCCCTCATATAGCCCTCAAAAAACTGACACATGACTCGTATGACGGTGGTATTACGTTGCCTGACATCCACAGATATTACCAGGCAGCACAGCTCACCACTGTTAACCAATGGGTACATCGGCCTGCAGCCAATACGGCGTTTCATATGGACCCCCTTTTCTGAATCGTTTTTGGCCACTATAGGTGTGGCAGGGTATACTCAGACATGAGTCCCTTTCTCACTGCTCCATCAGGATTCAAGCAAGCCGGGCCGAAGACGGCTGAAATGCCAGAAACCGGTCCCCGGTAGCTTGTCTCCTTTCTGGTGAAGAATTGGCTTGGTAGTTTAGTCTGCCCTGTTCCCATGATGCACTGGGCCAGGGACAGACTGATTTGCATATAGCCAGGTTCTGAGCTGGGATGGTGCAGTGAGATAAATAACGGTGATGGATCAAGCCCTGATCTTTGGACTGGGTAAGAGTGGTCTGCTTAATTCAGACACTCTGTTCATCACCACCCCCTTTTCTGAATCGTTATGTGTTACGGCCACTTGAATACACACGATCACTGTACACCTCCCCATGTTATATGATCCTCACAGGACCCACAGCTCTTCCGGTCCAACTGTGGCACACAACTCTTAAACACTGGACTGGGAGGGTAGGATCACCCAGACAACACCACTATGGGACTCAGGAATACTGGGCACATTAGGCCGAAGGCCCGCTTTGATAAATGGGACCTGATAGGTTTCTCCAGGGAGGGAGATCTATGGAGGGGTGGAACAGTGTTGCCGTTTCCTGATTTACAGCATGAATATTACCTCGTCGACCCAGAAACCTTCTGATACCTTCTTGTCCATCACACTTTATGGCAGCCACATATATATACCCATCAGTAGGCTAATTCCTTATTTGGATGCAACACAATACGAGTAGGTTTGAGTGAGAATAGTTCTTTTTTTTTGTCACATGATTTGAGTCCATTTCACTAATTATAATTTTTTCATAGAAAACGTTGTAAAAGAAAGAGAACAGCTGACGCTCACAACCCTTTCTCTACTTGTCCTTTTGAGTCTGAAAAGGTCCAGGGCTTTGATTCCTCAATAACTCTAGGGATTCATTTCCAGATTCAGGATCTCTGGACCGTTCTTGTTTACCCTAAACTTTAATGGCAGCGGTCCCTAAAGGGGAGGTCCTCCCTGAAGCATCCCTGTTAGAAAACAGAATATTAGATGACTACATGGTATGCAAAGCAATCTCCTTAACGTATAAAAAACGAATTAACAGAGCATCCGACACATTGCTTCAGCTCCGGCAACGTTGGGTATTGACAGAGGAGACATGGAAGATGAGGACTGGCTGGTAGCCCTAGCCTCTCCCAAAGAGATGGCGATCAGATCACGATTTCGTCTGGTGCAACTCAATATACCACACAGGGCGTATGTCTTTTGCAATACATTTGTCAAAATGGGAAGGAGCCCTGAATCAGCTTGTGTGCGGGGGTGTGGGGGAGAAGGCACCTCTTACCATATACTCTGGCACTGTCCAGCAATACAGACTTATTGGACCTCAGTGGTGGCCTGTATAAACAGTGTCAGAGGTGGGGGCTCGTCTCCCTCGGCGAAGTGCTGCCTCCTGAATGTGTGGGAGGCCACTGATTTGGGCCGCATGGAGAAAATATGAGTCACTTTAGACCTCATGGTCCCCAAAAGGAAGATAGCAAGATTGTGGGAGCAGAATCCCCACCACAGCTCAAGGATTGGAGGCGTGATATGGACTGGCGATGGTGGCGGAGAAGGTGATCTATGGGGGTCGCGGTTAACCCTGTAAGTGGGAAAAGAGTTGGGGGTCACTGGAATGAAATTCTGCTCTGCTTCAGGAATGAGGTCCTCTTTAATGGCCATGGGCGGGAATGTAGTCACAAATGTATGTAGTGATGTAGACTTATGATAACGTCGAGTTCCAACTTGTGTGAAGCGGAGGATCCTGTCTCTATTATGTATCTCTACAAAGCCTGATGATATTTATTGGATTTTCCTGTCGTCTTATATTCAATAAAAATGTGATAAAAAAACTCTACACTCTGTACACCTATACCATGTCAGGAGCCAGGCTTCGTATTACAAGAGTCTCCATTGTAACGCTATACCATCTCAGGAGCCAGGCATCTTATTACAAGAGTCTACACTCTGTAAGCCTGTACCCTGTCCGGATCTAGGCCTCGTGCTAGAGGGGGTCTACACTCTGTACACCTATACCATGTCATGGTCCAGGTGACGTGTTGCAAGAGTCCACACTGTAACGCTATACCATCTCAGGAGCCATGCATCTTATCACATGAGTCTACACTCTGTAAGCCTAAAAAATGTCAGGATCCAGGCATTGTATTACTGGTCTGCACTTTGTACCCCTATCCCATGTCAGGAGCCAGGCAACATATTACAAGAGTCTACTGCCTGTGCCATGCCAGGAATCGGCATCGTATTACAGGGGCCTACACTGCGTACGCCTATACCATGTTGTGGTTCAGACGTTGTCGTACAGGAGTCTACAATCTGTAAGCCTGTAACTTGCCAGAAACCAGGCATCCTATTACAAGGGTCTACACTGTGTTCGCCTGTACCAGGTAAGTATCAATGCATCCTATTACAAGGGTCTATACTGTGTACGCTTTTACCATGTAAGCATCTATGCATCGTATTACAGGGGTGTACACTCTGTAAGGTTACACCATGTCAGGAGCCAGGTGTCATATTACAGGACACTATACTTTGTAAGGATACATCATGTCATCAGCGAGGCGTCATATTACAAGAGTCTACGCTCTGTAAGGTTACACCATGTCAGGAGCCAGGTGTCATATTACAGGACACTATACTTTGTAAGGATACATCATGTCATCAGCTGGGCGTCATATTACAAGAGTCAACGCTCTGTAAGGCTAATCCATATCCGGATCCCTGCGTTGTATCACAAGAGCGCACAGTCTATAATGCCTACAGGCCAACAGCAGGCTCGGGCAGGTCCAGGCAGGTCAAGTTGGTACTGGTCAGCAGGACAATTGCAGGGAGGTCTCTAGAAGCGTGTGGTGTCAATGTCTCTCACACAGGAGATCAGTCGACTAACCCTTGGAGTCACTCTGGGTAGCCTGTGACCTAGGCAAGCAGGTCCAACCCTTCCTCTTCAGACAGCAATGCAGTCCTTCGAGCAGGAGGGCAGTCCTTCCAGCAGCAGGGCAGTCCTTCCAGCAGCAGGGCAGTCCTTCCCGCAGCGGGGCAGTCCTTCCAGCAGCAGGGCAGTCCTTCCAGCAGCAGGGCAGTCCTTCCCGCAGCGGGGCAGTCCTTCCAGCAGCAGGGCAGTCCTTCCAGCAGCAGGGCAGTCCTTCCAGCAGCAGGGCAGCACTTCAGGCAGCAGGGCAGTCCTTCCAGCAGCAGGCCAGTCCTTCCAGCAGCAGGGCAGTCCATCCAGCAGCAGGGCAGTCCTTGCAGCAGGGCAGTCCTTCCAGCAGCATGGCAGTCCTTCCAGCAGCAGGGCAGTCCTTCCAGCAGCAGGGCAGTCCTTGCAGCAGCAGGGCAGTCCTTCCAGCAGCAGGGCAGTCCTTCCAGCAGCAGGGCAGTCCTTGCAGCAGCAGGGCATTCCTTCCAGCAGCAGGGCAGTCCTTGCAGCAGCAGGGCATTCCTTCCAGCAGCAGGGCAGTCCTTCCAGCAGCAGGGCAGCACTTCAAGCAGCAGGGCAGTCCTTGCAGCAGCAGGGCAGTCCTTCCAACAGCAGGGCAGTCCTTCCAACAGCAGGGCAGTCCTTCCAACAGCAGGGCAGTCCTTCCAGCAGCAGGGCAGTCCTTGCAGCAGCAGGGCATTCCTTCCAGCAGCAGGGCAGTCCTTGCAGCAGCAGGGCAGTCCTTGCAGCAGCAGGGCATTCCTTCCAGCAGCAGGGCAGTCCTTCCAGCAGCAGGGCAGCACTTCAAGCAGCAGGGCAGTCCTTGCAGCAGCAGGGCAGTCCTTCCAACAGCAGGGCAGTCCTTCCAGCAGCAGGGCAGTCCTTCCAGCAGCGGGGCAGTCCTTTCAGCAGCAGGGCAGTCCTTCCAGCAGCAGGGCAGTCCTTGCAGCAGCAGGGCATTCCTTCCAGCAGCAGGGCAGTCCTTCCAGCAGCAGGGCAGCACTTCAAGCAGCAGCGCAGTCCTTTCAGCAGCGGGGCAGTCCTTGCAACAGCAGGGCAGTCCTTCCAACAGCAGGGCAGTCCTTCCAGCAGCAGGGCAGTCCTTGCAGCAGCAGGGCAGTCCTTGCAGCAGCAGGGCAGTCCTTCCAGCAGCAGGGCAGTCCTTCCAGCAGCAGGGCAGTCCTTGCAACAGCAGGGCAGTCCTTCCAACAGCAGGGCAGTCCTTCCAGCAGCAGGGCAGGCCTTCCAGCAGCAGGGCAGTCCTTGCAGCAGCAGGGCAGTCCTTGCAGCAGCAGGGCAGTCCTTCCAGCAGCAGGGCAGTCCTTCCAGCAGCAGGCCAGTCCTTTCAGCAGGAGGGCAGTCCATCCAGCAGCAGGGCAGTCCATCCAGCAGCAGGGCAGTCCATCCAGCAGCAGGGGGTCCTTCCAGCAGCAGGGCAGTCCTTTCAGCAGGAGGGCAGTCCTTCTTCTGAATCTTCCACATGTCCAGGAGTGTTCTGATGGAATGTTCTGAAGGTCCTAATTTCATACTGGTGTCAGCTTTATGTGGGGAAATTCCCCAACCAACCACAAAACTGGTTATGGTCAGATCTTCCTGGTCCCCTGGTCTTCTCTCTAAACTGTCCAGGGTGACAAAGGCAAGGCCAGGCCTGATGTCAGTTTCCTTGTGTGAATCTTTAGAAGTGTAATTAGGGTGTGGTCTAGCTTCTCCCCAGCCATCCTATCAGGAAGACCCTTCCCCCTTATATCCCTTGCTCAGTGTCTGGAAGGGTGTAAACCAACGCCAATATGTTTTTAAGGGAGAATCAGTCGGAGCTGGGAGGCTTTGACTGCAGCATTCATTGCATCCCACATTTGACCCATTAAAGGTCATCTGATGGGTGCATTGTAGGTGTAAATAACCCCAGACTGGGATTGAATAAAGGGCTTTGGATGCACATCCTTGTGCACGTGGGGGCTTCCAGAGCACAGTGGGTTCTTATTTAACACATCTCGTTCTACACAGCTGTACACAAAGAAGGAGTCAAGATGGTAATATTATATATCAATAATAAAATGAATGCCCATTCCGACTCTATGGATCCCCCATAGGATAAATCACAGATAGATCCTATGGATGCCACAGACAAGTTCAGCCAAAGATGAAGGAAGAATCCTAAGAAGAAACAGTGCCTCGAGGTTGCAGTGTATAGTGACATGAACTCTCCTCTCTCCAGAGGTAGTATGGGGCACTAATCCCATTAAAAGATCTAGAACAGGGAAGACGGGGTCTACAGTGGCCGGGATTGTGTGTTTATTGATCTAAGGTTCTAGAGCAGCGATGAAGGGGTTTAAAGTTGTAGGTATTGCGTGCTAACCCCACCAAGGTTCTAGAGCAGAGATGATGGTGGTTACACTTTCAGGGATTATGTGCCCGTCTCCCTCTGTATTGAGGGTATGTGGGCAGAAAACTGTTGGCAGAGATCTCTGGGCAGAGATCTCCCAAAGTACTGCAGCTTTTGAGCATTCATCATTGCTGATAACAACATTTCCATTACCCACTGTGTGCAGCGTAACATCCTGAGGATGAAAGGGTGAGTTTGCCTTGCTGGATTTCACAGTTATGTCTTACAGGTCAGACAGATGCCAGCAGTGAGCACTTACCTCACTGAGCCATCTATTAAACTTGAGGATATATTTTTAGAGGGGTTTGTGCTCTAAAGTTCTAGATCAGCGATGATGGAGTTTGCAATAACAGAGGGTGTGTGCTAATCCTTCCAAGGTAGTAGAGGAATGGCTTATATATTCTTGTCCTCATATCACCATCCAGCTAAGTAAGCTGTGAGCCAAGATGCCTCCATCCGGAGCGTCCAGTGTACATGCATGCTATATATTTCTTATAGTTTTGCCCTTTTGTAGGAAGGAGAAATGCCCATTTCTCAGCAAGATAGAAGTATAATCATAGGATGTTACAATTTACTTTGCCATATCACAAAGGGACACCATCTTTTCTCTTCCAAGGCCAACTTGCGGTCCAAGTCCAGTTTACTGACATCTCTTCCAGATCTGAGCCTTTCTTATACCTTTGGCAGGTCGGGAGTAATCCATTTCTTACAGATTTCCTTTCTTGCTAAAAATATCAGAAAAAATATACATGTATATATAAATATCCAAGTTTAACTCGTCCCAGTAAAGGCACAAGTCCATTTCAAATAGGATAAGTCAGGGGCTTCCCTTAAGTTTTTCAGCCAATAAATTCTTGAAACACCTGAGTTACATTCACCCGGAAGAAGGCCAATAACGTCAATCCACAAACATGCCATTTGTATATCGTCTGCTTCTGTGTCACCGCACTTCTTAGATTTTGATTGTTCCAACATGGTCTTTCTTAGCTAACTTTGCTGGTGACCAATAAGCTCTATGGAGAGTCAACAAATGATTCTTCAATTTGCTGTCCTCTGTCCTATTTTTTTGGAATTCTCTCCCCCTTACCCTCAGATCCATTCTGTCCTACCCCGACTTCCGTAAGGCCCTAAAAACCCATCTTTTTCTGCAAGCCTTCTCAGTTTAAAGTTTTCCCACAGCCTTCACTCAGGCCCTAACGTTCCTCAGCGCCAAGAAACCGCCAAGTATATGTGCTCTTAATAAATGTTTTTAAACTCAAATTAAATTCTTTTTAAGTGGTGCTGGTTTGACCAGAGTGTATGACAGATTTAAAGATACTCACCATAATTGCTCTGTAACCAGCTCTGGAAGATCCTTTTCCCAGTGCAGGGATGGAACTCCCATTTTTTCATCTGCTGTAGAAATAAATATCCAATACCACAGGGAAACCTCTTTCTTAGGTTGTTGCTTAACTCTCACCCGCTTGAGGAAGTCCTCCTGCACCGAACTGCTCACCTCCGACAACTTTTTTGGATGACTGACAAAAACCTAGCTGCAGGTAATTAAACTTGGAAAGCGCCCCCCAGCCCCCAATTTGTCGGATATCTCTTGTTATGTGATGAGGGCATCACCCTCCCTGAAGTTTCCTCAGGTGGAAAAGTTGCCATGCTAGGGAAGATAACTAAGTTTATCTTTCAGCTACTTGGGGGTTCCAGGAGAGCCCTAAATTGAATTGGTGCCGGTTCCGCTTTGTAGTCTATCCCGAGAATTTTCCTAAAGAACACCCACACCCTCTGTGCTGTTAAGAGTACCTTCCCCTGTAACTTGTTTAAAAACTTTGGGTCTCCAAACTTAAACAAAAAACTTATTTAGGCCTAAATGCTTCTACACAACTTCATACAATTGATTCATGTAAGAATTATCTAGTTCTCCAGCCAAGAGCCGGGAATTCTTGAACTGGAAAGCATAACAGTCTCATCCAGAGCTTTTTTCAGGAGATCCTGGCTCCCCAGGATGCCCATATAAAGCTTCTGTCCCTCCCTTGCAATTTCTGCAAAAGCGTTTTGGGGAAAGGAAGTGGTTTAGTGTTAAACAAGACGATCACCTTAGGAAGAACCAGCATCTTAATGATGTTCACCCTCCCATAGATACCGAGGGGCAGATTTTTCCACCTTTAAAGGAGATCATCTCTATCACGGTGTTGCTTGAACATTAAAGATCTTTGAAAAACAAGGGACAAGAGGCGTTTGGCAAAACAGGAATCGTTAGTCCGATTAAACATAGCGGCCGGGAGAACAGTTACAGGCACAGGGTCAAATTTCAATCACTCTGTAGCAGTCTTATAGAAAGTTCATTATTGGCAGGAAAATTATTCTAGCGATCCTTGTATGGTGAGGAATATAAGTTGCTGCCTCTGGAGTCATAAATTATTTTTAATGGATAATCCAGGTAAGCCTCGACCTTGCATGGACACAATGCGGCCAGTGGGTAACGTGCCTAGATGTTTGGCATGGGGATCGCCCGATTGCTGTGTTCTGATTGGCTATGAGCCCATTACAAAATAATGGGGTAACCCAATAATTGCCAGAAATTATGGGTACAATGAGGTAATGAACAAGTGGTCCGTGACTGCTTTAGAGAAGAGTCATTTATGATTTATCATGTGTGTGTTGCTTACGTCAAACACTGGTAAGACATACCAACAATGAACACAACAACATACCCTGCTATCTAAGACAGCATTTTTCAAAACGTACAGTCAATGTAAAACACAAAAGCGCCAAAGAATTGTTTAAGTCCAGTATATTTAATTTCATATACTTGAAACAGATCAAAAGGTAATTTAGACAAAAGGAAGGTACAAAGACTGCTCAAGGGACAGTAGACGAATGGGTGTGCTCGTGATGGGTCGGGAAAAGTGAATAGTCACTAATATTCAAAGTTTATACATTTTTAATGCTTAGGCAATGGACTGGTAAAGAGACCAGTACAGAAAGGCCTGTCCCAAACAAATTATTTATAAAAAGAATTACTGTTTTTTTGCAAATTCATAAATGCAACATCAAGCAAAGGGGATGGGATGAGATACAGGCCGTTGATGGGTGGGGTGCGTCGACGTTTCGACTCTGCTTGTGCATAGAGGGTGACTTATACCTCCGCTGAGAGTCTTCTTCAGGACAAAAGGGGGGGGGCAGGGGGCAACCTAGGGGTGAAAGATCAACTATCGGTTAATTGGCGCCTATTACCCAATCCGGGAGAGAGCTTAGTGACGGTATAGTACTGACCTAATCCTGGTGCCGCACAGGCATCTCAGGTAAACCACTGGAGGTTGAGTAGTTAATGGTTCTGTCAGGGCTTTCTGTGGAAAAACCAATACTAAACTTAGTATGCATACAATTCTGCAATGTGACGCAAGGTATGAGGTTACTCTGATCCTGCACTCACCCATTAGTAGTGAGCTGAAATCCACCCATGAGGGCCCACCTTATGAAGTCCTCACCGGTATTTAAAACCGTCAATTAATTAGAACAAGGTCATCTGAGATTTGAATTAATCTGTCAAGACCTGCAAGTTAAGGAGATGGAACGAAGTTAAATAAGGGTTAAAAGATGCCAAAGTAAAGCTTGTTGTTTTGGCAGTGGTTTCAGAAATGTACCTGAAATGAAAAGCTGGGCGTACATATTACTAATCATATTCACAAGCGGTGTATATACATGGAGTGCATACATATTACTAATCATATTTACAAGCGGTGTATATACATAGAGTGATAAAGAATCTAATGTATTCTGCCCATTTAGAAACTATAAAGTCGGTGCTGGGTAGCCATATAGCCTTCCTATATACATCCTATTAGCTATATATGCCGTGTCAGAATGTGCAGGTCTAAGGACCAAGGTTCTGGATGGGGGTGTTTAGCCAATACTCAAAGTTGCCGCCTGTCTGGCTATCTCCTCGGATTCGTTCAACCCCCTAAGTGCTGTGTCAAATGTGTGAATCCATTTACACTCACAATAGTTCAGGGTGTTGGAGAAATTCCCACCCCTTGGGTTCCTTTGGACTTTTTTCGATCATCACCCACCCTTTTAGGCTCTCGGCCAAATGCCCAAAGGTGATACAGTGTTCTACTTGTGGGGCACCTTGTACCCCACATCGTATTCTACTACAGTGTTGAAAGACACAGGTTTTGACTTTCTGCGTTGTTTGCCCGATATATAAAAAGTTACAGGGGCATGAGATGGCATATATGACCCCTGAGGAGTTACGATTGGTGTGATCCCTCTTTGTGTACGTGAAGACACTTAAAACGGCCCTTGATGGGGGTGATGTTCCATAGTGGTAACTGGACACTGTTGGGTTTGGGTGGAAGTAAAGATTTCACCAAAAAGTCCCTGATACTCTCCCTTTTCTAAAGGCATGCATGGTGGGGTTTGGTATACCCAGATCGTCAGCAACCAGGTGGCAATGTTTGTTCACAGTTTTCCGAATGTCATTGCTCTTGGTGTAATAGGTCGTGACACAAGTTAATCTGTCCCTTGAGCAACCTTTGTACCTTCCTTTTGTCTAAATTAACTTTTGATCTGGTTCAAGTATATAAAATTAAATATACTGGACTTAAACAATTCTTTGACACTTTCGTGTTTTACATTGACTGTACGTTTTGAAAAATGCTATCTTAGATAGCAGGGTATGTTGTTGTGTTCATTGTTGGTATGTCTTACCAGTGTTTGACTTAATTAAGCAACACACACATGATAAATTATAAATTACTCTTCTCTAAAGCAGTCGTGGACCACTTGTTTATTACCTGATTGGCTATATATTCCTAACTAATGTGGCATCTGAATATATGGTGTTTTCAGAGCACACGTAACCCCTCCAGCCATGTGCATTATTGGGGCCAATCTCCGGCTGTGTGTACTTTATATACACAAGAATCCACCAGAAGCAGATGTAACCTGTTAGTCAGCCCCCCTCTCACTGAACTGACCACCGCTCATAGACAACCCAATCTGAAACACTCCATGGACTCACATGAAGCACGCTGGTCTCACTGAGCTATCTGCCATAGAACACCCACATCCTGTCATATGATGTTAAAGGTACTTTTGGATATCGTTAGACCTTTGACTGTTGTGTATGAACAGTAACTCACACTGAGCTCTAGTCCGCAGGCGCTGCTCTTAATACTGAATCTTATTTCAAATACAGGTCTTATGTGATGTTCGTCCTTTGTTCCTGTAGCTGTCATTGCTCTTTAATACCAATATGATGTGTGTGTTATTTATTACAGGTGTAATAATGTGAAGATTCAGTGCCCAGAGTTGGTGGTGAAGAGTTATAAAGGTAAATATCATTGTGACGATTAGCTCTGTATGTTATGGTTCATGAAAATGATGTGGTATGGTATGGTTTTGTGTGGTATGGTATGGAATGTTATGTTATGTTCGTATGGTATGGGATAGGAAGGGATGAGATTGTGTATGGTATGGTATTGTATGGTTTGGAACGTTATGATTGGATGGGATGGTGTGGTGTGCTATGGGTTGGTATCATGGTGTAATATGGTGTGATGGGATGGTGTGGTGAGATTGTGTGGTGTGGATTGGTGTGGTGTGCTATGGAACGGTATGGCATGGAATGTTATGGTGGTATGGTATGGAGTAGGAAGGGATTAGATGCGATTGGATGGTGTGGATTGGATTTTTATGGAATGGTATGTTATGGCGGTATGGTATAGAACGTTATGATGGTATGGTGTGATCTGATATGGGGTGGGATCATAGTATAATATGGATGGCTTGGAATTGCACCTCAGAATTTGGCATTTACTGCATAACTGTGTTCCAGAGTTCTAGCTCCAACAGTGACCTAACACATGCTTCTGCAAAGACCCAGCACATACTGACCTATGGCATGCACCTACACTGACCTAGCACATGCACCCACACTGACCTAGCACATGCACCTACACTGACCCAGCGCATGCACCCACACTGACCTAGCACATGCACCTACACTGACCTAGCACATGCACCCACACTGACCTAGCACATGCATCTACACTGACCTAGCACATGTACCTACACTGACCTAGCACATGCACCTACACTGACCTAGCACATGCACCCATACTGACCTAGCACATGCATCTACACTGACCTAGCACATGTACCTACACTGACCTAGCACATGCACCCACACTGACCTAGCACATGGTTCTACACTGACCTAGCGCATGCACCCATACTGACCTAGCACATGGTTCTACACTGACCTAGCGCATGCACCCACACTGACCTAGCACATGCATCTACACTGACCTAGCACATGTACCTACACTGACCTAGCACATGCGCCAACACTGACCTAGCACATGCACCCATACTGACCTAGCACATGGTTCTACACTGACCTAGCGCATGCACCCACACTGACCTAGCACATGCATCTACACTGACCTAGCACATGTACCTACACTGACCTAGCACATGCATCTACACTGACCTAGCGCATGCACCCACACTGACCTAGCACATGGTTCTACACTGACCTAGCGCATGCACCCACACTGACCTAGCACATGCATCTACACTGACCTAGCACATGTACCTACACTGACCTAGCACATGCACCCACACTGACCTAGCACATGTACCTACACTGTCCTAGTTCGTGCACTTACCCTGAGCTACCCCATGCACCTACACTGACCTAGCGCATGCACCCATACTGACCTAGCACATGGTTCTACACTGACCTAGCGCATGCACCCACACTGACCTAGCACATGCATCTACACTGACCTAGCACATGTACCTACACTGACCTAGCACATGCGCCAACACTGACCTAGCACATGCACCCATACTGACCTAGCACATGGTTCTACACTGACCTAGCGCATGCACCCACACTGACCTAGCACATGCATCTACACTGACCTAGCACATGTACCTACACTGACCTAGCACATGCATCTACACTGACCTAGCGCATGCACCCACACTGACCTAGCACATGGTTCTACACTGACCTAGCGCATGCACCCACACTGACCTAGCACATGCATCTACACTGACCTAGCACATGTACCTACACTGACCTAGCACATGCACCCACACTGACCTAGCACATGTACCTACACTGTCCTAGTTCGTGCACTTACCCTGAGCTACCCCATGCACCTACACTGACCTAGTGCATACTTCTACTCTGATCTAACGTATGCACCTATAGTGACGTAGCACATGCACCCATGCTGGCCTAGCGCATGCACCTACACTAACCTAGCGCATATATCTACACTGATGTAGTGCATCCATCTACAATGCAGGTTAGTATATGACTGGTACTGTACACCTTGGAGTAGATCTGTCATTCTGTGCCATCAAATGTAGTGTACTGACTGGTACTGTATACCTTCGCGTAGCTCTCTCGCTCTGTATCATCTAATATAGATTACTAACTAGTACAGTATGTCTTGGATCAATTCTGTTTTCTGTACAATCTAATGCACTGTACTGGCTATTACATTATAGCTTGGAGTAGCTCTGTAGCTCTGTACCATCTAATGCAGTGTACTGACTAGTACTGTATACTTTCCAATAACTCTCTCACTCTGTACCACGTAAAGAAGTACTGACTAGTACTGTATACCTCTAGTAGCTCTCCTTCCCTGCAGCATCCATTGCGGTGTACTGATTACTACTGTATACCTTTGAAGTATTTGAAGTAGCGTTGTCACTCTGTGACTTTTAATAGAGTGTACTGACTAGTACAGATCACCTTCTAGCACCTCTGAGATGCACCCCAGTTGCAGAACATTTGCCCCAAGATTTCTCATCCTTTTCTACCTGAAGGACAGCTGTTGAAGCTTGGTTTATTTTTGAGAATCAGCTTCACCTCTTGTAAGCCTTTTATTTCCTCCTAGTTCTTGCTTCTGCTCTAACTTTGCTGCTTTAAGACTCTTATTTTCCAGTAGTGGGGAAACTTCCAGTAATAAGGTTGGATCTAATTGTAGCAAGGGTTTGATTATCATGTCACTATTTATTCAACTGGGGTCCGTTTTGTTCACTGTGAGTATCTGCCGTCTGAATTCAGTCCAGCTCCTCTCCCAGTGTGTTAACTGAGTCTGTTCTGTTAGCAGTTATTTTTTAGGTCTCGCCTAGGCAGCGCGCATGCGCTGCACTAGGAGGGCCTTTAGCCATCGGTCTTCACTTTTCAAGCGCTGCACTCGTGCCTGTGGCGTCATCCACCTTGCAGGGTCGAGCAGTGGCGTGCCACAAGCACAAGTGCAGTGCTTGAAAAGTGAAGACCTCGCGATCACGCATGCACGCACCACTCCCGGGCTTGTTCTGTTAGTTGCTCTCTCTAAGCAGAGAGAAGTGTGTATATAGATTTGCCACAAGGCAGCGTGAGCAAGCGGAGAGCGGCTTGGAAACATGAGGCGGCATACCTGATCACCTCCAGCCTCTGATGGCGTGTTGCTGGGCAACCGAGTACACCGCCTGCACTCCCAGGTGAAACATTTGCACCCTTGTTTGTGTTGTGTGTGAGCATCCGGAGAGTAGCGGTGCTGTCCCACAGCACCTTGACCAATTATACAATAGCGTTGTACTACTTTGGCTGAGTTCGGGACTATTTTCGAATTTATTTACGAGTCACTTTTCACAACCACTACTGTGCGCCCGCCCACTTTTTCTGCACCTTTCCTCCCTCCTTTTCTGCTACGTGTCCCTTCGTCTAATTACTGCGATCTTTTTGCTCCGCCATGAGACTGCCCGTAGCTCCTCTTATGTTGTTCATCCCTTCTGCCATTAGCGTACCTTGCCCTCTCCTGTGGCCAGAGTGGATCTGCTAAGCAGCCCCTCCCGTTGCTGGCTCCATTATTGCTGCACCTGTGTGGGCTTGGTCAGGGAGGCATTTTCAAGTTGAATACAATATACACGTTCCTCATACCCCGCAGACGCATCGACCAAGATACGAGATGTCCATTAACTTGATTAGGATTCTCTAATTGTGACTGATTGGCATATGCAGCGGTAGTGCTGTGGACATCAGGCAATGTTTATATATGTGATTTTCTTTTTGCTTGTGTCATGGCGCAAGGAATTAAACCATTATTACATCCATGTACCAGACAAAGAGTCACTGTAGGTGATGCACAGCTTCTTGTTTATTGTCTCAGTTTCTGGGACACTTTAGCATCAAAGTCGGGAGCTTCTCGACAAGATGGTTGTTCTGAATCGACAGATGACGTGGTACTCCCTTAAGTGCAGAAGTCACTTTGCAGCATTTTCCACAGCTTTATTAGTTGCCAAGATAGACTGATTCATTTTACCACCCACAAGTGACCCCTGAGTGCCTGCGAATGTTGGTTTAGGGATCATAATGAAAGACTTGTTCAGAAGGGGTAAAGGTTCGAATCCCTGCAGTCCATTCTGTTGATCAATAGCTTTGATTGCAACGATTTGACTACCATGCATTGGCACCTTTTGCAAGTTATGCAAGCTCATACTGACCTGTTGCTGTTCACAGATTCGGCTATGGGCAGAATCATAGACATCAACAGACCAAAATGGCAGGTGTACCGGAAGTAACATCACACATCCTTTGACCTTAATGACATCACGTATGGGGACGCATATGACTACTACTGACTCCAAGGCATGGAGAATAGTGACACGGCTCATGGTCCTCCATGCTAATTCAGCATCATGTCAAGGGAAACAGTGATGTGCCAGTCTCCAGCTGTGATAATTGAGAACATGAAAATGGTGAAAGGACAAAAAAAACACAGAGTACTCTTTCAAGGAACTTGGTTCCTTTGTTCATGCAGTACATAATGCAGGAAATTGACATGCAACCCATCTCTTTGTGTGGGTGTGCAACTCTGATAATGCCAATGTCCACAATTCTTCATTCTTCAGGAAGTGGCTTAGTCAAACGAAGGTGTACTCCAGACTTCCTGCTCCATGGAAGTATAGGTGATTTCACACAAGATGCATACACTTGGCGTTCCATTGGTTTCTGGAGGGAGGGAGAATGAGAGATCGGAGAGCAGTAGAAACGGGTAGGAAAAGGAGAGGAAGTATATCAGTTCTGACGACTAGTAAACCCTGCTGATAACTGTAGGGTCTAAATAAATACAGGACTCCTCCCAACATGGGTGTGCTCCTCCCATCATTTAATTAAGATCTACTCACACATACATGTGGAACTATTTAGGCTAGCCATGTAAGCGACATAGATTTACACAGGAAAAGCTGGTAATCGTTCTCTAAATGGTTTGATCAGCTGCTACTAGTCGTTGTCTTGGCCGATTCATGGGGCTGGTCGTCGTTTTGAGTGTATCCCTACCACACATCAGTGAGCCTCCTTCCGAATCATGTACAGCACCCATCAGGAGACTTGTTACCCGGATCTCTTGCACAAGAAAACGCGTGGAGTCGGTCACTTGAATGAGGGATCTACTGAGCGGTGACCCTGGGCCCAGAGCACTGCTCAAGGCCTCGCGCATGGCCACAGATGATCTTAATGGTGATATTACATTGATAGAGCGCGCGGGTCACCCGGGTCACTAGATTACCAAATTTCCACGCACTGGGCCCTGGCGTGCATATGATGACAGTGTTTTGCATGAACCGGGTGAAAACCTCTCCACGCTACTATGAGTAATCGAGTGGGTGACTCTTACACCACTTACTATTCATGTACCTGACTTACCACAGGCACATTACTCCTGACGGATCAGGAGCTAGCAGTGGACAGGTGATAAGGGTTTCCTAAAAGGGAGAAAATTCTACTTTACACATTTAATACTTTTAATATCACTTTAATGTATAATGACCACAGACACCTTGATAGTTTTAAGGATTTTATATAGTAAAAGTTTAAAACGAAAATGCCATTACAAGGAGGCAAATGCAAAGCAATACATCAATGATTAGAATCAGAACCAGGATGTAACTATGGATGAGTGTGAGTATCATAGAGTAAAAGGGAACACTATAGGGCATGAATCATAATAAACATATTAAGCTAATATGGTTTAAACTAGGGCAAGGACGTGAGGAGGACCTAATGTGTGGCCTAATACCTTTATACTAATCCCTAAACCTTATGCTATCTTTACTAACTTCACGGCAACCATACTAAGGGAAAAAGGGAATAAGTGGAACAATCTAGATAAACAGTTGGGTTTAACAATGTCCTATAGGAAGGGTAAAAGTGGAACATTTACTAATAATCAATTGCATGAAATTACATTCAAAGGAGATATGGAGAATATCACCGGCAAGATTGCTTTAATTGGAAAAAGGAAAAGTTAAGGGTATAGTATAGACAGACACCTATGCCAATATTTACCTAGGTGAGAATGAGGACTAACCCTGGCCACGGGTCAGTTGGGAAAGAACGGGACAAGGACCCTCAAGGATTCAGGAAATACCAGAAGGTGAGCAGGTACAGCTCATGGACAGTCAGGACAGGATACCCCTCAGGTCTGGGTCAGGACGGGGTTCACCAAGGCACGACCAACCCCTCACAGCTTTGGATGCAACGCCAGCGTTACCCCCTCTTCTGCACGGAATCCGCCAACAACCCCGATTGGGTTTTCGAATCTCCCAGCAAAGTGCTTCGCTTAGCACTTAGGACTAATTTCCACCCCTTGGAGTTTGTGGAAAATTTCAGGCAGAATGCTCCGCAGCACTCTGTATCAGGCACCTATAGAGTTCGTAGGGTCAGTGACAGGTCTGCTACTCGGACAAGTCGGACAATTTTTTTAAGCTAAGCTAGGCTATTTATACAGTTTTAAGTCCCCAAGACCACCCATAAATGTTGCAAAATGACAAAGTCCCATCTTCTGATTGGTCAAGGGAGGTGGTTAGGTCATAGGTACCACCTATATTTCTTTTATGTAATTCACGTGACATTTTCCCTCCCCCTAGCATCTGGGTTCCCAGGCATATGTGTGGGAAAGTACAATAGTGAAGAAAAGGTTTGCAACATTGTTGCACATTCAGAGTAAAAATAGCAAGTCTTCAAGGGCGAAGGTGTGTCTGGAAAGGACAGTCCCCTTTTCAATAGCCAACTGGCCAGGTTCCATTGCTGCACGTCCCAGATCTTAGGTCACGTGATGAGGGATACGTCAGCTTCAAAATGGTTCTGGTCCCTAATTCCAGGCCCTCATTTACGCGGTACATGAAAAGTAAGCGAAAACAAATTAATAACATAAAATAAAATGAATACACTGTACACCATGACCAACTACTCTTAATCCCTTATTTTATAATACTTATAGCTTTAAGAGTTAGTGCAGAAAAGATGCATATACAAAAGCGGCTTAAGATAGCATGAAGCATGATTAGTGACAAGCGGCCATTTTAACACCAATGCGCATGAGCGAACTTTTCCCTCCAGATTGCGAGTGCGTCACATCACATGGGTATGACCGACGCATGCGCAGACTGGATTTCTGCAAAGCGGCCATTTTATTAATGTGCAAGCGTGATTACGATGAAAAACACATAGGCAAGCCTCCTAGGGACACCCGTGTGTTGGGGAAATACAAATAAAATGACAAACAATCGGAGTTAGTACGGTTACGATTTAGGCGAGGTTCATGAAAGAGAGCAAGTCGCGTTACGTGCGAATCCTTGCTCCATCAATCCCCTCTTTGATGATATTTACTATCATCACTACACATGAAAACAGATGCCAACTTCATTCATCCAATTCATCCATCTCAATCTCAATAAACTTATTGTTGAGCTTTCTCTCCGCCTCTCTGTGTGTATGATTGTTCTTTATTTTCTTATATATCTGATTTCTTAATTCTTCTAATTCTAATTCTTCAGCCTTTCGCTTTCCTCTTTTATTCACTATATATTTTCTGCATTTCTGGCATTTGCAACAGATGAATATGATCAGAACAATCAAACCTATTCCAGCTATTGGCATCAGTATTTTCCATATAAGACTTTTACCTAAATTAGAGAACCAACTACCTACAGAGGAGAGACCATCAGTCAGTCTCTTCCAGGCACTGTCAACCTCTAATGGTTTGAGTTCTTTTTCCAAATTAGTAATGTTTCTTATATATTTCTTAATTTCGACACTTTTATCAGGAATGTAAGTGCAACAATGTTGCGCCCTCAGCATCCTGCAGACTCCGCCCTCTTTTGCCAATAAGGTATCAAGAGCAAGGCGATTCTGTAAAACCATTGATCTGATCGCAACCATTTCGGTATTGATCATCAGAAATCCAGCAGCAGTGTCAGTTGATAACCGATCCACTACTGTAGATAATTTGCAGATTCTATGAGTATTCAGAACTACCCCCATTCCAGGTATCAGTGCACTAAAAATATCACCTACAATTTCTCCTACACTTTCACGTTTGCTACGCACTAAGCCATTAGTAATTTCATTGCTTCCAGCTGCATTGTTCACATGGTATATTTTCGGAAAGACAATGCCAAAGTAGCAGCTTCCATACCAGTGATCCGGTAATTTGAAATAAGCCTTGTTTCCACATATATAATAAATTCCTGGAAACACAGGTTCTGACCCATTTTTGAAACCCCAACCTCCAATTACCTTGTAATTATGTTCACACTCGATGGAACCAATGAATACATTGTTATAATAACTAGTCTTTTCTCTATGAAGACAGAGTTTCCCTTTCCGTTCAAAATCCAGCAACAGAGCAGGAGTAACTTCGCTTTGTGAGGTGTTATCCATGTTCTCTGCCCATCTAGGGGTTCTGTCCTTCTCGTCATTTGCCTTTTTCTGAAACTTTTCCCTTCTCTTCTCTGCCATCTTCAAGAACATTTTCTCTTGTGCATGTAAAGAACAAGTCAAGTTGTCTCTACGAGCTTCATTCAGATCTATGTCACCTATCGTCAGGAAGTATTCTCCCATGTAGCGAGTCACTCCACCAAGTGTATGTACAAGGTTCAGATTCCCTCTAATAGGAAGTTCTGAAAAGATAACGTCAGTGTTTGAGTAATAGTACTGTAAAGTGCTTCTATAGAACAAACTAGCTAGAATACTACAGGAAATTCCATAGGTCAGGGGTAAATGGTGGTATGTCACGCCTTCAGCTACTGAAGTAGGTAGCATCATGCAGACATAGCAATCTTCTATTTCCATAGCTTCTACATAGTGTACTAAAAGATTAGCGAAAACATTTAAGTGTGTCCTGTTCTTCATTTGGTGATAATGTAGTTCACCCTCATCTGATGCTTCTAAGTCAGGTCGTGTATGTCTTAGACTCATTGCATTGTCACGTCTTTCTACTCTTCGTGGTGTTTCTTCAGTATGTACAGCTTCTGCGTCTTGTGTCGTCAAGTCTGTAGGATATATGTTAGGGTCTTTGCTTATCATAAAAGGTATAAACACTGTTAATCCTATCCATATCATTACCACTAGTACTACACTACAGATGCATATCTTACAGCATGTTTTACAACAGCTAAATCTGGATCTTCCAGTGACATTTGAATCAGACATTATATCTTACAGGTGGCTTTTTCAACCCCTCTTTGTTTCTTTTTCAGCAGAGGTTATACTTCGCTTCACCTCAAGGAGGGTCTTCGTCAGAGCTCCGATTAGCAATTGACTCTTCGTCACTTTTGCCACAGGCTTCGGGCTCATCAATTTCTTCCAACACCAGATAGGTCCACTCAGGGCTCCGATACAGTCTGTTCTGTTTCTTTATTCTGTCGCCCTTTCGGATGGACTTCCCTCGGGATTCTTTTCTTTCACTTTCAGCCCTTTTTTGGTCTTTCAGTTTTTCTTCGACTGTTTTTATTCTTATTCTTAGTCTTTTTACATATCGGGGTTCATCCTTCTTTTCGATCCTTTTTGTAGTCGAGGAAACTTGCTCTTCCTCGTGAACTCTTTTGCTTTTTCTTCTTTGTCGCACTATTGCTTCAGCAGTGTCTTTTTCCCTTCCTGTCTGACTAGTTCCAGGTCTTTCATCTATTTCTTCTGCCTGGTCCTTAAGCTGACCTAGCTCAGGTTTAGACTGTATTTGATCTTCGTTTGTGAGTGATTCACTGGGCTCTTCTTCCTGAACACGTTCATCTATTACTAACTGATCCTGTTCATGCTCTTCGATCTCTTGATTTTCTTCCGCATGAACTTCTGCTTTGACTACTATCTGTCCCTTTCCAGTCTCCTCTGTCTCGAAAGGAGTGTCAATGACTTGTTCTGTCCCTACTTGGCCTATTCCCTGATGAGATTTTATGATGGCTTTGATGATCTGACCTTCTTCTTCTTGTTCTGACTCACCTGCACTGTCCCACTCACTACCTAGGTAAGAGTATTTTCTGGTTCTTATTGGATCAAGAACTTGGTCGTCGGCAGGAAACCATTCAACGTCTTGACTTGTGCTCGGTAGTTCGCCATCAGCGAGATCCGGACCCTCTTCTGGAGTCTCCTCAGCTGGGCTACCTTCAGCTTCAGTCGCGTTTTCTCCGGTTACCCGCTTCGTGTGGCTTGCATGGATCCACTTTGGTACACCAGCACACTTCACAGCAGTTGTGGTGACAAGGATCACTTGTCGAGGCTTGCCCCACTTCGGTCCAAGGCAACTCTTCCGGGTATGTTTCTTTAACACCACCCAATCACCTGGTCTCAGTTTGTGTGCTGGAGTTGTAGGCCATTCGACAGCAGTCTCTCCAATCTGGTGAGAGATAGAACGCACTTGGTCACCCAACTGCCTGCAGTATTCTAGCACCATATCATCAGTAATACTTAGCAGTTTGTGTCCAGGTACCCATGCCTGTCGCATCACTCTTCCCATCAGAACTTCATGGGGGCTCAGGCCTGTCTTTCTGTTTGGAATACTTCTCAAGCTCATCAGCACCATGGGCAAAGCTTCTATCCAGTTCATTTTTGTGGAGTCACACAATTTCGCCAGCCTGGACTTGAGAGTGCCATTTATTTGCTCGACTATCCCAGAAGCCTCTGGATGATAGGCACAGTGCAGCCTTTGTTCCATTTTAAATGCTTTGCAGAGTTCCTTTAGGACCTCGTTTGAAAAATGTCCACCTTGGTCTGTTTCAATTGTCTCAGGAATTCCAAAGCGGGGTATCAGTTCCCTAAGTAATAATTTAGCTACAGTCAGGGCATCATTCTTCTTTGCTGGGAGAGCCTCCACCCACCGGGAAAATAAGCAAACTATGACCAGGACATATCTATATCCTTTGCACAGGGGCATGGTTATGAAGTCTGCCTGCATCCTAATGAAGGGACCTTCTGCTCTCCCAATGGTACTTTGCTCCACTACTGTCTTTTTTCCTGCATTGAATTGTTGACACACTAAGCACCTCTGACAAAGTTTGTCTGCTGTGCTCCTGAATTTTGGACTGTAGAACACCTTTTCAAACATTCGGCACATGGCATCCCTCCCAATATGTGTGTGTTCATGTATTATCCGGGCCATTGCGGTAATCAGTCGTTCGGGGAGTACAGGCATACCAGTTACATGGACCACTACACCATCCCTTTCCCTTGGTCGACATTCATCCTGCCTCCACCTGTTCCTTTCTTCCCTGTCTGTTGTCTGTTGTAGTTCTCTTAATTCATCCCATGTTCCCAATCTTTCAAACAACATCAGTTGGCAGCTGCTTTCACCTCCCCATAATTTAATTAGGAGGGACATTTTGTGTCGGGCGCAGTACTGGGCAATTTGGTCAGCATATCTGTTTCCGGCTGTCACCTCGTCATTTCCAGATCGGTGAGCCGCACACTTGACCACAGCCAATTCTTTGGGCAATTGGATGGCTTCCAGTAAGTTTTGTACTGGTTTCCCATTCCGGATGGGAGAACCTGAGGAAGTCATGAATTCTCTTTGCAACCATAGCTGGCCGAAGTCATGAACAACCCCATAGCAGTACTGACTGTCAGTATAAACAGTTACTCTTTTGTTTTTCCCAATTTTACAAGCTCTTGTTAGAGCGATGAGCTCCGCTACTTGAGCAGATTTAACTTCGCAAAGATAGGAAGCTTCCAGGGTCTTTTCCAAAGTGACTACAGCATAGGCAGCACTCAAACCTCCATTCTCATGTCTCAAGCATGAACCATCCACAAACATTTTGAGGTCTTCATCAACCAAAGCCACTTCTTTGATATCAGGACGGGGTTTTGTGCTAAATTCAGTCAAGTCTATGCAGTTATGCTCAATTTCATCTCCTGCCTCTACATCAATGGGGAGGGGCAATAGAGTTGCAGGGTTTAGAATATTACATCGGGAAATTACTGCATTTTCTGCACCAATGAGAATCCTCTCATACTTAGTCAGCCGACTAGGGGTGAGATACTGTGTCTTGGTTCGGGTGAGCAAGATCACAACTGAATGTGGAACAAATACAATGACAGGATGTCCCATCACAATGTTCTCACTTTGCTCTAGACTTGTACAGGTAGCAGCTACTGCTTTCAGGCATCCCGGTAATCCAGCAGCCACTGGATCTAGTGTGGCCGAAAAGTAGGCCACAGGACGTCTAATCAGACCATGTTCCTGGGTTAAGACCGAGAGCGCACAATTGTCTCTCGTGTCACAGAACAGTTCAAAGTTCTTAGTGTAGTCAGGCATTCCTAAGGCTGGAGCTGTGCACAGACAATTTCGCAATTTTACCCAAGCAGACATGCATTCATCATTCCAACAAACTGGGTCTTCCGCTCCTTTCTTTGTCATGTTAATCAAGGGTTTAGCTATGGCCGCGAAACCCACGATCCACTGTCTGCAGTACCCAACAACCCCTAGGAACATTCTTACTTCTTTCTGGGTTACTGGTAGTGTCATCTCTCGAATTATCCTGATTCTTTCTGAAGTGACCTTTCGGATCCCTTTCTCTATCTGGTGCCCCAGATATTTTACTGAGTTCTTGCAGAACTGTAGCTTGTCTGGTGAAACCTTATGTCCTCCCTTTCCTAGGTGATTCAGCAAGGCAATGGTATCAGTGACACAGTCGTCTTGACTTCTAGATGCTACCAGGAGGTCATCTATGTACTGCACCAGGACAGACTCTTTTGGAAGAACTAGAGATTCAAGGCATTTCTTTAGAATCTGGTTGAAAATCGATGGACTTTCGGTGTACCCCTGGGGGACACGATTCCAAACATAGACCTGGCTGTTGAATTCAAAACTGAAAAGGAATTTGCTTTCTGGATGCAATGGGATGGAAAAGAATGCATGGCACAGGTCAATGACAGTGAACCATTCCGCATCCCAAGGAATTTGATACAGTATCACTGCGGGGTTAGGCACTATTGGACAGCAAGGTACTACAATTTGGTTTACCTTGCGCAGGTCCTGCACTACCCTATATTTTCCGCTAGGCTTCTTAATTCCGAGTATGGGTGAATTACAGGGACTGCTCGTCACTTCCTGAATGATGTTTGCTTTGAGCAATCTGTTTAATTCCTTTGCGACTCCTTCTTTCACTTCTGCACTCATTTTATACTGTTTGGTATTTGGGTATACAGCATTTGCTTTTATAGCTATTTTAACTGGGTCTACATTTGCCATTAAGCCTACATCTTTTCCAGTAAAATCCCAAACTTCAGGTATTACGCTCGATTGGAGTTCTTCAGGTAGACTTTCAATGGACATGGGCTTAATTTCTGTGTCGGGCCTCAGTAACATCAATTTATACAGGCCATCTTCATCTGGGGTCTGAATTTCAACACCATTTGGTGAGCAAAAGATGGTGCAACGCATTTTGCACAACAAATCTCGTCCTAATAGGTTCACGGGACTGGAATCACAGACCACAAATCTGTGCATTTCCTTGAAATTTCCTATGGAGATTTCCATAGGTTCTGTTACCGGAGTACTGATTATTTGATTAGAAACTCCCACTACTTGGATAGCTTCTCCCGAGAGGGGTAGGTTAGGAACATCCGCTGTTCTCACAGTGGAACGGGTAGCACCAGTGTCCAACAGAAAGGTGACATCTGTCCCTTCAACCTTTCCTTCAATGTATGGTCCAGTCTGGTCTACCGGTAAGGAGGCGCCAAGCACGCACTCCTTGTCCTCCCCTCTCAGGCCCCGTCAGTATTGATCATCACAGAGAAAAGTATCATTTAACAGGTACTGTGGTATGGGTGCATTTCTTTCATTCTCTCTTTCCCACACTTCGACCCTTTCATTCTGTTGACCCTGATTCCTATAATTTTGTCTAGGAGCACGAGGCAACGGAGGCTGATTTACCTGCTGTGGGTTCTTTCGGATCCCCTCTTTCTGCACCTGTGGATTTAAACCATTTACGGGGGCATTATCAGCCTGCAAGTGCGGACATTTATCTCTCCAATGCCCCATCTGACCACATCCGTGACAGGGGAATTTTTCCATAGCCTCTTCCCTACTCATTTTTACCCGGGGCCTGCCTCCACCCCCAGCATTCGGATTTGGAGCATTATTACTATTAGTCATTTTACTTAACTGTTTTTCTTGTTGTTCAGCTAATTTCACCTGAGCCCACATCACCTTCTCCTTTAGGGCTTTCTTTTTGTTCTCGATCTCATCTTCGCAGTACTTGGCATATTTGAGAACATCATCAATGGGTTTCCCTTGCCAACTGATTTTGTTATCTCTAATCCACTGGGATATTTCAGGTCTCAATCCTAACACGAATCGATAACTGAAATGGGTCATATCCTTCATGTCCACATTATCGATTCCACTGTAAGTTTTGAACACCTGTAGTAACCTTTCATAAAAGGAGTGGACTGATTCATCACGCTCTTGGGTAGTTCTATCTATACGGGTCCAATCGGTTTCTTTTGCAGGTACCTTTTTCTTTAGGTATTGTATGACTTGGTTATATTTTCTCATTACATCAGGTGAGGGAGCTCCAGTTACAGAGTCTCTCTCGTACTCCTCATTGGGCCAATCTATTTCAATTTTACATTCGGTCCATAGGTCGACAGGTACTACAATGTCGAAAAACCCATCCAGGTCTTTCAGGAGACATTTCTGAACCTTTATGAAGCGTTCAACCTGTCGGTACCACTCAACCGGTTTCTCCCTCAATTTAGGGAAGTCATTGGTAAATGACACTATATCTTGTCTGGACCAAGGGACATGGACATATTTTCCCCCTGGGACTTCTCTCATGGGACATAATTTTTCTGGTTTGTCCACCTCTTGTAGGACGTACTCAGCAGTCCGTGGTCTCTCCTTGCTATCCTCCTTTTTCTTTGCCCATCTGGCTTTCCACTTGTCTAGATCTCCCCATTTCTGTGCTAAGTTTATCAGTTCCTTAATCTGCGTCTTCTTCCCTGCGGTATTCAGGTTTTCTAGATCTTTGTCTGAAAATTCTACCCTGTAGGATTTCTGTAGTACCTTAGATCTGCTGATATCTATTCCCATACATACTGCTGTGTCCATTAATTTGTCATAGTACATTTTTGCGTTCCGAGTAAGGTGTTTGCACATGAACAACAACTCATCCTCCTCCCGGACATTCAATCGATCTAAACTCACATTCCCTGCGCTCAGTTCCTCTAGCTCTATTCTTAGCTTATAAATATCTAATGGTTTCGGATGAGGGGTTCCCTTTTCTAATTCTCGGGTCCATCTTTCTATTTCCTCGGGAGTTACCACGGTCGCACTTTGAGTTCCTGATGAAGACTCTATTAGTACGTCTTTGTTCCTAGTCTGAGTTCCAGTTCGAGACATACTAGGTCCCTGTTCCCTATTAGGTAGATCCATCAAGGAAACCATGGACTCACATTCACTTGTTTGGTCATCAATAATGAGTGGTTCCCTTCTGGGCGGGGGCATCATCGGGGTTATGACTGGAGTTTTTGGAGTATTCATTCTGTCCCCATATAGAGGAAAAACTGGACCAATGGTTACTGGAATCGTCAGGGCTTCAGGATTTGGATTAATCTGAGCTATAGCATGTATGAGATCATTCCGCTGTCCTCTCAGGGCATCTCTTTCCTGCTCGTGTAATACTCGATTCATGGGGGGATCCTGTATCATTTGGGGTACTAGAGAAGGATATATATTCGGAGCTGATGGAGTTGACAAAACTGATCTTTCTTCACCAAAAGGGTTGTAATTCGGGACCACGGGGTCGGGTCTACCAAATCCCTCTCCTCCCGCTCTTCTCTGTTCTATCCCTGTAGAATCGGCTTCACTAGTACTTCTTCTTCCTGAAGGTCTCAATGGAGTAGTTGAGCTCTGAGATCTGGCTTCTTCATTATAAGGCGGGGGACCTTTCATAAATAAGTCCTCTAAAAATTCATCTTCTGATTCACCCAGGGGCATCATGTGTCGTGTTTTCTCAGTACATTTCTTCCCTCCCATCATTTCATTAGCTCCGAACATGGGGAATAACCCTTCTACCATCATATTTTGTCTCCACTGTTTTAATTTCTGCTCCTTGGTCTCCTTTACCATTTTTGGATACCATCGGGTCACTCCCTTGTCCATTCGGGGTCTGTCTCGCTCTAGAGCCTCTATTTCCCATTCCTCTAAAGCTTCATACTGAGTTAATCTAGGTCTGGGATGTAATTCATTCATTCGGGTCCTCAGGTTAAATAGGACTCTCCCGTTAAAAGTACCATCAATGGGAAAGGCTAAAACTCCATCCTCCGCAGTGTACTTTACCCAGTTCTCTAACCATACACAGGTATGATACCCTTTTTCTAACATCATGAAAGAGGCTGGAGTATTTGGCGGAGGAATGATCACGCCTTCCCTAGTTCGTACGGGTTTGTCAGTTTTGAAGAAATTCTTTATTTTGTTGACAAATGACATTTTTCTCTTTCCTCCGTACATGTTGTGAGGTCTGCCTCTGCTCATCAACTCTTTATGACACCCTAGATTCCTTGGATCAGGCAGAAAATCAGGGTACCACATACACCGCTCGTAACAATCTATAAGCTCGGTGCGAAAAATGTTTACTTAGTTTGTGCTTCCAATGCTAGCGCGACTCCAATTTCTCAACAACCAATCAGTGCAGAGGTTGCAAAAGTTCTTGACCAATGGGTGTGCGGCCTTTTCGCGAGATTCGTTCTCACGCTCAGGCACTCACCCCTCCCTTACAATTTCGGCTTCACTACACACCCGCTGGTTTAACCAATCCCAGCGCGGCACGGAGTGACGTCAGAGCAGCCCTTCGACTGACTCCCTCCTTTACAAGGTAACGGAAACTTTGTATTTTCTCTAAGATGCTAATATTAATTTTAGTCAACAACGTGTAACATTCGCCATTGTGTAGGAGTGTTCTAAAGAGATAGAAAGTTCTTCTTTTACTACAAGTAAACCACTTCTGTCTACTTTTCATACACTTCGGATAGACTTCTCTTGCCTACCCTCACGCAAGCATTAGAAAACCTGCTATTACCCAGTCTCATCCACTTCTTTCCGGGATATATACTAAGCCTGGGGTTCGTCAGCGTTTCCCTTTGCTATCATACAAGCTCCGATGACTCTGTTACTCCCTTAGTGTGACCCTTACTAGGTGATATCAGACCAAGGTTTCTATCAGCAGTCCCGTCACTATCATTCATACAGTTTTCCGAAAAAGACCTAATTAGCGCTTCCAGTTCCACTCGAACCATGCACTAACCTTTCCTCCCTACAAATGACCTCAGAACGCGATGGATTCTACTCACCATCCGTTATACAATTCCCCGGGGATTTCAGACAACACTCAACAATCACACACAATTGGTTAATTAAACATATAATATTTAGCAGCAATACATATATATAAAATTTTCTCAAAACATTTAAAATATTTTAAAAAACAGTTGCGCAATAAAATATTAAGTAACACAATCAATATTAAAAATTTTAGCAGCACATTTATTTTTCACGGTTTATTTTCTAACTATCTTATCTACCTATCTTACTAGTCCTAACCATCCTCTGCTTACCAGAAATTACTGATAGAGCGCGCGGGTCACCCGGGTCACTAGATTACCAAATTTCCACGCACTGGGCCCTGGCGTGCATATGATGACAGTGTTTTGCATGAACCGGGTGAAAACCTCTCCACGCTACTATGAGTAATCGAGTGGGTGACTCTTACACCACTTACTATTCATGTACCTGACTTACCACAGGCACATTACTCCTGACGGATCAGGAGCTAGCAGTGGACAGGTGATAAGGGTTTCCTAAAAGGGAGAAAATTCTACTTTACACATTTAATACTTTTAATATCACTTTAATGTATAATGACCACAGACACCTTGATAGTTTTAAGGATTTTATATAGTAAAAGTTTAAAACGAAAATGCCATTACAAGGAGGCAAATGCAAAGCAATACATCAATGATTAGAATCAGAACCAGGATGTAACTATGGATGAGTGTGAGTATCATAGAGTAAAAGGGAACACTATAGGGCATGAATCATAATAAACATATTAAGCTAATATGGTTTAAACTAGGGCAAGGACGTGAGGAGGACCTAATGTGTGGCCTAATACCTTTATACTAATCCCTAAACCTTATGCTATCTTTACTAACTTCACGGCAACCATACTAAGGGAAAAAGGGAATAAGTGGAACAATCTAGATAAACAGTTGGGTTTAACAATGTCCTATAGGAAGGGTAAAAGTGGAACATTTACTAATAATCAATTGCATGAAATTACATTCAAAGGAGATATGGAGAATATCACCGGCAAGATTGCTTTAATTGGAAAAAGGAAAAGTTAAGGGTATAGTATAGACAGACACCTATGCCAATATTTACCTAGGTGAGAATGAGGACTAACCCTGGCCACGGGTCAGTTGGGAAAGAACGGGACAAGGACCCTCAAGGATTCAGGAAATACCAGAAGGTGAGCAGGTACAGCTCATGGACAGTCAGGACAGGATACCCCTCAGGTCTGGGTCAGGACGGGGTTCACCAAGGCACGACCAACCCCTCACAGCTTTGGATGCAACGCCAGCGTTACCCCCTCTTCTGCACGGAATCCGCCAACAACCCCGATTGGGTTTTCGAATCTCCCAGCAAAGTGCTTCGCTTAGCACTTAGGACTAATTTCCACCCCTTGGAGTTTGTGGAAAATTTCAGGCAGAATGCTCCGCAGCACTCTGTATCAGGCACCTATAGAGTTCGTAGGGTCAGTGACAGGTCTGCTACTCGGACAAGTCGGACAATTTCTCTAAGCTAAGCTAGGCTATTTATACAGTTTTAAGTCCCCAAGACCACCCATAAATGTTGCAAAATGACAAAGTCCCATCTTCTGATTGGTCAAGGGAGGTGGTTAGGTCATAGGTACCACCTATATTTCTTTTATGTAATTCACGTGACATTTTCCCTCCCCCTAGCATCTGGGTTCCCAGGCATATGTGTGGGAAAGTACAATAGTGAAGAAAAGGTTTGCAACATTGTTGCACATTCAGAGTAAAAATAGCAAGTCTTCAAGGGTGAAGGTGTGTCTGGAAAGGACAGTCCCCTTTTCAATAGCCAACTGGCCAGGTTCCATTGCTGCACGTCCCAGATCTTAGGTCACGTGATGAGGGATACGTCAGCTTCAAAATGGTTCTGGTCCCTAATTCCAGGCCCTCATTTACGCGGTACATGAAAAGTAAGCGAAAACAAATTAATAACATAAAATAAAATGAATACACTGTACACCATGACCAACTACTCTTAATCCCTTATTTTATAATACTTATAGCTTTAAGAGTTAGTGCAGAAAAGATGCATATACAAAAGCGGCTTAAGATAGCATGAAGCATGATTAGTGACAAGCGGCCATTTTAACACCAATGCGCATGAGCGAACTTTTCCCTCCAGATTGCGAGTGCGTCACATCACATGGGTATGACCGACGCATGCGCAGACTGGATTTCTGCAAAGCGGCCATTTTATTAATGTGCAAGCGTGATTACGATGAAAAACACATAGGCAAGCCTCCTAGGGACACCCGTGTGTTGGGGAAATACAAATAAAATGACAAACAATCGGAGTTAGTACGGTTACGATTTAGGCGAGGTTCATGAAAGAGAGCAAGTCGCGTTACGTGCGAATCCTTGCTCCATCAACATCACTATCAACATTTTTGATGATTTCACTAAAATCATGTTTGCTGACAGTGGGAATATTGCTGTTTAATTGAGTGACATCTACATGTTGTGGTAGTGCAACCTTCTCGCTCATTTTAATGTCTGATTATGTGTATTGGTGGAGTTTCAAAGACATCAAGCATTATCTTTAATCAGTCAAGATATTGGTTATGAGTGACTTTTATTGACGAGTACAAAACAGACTTTTTTGCTCAGGTTTTATTGTTGACTGCAGCAATACATTGTTTTGATTGTTTTCCATGCTGCCTTAAACACTGATCTTGAATAAGGGATTAAACAGGGCATTTTCTAGTCAGCCTAAGACTTGCTACTGATCGTGTTTTCACACTACTGCCCCATGTTTAACAACACTGAAGGGAACATTTTCTGTTGAGGTACAGTTTTTACTGTTCATCACTGTATTTGTGTTTGAAAGAAAAGATATTAAAATAAAAGTAAATATCCCATCATTCAACACAAAATACCATTCCACATAATTACACTCATAACACACAATCTCACTCCACATAGTTCCAGTACACTCAATACCACATAATTACTATCTGCATAATTCCACTGCACACCATGCCACATAATTCCACTACACAAATCCACTCGACACAATTCCGCAGCTAAAAATTACAATCCAACCCACATTATTCCACTACACAACACATGCATACACACACATAAAATGTGTTTTACACAGGTAAAGATAAAGTACATGGGTCCGTGCACTGGCTGTTGATATGGTATCAAAAGAAAATTTGAACTTTATAGGTGCTCTTAGGTGTCGCCCATCACCCTCGGGCGATTAGTTAACAATCCGCAAACAGTGTGATCAATGGAACATTGATGACATCCCTTAGGCACTTAATCTGGTGTATTCCTCCAAATTAGTCACAAAATAGTAAATACGTTTCAACCATTATTTATTTTCACTTCAGAAGAGGACTAGAGTAAACGTGGAAACGAAAGAAAGGGACTAAAGTAAACGTGAAGAAGAAAAAAGAAGATCAAATCGGAAGGATGATGCATATGTAAAGCAACAATAAAATAACATAAAATTGCATGAATTACATAAATTCAAAGTATGCGGTTAAAGATAATTATCCACATAAAAGAGTCAGATCAGAACCATGTGGCACAAAATGTGCTGTCATTCAAAATTACAAAGAGTCTATAAATAACATGAAAACTCAATACGTTCATTTAAGCCATATGGCTTAATGGAATTAAGTTTGTAAATCCAGTGATTCTCTCGTTGTAATAACATCCTGTTATTGTCTCTTCCCTCTGTCTTTTTAATGATTTCCAATGCCATAAACTTGAGTTGGGCTATGTTATGGTTAATTTCCAAAAAATGTGACGCTACTTATGATTTTAAATTCTTGGTTCAGATGTTAGATTTGTGTTCATTAAGACGGGTCTTTAACTTGCGTTCTGTCTTTCCGATGTAAACCTTCCCACATGGACATTTGAGAAGGTAAATAAGATTGTTAGAATCACATGTGGCCGTGACTTTTAGGCTGATGTTATAGCCTTTCATCGGATGCGTCAGTTTATTACCGGGAATTATGTTGTGACAGTTATTGCAGTTAATGCAGGGTCTGGTTCCTTTTGAAATGGAAAGCTGTTCCGTGGGTTGTTTTAAAATCTCGCCCAAGTTTTTCCCCCTGGTATGGGCAAATATAGGTCTAGCTTTAAACATGTCTTTAAAGTCTGTCTCCAACTCTAACATTGGCCAATGCTTGAGTATAATGTCTTTAAACATCGTGCTGACTTTGGAATATTTTGATACTATGACCATCCGGTCACTCTCCTTTTTCTTGTTAAATTGTTGTAACAAATTGTGTCGATCCAGTTTATCCACCTCATTTTTTCGCTTGTTCAAGTAGTTCCTCTGGATAGTCTCTCTCTCTGAAACGATCTATCATTTCATCCATTCTTGTTTTTGCCAAAATAGGATCAGAGGTGATGCGTTTAACTCTAAGTAATTGGGATTTGGGTAGGTGGTTTTTCAGCGATGTCTGGTGAAAACTGGTATAATGTAACATATTGTTGCGGTCAGTTGATTTTCGAAAGATGTCAGTTAAAATTTGGTCATTTTGTAGAGTTATTCGAACATCCAAGAATGTTATGATTTTGGAGTCTATTGTCCAAGTGAACTGGATTCGTTGATTGGCTGAATTTAGGGTCGTCAACGTTAGTTCAAGATTTTCCCGTGTGTCTTTCCAAAGTATAAATAGATCGTCTATGTAGCGAACATAAATTTTGAGGTGATTTTTACACATTGGATTCGACCAGATGTTGGCCTGTTCAAATTCTCCCATAAAGATATTAGCGTATACTGGGGCAGCGCTGTTTTCCATGCTAGTCCCCACTAGTTGCAGAAACCAATTGTCTTTGTATGTGAAATAGCTATGATATAGGGTAAACCTAACTAATAAGTAAGTAAACATAAGTAATTCCATCAAAAATACTTTCATGGGTTCATCCACTTCTAGTTTCAGAATAGCTTGTTCCATAGATTCTATACCTTCCTGGTGCGGAATAGAAGTATATAGAGAGCTAACATCAGCGGTACATAGCCATAGTTCTTCGTTTGGATCTATTTGAATGTCTTCAAGCTTTCTCAAAAAGTCTGTGGTGTCACGAATATAACTTGTCAAAGATTGAACAATGGGTTGGAGATGGCGGTCCAAAAACTGGCCTATGGGTTGATGTATACTACCACAGGTTGATCCAATAGGTCGAATTGGTGGGTCCATAAGATCTTTATGGATCTTAGGTACGGCATATATGTTTGGGCTTCTAGGATTGGATTTGAACAGAAAGTTCTTAGTTTTTTGGTTAATCACTCCCAGTGTTAATGCCTTATCAACAATTTCTGTTAGAATCCTCGTGTATTCTGTGGTAGGATTGCTTTGAAGTTGTAAATATGTGGTCCCATCTGATAGGTGGTCGCTAAGTTTCAGGTGATACATTGTCGAATTCAAAGCGACTAAAGCGCCGCCCTTATCCGCCTTTGTGCAAGTTATATCCTGGTTATTGGCAATTTTTTTCAATGTATCGCAATCTTTTTGTGTGATGTTTTTGTACGTGCTTCTCTTGAAATTGATTGATAACAAATCTTGTTTGACCAATTGTTCAAATAGATCAATCGTTTTATGACTCTGAGGGGCTTGAAAAGAGCTGAACGTTTTAAGGCCCATTAAGGGATCTGGTTCTTTTTCTCCCGAAGGTGGCATTATATTCGTAAAGAAATGGCGTAGTTTCAACTTTCTAATCAATTTGAATGTACTAACTGCAAGCTCTAGTAAATCTGTTCTGGTCGTTGGTACGAAGGAAGTGCCTTTTTGGAGTAGTTTGATCTCCTGTTCTGTAAAAGTGTATTTGGATATGTTTATGACTAACTGACATTCGGTTTCTTCTTGTTGTCTTTTTTCGGTTGAGTTACACTCCTTGTTTGTGGTGGTCCTGTTTTTTGTTTTGCTCCTCCTGGATCGTCTGATTCTACGACCTGTTCTAAAAAATCGGTATTAAGTGAGCTCGTAGATGTGCTTGGTGTTTGTTCAATTGTGGCAACAGGTCGTGTTGGAGGTCCTGGTTTTCTTTGGTGGTTTGTGGTGTCGCTATCCGAGGATGAGGTTCGGTATTTTGGGTATAGGGGCGATTTCTTCTCTTTTGGGCATACACCTCCGCTCAGGTGGAAACCTCCCCCAATTTATAGTCCAAAGTATCACGACAAAATGTTCTCAATTTTCGGTCATTAATATCGTTGGGTGTGTTTTTCCAGTTGTTGTTTTATGTCATTCATAAAGGTATCCAATTCCTCTGCTGTCATGATTTTACTGAGTTCTTCTGTGGTTTCAGATATCTCCTTTTCGAGGTCGATCAGTATGTTTGATAATTCTTCTATGATGAGAAGGATCAAATCGAGACTGCACTTGTTTAATATGGCGTACCAACGGTCCTGGAATGATTTCAAATTTTTACACAATGAAGGTTTTAATGCAATTCGCAGGCCACGGGGTATGCGCTGAGTTTTGTGGTATTTCACCAAGGTGTTGGCGTGTAGTTTTTGGTTTATTTTGCGTTTTGACAAATATAAAAGTTGTTTTATGTTCTGTTCTTTGTTCCTATTTGTGGAAGATTGTAATATATCGTCTTGTATTAAGGATATACGCTTTAAACCACTATTTGGAAGCTGGCCATACTGTAAAAGATCTACATTGGATTGTCTTAGAAACGTTGCGTAATAAAGATCACAATGCTGAAAAAATCCTCTTTGAAAAAGAGCAACGATGGGTTCACAGACTTGGCACTGATTTGAATGGTTTGAACGATAACATACCCTGGGGTACCATTTACAGTGGATGAATCATATAGATAATCGCCCTCCAAGACACTACTATGAGTAGAGGGTTCTCACCATTGGGCTCAATACCAAACACTACAACTGTGAAATAGCCTGATTTGTGATTATCAATATCAATTCATCACACAGATCAATATCTTAACATTTGGTCTATGATTGAGCAAAAAAACTCTGAGGATGAACTGAGTATTTACTTCGTCCATTCGATAATACGAGCCAAAAATTGACTTTAATTTCGAAAATCGGGGGCTCACTAACTTAATGTTGATCAAATGAGCGTTCCAACGATGAAATTACAACACATCACTCGAGAATTTAGAAATCCCGATAGTCTGTTCTCTACCTCCATTGCTTTCACTACCTAGATAAACGATAGCCCGGAAACGCTTTCTGTTTCCGGGAACAGAGGTGGCAGAGTCATCACAAGCAACTAATGGAGAGCCAGAGGTACCACGAGGACCAGTACGCGGCAGAACCGTAAAGTATTAACAAACTAAGTACCCCATTCTGAACAAATGTTTACCATTGTCGAGTGCCTCCCTGACCCACCCTGATCCCGAAGAGGCTTAATATAGCCACAAACGGAGGTATGTTAAATGATTGTGTGTGTGGGGAGTGTAAAAACGCGGCATGCTGGTAAAAACTAGACAAGGAGTGCAACACATTACTATTGCATGAATACGCTGCCGAATGACACTTTATGTTTGATAAGGAGTTATGTCATTTGATAAAACACACGAGTGATCTTGAAAACCGGCACCCGGTCATAATGCACCACTTTCACTTTTCATTGGAAAGGTTGATATATGCATAGGCCGATTGACCGTTGTCTTGAATTGAAAGCTATCTACAATCTTATAATAATGAATAAACCCAAAATAAAGTGAATATTATTTTACAATTGGATTCCACCAGCCTCCTATATACAACAGAGAGAGGCTCCAAAATTAATAATATTTTCCCATCTTGCCCTCTATCATTGTTTGAAATTGAATACTACCAATAAGCCCCATACTACAAATTGAACCATTAGAATTCCTATGCCAATAATGAGATAGTCGACCCTATTCTTTGAGTGGGGTAGTCAGTGCAAAGTATTGCTATTTTTTAGTTGCTACGCCACAGTGCGATTTATGTGTTCCTGGTGAATTTAACCAGTTGGATAGTCTTAAATGTTTCCCTTTACCCTTTACCCTGTGTCTAGTATGTCTTTTTTCTTTGCAGGTACTATTTGACCTCCCATGGAGCAACATAACGATATGTTCCATTAATATTTTCCTTTTCACAAATAGAGACGTGAGAGGTCTTTGTTTTGCACTACGGTCCTGAAGAAAGCTGATATGACCCACCTGGCATAAGTAGGGCTGAAACATGTCGACCTTTATCACTCACTGAGTGTGAACGAGTCATAAATACTCACGTTCAACGATTTAATTTTTAAATCCTTTGCCTCCAAAACAGAACTAATAAATAATTTTTCTGATTAAGAGAGACAATTTTATTCTATCACTATTTCACGTCACAATCACTGATCACTACTGTTTTTAACAATGGGTAATGCCTCCTGGGTGGAGGTTGCATAAAAAAAACTAACCCTATGATTATGCACACACGTGCGAGGGACGGCGGAGAAACAAGATATACTGCCTAACACCGCATTATTTACCAGCACATGCATGAGGGTTTTTTATTGGGACTACTCGGAACAGTTATGGCATACCCAAAGTTATGCAGGACCAGTGATCCTTCCTCCCCCTGATCAGAATATATAACCTTAGGAAATTGGTTGGATCACAAATTCCTTTTTCCCTCCATATTGATTCTGCTAAAAACATTATACTCAAGCATTGGCCAATGTTAGAGTTGGAGACAGACTTTAAAGACATGTTTAAAGCTAGACCTATATTTGCCCATACCAGGGGGAAAAACTTGGGCGAGATTTTAAAACAACCCACGGAACAGCTTTTGATTTCAAAAGGAACCAGACTCTGCAATAACTGTCACAACATAATTCCCGGTAATAAACTGACGCATCCGATGAAAGGCTATAACATCAACCTAAAAGTCACGGCCACATGTGATTCTAACAATCTTATTTACCTTCTCAAATGTCCATGTGGGAAGGTTTACATCGGAAAGACAGAACGCAAGTTAAAGACCCGTTTTAATGAACACAAATCTAACATCCGAACCAAGAATTTAAAATCATCAGTAGCGTCACATTTTTTGGAAATGAACCATAACATAGCCCAACTCAAGTTTATGGCATTGGAAATCATTAAAAAGACAGAGGGAAGAGACAATAACAGGATGTTATTACAACAAGAGAATCACTGGATTTACAAACTTAATTCAATTAAGCCATATGGCTTAAATGAACGTATTGAGTTTTCATGTTATTTATAGACTCTTTGTAATTTTGAATGACAGCACATTTTGTGCCACATGGTTCTGATCTGACTCCTTTATGTGGATAATTATCTTTAACCGCATACTTTGAATTTATGTAATTCGTGCAATTTTGTTATTTTATTGTTGCTTTACATATGCATCATCCTTCCGATTTGATCTTCTTTTTTCTTCTTCACGTTTACTTTAGTCCCTTTCTTTCGTTTCCACGTTTACTCTAGTCCTCTTTCTAGTTTCATACTTCCTGATCACATGACCTATACTTTCCCCGGCTTCTGTTTATGAAGACCGGATTTACACTTCCGGTTAAACCTTTGCCGTTTTCGGCGTCCGGAATCCTATGACACTTCCAATATCGTAAGTAATGGCTAACTCTGAGCACCGCATTTGGCGCGCTGTCACCCCTTGTCTAGTTTACACGTTATCTAGATACGAGCTCACTTTGTTATAATCCGTTTTTTTATCCTTGTTATTTTTTTACTTTCTATTTACACGCCATTTTTTTAACCCGGTAATATCTTGAATTACCACACACCACTGTTTAGTCATTATTTTTACTGCTAAGTCTTATTGAGTATACCACACTTCACCACCTAGCACCTCGGTGCCCCAACCGGGTTAAGGAACTTTTCTTACCTTTCCCCTTTTTCTTCGTCTTTGATATTGCTTTCATTTTGTATGAGGGTTACAACCTGATATCGTCTTTATTCTAGATGCTCCCCGATGAAGGGCGGTTGCCCGAAATGCATTGGAGCGGGATCCAATAACATATATCTTTGAACTTGGATTGTTTTTGGAAAAACTTTGCAAATGGATATGAAATGAATACCATTTTCTGAAGTGAAAATAAATAATGGTTGAAACGTATTTACTATTTTGTGACTAATTTGGAGGAATACACCAGATTAAGTGCCTAAGGGATGTCATCAATGTTCCATTGATCACACTGTTTGCGGATTACACAGGTAAAGCACATTGCCATTTACAATGCCACTAGCTCTAACCCAAACAAATGTGAGACCTATTGCATTTCCAATGCTTGTATTTGATTTTCCCTGTAAGATGAATGAATGAATATACAGCTACATAACGAAGAGCAGGTTTGTTTTTATTCGATCATTAATGCTCATAATATTTGTGCAAAAATGAACCCCTTTGTGGTCGATGCAAAAACAAATTCAGTTTGGGATGGATCCCTAAATACATTTACTAATTCGGTGACAGCACGGCTTGTAATGCGGGTTTACCCATCGTGAATTTAAAGGCCCAAACAACAATCTTTTTTATTTTGATATCTCTATCAGTATTTCATATAAATAATATAACAGCAGTGACACAATGTCACACAAGGCCCTTTTCTGTTTCTCGATAGCGCATGGTATATTCTCCTAATGGGAGCTTCTTTGTTATTCACATGCAAGGGACTTAAAGCTTGAGTATATCATCACTGCCATTTGCTTTCACGCTCACAAAGCACTCCACAACGCCGGACCAACCTACCTTAACAGCAGACTCAGCTTCTACACCCACACCCGCCAGCTTAGTTCCGCCAGACACGCTCCTCCCGCTATCCCCCGCATCCAACAAATGACCTCCGGCGGCAGATTCTTCTCATAGCTCGCCGCCAAGACCTGGAACACCCTCCCTACCCACATACGGCAGACCCAAGACCTACTCGCCTTCAGAAGACTCCTCAAGACCTGGCTCTTCGAGCAGGAGGAGCCCCCCCCCCCTCAGCGCCTTGAGACCCTCACTGGTAAGTAGCGCGCTCTACAAGTACTCTGATTGATTTGAAGGTGCCCCAGCACTGACAAAAGTGCACATAACCCGGAAACATCCCACAAGGTTCGTCTTCATGGTAGACATGTGTTGCAGCATTTTTTATGTCATTTCTTTTTTAATACTGGTGTTCAATTATACATAAAATAATACTAATTAAATATAAGGTAACAGAAATGGCAATAGCGATCGCTAAACACTTATAAGGTCCCAAAGGCGAGACCTATTGGCTATTCCAATGCTTGTTTTTAAAATTGGGTAGACTTGACCAGACTGACTAGCATGCGATCCACTCTTTCCCAAAATGTGACTTTTTGTAATGTGCTTTCCTAAGCCTCTGACGCTGTCTTTTAGTCAGTTGTGTGATGTCTTCAAGTGGGTCGCACCTTAACAAAGTATGGGTAATATGGGTTACTGGTTCTCCCAGATCTATACTAGTTTTGCGAGGTGGACAAAGCAGAGAGACACCACAGCTTTCACTTCTTCTGTGGCACCTGCTAGTTAAAGACCTTTCGGCTCTACCTCGCTGCTGTTCCGAAATTACTTCACTCGACTCCACTGTAACCTTTCCTAATTGTGTTGGTTTTTTTTGGCAAGGAACTTTATTATTTGAAGCACAATTGTCAGAATTGGTTGGTCTGGTAATGTCCACTGATTTTTGAAGTTGTCTTTAACTGCAGCTTAATGTCGTCCAAAACAGAGTCTACAAATCTTGGAAGGGATGCCAGCAGGGGCGGTGGGTGACATTGCAAAGTGGTGGGGCGCAAAGTGATTTGCATACAGCACCGTAGCGAAAACAAAGGAGAAAAATCGTGCATTTTCAAGCAAATTTGAGAAAGCAGGAAGGTTAATAAAGCAACTGTGAAAGTGCAGTTATTACATTAATAGATGGCATAACATAGGTAGCTGCTTATTCAGTATAACCACAGAATGACCATGCAAGGTTCCACAGCATATTTTAAAGCAGAACAAAACAAAACGCCCACTCTGCGAAGTTTCCCACTTTCACTGAGCTATGATCGACTCTCTGCCCTCCTGCACTCTATGGCACCCATGCCCTGTGCACCGTCTACCACTGCGTCACACTCCCCCATGCGCATACCACTCGGTTTGTACTTGTAACCCCATCCTTCATCCGCTTTTTTTGTTGTTGCAGTTTTTATATAGCGCGAACTCGACCAGAAGGTATTGCAGCGCTTTACATGAACACCAATCACAATTTATTTATTTATTTATTTATTTATGGAGCTTATAGAGCGCGCAGCTACCTCCGATGGAGGTGTCCCGGCGCTAAGATTACATAACTGTCCCCATGAGGAGTAACCAAGATCATATCTCACAGAGAAAATGGGAAACGGTAAGGAGTTGACAGTTCCAAGTCCTACCGCCTAGTGAACAGCCAGGTCTTGAGTTTGCGGCGAAAGGCTGGCTCAGATTCGCAGAACCTGAGGTCAAGGGGGAGGCTATTCCAGAGCTTGGCGGCAGTGACGGTGAAAGATCTGCCGCCAGTCCGAGAAAGCCTGAATCTAGGAACCAACAGAAGACGAAGGTTATTGGATCTGAGATGTCTGGCTGAAACAGAGATCTTGAGACGCTTTTTCAGATAAAGTGGGCCAGTACCATGGATAGCCCGAAATGTCAGGATCAGAATTTTAAAGTCTATGCGTCGTGAAATGGGAAGCCAATGAAGTTCTTCTCGGTAGGCTCTGACTGAAGTACGGGCAGGGATGTTACCGATGAGCCGGGCTGCCGCATTTTGGACTATTTGCAGGCGGTCAATAAGATAGTGCGGGGCACCTGCATATAGACTATTAGCATAGTCTAGATGGGTGATGATAAGGGCCTGGACTACGGTTTTGCGTGAGGATAGAGGGAGGAAGGGGAAGATTTTTCTGATCATGCGAAGTTTAGAGAAACAGGCCCCTACCACTTTGTTAACTTGGGCATTTCCGGACAAAGAGTTGTCAAAAATGAAGCCCAGGTTACGAGCTGCCTTCACGGGAGAGGGTGGGGGATTCAGAATGGTAGGCCACCAGAGGGTTGCAGGGGGGGGGGATTTTTTACTGAAAAAGAGAACCTCGGTTTTGTCGGTGTTAAGGGCAAGGTGATTGGCTGACATCCAGGAGCATATGTTACCAAGGCAGTTTCTAAAGTTGGAGAAGAGGGAGTCAGAATGGTCTCGAAAGGAAAAGATAAGCTGAGTATCGTCAGCGTAGGAGACCACCCTTACGCCCCAGGATTCAACTACCTTGGCCAGAGGAGCCACATAAGCATTAAACAGTAGAGGGCTCAAGGCAGAGCCCTGGGGCACTCCACACAGGAGGGGTTTGTCTTTGGATTCAAAAGGGTGCATCGTAACCCTTTGGGAACGGCTAGACAGGAAAGAAATAATCCACAATACACATCATTTTCGATAAACACAGGGAGATTAAGTAATTTGCCCAGAATCACAGGTTGTAGAGCCGAAGCCGAGACCCAAACCTGATTCCCCAGCTCCAAGGTCGGTAGGACATCCTGGGGAGGGAGGAGAAAAAGGGAGGGGGAGAGGAGTCAGGGGAGCCCTGGTGAGTGTGAGAAGAGGGGAGGAGAGCCGAGTGAGCGCGTCCCGGAGAGAGGGAGTGAAGAGGAGGGAGGCTGAGCACGGACCCCGCCAGAAGCAAAGGACGAGGGGCTGACTAGAGACAGAGAGAGGGCAGAGGAGAGACAGAGAGAGAGAGAGGGCAGCTGGCACCAAGGAGAGAAAGAGAGCGCGAGGCACAAGGAGGAGCAGGGCGCACGTGCACAGAGACATTCTTTAATATAGATGAAGAGAGAGCGGAGGACATAACGGGGCAAAGACCAAGAAGGGGAGAGTGACAGAGACGGGGCAGAAGAAGAGACAGGGGGAGGTACCGAGAGCGGAGGGGAAGACAGAGTGCCTGGGCAGAATAAAGACAGTGAGTGAGAGAGAAGTGCTCCCACCCGAACACCTCACAGAGGTACTGCCTCCTCTCCCAGGATACCTCCTGCCTCCTCACCCGGGATAACTCCTGCCTCCTCACCCGGGATACCTCCTGCCAACTCACTCACTCTGAGGTAGAGAGCTCCATCTGCCTCCTCATCCCGGACACCACCTGCCTCCTCTCCCAGGATACCTCCTCCCTCCTCGCCGGGGACATCTTTTGCATCACAAGCCCGGACTCATCTTCGGTGAGGTAGAGAGGTCCACCTGCCTCCTCTCCCGGACCTCTCCTGCCTCTCTCTTCAGACCCCTCCTGCCTCCTCACCTCGGACCCCTCCTGCCTCGCCACGGATAGCTCCCACAGAACCTCTTAACCCCTTGGCCCTGACAGCACCTCCGTCAGGTAGAAAACTCAGGCTGCACTTTCAACCCGAACGCATCTGAGAGAGGTAGAAAGACCCCGGGTTGTCTGCTCTCCCTGACACCCCCGGGTGAAGAACAGAAGGTTCAGACTGCCTCCTGACCACGGGTGGACCTCAGTGAGGTACAGAAACCCCAGGCTGCCTGCGCCCCCCGGATACCCGCCTCGGTGAGGTACAAAGACCCCAGGCTTCCTCCTCACCACGGGTGGACCCCAGGGAGGTACAAAGACCCCCAGGTGCCTCCTATCTCCCGACACATCTCAGTGAGGTATAAAGATCCCAGTCTGCCTGCGCCCCTGGACACTTCATCGGAGAGGTACAGAGACCCCCGTGTGCCTGTTCTCCCCCCGGACACCCCATCGGAGAGGTACACAGACCCCCGTGTGCCTGTTCCCCGGGACACCCACTCGGTGAGGTTCAAGGACCCCAGGCTGCCTCCTTCCCCCGGACCCCTCCCCGGTGAGGTACAGAGACCCCCAGGCTGCCAGCCCCCCCGGACACCCCTCCTCACCATGACCTGCATCGCGGATTTCTTCACCTACGAGACCACCAAGTCCGTGGTGGTGAAGAGCTGGACCATCGGCGTCATCAGCCGGGCCGTGCAGCTCCTCATCATCGCCTACTTCGTCGGGTAGGCGCTGTCTGTCCGTTGGTGGATGTGTGGGTCTGTCCTTGTGTGTGCAGAGATGGACGTGTGCGTGTGCCATTGCCCTTACTGTTGTGATAATAGCACTGTGAGTCCGTCGCAGGCCATACATTCGATTTGGCATGGATCTTTCGCGAGAGGCAGAGCTCTGAGCCTCTAACTTGACAGGATGTCCCACCCCCACCACACGCGGCATCCAATGATGGATGCTGCGCGTTGGACCAGCCAATCCTGGCGCTGCATGCAGCGCCAGGATTGCCTAGGGGGGCACATTTCCGGCTCGCCCTGTCACCCTTTGGAAGCCCGGGCTGTGGCAGTAAACAAGCACCCCTGGGTCCCGCTGGGGAACTTACAGTGCGCATGCTTGAGAAAGTTACCAACCTTCCCAAGCATGCGTGCTGTAAGTTCCCCAGCGCCGCGGAGTGTGGACTGTCACTCAAGCTGCAGCAGGCCACACCCCCTGCGCAATTCCCGCCGGCGGCTGTATTTTATTTAGAAGATAGTTACTAGGATTGCGGCCGGCGGCCGCAATGCGGGTCCATGGTGGCTGGTGGGGCTACGCCCCTACGCCCCAATGGACGCACCGCTGCTGGATGCCAGTTTATCTAAAACTGGACTGCAGACACAAGCAGGAACATATTGTGTGTCAACTTGTGCCCTCTGGAATATAGAGAGCTTTTGTATTCAATAAGTCCATCTAGATGTCTGACTTACTAGACTGGTACGGTAAGGCTTCGATGACAGTCTGAAATGAACTAAGCAAAATATCCCACGTATTGTTGTTGTTTCCTCCCCAACAAGGGAAGTGGCGGTCCAGTACTTCAGCTTGTCGGGAGATGTCTGGAGACAGTGATAAGGGGGGGGCAGCCAGAGGTATTCCTTCTCTCTGTATCAACACAGGCTTTGCCTGTGGCTCCACCTGTGAGTGGAAAGGTCTCATCCAATTGAGTCTTCCTCCAGAACTCGAATGGAATTCGACAGCCCTATTAGAGAAATACCATTAGTATTTTACTGTTTTGTTCCCTGGACAGGATCCTTGCTATCCAAGCCTGAAAGTTGAGGTTTAAAGCTGTTATCGTTGGAATTAAATGGTTGGTGCACCTCAACTATTACTTGCCTAACCTTGCCCTTTGTCAGGACAGTGTTTGGCTCTATTACACATTTAGCTGCCAGTGGCCCAGTGGAATTAAGATACAGTTCCTCAGGAAATGTATCCAGCTCAGACTTCAAAATCCCTAAGTCATTATGACTTCAATGAGCTAAACACCTGAGTTTGGCTTCGCTCCATGGCTCGGAAGCTCCTTTTCGCCAAGTACTCACACTGGAAGGCAGATTTTTTAGTTTTAATTTCTGCGGAGGTAACAGATTTTAAAGATATTTTTAGAGTTTTGGGTGTTATTTCGGAAAAACCAGGTTAAAATGCACGTAGCAGGCTTGTAATCCACTTGCCTCGTTGTGATATGTAAGTAAAGCAGTCACTGGATTCTTTAAAAAAAAAAAAAAAAATTGTCTCGATTTCCCTCTGTACTATTTGGCTGTTAGTTTGAACCTCTGCTATAATTGAAGGAAATCCCCTTCTTGTTCAATCAATCAAATAAACTTTATTCGGTTTCACAAAAGTAAACTATAAAAGGTACCCCCCTTCTTGTTTTGTTGTAGCCTCTGCTTGCGTGTGTTTCATTTTTTCTCTCTAGCGCTGCGTGCTCCTTCCAGATGTGGTGTAAATTAATCATATGTAAAACAGAAGCAGTAATTACAGCCTTTATTTGCGTCATTAAATCTCTAATTCTGAATCTCTTCTCTGCAGTGATGGTGACTCTGGATCCTGACACGGCTCATCCTGAGCTCCTCCTGTCTGAGGGGGGGGGACGAGTGAGATGGACGGGCACAGCACAGACCCTGCCGGACACCCCCAAGAGATTCACCTACTGGGGCTGTGTGCTGGGGAGTGAGGGGTTCACCTCCGGCAGACATTACTGGGAGGTGCAGCTGCTGCAGGAGGGGGTGCTGTGGCATGTGGGGGTCGCAGCAGAGTCTGTGAACAGGAAGGGGGGGATCACATGGTCAGCTGAGGGGGGAGTCTGGGCTGTGCAGGGGTGTGGGGGGCAGTACTGGGCTCTCACCTCCCATTGGGCCCCTCTGTCCCCTCATGAGAAGCCCCGGAAGCTGGGGGTGTATCTGGACTACGAGGAGCGGCGGCTGTCCCTGTACAATGCTGACTCCATGGAGCTTCTCTTCTCCTTCCCGCAGGCCCCCTTCACACAGAGGCTCTTCCCGTACTTCTATCTCTGGAACAGAGCGGAGCTGAGGCTGGTGTGAGAGCGACCCCACCCCCCCCCCCCCTCCCCCCAACTGTCATCTACAGTTCAAAGAATCTTCAAACACCAACATTCCAAAGAATCTTCCACATGTTGCCATGACACCCAGAAGCCTCATGTGAAACTGACTGCTACAAATCTCTTTTCCTTGTATATTTTTTAAAACAAGGGCAGGAAATGTTTGCTGTGTGAATCATGCACCAGACATCATGTAACATATGATAAAGTCTCTTTAAACTTCAAAAATGTGTATTACTTTGGCATGCAGAGCTTTGACATTAATATGCACATTATAGCGCTGTGAAGTACTTATTGAAAGTGATTGTTTTTAAACATGACCCTAGAAACCATTCCTGCCCCGCCCAATAACAAGGATATTATTAAATATCTCAGACGCAAGACAGTTGTCACGTGAACCCTGTATGTAACTCAGATTCAGGGCGGCTTTAGGACAGTGCGACCGGTGCAGCCGCACCTGCGCTAATCTGGGAGCGGTGATGTGTGCAAAAATAACTTTGGGTTTTAAAAGCACCTGCTGCTTTCTTGTGTGTCCAGCAGGTTTCAGGCAACAATAAAAAAGTCGAGATGACACAGGTGAATAATGTTTCTGCTGGAGAGAGATCGAAGTTTTGTCTTGTCACAGTTCAAACTCATCCTTAAGTAGCGCAGAGGGTTAATATGCCGGCTGCAAAGAACGTGTACATGCAGATCACAGAACGTTAATCCTCATTGGTTTGTGTAACATTTCCTATAGACTGATTTACACATATAAGATTCATTGCCTCTGTTAATGTGTGTTTGTTGTAAAGTACTCCGACACCTACGAGTTGGCATGAGTAGAGCTATAAAACAAAAGACATGCGTATGAGAGAGGGACTGTACAGAGATGGGTGCCACTGTTGTAAGGAGGGGGTGAGGGAATATTTGGAAATGGTGTCATGGGCGGAGGGGCACAAATAAATATTGTCGCACCTGAGGCCTCTAATTCTAAAGCCGGCTCTGGCCAGATTCTTTAGATCCATTAATTCAAACGCAATCGTTTTTTGTAGCGCTGGTATTCTATTTATATAAACCTTCCTGCTGTTACCAATTGCTGCAGCTGACGTCACTGAGAAATGGTCCTCCAAGCCCTAGACATTCATTTAAGATCCTTATGAATTCTGGGGTTGTAGTTTTGGTTTACTTCAGTACAAATATTAACATTATCAGATTAAAAATAATTTTTACTGGTGATAAATTATTATTACCAGCAAAACATTTACAAAAACATGCTAAACAGATCAATTTTCGATATTCGCAATTGTCAAAGTTTTTCCAGGAGCTCTGTGTCAATCTGGGGTAACTGGACTCAAACTATAACAAGGAGAACCTGTTACCACTGGTGTCTGGGGGCTTCACCTTACTGTGGGGTCCAAGACTGAGCACCCAGTGAACCCCTCACCCCTTGACTCTCAGAGTAGTGAAGTCGAGCTGTCTGAGTCTTCCTCAAGGAGAAGGTGCGAGGTTAGAAACCAAGAACTCTCTAAAGCAGAATACAGTTAAATGATTGTCCAGCCAGTGCTTTTACTCGAAAAATGAAAGGTGCTTTAATCACCAACACACAACTCCAGACTGTACACAAAAAATAGAGGGGTCAGACAGATGCACCTAGTGATACTCTGGAGGTTGGGGGGTGGTCCATAGGGACCCTCATGTAGACAGTCCTGTCCCCCAGTGGATGAAGATAGAACAACATTTGTACTTAGTGCGTAGGAGGGCCTTGTACATGAAGGTCGAGGCATTGTGTTAATGTTGTGTGAAGCTAGATGTGTAAACAAAGCAGTTTCAGAGAAACTAGTGCAACATTGCCGCGCACGCAAATATGTGCAGAAGGTCAGGCAGAAATGTTTGTGAAAAAAAGGACAATGTAAGAAACGAGCAGCTTCGCTACATAGGCCTCATCCAGGCATATAACAGTATTGTGCTTGCGCATTGAAGGTGCTGTAGGACAGTTGTGAATGAGGACAGTTATGCAGTAGGACAGTTATACAATATGACAGAAGGTTGAATAGGACTTGGTCCTCAGGCTCTCACCGCTCTCTCTGGGTCTGCAGTTAACCCCCCCCTTTCCTTCTGGAATGGGCTGTGCCAGTTATGGACTGTAATGGTGCCAATGTCTGTGGTGGGCGCTTCTAGCTAATTCTAGTTAATTCTAGTTCACTAGAGGGTGTTCTCACTGGACTCCTGAGGGGGCGCCACTCCAATAGTGAACGCGCTCACACACAGCTCCTGGGGCAGCCAGGCTGACTCTACCTCGGCCCTAACGTGAGCACCTATCCCCGTTGGTGCCCAGACGCCCAGACGCATGTCTCCAGTCCAGGTGAGGGGCGAGAGAGAGAGAGAGTGGCAGAAGTGATGGGTAGAGATGGAGCAAGAGGGTGGTGACATTGGAGGGGAATAGGAGAGAAGAGAGAAAGTGGTAGAAGTGAAAGGAGAGGGAGAAAAAGAGAGAGAAGGGAGTGAGATACACTAATGTGGAGAGAAAGAAAGGGGGAGATAGGAAGGAAGTGGAGAGAGAAAGCAAGAGATCGAGAAGTGTAAGAGAGACAGGAGGAGGAGGTAGAGAGTGGAGAAAGAATGGGATAGAGAAAGAGGGTGGGTGGTGGGAAACAGAGAGAGACTGCCAGCAGTCAGTCTACAAGATGATGTCTGCTCAGATGAAGGAGCTGCACGTCTGAGGGTTATCCGGCTCCCACCGCCTGTGATGGACTGAAGTGACCCGGGCCCTTGGGATCTGCATTAAGAGGACACCATGCTTCTGACCCGCCCAGCTAGACCCTATGGAAGAACAGGTGTGTAATCTAGCGCCAAGGCTCCCCGGCCTGAGGATCATGGTAGCCCAGTTAAAATGCACCAGATGAGAGTAGCTGTCCCTTCCACACCCCCCACCCCCATACCCCACACCCCCCAAGGACACAGCAGCAAAGCTGAGGCTGGTGTAGGAACTCTACCCCACCCCCACCCTACTGCAGTGATGAAAATTTAACAAGGGGCACAAGCAGAGATGCTGCCACCAGGGCCAGTCTCTTGCAGCAGAGTGAGAGGATGGTGATAGTTTTATCCAGGAGGGTTGCACTTTGGGTGCTCCCCTCCCCACTCGGACCTTAACGATCTGTGTGTCATGTCCATGCCCGAGAGGCTGCCAGTGAGTCAAAAAACCATCAGAGACTATCGGGGGGCATTCCTGTCCTAGCATCTTGTCATTTTAAAATTATTAGGTACACACATCTCTCAACTTCCTTCACAACTGACCCGTAACACTCTTGCCCTTATGAACTAGGGATCTGCACAAAACTCTGCCAATCCCCTCAATTCCACCTTGCAGAGACCTCTGTAAAACCAGCCCTGGCCGCTCTACCAGTGTATTAGAATCCTGACATGAAGTACTGCCCTTAAACACGTGATCACTCCATCACAAAAGCTGCCGATGGGATGTTACAGGTCTTTACCACGACCGGTGCCAGCGGCACTTGCATCAAGTGGTATGCCGATTCAATACCAGCCCTTGCTGGCTTGTCTCGTCTGTGGAGGGTGGGAAGCTATGGAAGAGCACAGCCCGGGTCCCAAAAGTGGCATGTTACGGATTTAACTGTGGAATGTGCTTCCACCAGTTTTGCCGCTTTTGGTATGAATGTTGTGGCTGTGTGTGGAGACTTCGGCTTACACAATGTTTAGGACTGTTGACTGTGGGGGAACAGTGGGAGTGGTCCCGGGCCGGGGGCAGCAGTCTGAGCCTTAAATGATGGCTTGACTGGCATGTTATCCAGAGAGGGAAGTGGCCGTCAGACGCAAAGGGGGTTTCAGTGGTGGTTTTACATTGAGATATCAAGGCCCGCGACCACAGTGCTGGTCAGCTTCAGTCAGTGATGAAGGAGAAACCAAGGAAAGAAGTGGAGGAAGAAAGGATTGCAGGTCCAGGTTTGAGTGGTCATTTGCAGATTTGATGGTGGCCCTTTTGGGGGTAGTTTCAAAGAAAACCCTATGGGAATATTGTTTAATTCACCATTTATCGTGGCCGGAGGGGGCATAAGTGAATGAATGCAAGACTCAGGAAGATGCAACAGAGCAGTGTGATGCATCAGTTGATACTATTAGTTTTGGGCAAAACAGGTAAAATGTTACCTTAAGTCGGCATTTTACATAATGCCAGTTCATATAGTGGAGATTTCTTTGCTGGGGATGTCATTTGAAGGGACAATATATGTAGACTGAGTTTTGTCCAGGGGTTGTGCAAATTCTTGTCCTCTTTTTGAATTTTTCAGCACCTTCTTATAATGTGGTTTGTCAACAAGAACTGGTCATCGGCTAATTTTTATGGGTGATTTCTTGTTTGTTGAGAAGGAGGTTCATTTATTTACCAAGAAGTATTGGGCATTTTTCAGTACTTGACAGAGGTTTTTGGGGTGCCCTTAGCCCCAGAAAGACAGAGGGACTGAGTACTATATTGATTTTTTCCAGAACTGTCACTAAGAAGATGCAGGCGAGATTGCCAGGAGCCAAAGTGCAAGAGATTGTTTTATTGGTAGATGAGGTGTGCAAAGAGCGGAAGTTGGCGCTCCATAAGGTTAAATGTTTGTTGGAGCCTCTCAGTTTTGCATGCAGAGTGGTCCGGGCTGGCAGAATGTGTTGTACAAGGTTGGGCTTTGCCATGTCAGGGGTGGATTTACTGCACCAGAGAGGGTGAATGGCAGTTGCTCCTCGTGCAGATCTGCATGTATGCTAGCATGTTATTGAGAATTTAAACAGAGTAAGTATGTTTTCTGTAGAGGACGAGACACATTGACATGTGCAGATTTTGTCTGAGCAAGAGGCCCTTGGTTGTGGCTTGTTCTGGGGTGGATGGTGGGGCAGAACAATGACTTTTTCACTGGCGGTTGCTTTGGTCGTGTGTTGTGTGAAACTGATGAACAGAAGAGTAACGTTCAACGTGGATAACATATCAGGGGTTGAGTTGTTTAACAGAAGGCAAGGACTTGAGGGTTTCGCAGCTCTTGTGGAATGGTTGTAGCGATGTCTGTATTTCAATATTGCTTTTAGAGCAAATCATATTCCTGGAACGAGCAATGACATTGCTGATACTTCATCTTGTTCGCGGTGGAAGAGGTTTCGAAGTTTGCCCTAGAAACGGAAGAGATGACAACCAAGTTGTCACAGGACATCTGGTCACTGGGGCAATGAGCACGCTGGTACTTGCTGAACATTCTGCATCAGTAACTACTAGATGATCCCACTGAAAGGCTTGGTGGGAGTTTAAATATGGTTGAGGTAGGAAGAAAGGGGGTGATAAAGTCTGGAACTGAGTAACGGGGACATCATGCATTTTTGATTATCTTTTTATTGACAGGAGCGTATCCGCTCTTAACATTGCTGGGAACCAGGGAGGTTTGTCATTATATGTGAAGTTATTTTAGGGATATGACCCGGCGGCTGGGGAACTGGTGAGGCGAGTACTAGCGGGTTGGTCAAAAGTGAATGGAAGGAAATCCATTCTATGGGAATCGATTCCATTTCACTTGTTGACGAGGTTACTCTGGGTGTTGGGGTTTTGCTGTTATAACAATTTTGAAGTTGAAATCTTTTAGCCTTTACCTGTTATGGATGTTTTTATGGTGTCTGAATTGTGGGCTCAAGGAACAGCCCAGGTGTAAAAAGACAAGAGGTGGGGGTGGAAGATAAGTTTCTGAAAATATGACTGAGGCGTTGCAAAACAGATCAGAGAGGGCTCAGGAGATGGGGTGTGTTGAAGACTGGGCTTGCGACAGAGGCAGGTGGACTCTTGACAAATTGTACAGTTCCCAGGTGTGTTTAGGAGATGAGGTTGTTTACCCTACTCACAGTGAGAAGGTGACTGCCGCCAATCTTTTGGGAATATTGAGAAAATCATTGGTTTACTTGGGATTGAACGCAAAGGACTTTGGAGTGGGCGGTTTACAGACTGATGCTGCATCTGAGGCAGCAAGGTCTTCAGACTGAGGACATGAAGAGGAGTAAGAGATAACGGTCCAGGCGTCGTGAGAGGTACATAAGAGGTCAGGACTTCAGACTGAGGACATGAAGAGGAGTAAGAGATGATGGTCCAGGCGTCGTGAGAGGTACATACGAGGTTAGGACTTCAGACTGAGGACATAAGAGGGGTGAGAGATGACGGTCCGGGTGTTGTGAGAGGTACATACGAGGTTAGGACTTCAGACTGAGGACATAAAGAGGATTGAGAGATGACGGTCCGGGCGTCGTGAGAGGTACGTATGAGGTCAGGACTTCAGACTGGGGACATGAAGAGGAGTAAGAGATGATGGTCCAGGCGTCGTGAGAGGTACATACGAGGTTAGGACTTCAGACTGAGGACATGAAGAGGAGTAAGAGATGATGGTCCAGGCGTCGTGAGAGGTACATACGAGGTTAGGACTTCAGACTGAGGACATAAGAGGGGTGAGAGATGACGGTCCGGGTGTTGTGAGAGGTACATACGAGGTTAGGACTTCAGACTGAGGACATAAAGAGGGTTGAGAGAGGACGATCCAGGCGTCGTGAGAGGTACATACGAGGTTAGGACTTCAAACTGAGGACATAAAGAGGGTTGAGAGATGACGGTCCAGGTGTTGTGAGAGGTACATATGAGGTTAGGACTTCAGACTGAGGACATAAAGAGGGTTGAGAGATGACGGTCCAGGCATAGTGAGAGGTACATATGAGGTTAGAACTTCAGACTGAGCACACAAAGAGGATTGGGAGATGACGGTCCAGGCATAGTGAGAGGTACATATGAGGTTAGGACTTCAGACTGAGGACATAAAGAGGGTTGAGAGATGACGGTCCAGGCGTCGTGAGAGGTACATACGAGGTTTGGACTTCAGACTGAGCACATAAAGAGGATTGAGAGACGACGGTCCAGGCGTCGTGAGAGGTACATACGAGGTTAGGACTTCAGACTGAGGACATAAAGAGGAGTAAGAGATGACGGTCCAGGCGTCGTGAGAGGTACATACGAGGTTAGGACTTCAGACTGAGGACATAAAGAGGAGTAAGAGATGACGGTCCAGGCGTCGTGAGAGGTACATATGAGGTTAGGTCTTCAGACTGAGGACATAAAGAGGGTTGAGAGATGACGATCCAGGCGTCGTGAGAGGTACATACGAGGTTAGGACTTCAGACTGAGCACATAAAGAGGATTGAGAGACGACGGTCCAGGCGTCGTGAGAGGTACATACGAGGTTAGGACTTCAGACTGAGTACATAAAGAGGGTTGAGAGATGACGGTCCAGGCGTTGTGAGAGGTACATACGAGGGAGTAGGGCTATCTGTTTTTTAAGGCATGGGTCATATGAACATATCAGTCACAACTGAAGGAGGAGGGGCAAAAATGTGTCTTGCCACCATTATCCACATCCCATGATGTCAGTGACATCATTAAACTGTGTACAAATTCCCAGGATGAAGGTAAAATAAATGCAGCCTTAAACATCTGCACAGCTGATGCCAAACCTCCAGACAGAGGCCCTCAACCGCCTGTCTACGGTCCCAGCCCTCAGGAGGAAATGTAAACTCACAGGATTTGTACCCTCGCCTCACACTGAGGGGAAGTATGAAAATGCATCTTTGTGACATGTGTCAGGTGCACACACTAGGAATCATCCTGCACAAGCACGTTTACTTTTATTGTAAAGAGGGTCCCTATATCTGTCAAATAAAGGTTTCAGCACTTTAAATGGGGATAAAGAAGTGCAGGCGCTCACCCGGAGGTGGAGGGGGAGCCAACTGTGCAGACGCGGCTGTCTATCAAATTTGGAAATGTGGAGGAGAGGAAGAGAGAGCGAGAGCAACACAAAGAGAGAGAGGGAGAAACACAAAGAGAGAACAATACAAAGAGAGAGAGAGAGCAACAGAAAGAGAGAGCGAGAGCAAAATAAAGAGAGCGAGAGCAACACAGAGAGAGCGAGAGCAACAGAGCGAGAGCGACACAAAGAGAGAGCGAGAGCGACACAAAGAGAGAGCGAGAGCAACACAAAGAACAAGAGCGACACAGAGGGAGAGCAACACAGAGAGCAACACAAAGAGAGAATGAGAGCAACACAAAGAGAGAGCGAAAGCAACACAAAGAGCTGGAGCGACAAGGAGAGATACACAGAGAGAGAGCGAGAGCAACACAGAGAGAGCAAGATCAACACAAAGAGAGAGCGATAGTGACACAAAGAGAGAGCGAGAGTGCCAGAGCAAGAGCGACACAAAGAGAGAGCGGCACAAAGAGAGAGCGAGAGGAACACAAAGAGAGACAGCGCGCAAAACAAAGAGAGCAACAGCGTCTATATACTTTCCAGTTGGTTCATGAATGGATCCCTTTGTTGACACGATTTAGCAAACTCTCCTGTTTGGTCCTGAGGTATTTTCATGTATAGTTCGGCATTGTACCATCGACGTGTATGTGCCCTTTACACATCAATTCCACACAACAGAGGTATAAAAGCAATAGAATCCTTTTTAATCAACCATAACATTAAGCAAGAGCTAAAAATCTTCTAGAATTACTTCAATATACCCTGTACCACAGCTATTTTGAATGGAATAACAACTTTTTCTTACAACTTGCCTCTCCCTCCCATCTCTCATACTGTCCCTCTCCCGCCCATCTCCAACAGTCCATGCTGAGGGCCCATCATAAAGTGTCACAGGAAAGGTGACACAAACTGACGCTCTTTTTTTATTATATTCTTTATATTTGGTTTTTATTGCATACATGTGATAGGACAACATTGTTACCAATTGAAATTTACATAGAAGCTTGTACATGCATTTGGATACATCATGTCAGCTGTGGACATTGTTCTAGTCTTCCCTATTGGTCCAAAAAGTTGATCTTGTTTTGGTCTATGATAAAGGATGTCGCTTCACCAGCAGTATTTGACATTGATGAGTGTAAGACTCAATTCTGCAATGGGGAGTATAACAAAACTGGGGAGTGGAAGAAAACTGGGGATACACTGTGTATGAAGAAATGTATGGTTCTAGATGTAGACGAGCATTGTTGAAAGTTTTAGTTTATTGTTGCTATGAAACAGGCCTCAAGATTGTGTGCATTGGTAAGGTTTTAGACCTTATGCTCATATATGCCCTGTATCCGTGCCCTGCGTGCTATGCGTGATGAGATGGCCATCCTGCTCGCACCCCGCATGAGATTCCTCCTAAGGGGTTTGCAGGGAGTTTGGTGTTAACTGAGGGGACTCAGAGTGTGGTGCGGTATGCTTGAAGGTGTGTACAGTGTCGTCCACTGCATGGAGATGTGGCGTTTCCGAATGCCTCGGACTTCCTCACATCGTAACGCATCTTCCTTCAATGCTCCCCACTTTATAACTGCTCCCCTCCAGGCAGCCAGAGAAGGTCCCGCTCCAGGACTCCAGTGCATGGCGACGCTCTGTTAGGGCTAGCAGGATAGCCAGAGCCGCAAATCGCGTTTCTACTTTGTGTAGTTTACGGTGATTGAATATGCCTAATGCACTTGCTTCCCATGTTACAGCATCTACGAGCCCTGTCACTGAGCGCAGTGTGGTGTGTATTGTGTTCCGATAAGATTAGTGTCACATAGCTCCAGAACATGTGGAGAAAGGTTGCGCTAGGTTCTTGGCATCTCTGGCATAAGTATAGTGTGTTCGGGAAATATAGCTGGAGATTTTCTGGCACCAGATACACCCGGTGTAAAATAAAGTATTGTATATTTTTGAATCTGTAATTTCGGGATACTCTTTTGGGATGCTCTAAAACCTGTTCCCATTCCTGGTCATGGAGTGGCCTCTGAAGCTCAGTCTCCCATTTTTCCCAGAGGGGGGGTGAGTGCTATTGCATTACATTTTCAGATTGCCTTATATATCTAGGCTTTCCTGTTTTCAGTTTCTATTTTTGGTAAATTCTGGTGGGGTTTTTTCAGTGTTTCCAGTGATTTTAATACCATAAAAACAGTGGTTATCGGTGGTTACCAATTGTCGCACCATTAAAAATAACCGAAACAGTGTTTTTCCAGTGTTTATGGAATGTTTTGTTTTTATTATTCCTGGCTTTCTGCACGGATAGTGCATGGTATATAGACAATGAATGTACTGTGTATATGAGGTCAAAATGCAGTTTTACAAATCACACTTAATGTAGTACACCATACAATACTTCTTCAGTGAGTCTTTGGTCATGCGTGCTCGCTCTTTACGTTCCATGTAAACTTTTTTCTGTGAAAAGACCTCTGAACATTGGCACTTGAGAAGGGCAACGCCTTAACAGCCAGTACACAAATGAAAGTAATAGCCAGCTCTTGTTTTTATTCTTTGCTCTTCTCCTTTCATTAAGTTCAGATCATGAACCCTTTTATCTCTTCGCAGCTGGGCCACCGGCAGAGGCTCAGTATCTCTGTCTTAAAGATTGTGGCCTTCATTCTGTGCAGCTGGTCCAAACCTCTGGGGCCAGAATGGAGTTAGGTTCGGCCAGACAGGACCATGCGACTCCTGCCTTATCTTCACTCCACTAGCTCCCTGTTAAGCAATGAGTGATTCTCAAACCCCTTATTCTTGGTACATAAAACCTTAAATGTTTGCACGTTCCCCTCAGATTGTGGGTAACCAGGTACCAGCACCCTCAAGCTCTCAAGTCATGAAATCCCTGTATCCTTCAAATCTCAAAGGTGAGGCTAGCCGTGCTAGGTGGCTGGGCCTTCTCTGTGATGGCAACCACCCACTGGCGTGAGACCAAGTTTCTGAACTTTCCTAAAGCACAAAAGCCCTTGCTTTACCTTTTTAAGAGAAACACATTTTTTTACCTCTTAGGACAATGATGCCTTCCGGTAATACAGCGCTTGCCAAAAACCTTACGACAAATACCTATTTGAGCATCCTTTAGAAAACTGTAAATTGAATTATTTCACAACAGGTTTCTATTAATACATTTGACACCAATAGTATTACGAAAGCAAAGGTAAATCTCTGGTCCTCTGGGAAGCACAGGGAGACAATGAGCGGCCATGATGGAAGTAGAAGCCCTTTATCTACTGCCATGTTTCATGTTTCTAAAAGTAATACATCATTATCGAGGGCTGGGCTGACAGGGATTGATGCAAAACTTGTTCAAGGAAGATTCAGGCTTCACGTTCTCTTGGCATTTAATGGCTGATGGGGAAAATATTCGAAGTGGAAGGAATAGTGCCCCTCAGTAGTTCTTCAGTGATAACGGTGAACCAAGCACAAAAACAGGCTTTTTGCCTCTCCCAGAGCACTCTGCTGTCATCACAATTCCCTAGAGGTAGGACCTAGTGTGAAAAGCGTGTGTAAAAGTCATCAATCAGTGAAAGCTATTTCTAATCATCCTGTAATGCACACAAAGTGAAAAGATGGGCACAGAAATAATTTCTGTACAATTCTTCACATTTGGACCCAGGGCTGGCTCTTGGCATGGCATGGGCGAGCTGGGCCGAGGCGCCCATCTTTAGAGGGGCAAACCGAACTATTTCCATAAGGGTCCAGCAACGCCCTTTACCGAATGAATGAATTTTATTGCTTGGTTACTCAAAACCATTACATTAAAAACAAAATACAAAAGTTAAAAAGATCGTCATATTAAAAGAAAGTCTGTATGATTAAGATCAGAATGCTTGGGGGCTGAGAGGAGTAATGTCCGTAGCCTTACAGCCCAACGTGCGTTGTCTAAGTCTCTGGTCTTTTAGCCCAAGGTGGCCATCAGCTTCATGCGAGTCTGTTGGATGAATTTACCAAACTTGACCATCTGTTTTACTGTGTTCAGTGTGTAGAGTAGATGGACTGCCTCCTTTGCAGTGCGCGTCCCCAGTTGTAGAATGATGGGCCTAAGATAGAGGCTGCGAGCTGCGCGCAGGGCCGGGCAGCAAAATAGGAGGTGAGCCAAAGACTCGCGTTTGTATTAGCAGAGCCGACATTCCTTGATCGCTGTTCCTGTCGGCTCGGTGGTGTATAATTCTTTGAGTGGCAGGGGATGTAATCTGTATGCTAAGATCCTATGTAAAGCTGTGCGGCCCACAGCCTGCGTAAGATGGTGTTTGTAGTTATACACTGTATGTGGGAGACTTTGGGACTCGTGGAGGCCTCTTTTTGCCAGCGATTCCAAGTCCGAGGCACGAGAGCAAATACGGACTTGTTTTTTGATTGTGCTTTTGATGCCAGAGTAGTTAATTAACTCAGGGTCCCAGTTCTCTATGGCTAAATTCAGGAGATCAGTGGCCGCGGCAAGGGTCGCTGACCAAGGGTTCCCTGGTTCCAGAAAGATGTTTTTTAGAACTGCCTTCATTATTTTCTCTTGTGCCGCTGTGGTGAGGTAAAAGTATTTTCTCAGGGCAGCCATCTCTTCCAGCTTTTGTTGATTCAAAGAAAATTCTAGTTGCACAAGAGTATTTCTTGTGCACGCGGGTAGGTGGAATATTCTCTTATATGCCCTACAATGGATTTTTTCCAGGTCCTTAATTAGTTTTCCAGGAAACGCTTGTTGGGCACAGTTACGGGCTGGCATTAGTTTTGCCCTTAAAACTCTTTGGATGGCCATCTTTGTGGGGCTGTGTAAGGTGGCTTGTAGTTTGCAGAGGGCGTAGATGATGGCTTTCCCTTTGCTTTGAATTTTCCTTAAATAAACTCCAGGGCGCCCTGATTCGTGAAACCAGACGCCCAAGTAGTTATACCCAGTCCAAAGATCAGGGCTTGATCCATCACCGTTATTTATCTCACTGCCCCACCCCAGCTCAGAACCTGGCTATATGCAAATCAGTCTGTCCCTGGCCCAGTGCATCATGGGAACAGGGCAGACTAAACTACCAAGCCAATTCTTCACCAGAAAGGAGACAAGCTACCGGAGACCGGTTTCTGGCATTTCAGCCTTCTTCGGCCCGGCTTGCTTGAATCCTGATGGAGCAGTGAGAAAGGGATTCATGTCTGAGTATACCCTGCCACACCTATAGTGGCCAAAAACGATTTAGAAAAGGGGGTGGTGATGAACAGAGTGTCTGAGTTAAGCAGACCACTCTTACCCAGTCCAAAGATCAGGGCTTGATCCATCACCGTTATTTATCTCACTGCCCCATCCCAGCTTAGAACCTGGCTATATGCAAATCAGTCTGTCCCTGGCCCAGTGCATCATGGGAACAGGGCAGACTAAACTACCAAGCCAATTCTTCACCAGAAAGGAGACAAGCTACCGGGGACCGGTTTCTGGCATTTCAGCCTTCTTCGGCCAGGCTTGCTTGAATCCTGATGGAGCAGTGAGAAAGGGACTCATGTCTGAGTATACCCTGCCACACCTATAGTGGCCAAAAACGGTGTTGGATCTAGCCCTGATCTCTTGACTGGGTGAGAGCTTTCTGCTTAATTCAGAGACTCTGTCCCTCACCACCCCTTGTTGTAAATATTTTTGTCCACCCTAAGCGTGGAAGGGTATTCTCAGATGTGAGACCCTTGCTCATTGCACCATCAGGATTCAAGCAAACCGGGCCGAAGACGGCTGTAATGCCAGAAACCGGTCCCCGGGAGCTTGTTTCCTTCCCAGTGTAAGAATTGGCTTTTGTAGTTTGGTTTGCCCTGTTCCCATCATGCACTGGGACAGGAACAGACTAATTTGCATACAGCCAGGTTCTGAAACTGGGATGGTGCAGTGAGCTAAAAAACGGTGTTGGATCTAGCCCTGATCTCTTGACTGGGTGAGAGCTTTCTGCTTAATTCAGAGACTCTGTCCCTCACCACCCCTTGTTGTAAATATTTTTGTCCACCCTAAGCGTGGAAGGGTATTCTCAGATGTGAGACCCTTGCTCATTGCACCATCAGGATTCAAGCAAACCGGGCCGAAGACGGCTGTAATGCCAGAAACCGGTCCCCGGGAGCTTGTTTCCTTCCCAGTGTAAGAATTGGCTTTTGTAGTTTGGTTTGCCCTGTTCCCATCATGCACTGGGACAGGAACAGACTAATTTGCATACAGCCAGGTTCTGAAACTGGGATGGTGCAGTGAGCTAAAAAACGGTGTTGGATCTAGCCCTGATCTCTTGACTGGGTGAGAGCTTTCTGCTTAATTCAGAGACTCTGTCCCTCACCACCCCTTGTTGTAAATATTTTTGTCCACCCTAAGCGTGGAAGGGTATTCTCAGATGTGAGACCCTTGCTCATTGCACCATCAGGATTCAAGCAAACCGGGCCGAAGACGGCTGTAATGCCAGAAACCGGTCCCCGGGAGCTTGTTTCCTTCCCAGTGTAATAATTGGCTTTTGTAGTTTGGTTTGCCCTGTTCCCATCATGCACTGGGACAGGAACAGACTAATTTGCATACAGCCAGGTTCTGAAACTGGGATGGTGCAGTGAGCTAAAAAACGGTGTTGGATCTAGCCCTGATCTCTTGACTGGGGGAGAGCTTTCTGCTTAATTCAGAGACTCTGTCCCTCACCACCCCTTGTTGTACATATGTGTATAGATTAAACAGCAGCGGTGCTAGGATGCACCCTTGCTTTAGGCCGCGGTCCGTTTCAATTTTCTCTGAAGCAGAGTCACTTCAAAGTTTAAATCTGACCCGCGTTCTTTGGTACAGAGATTGAATTGCTTTCAACAGGGCCGGGTTGATGTTCCAAAGTGCTAGCTTCTTCCAAAGAATTACGCGGTCTACCCCGTCAAACGCTGCAGAGTAGTCAATGAAGCAAGCGAAGAGAGGGAGGCTTTTTCGCACAGTACTTGATGGACTAGGTATGAGAGGGCTGTTATGTTATCCACGGTTGATGCCCCGGGTCTGAACCCTGTTTGGAAGAGGGGCAGGAGTCCTTCTGTGCTCGCCAAGCTTGCTAGTTCCGCCAGAATGGTACTCGCGTAGGCCTTGCCCTCGATATCCAACAGGGCGATCATGTGATAGTTGGTCGGGTCGGATTTCGGCCCTTTCTTGTATATTGGGTGCAGAAGCGACCCTCTCCAGGAGTCTGGAACGTCCCCCAGGAACCAACATTCTGTGTACAGTTGGGTCAGATTCTCAGACCAGAATTCTATGTTCGCCTTAAACAGGGAGCAAGGAAGGCCGTTGGGGCCGGGTGCCCAGTTTTGTCTGATTTTTTTTAGAATCTTAGAGACTAAAGGTTTTTCTGGAGCGGCCGTTGTGTGGGCAGTAAGGTCTATTTCTTCACTCCCTATGAGGGCTTTGTTTAAGTAAGGTCTGCTTCGATCATCTTTGTATAAGGTTTTAACATGAGCGACGCAGGTATGTGCGTCGAGGAAGTTCTCTCTGTGATTTTTTCCTTGGGTTAAGGTGTTGAAATAGCTCCAAAACTCTTAGGATTTACAGGGTCTCAGCAAGTCAAAGATTTTCAGCCATTGTCCCTCGGAATATTCACGTTTCGCGGCCCAAACTTCTTTGAATGGCTTTTTGCTACTTCTTTTAGTAGCGTTTTGTCCGATGCTGTGCTGTTTTTCCAATATGCTTTGCGTTTAGCATTTAATTGTCTGGCGCTTTCTTTGATTGCCGGAATAAATCCAAATGTATATGGTGGATGCCATCGGTTTGTGCTTGCTGTGTCTCCTCGAAGCAAGGACGCTAAGTTCCAGGCGAATCTGTCCCATTCTTTTATTGCGCCCGTGTTATGGGCGCTCGATGGCCAGTCTGCCCATGTATTTATCCATTTGTTGAACTTAATGATCGGTACCGGCCCCCATTTGATTCTTCTAGGTAGTTTGTACAGTTCTTCACCATTTGGAGCCCCGATGCAGTGTATCCTGTGACGAGTTTCTACTGTGAGGTTCAGTGTAAGTGTTACGGCGGCGTGATCGCTTTCATTTCGTGGATGCACTGTGTAATTTGACATCGAAAGTTGTAATTTTTCGCTTAATATGATGTAATCAATCGTTGTTTGATTGTTGTAAGTGGGGGCAACAAAGGCCCCAGGGTTGTTCTTTAAAAAGACAGAGTGGGCTGTTGCCAGATTGTAGGTTTTTATTAAAGCGTTCCATGCGTTGCTGGCCCCAGGGTGGTGGCTTTGTGTGGTCATGACCCCTATGTTGTGTATATTGAGGTCGCCAAGGATAATACAGTCCAATAAAGGATGTTGCAGTAGCAGAGCTTCTAGCTGACTTGTTAACAGGATCAAATTATCCTTAACCCCCGGGCCGTGAAGATTGTGGTAAACGTTAATTAGCAATATTGAAAATGGCCCATTGGTCGAGCGGGGGCCTTTCAAAATGCCCGCCAAGAACATGTTTGATAGGCTTTTTATTTCCATGAATTCGAGGTTCAGCGAGTGCTTAATGTAGATGGATAAGTGTAACGAGGTGGGGATGCCTACCTCGCGTGACTGGTGGAACCCTTACCCTGCTGACCATACCCCGACTCCTTCTTTACAGTCTGACCGGTGGAAGGAAGGACGCTGCAAACCGGATGACGAGGACAACAACAGCGGCTCCTTTAACTGGGCGTTTGCCACTGAAGAGGAGGACACGCCCCCGAAGGACGTCAGAGTGACCGGATTGGTGAAAAGCAGGGAAGTGATGTTCGTTGGGTGTGCGAGCACCCCGGAGGAGGAGGAGAGACAGGCGGAAGCAAGCAGAACGGAGGACGGAGGCGAAACCGGAGAGAACGCGGAGAGAGTCAGCCTGGAGGAACATCCCAGAGGGGACGGAGAGTCGGAGGATGGAGGGAAGCCAGGAAGCCAACGACCCTGCGGACCGCCGTGCCACGCTCCCGAGGGAGGAGTGTGGCTGTCACAGGTACGGCGGCGTTGGGCAGCCTGGTTTGGGAGGCGAAGCGATAGCGTGTGAATAGTGTAGAAAGCCCCTGTTTGTTCCTACCCTGTGTTGTTCTCCCTTCCCCTCCACTCTCCTACTTCCTTCCCAGTTCCTCTCCTTTTTCCCCCACCTCCCTTGTACACCGAGCACTGTATAAATAAGAAGGCACGACTCACTGGGTTCCCCTCACATACCCCCCGGACCCCCCTGGTGCAACCCCGATTGAGGACTGGACACTAACGGCTTTCCTCTCTGTTGGTCTCTTGCATGCACCGGAGCCGGAGGCAGCTGTAAGAACGTCCTATCTACCCCCAACTAAGGAAGGAGAAGACCACCGCCACGGACCCCAGCGTGTTCGCCCGAGAGAGACTGACCCTTCGAAATAGAAAGACGTTGATGTCTAAACCTGCTAGAGCGATAAAAATAAAACCGTCTTTAACCCCACTACTTGGTGTCACGGTCGTCCCTACTCCCACGCCCACATTGGTGTCAGAAGTGGGATCTACCCCTTCAGAAACGACCATGGAACAAGTGATCCAAACACTCATAGACGGGCAACAAAAGTTAGAATGGGCGATCAGCCAGCAGATCAACACTGCGGATGCCGACAGAGAACTATTCCGAACCTCCATGACTCAGCAGATGGACAATCTCCACAAAGTCGTGCAGGCCCCAAGTGCAACAACCCCAAGACTAGTCGGACCACACCCCTCGGGAGTGGCCCTGCAGAAATATGTGATAGGGGAAGATCCCGACGCATTTCTGTTGAACTTTAAACGGGCGGCTAGGGCTTGTGGATGGCCCGAGGACAAATGGCCCTTCTTCCTAGCTCCCTTATTGACAGGAGAAGCCCAGGCTGCCTATCAGGTGGCCAACCACTCTGGCACATCCTCCTATTCAGACATCAAAGCAGTGATTCTGGACCATCTGGGAATGGATGCGGAGGCATAGAGACTCCGTTTCCGAAAGGAGAAGGGTATCACGGGTTAGAACCCCAAAACCAGGTACCTGAAAGTCAAGATGGCTGCCGAGAAATGGCTAAGACCGGACATACGCAACAAAGAGGACATCATGTCCAGCATCATCTTGGAACAGTTCATGGAGGTCTTACCCTATGGTACTCAGAGATGGTTGAGGCAACATCCCGGACTAACGGCAGCACAAGCCATTGAGATGGCCTCTAATTATAACAGGGCAGCTCACAGGACTTTCCCTTGGGATACAGACAAGAATGGCAAGCCCATCCCGACTCCTCCCAAACTGGATAAAAAGAAACCGGTCCCCGAACCACACAAACCCCGACCCTACCGACCGGAAGGACCCCCCATTATGAAGGGGCCCCAATGCTTTGAATGCGGAGAGTGGGGACACATAGCCAGAATGTGCCCCCACCGAAGAACCACCGAGGAACCCATGGAGGTTGGCTACATCCCTAAAGCCGTGATGTACACCGCAGAAATGGGCCCTTCATTCTATGTAAGGGTACGGGTTAATAGTAAGCCGGTAAAAGCCCTTCTAGATTCTGCGTGTAGGCAGTCGGTCATACAGGAGAGACTGTTGCACCCAGCCCAGATAGGCCATGATGGCACCGTTCACATTAGATGCGTTCACGGTGACGTGAAACCCTACCCCCTAGCCAGCATAACCTTACACCCAATAGGTAGAGAGCCATGTTTGGTGAAAGTGGGGGTGGTGGAGTCCTTACCAGAGGAGCTTATAATAGGAGTGGATAACCCTGATTTTCTGTCCTTGTTTAAAAGAGAACTAAAGGACCTCCCTGCAGGGGCATACCTGTCTGTCGAACCCTGGGTGTTTGATAGGGGTTTTAAATTCGCCCAATCCAATGACCCGTCCCTCATGAATGCTTGGGAAGCGGCTCACCTCGCGCAAACCACACCTACCCAGGGATACCCCAGATTCAGTATAGTAAACGAGTTACTGTATAGAGAAGGGAAAGCCGGGGATCCATCCCAACTAGTGGTACCTAAAGAGTTCAGGGAGCAGATTCTTTTCTACGCCCACACCCACCTCACTGCTGGACACAGTGGGGCCGAGAAAACGACTCAAAATATATTGAGGCTATTCTTCTGGCCTGGTATTTACAAGGAGGCAGAGACTTATTGCCGACAATGCAAAGTGTGCCAAAAAAAGAACCTGACACGACCCCCTGCAGTTCCCCTACAACCTCTGCCAATCATAGGCAACCCATGGGATAGGGTGGGGATGGATCTCATCGGTCCTCTACCACGGACCTCAAGAGGACATACATACGCCCTCGTGGTGGTTGACTACAACACAAGGTTCCCGGAGGCCTTCGCCCTCAGCGCCCCGACTACGAAGAATGTAGCGGAAAAGCTGGTGGAGCTGTTTTCAAGGGTGGGGTTTCCACGGGAGATCCTAACGGATCAGGGAACTCCCTTTGTTTCTCGGATGATGGTAGAGGTATGTAAGTTGCTGGACCTCCGCCACATCCGAACGTCCGCATACCATCCCCAAACGGACGGCCTCGTAGAGAGGTACAACCGGACGTTAAAAACAACCCTAAAAAAACTGTTGAGCGCGGAAAATAAAGATTGGGATAGGATGTTACCCCTAGCCCTATATGTAGTAAGAGCCCAAGTACAGAGCAGTTTAGGGTTTTCCCCGTTTGAGCTCCTCTACGGCGGGCAACCAAGATCTCTTCTTGAGATCACAAGAGAAGCCTGGGAGAGGGAGGAGGCAGCGGAACAAAGAAACCTCCTAGAATACACCCAACAGTTACGTTCTAGACTGGGGAAGCTAAGGGACTTGGCATACTCGAACTTGGAAAAAACGCAACGAATCCAAAAACAATACTACGATAAGGGCAAGAAGTGGAGGACTCTTGAAAAAGGGGATTGGGCCCTAGTGCTCCTACCATCTTCATCCCAAAAGTTCAAGAGTGAGTGGAAGGGGCCCTATAAGGTTCTAGACTCATTTGGGAGAACAACATACCGGTTACAAATGTCTCCTACCCGGAGGCAAACCTTCCACATTAATCTCCTCAAACGATGGATAGGACAGCCTCCACGCTCCGCCCATCTAGTGTTACCATCCCGCCACACTGCCTCCATCTTGGTGGACCTTCCAGTGAATGCCGAGCTGGCTGACACCGAAAGAAAGGAGCTGTTAAAAACCCTACACCCTTTCTCCGCGATATTCTCGGACACTCCGGGGTGTACTCATTTGGCAGAGCACCAGATCAAAACAAAGGAGGGTCAGGTGGTGAAACAGATGGCATATCGCATACCAGCAGCAAAAAGGGCAGATGTGAGGAAGGAGATACAGGACATGCTCAGACTGGGGGTGATAAGACCTTCCAAAAGTAACTGGGCATCGCCCATAGTCATGGTTCCGAAGCCCGACGGGTCTACCCGTTTTTGTATGGACTTCCGTGCCTTGAATGCTATTTCGTCCTTTGATGCGTTCCCCATACCCAGGGTGGACGAATTGATTGAACGGATTGGGGAGGCTTGTTACATCACTACCCTCGACCTCACCAAGGGTTATTGGCAGGTCCCCCTGAGGGAGGGGGACCGACACAAAACCGCCTTTGCAACAGAAGATGGGCTCTTTGAGTTTAATGTACTTCCTTTTGGCCTCCACGGAGCCCCGGCCACTTTCCAAAGACTAATGAACACTGTGTTAGCCCCACATACCCGATACAGTTCGGTGTATCTGGACGATATAGTCATCTTCAGTACCACCTGGGAGGACCACATGGGACACTTGGCCAATGTCTTGACTGCTTTACAGGAAGCAGGGTTGCATGTGAACGCAAAGAAATCAAGAGCTGCTTACCCAAAAGTGAAGTACCTGGGGTTCATGCTAGGGGAGGGGGTGATAGCCCCGCAAGAGGAGAAAATCAGAGCCATCACGCAGACTCCATTTCCATCGACTAAAAGGGAACTGAGGGCTTTTCTAGGCCTCATAGGTTATTACAGGCGCTTCGTTTAGAATTTTGCTGATCTTTCCAGTCCCCTTACCGACCTACTTCAGAAAAATATCAAAAACACCCTTCCAATGCCACCCTCCGAAAAGGCCCAAGCCGCCTTTCAGGCTCTAAAGACTGCAATCACCACGAGTCTGGTCCTCATCCCTCCGAACTTTGAGAAGTCTTTTTCCCTGGCTACTGATGCCTCTGACACTGGCATTGGCGCAGTATTATCCCAGGAAGGAGAGGATGGTGCCGAACATCCTATACTCTACGTGAGTAGGAAACTCCACCCGAAGGAACGCAAGTATCCCACGGTGGAAAAAGAGTGCCTGGCAATCCACTGGGCGGTAGACAAATTGCGCTACTACTTCGTTCTCTTTTTGGATCATGCCCCACTGCAATGGATGCAGAGAAACCGATCCCAGAATGCGAGAATCCTACGGTGGTTTCTCTTCCTGCAACCTTTTTCCTTCACAGTGATACACAGGAAGGGAAAGGACAACGGGAATGCAGACTTCCTTTCTAGGATGCCCGTTCTCCCCGAGCGGACGAACCCAGGGGGGGAGGAGTGTAACGAGGTGGGGATGCCTACCTCGCGTGACTGGTGGAACCCTTACCCTGCTGACCATCCCCCGACTCCTTCTTTACAGTCTGACCGGTGGAAGGAAGGACGCTGCGAACCGGATGACGAGGACAACAACAGCGGCTCCTTTAACTGGGCGTTTGCCACTGAAGAGGAGGACACGCCTCCGAAGGACGTCAGAGTGACCGGATTGGTGAAAAGCAGGGAAGTGATGTTCGTTGGGTGTGCGAGCACCCCGGAGGAGGAGAGACAGGCGGAAGCAAGCGGAACGGAGGACGGAGGCGAAACCGGAGAGAACGCGGAGAGAGTCAGCCCGGAGGAACATCCCGGAGGGGACGGAGAGTCGGAGGACGGAGGGAAGCCAGGAGGCCAACGACCCTGCGGACCGCCGTGCCACGCTCCCGAGGGAGGAGTGTGGCTGTCACAGGTACGGCGGCGTTGGGCAGCCTGGTTGGGGAGGCGAAGCGATAGCGTGTGAATAGTGTAGAAAGCCCCTGTTTGTTCCTACCCTGTGTTGTTCTCCCTTCCCCTCCACTCTCCTACTTCCTTCCCAGTTCCTCTCCTTTTTCCCCCACCTCCCTTGTACACCGAGCACTGTATAAATCAGAAGGCACGACTCACTGGGTTCCCCTCACATACCCCCCTGGTGCAACCCCCATTGAGGACTGGACACTAACGGCTTTCCTCTCTGGTGGTCTCTTGCATGCACCGGAGCCGGAGGCAGCTGTAAGAACATCCTATCTACCCCCAACTAAGGAAGGAGAAGACCACCGCCACGGACCCCAGCGTGTTCGCCCGAGAGAGACTGACCCTTCGAAATAGAAAGACGTTGATGTCTAAACCTGCTAGAGCGATAAAAATAAAACCGTCTTTAACCCCACTACTTGGTGTCACGGTCGTCCCTACTCCCACGCCCACAATATCCCACCTGAGGGTCTTCCAAATATGTTATTCTTGATGGCTGGTTTGCAGTATTCTGCGTACCCTCTTATTGATATAGATTTTGTTGCCCAAGTTTCTTCGGTACAAATTATATCCGTTTCTTCCAAGAATGCCACTGCGGCTTGATTTTGAGCGAGCTTTATAATGCCTGCAACGTTCCAAGTCATGATGTTCAATCTGCTGGTGGTCGGTGTTCGATTTGTGTGATTTTCTGAGCCATTTGTCGACCGATGCTGGTTGCGGTCCTTGTTTTTGGGAAGATGGATGTTAGGAGCTGGGATGTAAAGCTTGCGGCAGCCAGGACCAGTCTTTGCTGGCGCTTCCCCTGATTGAGCAGAAGCGTTTGCCCTGACCCAAGTTTGTTGTTATTTTAATAGGGGTTTCATTAGTGAGTCCTATGCTCGTGCCGCCTTTGGTCCCCCTGGAAGATGGACACCACATGTAGTGCTCGGTCGAGCGGAGCGTTCCCGCCTGAGTTCCTCCCAGTGGTCTGTTCCTGGATGTCCGGGCAATTCTTCGGGTAGTGGATTTTTTAAAACGATGGATATTTTGGTACAGGCTGAATCTTTCTTTTTATGCCCCAGCTTTCCAGTAGCGTATAGTTTCTTATCAGGGCCTCTGCCATGGATGGGCTAGTAAAGTTTAGCTCTGTGGTCTCATTTAGCTCATTGAAGTCTGGAGTGAGAAAGGAAACGCTCTCGATGTCCGTTGTTTTTATCCTTTCTAGCCCAGGGATATTTACACAGAGTTTTAAAAGATTGCTGCGGTTAAGAATATCCCACTTGCCCTGTGAGACGTGTTCAGGATACAGCAGTATTTTTCGATCCTGATGGGTAATAAGGGTCGGATTGTGAACGGAATGTACATCCTTCGGGTCATTGGCCTGCAAGAGGATCGAAGTTGCCTGTGGCGTGGTAACGGGCAAACTCGTCCCTGATTTAATAAGGCTGTTGTCTGCTGTGCTGTCGTCTCCGGAGGTGGTCTGGATGGCCTGAGGTTCGAGTCCTGATTCCCAGTAGGCTCCAGGTTAGGCTCGAAGTTGCCTTGAGGTACCCTATGGGCTTGTGCTGACATTGTGAGTGGACTGATTGTTTTTTGGATGTCTTGGGTCATTCCACTCGTTCTTATGTTCAACTGTTCGCAAAGCTGAGGGCTTTTTAGATGGACTTCGCGGTCTCTTTGTGGGACCTGGGTTACGTCCCCAACTTGTTGCCCTTGTGGATCCAGTGCATGTTTTTGTTCACTCGTGGTCGGCGAGGCTAGCTGGCGGGGTGCCAGGTGGTCCGCTATGCTCAGGTTAATGTCAGGGTTGGTTGCATGTGAGACTTCTGGGTATGCCAAATTTTTTCCTGTTGTTTTAGTGGTGCTTAGATGACAGGTCGCGTGTTGGATGTCGATATGAGCGGTGGTCATCTGGTTTTCGGGCAGCAATCATTGCCGGATCGATCCGTTGGTAAGAGATTTGTTTTTTTCTGCTTGTTAAACTTTTTTAGTTTTTTCTTGTCTTTTCTAGAAAGATGATGAGTTTCTGGGCTTACGGGCTTTGGAGAGTGATGGTGTTCGAGATTATTATCACGGATGGAGCTCGGTTTTGTTCCGGTCTCATCGACCATCGCTGGAGCCTAAGTGCCCGAGCTCTTCTCATCTTGGGGAGAATCTGTGTCACTGATTTGTGGGTCTTTTATGTTACAGGGCACGTTGGTGTTTTGCTGTGCAGGTGAGTTGTTCTGATGCCTACTGACTTCGTTCTCAAGGTCGTCAATTAGCGTGTTCATTATATCTGGTAATTTTTCTAAATTAAGCAGTATGGGGCTGCAACCACAGGTCTCTGGTTTGGCCATTAAGGTTGTGTTAGCCTGTGATCTGTGTATTAGTGAGTTCAGGTGGTCCAGTTTGGAATCTATCCCAGAGATCAGCCCTGCAACTGCTTGTAGAATGGTAATTTGAGCATCAAGTTTGTCTGCATGCATTATTGCCGCATTTGCCATTGAGATGAGGGCCTTGTTAATCAATGTTAAATGGTTTGCAATTAATGGTGGCTTCTCGTCCTTGTCCGCTCCTCCACTCCCGTGGCTTAAAAGCTGTGCATGGGCTTCGTTCTATAATGGTCAAACCACTCCTAGCAGGCTGGCTTGCCTGGGCTCGGAGCAGGACAATTGGATCAAGTACACAGGCACCACTCTGAGAAGGACAGGTGGGAACGGAAGCAGGAATGGCCAGGGGTGCTCCGGTCTATGAGCCTGAATGCTTTTCCTGGTTAAGTGCTCTTGGGGGGCAAGGTGACAACCCGGTTCTGACTTCTGGTAGGGGAGAGTAGAAGCAGTGTTAAGTGTAGCGGTTGTGAAATTACCATGACATCCTTACACATCAGCCCCAGTTGTGCTCAAGTACCTTATGCAACTACTGGCTACAGCTCATAGGTGACAGGGGGGGTAACCACAAGGGTAGATGGGCAGAAGACTGGTAAGGTTTTCAGAAGGGGGTGTTCAGGGGTCTTCTCCAGAACTTTTCTGAAGGTCAGTACTTGTGTCACACCATAGGGTTTGCACACAGCAGGGGAGAGGGACTGTCCAAGTGGTCAGGGGCAACGGTATTGTCAAGTCTGGACTTTCGTAAGTGCGGCTAGGGCCCGCCAGGATCATGAGGGACAATTGCCTTCGGTCCAGGTCATCCTTTTAGCCGTAAGGAGGCCTGGTTCGCTTTGTTTGAAACACTGCTGTGGGATACAAATGTGTCATTTCTGTTGGGACGTATGCTGCGTTGGGTAGAGCTCCTACGATTAAGGCATGTGCAGCATGGACCCGGGGTAGCCCGCTCAGGCTTGCTCCTGGGTTTGTAAAGTTGATATGTTGGGCTAAGGGGTGCTGCACCAGGCGAAAATGATATAGTACAGCATCTAGTTTACCAGTTCTGTATGGGATCATCGTTAGCAACAGCAGCTGCTTATAAGAATAGCAGAATAGCCTCTTTTAGTTCGCCCAGGGTTTGGGCGGGCAAGGTCAGCAGCTCGGCAGCCAGAAACGGAGTAGAGAAAAATCATATACGGGACGGAGCAATGTGCTCTAGGCAGTCAAGCAAACTATGTTTCAACAGAACCCTGATACACTGTCGGGAATAAATGCAAGGTTATGGGTTACGCATAAATTAGGCCTTTCTGGGTGCAGGGGGCGCGAGTGACCATTCCCAGGAGGGTGCGATTGGCCTTGACAGTGCTGAAATTGAGGGGATGGAGTACTAATAGGGACATCTCCTAAGCATAGTTTGCAGTAATGTTGAGAGGTTCAGGGACATTACTGATACAGTTCACAGTCCTGTGGAGAGGCAGAACTGATAGGGGAATTTTGGTTTCTGCATCTGTATTTACCAGGTAAAACGGTCTGGGTGACGGGAGATTATGGAATCCTGAGGGTATCTCAGTGGGCGGATGCGGAAAATGGAAGCACTGGTTCACAGCAACAGGATAATTTGGTTGTGAACAACTGACATGCATTGGAATAGCTTGAAGAAAAAGATCCTTCAGAGACTGGGCGGGGGGGGGGGGGGTTCACCTTCCGATTCTTTAGTAATACACTTAGGTGGTGAAGATTTGGTTCACCTAGGGACCTGTTGCACATGATGATTCGCAAATTGTGCGAATTGAGAAGCATGCTGGGGGCCTGTGAGATATGTTGGTCTGAAATTACGCCAAGGCTGTTTTGGCGGGGCACACGTTCAGGGGATGCCATTGAGACCTCGTGCAGGCGTGTGAACAGCGCAATGCGCAGATTCACGGGGCAAAGAGGATTTGGTTTTGTCAGGCATGGGTTGCTACATGCAAAATGCACAGGGTGCTTTGAAGAAGATGGCATACACCTATCCTAAGGGGGGTTGGACCTCTTCCTGCTGGATTTAGCGGAAGTGTTGGTAGCGGCAGGGGGTAAATAAAAGAACTATAGAAGGTGGGGGGGCTCTGGGGCTGCGGGGGCCACATCCAGAGCCATGGGGGAGTTACAGGGCGATCCAACGATGGAAGGTACAGAAGGGTACCCTCTACAGGAGCACAGTAAGGGTGCGAGAGCCAATTATCCCCAGGGAGATCCTCGGTGGGATCCTGGAGGAGCGACGGCGCCCCGTTAGTCCTGCGGGCGGTTGTGGACCTGAGCAACCGGGGGTTGCCTGCAATGCTCTGCCCCCCCCCCCCGTAGTGGGGAGGGGCGTGAGTAAGGGGTGGACTGGAGGTCCGCCTGGGGGAGGGGATAGCCCTTCCCCCAATATTGACAACATCCCCGCGGTTAACACCACAGGGGGTTTATGGCTCATCAGGTGGGCATGTTGCGAGGGGCGGCCTGACCCTTGATCGCCCGTAAGATAACCCAATATGTTGGCAAAATATTTATGCAAATAAAGCTGCAACAACTTTCTCCAACAAAACATTATGTGGTGTCGGTTATTGGGGAAATTGTTGTGAGCGGGCTGGAGTATGGGCAGATGTTGGCACTATTCCCAGTAACCCCTCACCCTCTGCCGCAGCTGACCGGTGATTAGGACGTGCTGCCGCATTTTTATCAGCAAGGGCAGCATGTTTCCTCCCGCCAAGGGGGCGATTGGAGCAAGGGCCGCCCCTGTGTGCACTTCTTAAATGAGGCCCTTAGTGCCTTTCAGATGATGCAAATAAAAGCCCCATGTCAGAAATCGGACTGGAGTGTGGGGGACCCTGTAAATATGTGACCCTGCTGCTGCGCCGGTTTTCACCTAATTAACAAACGGCATTTGTCAGATAAATTTGCATCCGCTGCATTATAATTTGCAGTTTTTAACACATTTTCCATCTTTTTATTTTCATTTTACTTTTTTTAAACTCTTCAAAAGTGGTGCCCGGTAGTGGTAGATCCTTTGCACAGGTCACTTGGTTGTGCACTTTTCAGTCACTGCTTGCTGTTGTACAGAGTTAAGCAATTACTAAAACGGTAAAATCTTTGCTGATATCATACTAATATGTGTTAAAATACGAACATAAAGAAACAAGCATTAGAAATGCAATAGGTCTCGCAGCATTAGAGTTAGTGCTTTTAGAATTGTTTATGGGTTTTTTTGTAAATCTTTAGCATGAGGTTGAGGGTGAGTGAGGGTGAGTGAGGGTGAGGGGTTGAGGGTGAGTGAGGGTGAGGCTGAGGGGTTGAGGGTGAGGGTGAGTGAGGGGTTGAGGGTGAGGGGTTGAGGGTGAGTGAGGGTGAGGGGTTGAGGGTGGGTGAGGGGTTGAGGGTGAGTGAGGGTGAGGGGTTGAGGGTGAGGGGTTGAGGGTGAGGGGTTGAGGGTGAGTGGGGGTGAGTGAGGGTGAGGGGTTGAGGGTGAGTGAGGGTGAGGGGTTGAGGGTGAGTGAGGATGAGGGGTTGAGGGTGAGTGAGGATGAGGGGTTGAGGGTGAGTGAAATGAAATGAAATGAAATGAATGAGAAATGAATGAGACTTATATAGCGCACGACTTACCCTGGGGCATCTCCGCGCTTGCTTAGGGAACCCGTCCTGGTATTCCCCTGTGAGATAACCCTGGCAGGGTATCCACAAGGTGAAAGCCAGGCATCCCACCGCGAGGGGCCGTTGTGGAGATTAAGCAAGCTATTGCCCAGAGTCGCAGAGTGTGAACCCGTGAGTCGAGAAGGCACTGGAGCGAGAATTAACGAGTCCGTGGAATTTTTGAGCCCAAGACCCGCCGAGGCAGGGAATTGAACCCTGGTCCAGGGCCGAACTCAGGCTCCAGGTCCGCCGCCTCTAACCCCTGAGCCACACTTCTCCACTGAGTGAGGGTGAGTGTGAGTGAGGGTGAGTGAGGGTGAGGGTGAGTGAAGGTGGGTGAGGGTGAGGGGTTGAGGGTGATTGAGGGTGAGGCGTTGAGGGTGAGTGAGGGTGAGGGGTTGAGGGTGAGGGTGAGTGAGGGTGAGGGGTTGAGGGTGAGTGAGGGTGAGGGGTTGAGGGTGAGTGAGGATGAGTGAGGGTGAGTGAGGGGTTGAGGGTGAGGGGTTGAGGGTGAGTGAGGGTGAGGGGTTGAGGGTGAGTGAGGTGTTGAGGGTGAGTGAGGGTGAGGTGTTGAGGGTGAGTGAGGGTGAGGGGTTGAGGGTGAGTGAGGGTGAGGGTAGGTGAGGGGTTGAGGGTGAGTGAGGGTGAGGGTGAGTGAGGGTGAGGGTGAGTGAGTGGTTGAGAACTGAGACAGCACCCTATAAAAACACAGGTCATATGGTCCCATACGTGCAAATGGAAATCTCACATGTCAGAAGAGTGTGCAGGCACCCAGTCCATTTTGGAAAGGGGTGGTGGGGAAACAAACCACTATTTACAAACGGGGAGCAATGTGCGTGCTCAACACACCCACCCCATCGGCCAAGGGTGCAGGATTCGCTGTCAGCCTGGAAGCAGGAGGGAGGTGGCGCCTTTAAATCTCCTGCAGCCTCCATGTTGTCAGATTCCAACTCAATTGACATTTTTCCTGCGTCAGAAGAAAGGTGGGGAATGGGGGATGGAGGGAGTGTTTCATGAGACCAGCCTTTGGCCACTAGGCTGCGGCCGCACACATTATCCCGGACATAAAGGACATAATGAAAATGAGAAAGGTGTTGACGATTAATTGAAAAGAACAGAGGAGAGGAGAGGGCGCCATAGGTAGAAGATACGAGGGAGTGAAGCGAATTGGATGTACAAAGAGAGAAGCTGGAGGAGAGGGGAGGAGGAGGGAAATTGAGTAGGTGGGTACGAGCTGTGAGAAGACGTAGGTAGGCGAAGAGAAGAAGATGGACTGATCATGGATTTATTATACAAGGAGGCATAGCAGAATATGAAGGGGAGAGCAGGCAACAATGAAAGAGAGGAAGGGAGATGTGTAGTGATCGCATAATGGCTGCTATGAAAAGGGTACCTGGGAAGAAATAAACAAGAGTGAATGGATCAGGAAGGGAGAGGATGAGAGCCAGGGGGAGGGACATTGGTGTAGCTTCCATTGGTGCAGCGGCACCGGAGCCCAGAAGCAATAACGGTCCAGTAGACCATCATTATTGCTGCACTTCGCAGTTCATACTGCGACCAGGGTCCCGTTTTTTTCTTGCACGAGGGCACATGACACACCTGCTACGCCACTGTGGAGAGGAAGAGAGGCTGGCTGGTAGAATGGCGGGAGAAGGCTTGGTGTAGCACTGTAGAAGCGAGCGGATGTGTGGCTGGCGCGAGACGGAGGCACGGCGCACAGGATGAACGAGAGGGCAGGTTATGCATGGGGGAGGCTTTGGAGCAGTAGTGTGGGTGAACAGCGGGGGTGGGTGTGCGGGAATATCGAGTGCGTGTGTATGTGTGCCTGTGGAGGAGGGGATAGTGGTGATGGAATTCAGTGTGTGTGCGTGCCTGCTTGCGCACACACACCTACAGACCCGTGCGCCACAAAGAAGAGTTGGGGACCGAGACAAGAAATGCTGAGAAGTGCCAGAAGGGGGCAGTTTCAAAGTCCACGACGAGGACAGACATGGCGGAGGCCGGCTCCCCCCCTCAGTAGATGAGGCCAGGACTCGGAAATAAAGAAACACCTCGGTCTATGTGCGCCTTCTTCCTTCCGCAGAGCGCAGCACTGCAAGACAAATATGTACCGAGAACGGGGAGACTAGATGCCTCTAAGCACCTATTGCAACCAACAAAGATGATCCAGCCATCACCGTAGCCAGAAGAACAACCACATGTCCGGCGACAGCAGCGGCCTGGATGGCAAAGTGGTGCCACACAAGCTGGGACATTAAACGACCCCACCAAGCCACAGTCTTGCCAGACTAAAATTACAGACCTCAATTCTCCCCTCCAAGATGGCGCGTTCAAAACGCCAGGGAACACATACATAATACGAAGGCGCGGACTTGTGGCAAAGCTGATGCCAATTATCCAATTGAATCCCCTTTAAAAACAGCGCGTCCTGCCGAAGACCTCTGAGAGAGGAAAAAGACGAGTGCAACCGGAGCTAAAAGGTAAGCTGGGAACATCAACTAGCAGTCTATGGGAGTTACGAAGGACCTACTTACCGAGAGGGTAAAGCAGGATGGGAGAGAGGGTGAGTACAAGACGGAGGGGAGGGGGAGGAGAAATGCGACACGGCGGGAGGGGGCGGAGCGGGTAAACAAACACGGACGGTATCTTCTACGCGGGCAGTGAAGGCGGGAGGCTGTCAGAGGGAGCCTGGCTGACGAGCTGGGAGAGAGGGTGAGAGAGACGGCAGGATGAGAGAGAGGGTGAGAGAGACGGGAAGATGGTAGGGGGGTGAGGGAGACGGCAGGGTGGGAGGAGAAAGGGTGAGAGAGAGATACCAGGATGGGAGAGAGAGATGGGAGAGAGGGTGAGTACAAGACGGAGGGGAGGGGGAGGAGAAATGCGACACGGCGGGAGGGGGCGGAGCGGGTAAACAAACACGGACGTGCACGCGCCCGTGACTTTTAAGGTCAATGCGCATGCGCATAAGCTTAATGCGCATGCGCATTGACCTTAAAAGTCACGGGCACTGCAAGGAATCGCCACGATTCCTTGCAGTGTTGCCAAAGAGTGGATAACTCGCAATAGTCTCGCCTTGCTCGATGCGCATGCGCATCGACAGGCGAGACCTAAAAAGGATTGCTACTGAAAGTCCGAACATCATCCACACTGTTTGATCAAATTGTGAGCTTTTGTGGCCAGTGGCCATGTTTAAACAAACCCTGCTGGTTCGCAGCAGTGGTGGCCTTAAAGACAACAGTGACCGCCTGGAAGACTTCTAATGAAGATTTAGGAATCTGATTTAAATGTGTTATTGGATGAAAGCACCTGCTGAAGTCCTGCGATGAGGAAGAAACATGTAGGTGGATTTTCCAGCATTATCCCTGGATGAAATATCAGTGAACTGGTCAAAAGGACAAGGTAGGAGAATGTGTTGCCTTCACATTTTAGATGCCCGCTTTGGACCCCTGTCTGCTGGGAGGTGGGGCTACTGCTACAGCGCCGACTGGGTGCCATAAAACACATCGCATCAACCCGGGATGGCAGGGCCGGACTGGGAACCAAAACTGGCCCTGGCAAAGTGCTTGGCCGGCCCCTGGGGGGTTTTGGGTGCGGCTGAGCAGTTTGCCAGGTATGGTTTCGGCCGATTTCGTTACAGCAGCCGATATTGCAGCTATGTGGCAAAAACGGCCGTGTAAGAAAATCGGCCCCCCAGGGGCCTAAAACCGGCCCCGGCCCTGGCTGCCCACCAGGGAAATGCCCTGTGCCAGCGGCAGCCAAGTGCTACCTGCATAGTGGTGGATGGTTACCGCCTTCACCAGGAGTGAAGCAGCACAAGTGCAGTGCTGGCAGCATACAGTATAGTGATCGGTAGTAGTGAACAGGACCTTTTACCCTGTGTGTCTGGAGTGAGGCCTACAGGCTCAATCACCTGTTTAAAAGTACTGCTGCTGTGTTCTCAACTCATCCTTTTCCTAAATCAGGTAGATATGGAGTTCTGCATGGTGCAGGAGTGTGACTGCATTTGTTGTATGTGTGCCTGGTATGGGTACTTTACAGGCATAGAGCAGTACTGTGTAGGACATGTGAGATTAGTGCATGTCTTGAGTGTATGCATGCCTGTGAGGAATACATGACATGACAAGAAAGATCTAATGCTGGGCAGTGTGCGCGGTGTGAAAGCTTGTACTGGTTGTATGGGTGCGTGCAGGAAGTGCAATACATGAAGTGCTGTGAAGCTTGTACATGTGGTGAGTGTGTGTGCTGGCAGCAAACTGGACACAGACTGTATTTGAGGTCAATCTAATGGTTCCATACAAATCTTAATATTCAAGAAACCTTGAGTCGAGAAAGCAAAAAAAAAAGTTTTGTTTTTTAATTTTTGAGAATTTTATTTCATAGGCCAACACGTGTTTCACAAAAACTCAAATAAGGAGCACAGAGGAATTTCACTTCACTCATGGTACGATGACCATATGCAATGGTAACGGGGGGCTGGTTCAGAGACCCCCGTTACCATTACATACGGCCGTCGTACCGTGAGTGAAGTGAAATTCCTCTGCGCTCCGTATATGAGTTTTCGATATACATGAATATACTGTTCAATACTCAGGAGAATCTTCATTCTGATCATCAGTGCACCTAAAATATCTTTTCCACAACCAGAGAATTATATATTGCATTTTGTAATGTTAATATTTTGGCCTGAAGAAGTGACAGGTGTCGTGAAACACATGTTGGCCTATGAAATAAATTTCTCAGAAATTAAAAAACAAAAACTTTCTTTTCACTTCTCAAGATTTCTTGATTATTAAGGTTAGTATTGAGCTATTAGTTTGACCTCAAATACGGTCTGTGCTCAGTTTATTTCTTATACTTGCCTGCAGGGAGTTATCCTGTAAATATTTTTTGGGGTCAGTGTTAAACCCGTAGAGAGCTTCCTTTCCACTCCCCCTCCTTGCGATAAGTATGTGTGCTGCCGGTGTGTGTGTTTGTAAATAGCACGCCCTCGTTAAATATAGAAAAGCTGCAGTATTAAACAGGTGCTCGATGAGGAGAGTCAAAGTGTCTTTTCTGTTTTATTCACTTTTTCAGTAGGTCTACCACGAGAAAGCAAACTCAGCTTTTTATTGTAGTCACTATTAGGTTTAGAGCTCTGACCTTCAATGAACAGCTCCTGTTTGAGTACAAAAGTAACTAATATGAGCAGTGTAAATAGTGAATAGAAGGGACATTCTATGGTGCTCAAAGTAAACTAATATGTGTAGTTATAACCAGTAAAATATTTACAAATAATTTTTCGAATGAAATATAGAATTGTTTTTGCACAAATGTTTTTTGATCAAAGCCAATGGAATGAAGGGATTTTGCACAAGTTGAATTGTGCCCATAATTATGGATATGCCACATGTACCGCATAAAACTGTGCCTACCTCAAACAGATAAACAAGCATTTGCAATGCAATGGGTCTTGCATTGGTGAAAGTTAGATATTGGCGGTGGAAATGAGCACGCAGAATTGACAAGTTAAAAATAACTTGGAGGATTTTCTACAAATCCATATTTAGGAGGCCGCTCCTGGCACTTTCAGAACCTGAGAAGAAAACCAAATGACTGGTATTTTTGCAGAGAAAGGAGGGAACCCTCGAGTCAGAGCAGAGGCAGCAGAGGAGTCAGTTCACTGCTCTGTGACTGCATCATGAACCCGGAAGTCCCGGCGCAGCCAGAGAGAGGCAGATGCACAGACACAGCCACTGCACACAGAGAGAGGCAGACGCACAGACACACCCACTGCACACAGAGAGGGACAGACGCACAGACACACCCACTGCACACTCTTCATGTGTACTTTTAAGTGTCTTGGAAGCTGATTGGCTGGGCACATCCCTACCTGCACACTCTCTGCACGAACCTACTTCCATGCGTGAACACGTCCACCTGCTGGTACTTGTCAATGTTGCAAATGTGAGAGCTCCAGGAAATCAGTGCCATCAGGGGATCCGCGGACCCGGCTCAGGAGTACCACCGGGAGCGCGTTCAGCATCCGATCGGGGGATGCTGTTGCTGGCGGCCGCGGAGGGCGGTGGGGTGTCCGGGAAGGCACCTCCTGCGCGCGGACCCTCCTGCCCCCCCCGCCGCCCACGGCCGGGGCGCTGCTGGCCTCCTGCTGCCTGTGCCTGGCCTGCCTGGCCGGGTGCCTGTACCTGAGCTTCAGCGCCGGGCGCCTGCTGCCCCGCCGCTGGGGGCGCGCTGGGAGCCGGGGGTGCAGCTGCGGGAGCTGGTGCGGGAGCACGTGGAGCGCCTGCTGGCACAGGTGAGTGCGGGGCGCACACACAGGGCAGCGTTTCAAACTCAAAGGCACTTTTTTGGGGAATTCTGTCACACTGTAAGGGACACTTCTATAGCATTACCAGACTAGAGGGATTGAAGTGGCCCAGGAAGGGTAGCATGTCCTCCCAACTACTGGGAAAACCCCCCACTGACTCCACCCAGTCCCCTACAGCATCGTTTGGAAGTAAGGGAGCTACAATTGAGGTACAGTGAGCCCCTCGCAGCCGTTGGCGCCGGTGCCACTGCACCTGTTGCACTGCTGCTACCCATAACCCCGATGATATGTCATAAAACAATAAAACGCATCATGGGAACGAGGGCACCGCGTTCACCTTCTTTTCCTATTAGACTGTCAATAATAAACAGGATGACGCGTTAATGGCACGCATTGGCACCGACCAGCCTCTGCGGGTTGATAGCTATCTTCGGCGCCCGTGGGCACGCCGCGGGGTGCTGGCTGCAGCACACAGGGACACGAGAGGGTACTTAACCCAGTGCTGCTGCTGCTGGCTTCGCTCTGCGTGGGCACATCTCTCCGCTGCGCCCTCCTCCAGAAGCCTGGCACCCGCCACCATTCCTGCCACTGCGCAGCATGCCCATACTGTACTGCCACCTGACTGCCATCTCCCCCGGCTCCTTATTGTCTACCCTGGACCCTTGATGCCCCCTTCACCCATCTACGTCACCCGTGAATTCTCTCTGCTGTGCCAGTGGCTAGTGCCTTCCTGCCTCCGAATCCTGCTCTCTTGTTCCTACCCTGTCCGTGATCCTGTCCGCTCGGCTCCCGTCGAGCGGGCACTCCCCCCCCCCCCCCTGCACAGCTGGGGTCCAGCCTCCCCCAATCCCGCCAGGGTTCCAGCCGCCACCACGGACCTCCGCCGTCCTACTTTCTCGCTCCTGCCCTCATATGTTTCTGTCTCCCTCGCCCTCCAAGAGTCCCGTAGTGTTATTCCCAGAGCCAAGCATCCCCTCTACCCCAGGGCATGCCCAGTCCTAGTCCCAGTCTAATTGCCGGACCCAACCCTTCAGGCACTAACGCAAGGACCGCTGACCCCTGCCCGGGGTTCCTGCTGCCCCCATCTCAGACCCACAATCCCTTCCAGAGTGCCCGGCCCTACCCACTGCAGGACCCTACCCGCAGGCGCTTGCTCAAGGACCGATACCACCCTGCCCATGGTTCCTGCAGGTACTTCCTCCGCCGGGCGCCTCTGTCCCGCGTGCCACCTGGTCCTGCTACACGACCCTCTCCTGTCGTAGTAGTGTCGTACGAAAGTGAAAGCAGACTGACTGGAGTAAACTTCTAGGCGTCAGCTCCGAGGGAAGCTCGGGGAGGAAGGGACGGGCGCGCTCTTCCCAGCCTCTGGACCGTTTCCTTCAAGCTTTGCCAACAAGCCGCCCACGCACGTCGTACATGGCATTCATACCGGTGTGTCCAGGAATCCTGCGTATTATGCTTCCTTATTACAGATCGGTAAAAAAGATGCTTACAGTCACAGGCCAGGGAGTTCATGCGCCTAGATGCCGGGATTCACAGAGCTATAGGTTGGACGCCAGGTAACACCATGCATTTGTAATCGGAGTGTGAACCAGAATTCTTCAGATGTCTCTTGTCGGGAGCGGGGCGGGAACGGGGCCGGAGACACGGAGAGCGGGAGGGGGGCGGAAACGGGGCCGGGGATACACGGAGAGCGAGGCAGCGGTAGGGGGGGCGGGAACGGGGTCCGGAGACACGGAGAGCGGGAGGGGGGCGGGAACGGGGCCGGGGATACACGGAGAGCGAGGCAGCGGTAGGGGGGGCGGGAACGGGGTCCGGAGACACGGAGAGCGGGAGGGGGACGGGGCCGGGGATACACGGAGAGCGAGGCAGCGGTAGGGGGGGCGGGAACGGGGTCCGGAGACACGGAGAGCGGGAGGGGGACGGGGCCGGGGATACACGGAGAGCGAGGCAGCGGTAGGGGGGGCGGGAACGGGGTCCGGAGACACGGATAGCGGGAGGGGGACGGGGCCGGGGATACACGGAGAGCGAGGCAGCGGTAGGGGGGGCGGGAACGGGGAACGGAGACGCGGGAGAGGGGGTGGGAACGGGCAAAAAAAAAAAAGCAAGCACTCACCTGGACTTCTTCCGGGTGCCTTCAATGCCGGACCAGATTCGGGGGCGTTCCCGAGGGCTTTTAGCTGACGTAGCGTGACGTAGCCAAAAGCCAACAATTCTCGGGAACGCCCCCGAATCTGGTCCGGCATTGACGGACAGTTACCTCTCCCAATGGCTAGGCTCCATTTATGGAGCTAGCCAAATGGGAAGAGGGGGCGGAGACCCGACTCCAAACACAGCTCATAAGATTTTTTCCTAGAGCATGCGTACTTCGTACTTCGTACGCATGCATCGCTAGTCAAAACCTAAAAAGCAGTGGTCAACCCTATCCGAAAGAGTGCCGCACTTCCATGGACGGACCTTTCCAATCTTCGACCCATCTCCCTTTTGCCCTATCTCAGCAAAGTGACCGAAAAGCATGTGAATACTCACCTGTCAAATTACATCAAGGCAGCGGAGGGCCTGGACCACTCCCAATCTGGTTTCAGGCCCAATCACAGCACCGAATCAGCCCTCCTCTCAGTGACTGATAACATCAGGATGTCACTTGATGGAGGGGGCTCTATGATTCTGGTGCTGTTAGATCTATCCGCTGCCTTCGACACGGTATCACATGAACTTCTTCTCGACCGATTGAGAGATGTTGGCATAGGAGGTGTGGCTATGTCGTGGTTGGAAAGCTTTCTTTCGGGCCGCTCACAAGGTGTCAAGCTGGGCTCCCACTCTTCCACCCTTAGGGAGCTCACCAAGGGAGTGCCACAGGGCTCCTGCCTAAGCCCCACGCTTTTTAACGTGTATGTGGCCCCCTTAGCAAACATTATAAGATCATATGGGTTCACCCCGGTGTCATACGCTGATGACACCCAGCTTTTATTTCCTTTCCATACTCTCACACCCGCAATCCAAAAATCTTTTGCGGATGTAATGAGAGCAGTGGCACACTGGATGGCACAGAACTACCTCCAATGCAACGTGACCAAAACTGAGGTCATGTTGTTTGGGGGGGCAACTCTAACGTGGTCCCCAGACTGGTGGCCCTTGGAGTTGGGACCTGTCCCAAGCCCGAAACAAACAGTTAAAAATCTTGGTATTCGGCTGGATCGGGCACTCCTACTTAAGGAACACACTACCCAAGTCACAGGTGCATGTTTTCGTGTGGTTGGGCTGCTTCGACGTGTTTTTCCATTTCTGCCAGACAACCATTGAAAAACGCTTGTTCAGACCTTAATAATAAGTAGGATGGACGACTGTAATGGCCTATACATATCGGCCAATGAGGAACAACTGAAAAAATTACAAGTAGTCAAAAACACTGCAGCGAGGCTAGTTCTCAATGCCCCCCCCCAGAACTCCCTCTCGTCCCCTTCTTCACCAACTCCACTGGTTACTAGTAAAGCAGCGTGTTAAATTTAAGATATGTTGTACCATACATAAATGCCTGTTTGGCACTGGTCCCAGATACTTAAAGGAAAAATTTGTTCCATATACCCCTGGACGTACTTTACGCTCCAGTAGCCACCAATTGCTTCAGGTCCCAAGGTTCAGAAGAGCCAAAGTGGTCGGGCCCTTTCTTACAAAGGACCTGTCCTCTGGAACTCCCTACCCCCTGTGCTGAAACAAATCACCAGCCTTGAATCCTTCAGGAAAAACCTAAAAACATATCTCTTCACCCTGCCTTAGGTAAAATTTTCCCTTATATTACAGCTAAAAAAAAACCTGATAGAGACTAACCAGTGGAAGCACAAGCGCAGAGATATCCCTTCGGGAATTGAATCAGGCGCTCTATAAGGCTATAAATTAAAAAATAAATAAATAAATTCACAATTTTGACGTCCTGGGACGTTGAACGTCTCCTGTGGAGCACCTACGAAGAGTTCTAAAATAATACTTTAAGAGACTCAGATTAACAAGCTGTGCACTTGCCTCAGTACATCAGTTTCATACCTCACCTGATAACACACAGGCTCCTGCTTTAAGCCACAGTGTGACGTACCACACCTGATAACACACAGGCTCCTGCTCTAAGCCACAGTGTGACATACCTCGACATACCTCGACTGATAACTTACAGCCTCTTATCTTAGGATAGGACAAGAGGTCTAATCAATCTTGTCACTCATCTGCAATTGGAAACGCTGAATTACCTTCAGAAACATTGATTTATTTTGTAACAGAATGCACATACTTTCTTTATGATTTTGAACGTGAAATTACCACATCAGTGATTCCCCACCATCTGAATGTTGTAGGACACCCCCTCAGTGTCTCCTTCTGGGCGAGCACATCCAATGTGGTGGCAGGACAGGGACAGCCCACAATCCCCAAATCTAGTGTTTTCCCTCCCAAGGGCTGAAACTTCCTGGGCCCCTTTTTTAGGTTTAGCCTCGTCGAAAGCTGCGCACTGCGCAGCTTTTCGGCGCAAGCGAAATCTAATGTTACAACAGTGTGGCCTTCGTTCCGCCTCTCTCTTCCATTGGCTAGCTCCATAAATGGAGGCTAGCCATTGGAAGAGAGAACTGTCCGTCATTTCCCGAGGCGATTGGTGGGCGTTCCGCCGATTCTTTCCCTCTCCGCAACGTCATGAAGACGTGGCCACTGTGGGCGTGTACTTTCCCCCCCCCCCCCCGATGTTAGTGTTCATTGTTCGCCTTGTTCCCTGTCCCGCTGGCTGTTTCCTGACCCCCCTCCTGCTGTCCGTGTGTAACGTCCTGAACGTCTCAGGATCGTTAACAGACACGAGAATGAGGACGCAACCACTTGTGTACGGTTAGTTATTTTAATGAAGGCAAAAATGATACAATAAGTAAACAAAAGATATAGTCACTGGAAACCTCCAGTCTTTCTACGTTACCAACCCACAGCACGAATGGTCCTAACCGTCCTCTGCAAATACGCCGGTCCCGGCGTATGCCAACAGAGGGCAGATATGCAATGGCCGAAAATGCCAATCGGTATGCTGTGAGGGGCACGAAGAGTGTGGGGGAGAACAGAGGAGTCAGGAAAACACCCAGCCGGGGTCTCTACCTGAAGGGAGCAGCCGCTCAACCTCTTCCTCGTACTGCACCGGGATGCGAAGTCACCTCCTGGTGCTGCGTCACCGATGCCCAAATCAAGGTATGGTAATGGGATCGAGAGCAGCCGCTCAATCGATCCTGTGGACTGCCTAGCCTGTAACGCGGCAAACACCCCCCGGTGTGCGTCACAGCTGGTAGTCCCTGTATCTCGGGTCGGGCTGGGAGCTACGGCTCCTACCAGCGCAAGTGCCAAGGCGCCTAGACTCAGCCGAGTCAAGGCGAAGCTCAATGGGTGTCCGGTAGAGCTTCCGGGTCAAAAACAGGTTAAGCTTGGCAAGACACGGCCCAGGGAGTAACGACTCGACCTACCTCCGTTCTTGCCTGACTGGAGCACCACTCCGGAACGCTGCTCTTCACGAAGCAGGTGTGTCGGTGGAAACACAATATCCGACAGTGTTCTTCCTCCAGGTTCCTCCTTTTATAGGGCGTGTTTCCTTGGGTTATGTAACGGCTCTCCCGTTTACATAACATCTTCCTCGCTAAGCATCCTGGGATTCGTAGTCCGTCTTTTCCAGATGCTGGTTTACCCCTTCCTGACGGGAATTCTTGACACCGTGTGACCGCCCGCCCCCCTCCCGCTTTCCGTGTGCCTGCCCGCCTCCCTCCCTCTGTCTGTGTGCCCATTAACCCGCCCCCCTCCCGCTGTCCGTGAGACCGTTCACCCGCCCCCCTCCCACTGTCCGTGTGCCTGCCCGCCCCCCCTCCCGCTGTCCGTGAGACCGTTCACCCGCCCCCCTCTCGCTGTCTTCTGTGAGGAGAGCCACTCGTCTTTACCCCATGATAAAGTCCTTATTTCATCCATTGCGGGAAAAATCAAGGACTTAAAATTATATGAATACAAATATTCAATACGCTTAAGTTGACCACTTGGTCAATACTTACACAAACCGCCAATAAACTCAGCCTAATGTCTGATCCCCGTTATTGATCTTTTAATGAAAGCCAATCTCAGGACAGAATTTATCCTGGAAGTCATCTGAGGTTGGGCGGGAGTGCTGATACGTAAACTACCCCGGGATTGGACTGTTGGTAAAAACTCAACCAATCCTAATGTGCAGTGCAGACCTCGGCAATGCTCATTGGCTGTAGAGTTCCTGTACTCCTAAATGGTAAATAAACACTGCCGAGCTGCCATGCTGGAAGCTGGATATAGCTGCTGAGTTGCTGAAGTGAGTTCGCGTCGAAGGCGACCGGGCAAGTAAAGTTCCAGTAGGTAACGCTACTGCAAGGCTGAGTGTGGGTCTGAGGAGGCAGGTCGTACCGCGGTGGAGGCGTGGCAGTTCGGTACATATCTGAGTGGTTTAGATTCGCGGCGATGACGAATGGGTCACTGCCGGGCTTGGGGCTGGCGTGCCCAGCGGACAATCAAAGAGGAAGGATTTGCAAGTCTGTAGTACCACGGATTAGAATAATGATTAATTCACTGGAAATGCTATCACATGAACTCGGCTTGACGACTCAATCCCAGAAAGTACCATCTTGGGACACAGATCAGAGACAATTACTGTGGTGTTCTACCCTAGTGACACCTTGGGAAATAACATATGTGAGTGGGTTATAAGAAACTTAACTGAACAATATAATACAACGTGCAACCTGTAAGGAAGTGTTGTCAGTTAATAACCGGAATATCGCTTTCGAAACCTGCACTTCTAAGGACTGTTCTGATGTAATAAAAGTTGATATAATTGTTTTCCATGGCGGAAAAAGGTTTTCCTTATTAGAACAATTTCTGTAGTGGAAGCGCTACTGGCACCGTTGATGCTTTCAGGAAATGGACACTAATGTTTCGTGGCGCTTCGTAACTAAACAGACCAGTAGGATTAGTAAGGGGTGAACACTGAGCAGCTATAACATAATCCGTGTACACAGAGATATTACTGTGCTTCTTTTCTTCCAATCTATTTTAGAATGAGCTCTCCAGCACAGTGTTTCTTTGGCTGACGAGGACTCATTTAAGGGGAGTTCAATACTGCTCGGTGAAGAGGCTGTGAGGAGTCGCCTTGGATCTGTCCAGCGCCACCTTACTGTCATGGTTAATTTGAAAAAGCTGGAAATCGAGCAGAAATGGATGGTATACAATAGACCGTTGAATCTGCCAAACTTTGGAAGTGAAAACCTAATCTAGATGACAATCGGGTAAGAGTGCCACTGATAGCTTTGGCTCAGCTCAATGCAGTAAGGTCTCACCATAGTAACTGAAATATCTTAAGTGTATCGAGCAACACCTCCCTAGGCACAGTTAGTACTTCAGTGCTTTATCAATTTTCATGTTGACAAGAGAGTATCAATGCACAGAAGACTACTACAAAGACAGAGGATATAAGCCTGAATCAGTCACAGCCCTAAGCAACACGCACCCAACGAGGGCCAATGGCAATGAGGCGGGCTGGTACGTGACTGTGACAGATCGGATTGGCTAAAAGATGTATCTGTCATTGTTGGATCAGCTTATCCACGTAGGATGGACCAGCTTTTTACCTCTCAGAGCTGCACGCGCAAGACTCCTCTTAGAAGACATTTGAAATCGGATTAGCCAATTGCGGAAGCCCTTAAAAAGCCATAGGAAGAGAATGTAAATTGGGTAAGCATGAATAATCCCTAACAAGTGGTATACTACCACTTAAATCTGTAGGGTTTAAGTGTTATGCACGTTCTGGGCTTAGGTGGAGTCGCTGACTGACACAGGGAGCAGCAGCACTGTTCGGCATACATAGCATGTTTGTCTTTTAAAGACACAGGATACTCCATGCGGTATGTTCCAATGGCAGTCCCACCTGCAGCAGCTGCCCATATTTTTGGGTGGAGGAGGTTTGCCCAGTGCTATACCTCGAGTAAGGTGGTGGTGATGCCTTGAGGGTTCACCCCCAGTGGTAGTGTGGTAGACCTGTGTTCCATCATGGGTTGTTAGGAGACTGTTTACTTGTCTGCCCAAGCGTGACTGTAACTGTACAGGCATGGCATGTTAATCAGTGGATTAGCAGTGGCAGGGCTAAAACTAGCAGGAGTACACGCTTATGGGCTGTGCCTGAGGAAACCATGGGAAGGAACTCTCCTCAGACAGTTATACTATCTCAGGAGGCAGAAACAAGCATTGCACCACACAGTCTGTCACCGTCTCCGAATCAGTCACAAAGGCAGATAGCCACTTCGGATACAATAATATAAATTGTGCATGTGGCTTGCCAAATAGAGCCAGTGCTTGAAGCCTACACTGAAGATAGAGTATGTCTCAAAAGAGACCGCATGTGCTGATAAGCGAGACCCGAGAAAGGACCTGATGTATGAATGTTTTTAATGGCCACAAACCCTCCGATTTGATAAATCTGGTGTAAAGTACTAAACCCATTTGATGATTCATAAACGTTTTTAGGTTTCGCGCAGGTGAAAACTTTTGTTTACCAGTATGGACAAAAGTCCCGCCTCTCTGTTCCATTGGCTAGCTCCATAAATGGAGGCTAGCCATTGGAAGAGAGAGGCGTCCGTCATTCTGCGAGGCGACTCGTGGGCGTTCCTGAGATTTTTTCTCATCCTGCCCCTTTTATCACGTCAGTGGGCGGGGTTTATTTTTTTGTCCGTCCAGGTTTCTTTTGGTCATTCCGCGGCCGACCACCGCCAGAGGAAGTCCAGGTCCAGGTGAGTGCTGGCCGTTCCCGCCGCCCCCCCTCCTGCTGTCCGTGTGCCTGTTCCCGCACCCCCTCCCGCTGTCCGTGCTTTTCCCGCCCCCCTCCCTCTGTCCGTGCCTTTCCCGCCCCCCCATTCGCTGTCCGTGCCTTTCCTACCCCCCTCCCGCTGTCCGTGCCTTTCCCGCCCCCCCTCCCGCTGTCCGAGCCTTTCCCGCCCCCCTTCCGCTGTCCGTGCCTTTCCCGCCCCCCCTCCCGCTGTCCGTGCCTTTCCTGCCCCCTCCCGCTGTCCGTGCCTTTCCCGCCCTCCCTCCCGCTGTCCAGCTACAATATTCAACAACGTGTGATTATGTGTAAATCACTTACTTTTCCTGTGTCTGAGATTTGGAATTACCAGCGAAATGTAACTGTAAATATGTTGATATGTAAATATGCACACAAAACACTGCTCCGTCCCTCGACAGTGACCCGCCTGCAGCTGTTTCTAGGCCGAGATAATATTTATCCCTGCACCAGTCCTAGCCTGCCCGGGGAAGGTGTGGTGGTAGCTGCCGGCAGCAAAGTGCTCCGGTGTGTTCGGGGAAGTGCTGAGCCCAGCGAGAGTCACGGGCAGCTCACGAAATCTGATTTCGAAGGGAGAGCCCACCAAACCTGGGAGAAGGGAACGTAGACTCACGCACCAAAATGTCCCGATATTTAGAGGTTTTACTTCAGTCGCAGCACTCACTGAGAAAAGATCCTGTGGCAGATTTACAAGCCCCTTGCGCCACTTTAGCGTCACTTTTAACATAGGAAAAGTGGTGCAAGGGGCTTGTAAATCTACCCCCCTGATTTTAACTAGAAATCAGAATAAAGACATATCGATAATATAACTATAGCTGCACCTCTTTGTCCTTTGCTAAACAAAAACCGACCGCTCTCATGAACGCTCAACAACCACTGACCTACTCCTTACTACGTTGGACTCACCAGTGTGATCTTTGGCTTAGGTGGGGTTGATGAAGCTCAGAGCGGCTGGGATGGACCCCACGACTGTTAGGTTAGTAAAAGAATTGGTGTGGAACGTTCCGTATATAATGTGCCGAGACAAGACATTTGCACAAAACAATCACTGAGTAACAAACGTGTTATTGGAATGCTTTCAATCAAGTTTTTTAACAGCATTACGGCTCACAGCTTGAGTTCAATAAAGTCCAAACTTTTCTCAAAAACGGTCAACAATCACCATAATGTTTGGAACTGTGTGAGGCTCAACGGTGTGGTAGTTTTAACTAAGAGTGGGCGATGCACCGTTTCAATTTAGGGGCATCCTTTCAGTAATTTGCAGGCGACATGATGCTCGTCCGAATATCTCTAAACGCATCCTTTGCTCCATGGTTTCACACAGGCACAGTCTCTCTCTCTCTCATATAAAGCACACTCTCTCTCGAATAAAACACTTTCTCTCGAGCAAAGTTCGGAATAAAACATAAGTCAAACGATCACAAACCCAATTGACATTTATATTGAGGGTACGATATCCCCACTGTTCCCCTGATGTACATCTGTGCCTGTAGTAGTTGCTGTGAGTGATGTCCCACTCCCAAAGGACCAGGTTCACAAAACTCTTTATTTAAGTTTTCTCACTGCTGGAAACTCAAGAATAACCCTCCTGCTTAATTTGTAAAAGAATAAGTCCTGGGGTCCAACGTTTTCAATAGAAACTCACGACTGGCGCTGTGGAAGGACCTAATGTCTCTTCCATCCACCACCAGACCCTCTTTGCCTCTTTATCTCTCTCCCTTTACCTTTCCGTCATTCTCTTCCTCCTTCTTTCCTACCTTTCAGAGACCTTATAAGGCATGGGCAAAGTGGGCTTTGGCCCAGGGCCCCAGCCTTTCAGGGGGCCCCCAGTTCTGCTCTGCACATTGTACAAGAACAGAATGCAGTCCCTCAGTCTGGTAAACCAATGGCTGAAGTGGGCTCGCCCTGTGTCCTGTGATGGGCAGAGGCAATAGGGGATTGCCACTGCTGAGATCAATAGATGAAGATAGAAGAATGAACAACCAAAAACTGTTAGTTAATGCCAGAACTAAACAAGCATTTACAATGCAATGGTCTCGGCATTATTAAAGGTAGAGCTATTGGCATTGCTCATGACATTTTTTTGTTTTTTGTTTTTTTAAATCATATATAAATGGCATTGTCATTTACATTGCCTCACATCTGCCCACTTGGAAGCTGGCATCCCGACCCGTAGGCGCTGGATTCCAGTTCCACGCCCGCCTCTCCTTGCAGAATAATCCCGCAGACCAGACCCCGCCGTTTACAAACAAAACCCTGCTGTTGGTCTGCCCGCAGCTGTCCTCGCCCACTCCGTTGAATAATTAACTTGTTAGCTCCTGCTGTGACAGGCCTGCTTTCACGCAGCGCTATAAACAGGCGCTCCTATTTCACTGATGCCGGTTTTATAAACATTAGCCTATTTGTCAACCCAGTGCTATAATTCACGCGGATTACTGCGGCAAACTTGTTTAACCACTGCATTTTCATCACTGTTTATTAATGCAGTCAGTCTGGTGTGTATGTGTAAGAGTTTGGTACAAAGGAAAACAAAAACGCGATGGGTAAATGCCGGAATTCATCTCGGGGACTGTTAATTGCTCTGGGCCACATTCTTCTCCATCCTGTGTTGCTCACCATGATTTGATTTAATTTTTAGGTTTGGCTCTGGGTGTGTGTGTGTGTGTGTGGCTCTGGGTGTGTGTGTGTGGCTCTGGGTGTGTGTGTGTGTGTGTGTGGCTCTGGATGTGTGTGTGTGTGGCTCTGGGTGTGTGTGTGGCTCTGGGTGTGTGTGTGTCTGTGTGTGGCTCTGGGTGTGTGTGGCTGGCTCTGGGTGTGTGTGTGTGTGGCTCTGGGTGTGTGTGTGTGTGGCTGGCTCTGGGTGTGTGTGGCTGGCTCTGGGTGTGTGTGTGTGGCTCTGGGTGTGTGTGTGTGTGGTAGTAATTGCTGTCTGCTGAGCTCGCCCGTAGGGTACAATAGGTCTCACATTTGCGAGAGATTAAGCTAATGGCAATGTAAATGACAATGCCATTTATTTATCCGTTTTCAAAACCAACACATAAATACAAATTTTGTCATTTACAATGCCAACAGCTCAAACTTTTCCAAAGGCGAAACCATTTCATTGTAAATGCTTGTTTACATCATCATTTGACTTCAGCCAGTCTCTCCACTCAGCCCGTCTCTGGATCTTTGACTGTCTCCGCCTGCGGTGGATTCTCTTCCTTGCACTTGCTCCATGGATCGAGCGTCTCTGCCTGCAGTGGGTTCTCTTCCTTGCACTCTCTCCATGGATCAGGCTGCTCTGCAGCTTCACAAATTCTGACCTCTCTTCAGTTCATGAGGTGTCTGAGGGAAGGGGGAGGGCAGGAAATTAGGAAAAGCACATTAGTGGTCTGATTTTTGAAGGAACTATCATCCTCTCCACCGTCTTCCTGGACTCCGACTCTAAGGACGGCTTGTAGAAAGATTTTTAATATCTAAACAGCTTTTCTTTGCTTCTAACAGAACAAGCTACGAACTGAGAAGACGAAAATTCAAACTGAGATCGAAAAGCTGCGGCAGCTTCTGAAAGAAAATGAGCAAGCACTGCACAGAAGACTGGAGGAGATGGAGAAGAAAATGACCATGATAGAAAATGCAAATATCACCACACTGTCCAATCAAATCAGTGCTCTAAAGGCCCTGATAACGGAGATAGAAACGAAGTGTGAGGCGCCAGCGTGGGAACTCCTGAAGGTGAGATACTGTCTGGAAATAAATCAAAAGAACTAAAGGAAATATTCATATTTTGTGTGCAGCATTAAATGTATGTGCGGAGAGCATATGGTCTTTTGGCAGGTCAATGCACAGTGACCCCACACACTCTGAGCCACACACAATTTACATTGTCACACTTGATGCTGTGAGCCCAACTCCATATACAAACAGAGAAATGTACAGTGACCGTTTACAGTGTGATATACAAGTTAATAACCCATCTATATACAAATTATTTATGTATTTTATCTATTAGGGAGAATGCAACACACCAAGCAATTCCAGGACAGTAAATAATATAGGAAGACCAAGGAGCAAAATGTGTCAAAAGTTAGATAGAAATGGAAAGCTTAATGAGAGACAACACCTGAGAGAACTGGAAAGAAACCAAATTCCTTCTTTTCTAAGAAGTTTGAAAACATTTCTGTTCTAATGCGGTTACTTGTCTCCTGATGCAGGTTGCCACTAACGGTTCCTTGAAATCAGTAATGTAAAGCTCACTGGGTTGTTTGTCATCCATACTAATATAATAAAGAGAGAGCCCAAACATTTGAGGTGGGTAATCTCAGGAACCACAGCACCAATCACAACACCCAATACAGCGTTGGAAAGGGCAGTTGCAGCAGAAGGACATAGGCTATGCATACGCCCACCATATACATTTAAAAGGTAAAAGAACCGTGCCAGCAAAGTAGTCCCTTGTGGGCGTGTCTGCGTTGTGCTGTGGGCGTGTGCTGGGGGTGTGACAACGCTGGGGGCGTGTGGTACGTTCCGCCCTTCTTGCCATGTCTCATGTCGTGTGCTGTGGGCGTGTGCTAGGGGCGTGGGCATGTGCGGGGCGCGGGATTACGGGGAAAAAAGCGAGCGTTGTGCCCAATATTTCATTGTTTTTCCTTCCCAGGTTCTGTCCATTCCAGCTCCGGGTGTCCACCCTGCTCCCAGTAAATACCCCTGCACGCCATAATCATAACCCACCCTTACTCCTTAAAATACCCCAACACCCTTAAACACTAACCCATCTTAACCCTATAAATATACCCTGTACCCCAAAACCCAAACCTATCCCTAAACCCTAAAAATACCCCTGTACCGCAAAACCCAAACCTAGCCCTGAACCCTATAAATACCCCTGTACCTCAAAACCCAAACCTACCCCTGAACCCTAAAACTACCCCTGTACCCCATAACCCAAAACTATATCTGAACGCTTAAAATACCCAAACCAAAACATATACCTCAGTACCCCAAAACATATACCCCTATACCCATACTTACCTTATCCAAACTTTAAAAAAAAACATGCTTTACCATTCATGCATTTTGTTGTAAATGTATGCGTGGTAAAAGCATATAAAATGTAATGCCATGCGTTATAATGGCATTGCGGAGTCATGGTACTTTCACATTGAAAGTATGCGGAGTGATGGTATGCGGAAAGAAAGTTGCGGAATAATGGGTGTTTACGCTCCCCCGGTAAGTACATTGGTGGCACGGCGGCCCTCATCTCCAGCAACATACTCATATTTTTTCACCACCGATTTGAAAAATGCACAGGTCTCCCTCATTGATGGCCAGCACTGACATACACTTTTAGACACACCTCCCGCCACAAGTTCTAGAATTGCGAACTTTAGAGCTGGGGAGCTACGTTCGAATCTCGGCATCAGCTCAACATTCTGTGATTCCAGGCAAATCGCTTTGTCTCCCCGTGCCTACCACAAAAGAATGTGTTCTTCTGTAATGTAAATTGTGCTCATGCCATGTTGTCGGGTTTGCGCTATATAATATTGCAAGGAAAAATAAAGTAGGGAAACTCGAGTTCACACACTACTGAACGCGCACTCTTAAGTGCATCAGCAGTGCACTGTGAATTGGAGCGTTTCACAGGCCTGTCACAGATAAGAAATGCTGTCAAAACGAAATCCTACAAAACAATATACTACTGGCCAGAAGCAATTCATACCCGGACAACGTCGGGACGGGATGCTAGTCCCAGATAAAGATAGAGATTGCCACAGAAAACACTTTAGTTTGAAGAATAGTGACAATTTATATGACGGGTAAACCTTGGTTATATTACAGAGTGTGCAAAATGAATGTCCGCAAATTGCTTCCCGGCAGGAAAATAAATTTGATATACGACTGTATTATCTTAAAACTCTAAACGGCAACCACATTCATTACCTATATGGCTTAGGGTGGGATTAGTGGTGTAAACCTACTTATTGTGGTCATACTCTGTCACTTTAACAGTGATGCTCTGCTCAAATAGGTTGATTAGTTTATAGCCAAGAAGCTTCTTGAGAAGTAGCTCCTTGTAAAGGGCACTAGATGATGGTGACAGAGAACATCTAGTACATCTAGTACATCCCTCCCAGGGAGACAGAGAGCATCCCACAAAGGGTGAAAGAGTGCATCCCTTCGGGGGCGACAGGGAGCATCCCTCAGAGGGTGATAGAGAGCATACCTCGGAGGGTGACAGAGAGCATCTCTCGGAGGGTGACAGAGAGCCTCCCTTCCAGGGTGACAGAGAGCATCCCTCCCAGGGTGACAGAGAGCATCCCTCGCAGGGTGACAGAAAGCATCCCTCGCAGGGTGACAGAAAGCATCCCTCGCAGGGTGACAGAGTGCATCCCTCGCAGGGTGACAGAAAGCATCACTTGGTGGTGACAGAGAGCATCCCTAGGAGGGTGACAGAGAGCATCCAGCCAAGTGTCACAGAGAACATTACTCTTAGTGTGACAGAGAGCATCCCTGTGAGGGCGACAGGGAGCATCCGTCCAAGTGTAACAGAGAGCATTACTCTTAGTTTGACAGAGAGCAACCCTCTGAGGACAACAGAGAGCATCCCTCTGAGGACGACAGAGAGCATCTTTCAGAGGGTGGCCGAGAATATCCCTCTGAGGGTGACAGAGAGCATCCCTCCCAGGTGACAGAGATCATCTCTCCGAGGGTGACAGAGAGCATCTCTCCGAGGACGACAGAGAGCATCCCTCTGAGGACAACAGAGAGCAACCCTCTGAGGACAACAGAGAGCATCCCTCTGAGGACGACAGAAAGCATCTCTCCGAGGGTGACCGAGAGTATCCCCCGGAGTGTGACAGAGAGCATCCCTCCCAGGTGACAGAGAGCATTTCTCCGAGGGTCACAAAGAGCATCCTTCCCAGGTGACAGAAAGCATCTCTCCAAGAGTGGCAGAGAGCATCCCTCTGAGGACGACAGAGAGCATCCCTCTGAGGGTGACGGGGAACATCGCTCTCTGGTTCCACAGCCAGTTCTGAAAAGGTCTAAGTCGAAGTTGTTTATAGTTACCATGACCTGTCAATGTTGGTACAAACATGTAATTTACCAGTTAACCTAAACACATGTCAAAATGTAATTTTTACTTCTAGGAAAAGGATAGATAATAAAGCCATTCTTCCCCGGATGGCAATTTGGTAATCAAGCCCCAATGAAGCTAAAAGCTTGGCTTATAGATTTGCGTCAGTGTTGAGAAATGAAATAGGACGGGTAAGATCTACAGTCCTCAGGAGGCTAATCTTCTTACAAGAATGATGGACCCTGACCCGTTGATATGACCTCACAATTCAGCCTATGATGGAGTTCCGTGACCTTTTGGTGTAACCTCTCTTATAATTACAGGAAGATAACTCCCGACATGTTGATGAACCTTTTGTGTCAGTCTAGGACGATGGGCCATGACTAATTGATGAACTTCAAAGGGTCCTATGCGTTTGGTTTATCTGACAATAGTGGCCCTCTGCTTGCTACCACCCACTAAGTCAGTCACTCTACTGACTTATGATTTCAATAGACCCGGCTTCTCCAACGAGTAGCTTGTGAGCTAGTGCTATCTCTCCAGAAACCTGCAAGTAGCTCTTGTGTGTAGCCAGCCTATGAAATGAAATGTTTTTCCTTGGTTGAATTAATATATGTGTACTAAAATTCTAAAGCGTGGATTTTAAATGAATATGTATTTAGTTTCAGAACTCATGAACTGATCTTTTGAGGAAAAATGGATTTCCAAAATATATTTAAAGGTGTTATTGGAGTGATAAATCATGCAGCTTTGGAGAGACGTATTATTAATATTATTACCCTGGGTCGGGTGCATTGCACCTATGGCCGTCATGTATTACTCATGCAGCTTTGGAGTGACGTATTATTAATATTATTACCTTGGGTCGGGTGCATTGCACCTATGGCTGTCATGTATTACTCATGCAGCCTCGGAGAGGTGTATTATTAATATTACCATGAACCGAGGACATTGCACCTATGGCATCATGTATTACTCATGCAGAGGCATTTCAAACTGCTGGTAATCGTGCACGGGAGGACCACTACTGTAATCTTGCCCTATGTGGTCACTATTACAACACAAATGATAGTATCTCTGGTGCTTTTCTTTGATCATAAGTGGCTCTTATTACAGTAAAGGTTGGAGACACCAGCAATAAGTGGTCATCAATGTAGAGTCATTTGCTGTGAATCAGTATAGACAGTACAGCCAACATGTGTGGTTGTAAACATTAAGCCCAAAATCCTTCCCAATTCTTTCTTCATTAGTTTACATACTCTCTTAGAATTACTCTGTAGTTCTAATTAGGACACTTTCCATTCGCCAGCTGTGCACCTGTTGTCTCGCTCGAAACTGTGCATTTGAGTCCTTATACAGACATGAACTCGTAATTTAGCCATGCTGCATGTGGGTCATAGATTATTTTTTTTAGGGTTGTAAAGGAAGCGCTCACGTTTAATACCAGTCACAAGTTACTTCACCAAATAATATTTAAAGTCAAAGGGCATTACCAGCACAGCCTTCGGCGTTAATTTAAAGCTTATTTGCAGTTTGGACACACATTAAAACAAACGTGACCCCAACACTAGAGGAAATATATAGGTTACTTAAGTAAGAAATCGATCTACATTCATCAGATCCTATTCAAAGTACTATTCACTACTGTTGTCTTTCATGGAAGGACAGGAATGCCTTTTTACTGAACTTGTCCTTTTTTCCGCTCAGAATAAAGTAGGTTGTGTAAAACATGTACAATTATAAAATAAGCATGCCTTATACAATAAGCATGCCTACTTGTAATGAAAGCGACATTTTAGAATAACATGGCTGCCTCTTTTCTTTCATGCTTCAAAGTTGTTGTTTTTTTACCAAAGTTTACTATTTTCATATCATAAAAGTGCCACAATGTGGCATTACAATTAGTAGTGAGGACATGCAGTATATCTCGTTATATTTCAAGAACGTTATTACAATGCATCACATCTACCTGTTATTGTCATGTCTTACATCAAACATGTTATGCCTCCTTTTTGCCCACTACGTCATTTTATTAGGAATCCTGTGAGACACTTACATCTCAGTGTTGAACCAGCTAGTGTCTGCAATACAAGTTCCGACAATATTACGATTCATTGTAAGTAATATAAAATAAACAATATTACCAAACAACTATGAAATAACAGGCCCACCCTAACCCTCCCACCTTCTCAGCTGTGATGCCAACTCTATGTGATGTTATTAACACGTACTTTCAGATCCGAAGCACTTCCAGACCATGTTCATGTGTTTCTTAATCCAGCAGTAAAAAATGTAAATGTACCAATTGCGATAAGAACAACCATGGTCTCCCTTTACACTAGCAAAACGCCTCCCAACAACTAGGAATACAACTAGTGTTCTCGCTTTGTGTGAAGCTCCACATCGGCAAACTCTTCCATTAGTACATTCCAATCTGGGGATATCAACCTTTTACGCAGCCCCCTGTGTTCTTCGCGTTTGATCTCCGCACCCTCTGCTCTGCCCATCGTATCATTTCTTTGTGCCAGTCTGCAATGGGAGGTGGCTTTGCCGCTTCCCATCGCCTTGTAATAGTACGTTTTGCCAATATAAGAGCAAGGTTCATGAATTTGCGTATTGGGCCAGACTTCTTGCCTGCCGGGCCCAGTCCTAATGTACCGTACTCTGGCGCGTCATCGTTCCTTATTGGTGCAATTGCGCGCAATATTTTATTCGCCTCAGACCAATAATGTACTGTTCTAGGGCAGCTCCATAGCATATGGAATAATTTCGCTTGTGGAGCATGGCATCTTGAGCAGCAGCTGAAACTGCAGGGTACATTACATGTCATCTATGTGGTGTTAGATATGCTCTGTGTACAATACTCCATTGTATGAACTTGAATTTCTGGTTTCTGGAGGTCTGTCTCGGGTACTCAACTATCCCCTTCCATTTTCTAAGGGATTGCAACAGGATCGCAACCACAGTGCGCACCCCTCTATATAACCATCTCGTAACAGGACTGTCATTTACCATTAGATATTGCATGTTCGTCAAGCCATGCATCAATGGTTTCTGACCCATCAAGGCCCATACCTTGCGTACATAACGCGTTATCTGACCATGGATCAAAAATAATGTGTCAGTCACCCCATGCATTCTAACAAATACATCATGCGTTGCAAGAGTACCATCCACAAAAAAGTCGCCTATGCTTGTAACCCCATCCTCACTCCATGCCCTAGTTCTCCTGCTACTGATAGTGCCAGATTGCAGCGGTAAACCCAATATAGGAATGTTAGGGGCGTACGGGGTCAATTCCTTAGTATAATGTAGCGCTCTTTTCCACTATGTTAATGCCATTTTCAGTAAATGAGGTGCATCTGCAGGTATCTTTCCACCTGGCAGCAGTAGCCTTGTGGGTCATAGATGACTTGTCATAAACAGTACAATATTCAAAATCCTTTGCTCATGCCTGGTTCTTCTCCAAAGTTTCATCAAGGGTCTCCCATCTCCGCCGCTTCACTCCACCAGCTCACCACAATCTGGGATGAATTAATCCAGTAATTGGCGGGAGCCTCACACAAGCAGATCCTTTAAGAGACCCTTGACCCTGTATCTGGCAGGTCGCTCCTCACGCCGCACAGCACCACTTGTTGTGCCCGTGTCGCTGTGCTCATCCGAACCGCCATAAGGACCTCCTTCAAAGAGCGCATCAACAACAACGCACACAACAGCAAAGAGCTCTTCAACATCGTGAAGGAACTCTCCAACCCCAGCTCCAAATCGAACAACATCCCGCCATCACAAGACCTCTGCGACTCCCTAGCCACCTTCATCCACCGCAAGGTGGCAGACATCCACGACAGCTTCAGCAACCAGGACCCCCTGACAGACACAGACACCTCAGAATCACCACCCCCCAGCTACATCGACATACACTGCTTTCCTAGACCCACGTCAACGACGACGACACCATCAAAATCATGAACACTATCCACTCCGGCTCACCATCTGACCCATGTTCGCACCACATATTCAACAAAGCAAGCTCCATTATCACACCCCATCTCCGCAAGATCATCAACAGCTTCTTTGAGACCGCCACCTTCCTGAATATCTGGAAGCACGCTGAGATCAACGCCTTTCTCAAGAAACCCAAGGCAGACCCCAAGGACCTCAAGAACTTCCGACCCTACTCCCGTTCCCGGCAAAAGTCATCGAAAAGATTGTCAAGAGGCAACTGATCTCCTTCCTCGAAGAGAACAGCATCCTGGACCCATCCCAATCTGGATTCCGCAGCAACCACAGCACCGAAACAGCCCTCATCGCTGCCACCGACAACATCAGGGCCATGCTGGACAACAGAGAAACTGCAGCACTCATCCTCTTGAACCTTTCGGCCGCCTTTGACAGTCTGCCACCACACCCTCTGCACACGCCTCCACAACGCAGGGATCCGCGACAATGCCCTGGACTGGACCACCTCCTCCCTCACCGGCAGAATCCAGAGTGTCCGCCTCCCCCATTCCGTTCCAAAGACACCAAGATTACCTGCGGCATACCCCAAGGAACGTCCCTCAGCTCAACACTCTTCAACGTCTACATGGCACAGCTCGCCAACATCTTCCGATCGCACAACCTCAACATCATCTCATACGCTGACGACACCCAGCTGATCCTCTCCCTCACCAAGGCCCCCACCACTGCCAAATCCAACCTCCACGAAGGAGTGAGGGCCATCGCCGAATGGATGATGAACAGCCGCCTTAAACTGAACTCGGACAAGACGGAGGTCCTCATCATCGGATCCACCTTCTCCGCCTGGGACGACTCATGGTGGCCGGCCACACTGGCAGCTGCACCGACCACGCACGCAATCTGGGGGTCATCCTGGACTCAGCGATGTCTATGACCCAGCCTGTAAACGCTGTCTCCTCCACTTGCTTCAACACCCTCTGCATGCTCCGCAAGATCTACAGATGGATCCCCACTGAAACCAGTAGGACGATTGTTAGAATTGGGGGTCTCTAGTTGGCACAGGTAGGTACTTGTGGCAAATAGGGACCCTCTCCTCTAGTCAGGGTAAGGGGGTACACTCCCAAAATAACCCCTGCTCACCCCTTTGAACTTGGTAGCTTGGCACGAGCAGTAAGGCTTATCTCAGGGGCAGTGTGTAAAGCATTTGTGGACACATACAGTAATCAAGTGACAACACTACAAATGGACACCCCACTGGTAGTATATCAAAAATAGTTAGCTTTTATATAAAGACTTAGCACAAGAGCAAATAACGACAAAAATAATCCACAATACTATCAGCAATAAAGAGCTCTTGTTAAAATGCTTAGTTTTAGGGTTCTGTGCGATTCGTACCCTTTGTCTGGCTCTCACGGTGATAAAAAGAACACAAAGAGTCTATCAAGCGCAGCGGACGCTTCGGTCTAATGCGTTCAGAGTGTTGTGCGAGTCGTACACAGTACCTTTTCGTGATGCGTCCGGCACGGACGGGCGATGCAAAAAGAAAGCTTTGCGCGGTGAGTTGTCCTCCAGTCCCGATGCGAGCTCCGGCTCGTTGAAGTCGTCTGTACGAGTCGTTGGGCACAGAGCCGCGTTGATGGAGGTGGACGGTGCTTGGTGCGGGACGTTCAGCTTACATTGCGGCATACGAGCCGTACTGCGGGAGCTACGCTGTACAGTCTTTGAGCGCGAGGCAGCAGTGCGACGCGAACATGCGAAGCGTACCCAACTCCAGGTGCGATCGTAGACTTGAACTCAGCAGCAGGGTACGTGTCATTACGACCAGTGCGGCTCGATGAAGGGAGGCGAGCTACGGCTCGTTGACGTCATTGGTACGAGTGGTTGGGCGCAGAGCCGCGTTGATTGAGGTGGACGGACTTTGTACGGTGCTTTACAGGACATGAGTCGATCGTACGAGGCGTACACAGCTCCCTGCCTCGGCAGCCACGGAAAACAGCGTTTCCCACAGCTCTTCTCAAGGCGGGTGAAGTCCACTGGTCCTGGGACTTCGTTCAGGGGGCAAGCTCTCTTACAAGCCCTTTGAGATCCTTGCACAAGTGAAAATAAAGTCTTTAAGTCTTTCTCTTCTCCTTCAGCAGCAAGGCAACCACTGCAGGCCAATCCCCCAGGTGAGGGACAATATTCCTCCTTCATCTTTCCCAGATCCTTCTCTTCAGGCAGAGGTTTCTTCTTGTAACTTCAGAGGTTTCTGGAGTATCTTTTTCTGATCTGGATCTGATTTCTTGAGAGCAGGGTCCCAATACTTATACCCCTAAATCCTTTGTTCCTCTGGGGCTGAGGTGCCCATGCCCAGCCTAAACCAGTTCTGGAGCACTCTGTGGACATGACTCTGACTTTCTATTCAGGGAGCAGGCTAGAGACATCAGACACTCCACAGGAGGTGGAGCCAGCATTGTGGTGGAAAGGCACAGTCCTATTCAGAGCCCAGGTGCACTCCTCCCATCCATCTGGATGTAAATCTCTCTATTCACCACAGGGCTACCTAGCCCTGCCCTTTGGAATTCCCCAGCCCTGTCACTCACATAAACCAGTCAGCAGATACACATCCTAGCAGAGGCGGGCTTGAAAGGTTAGGCAAGCAAATACCTACTTTCTAAAAGTGGTATTTGCAAACACAGAATATTAAAATAAACTTTACTGAAAGATGTATTTTATTATTCTGAGTTCAGGCATACTAAACTCGAATTTCTACCATGTTCTCTGAGTCTGTTAGGATTATAGAATGCAATAATTCTAACAGCCCATTCTGGCCTATGGAAAACAGGTAGTCTTGCAATAGTGAAAAATGAAAATGGCTGTAATTCCCTATTAGGACATGCCACACACATCAGGGCTTGTCCTACCTTATACTTACAATGCACCCTGCCCTCGGGCCTACCATAGGGGTGACTAACATGAAGGTAAGGGAAGGTTTAGGGACTGGCAAGTGGGTGCACTTGCCCAGTCAGCATGAGAGTACCAGACTGCATGCAGACTCTGCAATGGCAGACCTTAGACACATTTTACAAGGCTGCTTCTGTGGGTGGCACAACCAGTGCTGCAGGCCCACCAGCAGCATTTGGATTTACATGCCCTGGGCACACTCAGTGCACTTTACTAGGGTCTGACAAGTAAACCAAACATCCAATCAGGGAACCACTAATCAATACATCAATTTATAGTAGGGAGCACTTGCACTGTGGCACTGGACAGCAGTGGCACAGTGCCCAAAGCATCTAACACCAGCAAAAACATATGAGGCAACAGAAAAAATGGAAGGGAGACCCACGCCAATGGTGCCAGGTCTAACAATGGTCACCCAGGCCCTCATCTGCAGCAGGCTTGACTATGGCAACGCTCTCTATGCAGGAACCTCAGCCAAACTCCAGAAACGACTGCAACACATACAGAACGCCTCTGCTTGCCTCATCCTCGACATCCACAGCCACATCACAGTCCACCTGAAAGACCTGCACTGGCTCCCCGTCAACAAGAGGATCACCTTCAAGCTCCTCACCCACAAAGCACTCAACAACACCGGACCAGCGTACCTCAACAAATGACTCACCTTCTACACCCCGAACCACCAGCTTCGCTCCGCTGACCTCGCCCTTGCCACCGTCCCCCGTATCCGACGAGCAACCGCCGGCGGCAGATCATTCTCCCACCTCGCTGCAAAACCTGGAGCACCCTCCCCATCCGCCTGCGACAGACCCAGGACCAACTAGCCTTCAGGAGACTCCTCAAGACCTGGCTGTTCGAGCAGTAGCAGCACCCCCACACCCCCACAAGCGCCTTGAGACTCTCACGGGTCAGGAGTGCGCTCTACAAATGTACTGATTGATTGATTACTGATGTTGTAGGGATTCTGCACCTACACAGAACTATGCACATAAAGAACAGGACCTCAGTAATAGGGGTGTAGCACCTACCACGCCAGTGCCCCAAAATCCCAACTGGCTAGCTATAGTGTCTCATCCGGTCTCCTCTAAACATACAAGAAGATACGAGTGATTTAGACAACCCAGAACATAAGCACGCCTGACCTACTTCAGGACGTCGCGGGAACAAGAACCACCTTTTTGCATACTCACACTTGTCCACACTAAGAATTGTCAGAGTCACTGAAATAGTTCAAAATGTTTATTTTATCTATAGTGCTCTACAATAGATTATACGAGCCACAACCAGTAACATGATGCATAAGCTTAATATTGTAAGCATAGTCACTACACGATGGAATACAAATATAGAAGGGGGGAAACATTAGGATATGAAGCCTAACCCCCTCCCCTTGGTAAAAAAAAAAATTCTTCTAAAAAGGAAGACCTCTGGGCTTTGACAGCAGCAGACCCCCTACTTGGAAGCCGAAATGATTTAGTTTACATCATGGGAGCTGGAGCTCATGTCCAGGGAACAGCTTTCTTCGAGTGTGTTAGAGTTACCGTGCATTATTAAACCCGAAAAATCCAGCAGCGCAACTGCGACAAAACTTTATGTCTAAGTTCGAAGGACTGACCAGATATTTTAATCAGAACAGAACAACAAGCGGCTTTGCTCATCAACAGTGTACATTATGTGCAGACCTTGTTCAAGGCAAAACGAAGAACAGTAAAACTTTTTATAATAAGCCTGGGGCAAAGAGCACAGACAGAGAGTAGCGAAAAAGAAAAGAATGTAGGTTTGTGTGAGGCTGAAGTCAAGCACAGCTGATGCTAAGTTAAGTAAAGTTGAGTACGTATCCCAGAACCACACTACCCTGCACAAGAGGTGGTCACAGGTCTTTGTCCTTCCTGGGTAGCTGTGATCTCATTTCCAGTATGGCTTCCACTTACACGCACTCCTCTAGTGCACCTTCTGCCCGTACCTCCTCCTGCAGGGCCCTCTTCTAGTACCCCTTATTCTTGTACCGCCTCCTGCAGTGTACCTCCTCCTGGAGGGCACTCCTCTAGTACTCCTTCTGCCTGTACCTTCTCCTCCTGCAGGGCCCTCTTCTAGTACCCCCTTATTCTTGTACCGCCTCCTACAGGGCAATCTTCCAGTATCCCTTCCTTGTACCTCCTTCTGCAGGACACTCATCTAGTACCCCTTCTGGTTGTACCTCCTCCTGCAGGGCACTCTTCCAGTACCCCTTCCTTGTACCTCCTCCTGCGGGACACTCATCTAGTACCCCTCCTTCTTGTACCTCCTCCTGCTGGGCACAGTTCTACCCCTTCAGCTCTTAACTACTCCTTCATGGCCCTCTTAGTAATGCTTCTCTTTGTACCTTACTCTTCTGAAGAACACTCTTCTAGTATCCCTGCTGTTCATTCTTCCTCCTGCAACGCCTGTTACCTGTAATACTATTAGTATAATAAAACATGGCACACCAGGATCAACAACAAGGACGTCTGGCAGGTTATTCACTGTTAATGTAATAAAAAAGTGGCAGAAAACGAAGGCGGAGCACAACTCTCATAAGGGCGAGCTGCCTCTGTCTTCGTGGCACTGATTTTACTACCTTTGAAGCCAGGGGTCGCACAAGGAGTGCCAGGGGTCACAAGGGGCAATCCAGGATTCTCAGCTGCGACCCCTAGCAAGCCCTAAATAATGCCCATGCATGTGACCCTGTTGAGAAAATCATACAATGTGTCACATGACTCCATTCAGAAGATCAGACTGTGCTGTGTTTTGTGACTCCATTCAGAATTATGCTGTGCTGTGTCATTACCATTCAGAATATCAGTTTCTGCTATGTCATTTGATGTCATTCAGAATGGCACATTCTGTGCCAGGTCATGCAATGCCACAGAATGTGCCGTGTCATGTGACCCCAGTCACTGTTTTCTAAACATAGATAGATCGAAGTGTTTCACTCCTAAAAATTCTGCAATAACTTTAACATCTTCTCTGGAAACTGATTTCACTTTGTTTTTCTGTTTTGCAGATGTCAGAAGCACCCTGAGCAGGTAAGGCTGGTTTATTATCCTCCTCTCAGTGTGTAAGGAGCAGGTCTCATTGCTGCAGTGTGTAAATGCCACTACTAAGCTCACACAAAGTGCTAGGAAGCTTTCAGATCCTCATAAAATCACGCTGTATCCTCAAAAAACCCTTAAGTCCTCAGAAACTACCTTTGATTCCTCTGAAAACTTACGTCCTCCTAAAACTCCCTTGTATCATCAGGAAATGCTCTTAAATTTTCATAAATCCCTGCGAGTCATCAGAAAACTCCTTTGAGTCTTGAAATAATTGCTGCAGAAATGAGCTGCTGTCCTCACAAAACATAGTTGTATCTTTAAACTTAACTAAAGTCCCCAGAAGAGTTCCCTGAACACACAGAAAACTCAAGCACATTCTGGAAACTTCCTCTCAGGTTTTCCTCAATTAGGAATTGTGCAAAAGCTCATTCTAAGTTTCCTAACTACAATGCCAGTTTTCAAAACATTCCTTCTGTGTTTCCAAACATCATTGAAATGTGGTTAAAGCCATGTTCATGCCTCTACTTTTTGTAAATTCCCTCCAATTAGAAGAGGTCCTGTCCAGTTCCCATAATCTTCACTGGAATCCTCAGATGTGCTCCTAATCCTAAGAAATTTCTCTCAAGTCTGCAGTGACCTCCCTCCAGTCCATAGCATCCTTTTGAGAAACCTCATTTCAACCCTCAAACCTCTGCCCAGGTCCCTGACCACTCATTCCAGGCCCCGAATCCTTCTGCAAATCTCAGAGATTTCCTGGTATGTCTTCCAAAACCTAATTTCAATCCTTTTCTTTTAATGTCTTTTTTTAAATAATTTTTGGTAGCAATATAGATTCAAACAATAAACTTCAGCGGCTCAGCATCATGTCGTATATCATTGAAAACATGGGGTGTGGTCCTGGAGCATCAGATCATTGGCATTTTTCATTTCTGAAATAAGATAAAGAGACATTTGTTTACAACTATTGCATCGTGGTCACACCGTTGGCCTGTCAACAGACGTCTCCGTTCCTGTGGGATGAGGAGGAGGGGCTGACACCAGCCCTCCCAGCCACCTTCCCTCACCTGCAGAGACTGCCCCCACATCTAGATCTCCTGTGGAGTGTCTCCATTCCTGAGGGATTCTTCCACAGGCCTCATTTCAATCCTTAAACCTGTAAATAGGTTTCCAAACATTCACCATGAGGTAACACACACATATGTGCTGCTTGTTTACTGGCTGGTCTTGCTATCTCAGAGCTTAATGAGACATTGTACTTCTCAATGATGTATTCAGTTGTGTAGCTAACAATATAATCTCCTCAAAGCCTTAACAGATACACAACCTCTGGATCGCTTAACAAAATAATCCAAGATGGCGGTGGACAACACAAAATAATTGCACATGGTTCCAGCACTGATCCAAGACCTGAGGTTCCAGTCAGTTTCCCAAGGAATGTGCGGCCTGGCTGTTTGGCTGTTGTGGCCCAAAAAGGTGCAAGGTAAGAAAGATCAAGCAGCGCGTGATGAATAAACTGTTTCCTGCTGGCCAAAATGTATATGTGAACAAGATTTAAAATATAGAATGAGTGTGTCTCCCTGAGAGTTTAGTAGTGAAGCGAGAGTCCAAGCCTTGCAGCTCTGATGCAGTTTTATTCCCCTGTGAGAGCCTTTGGCTCAGCAGACTGGAATCTGGTGTCCACACCTGTCACTGAAGAGCCTGAATGGGCAGAGGTCCTTTTTGTGTCCTTTCCCCATCCCTATGGAAAAAACCATACATAACCAGTAATCCTGTACGTTGATGGTTGGTGTTACTGGAAATATCTGTAAAGGTGAGACAATAAACAAAGGTCAATAGGTCAAACAACAATCCTTCAAGTGAACTGTGGTGCATGTAATGCTATGAGGTGGAGCATTTCGCCTCATTACCAGGATCTCACAATATATTTAGAGAAAATACACTTACCCATATAATTGGGATAAGTAGCCACACCTCTACCTGGCGACAGCTCAGGGAAGGGGGCCTGCTCAGTAAAGAAACAAGGTCTCGTGTCACACCATGCGTTTATAAATGTGGAGAGTGATCTTTTCAGAGATGTGTGTGCATGCAACCCAACCATCAGGACACACGTGTAGAAAGACTATAGAACAATGCAGACATGACACTGTCGTAATTTGTGAAAACAATGGCCGTTTTGCCCACTAGGCAAGGGCTTATTCATGGTTAAAACTGTAATCGCTTCTTAAACCACTCCTTCTAATTGTGGCAGAAAATAAGGGAACTTTCGAATCAGAGGTCAGGGATCAGATCGGTGGTGATAAACGTGCACTTTAAGAAACATGACTCCCTCATAATGGTGTCATAAACTTACAACAAGTCATTAGAAGCCTCAATAGTCTGGGGACATATGTGCGACTTCTTTACAACTTCTGTCACATTTTCTTCAACTAATGAATGGGCAGAATATATTTATTGAGTATGCTGAACCAAACTCCTAACAAGCATTTAAAATGCATTGTTAAGGTTAGAGCTATTGGCATTGCTCATGACATTATTTTTATTTATGTTTTTGTTTTTAAAACATAAATAAATGGCATTGTCATTTACAATGCCAATAGCTTAATCGCTCGCAAATGCGATACCTATTGCATTTGTATCCACACAGAGCCACACACACACGCACACACAGAGCCCCACACAAACACACACAGAGCAACACACACACACACACAGAGCCCCACACACACACAGAGCCACACACACACAGAGCCCCACACACACACAGAGCCACACACACACAGAGCCCCACACACACACAGAGCCACACACACACAGAGCCACACACACACACACAGAGCCACACACAGGGAACAGAGGCCAGAAAAAACGCTCACAACGAGGGGGCAGGAGAGCAAGCACAGCCAGGGGCAGGAGAGCAAACACAGCCAGGGGGCAGGAGAGCAAGCACAGCCAGGGGGCAGGAGAGCAAGCACAGCCAGGGGGCAGGCAAGCCTAACGAACGAGGGGGCAGGAAAGCCAGCACAACGAACGAGGGGGCAGGAAAGCAAGCACAACAAATGAGGGGGCAGGAGAGCAAGCACAACGAACGAGGGGGCAGTAGAGCAAGCACAACAAGGCAGGGGCAGAAAAGCACGCACAACGAACAAGCACAAACCCATACCTGCGTTATCCAAGCTGCGTGCCGTGACCAGGAGAGACTCTGCGCCGGGTCCAGAGGGACGCATGCTGCACTAAGCACAGCCAGGGGGCAGGAGAGCAAGCACAGCCAGGGGGCAGGAGAGCAAGCACAGCTAGGGGGCATGAGAGCAAGCACAGCTAGGGGGCAGGAGAGCAAGCACAGCCAGGGGGCAGAAGAGCAAGCGCAGCCAGGGGGAAGGAGAGCAAGCACAGCCAGGGGGCAGGAGAGCAAGCACAGCCAGGGGGCAGGAGAGCAAGCACATGCCATGCCATGCCACTGCGCGTTACATTAGGCCCACCCTTCACCACCCGGTGCTAGCCAGCGGAGGGGTGGGTAGGTGGTGGATAACCTCAGTGGAACACACACTCTCAGTGATACATAAAGTGTGGGTGACAATATTTGAGCTAGTTATCCATGGACAAGGGGTGCACTTTCCATTCTCGTACGTCATATAGCGCCAGACAGCGGGACACCTGGGCGCTGGTGTGGGGCTTCAGCTCTGCAAGCCCCAGCCATCCGATGGGCACCCTCAGAGGGGCACTCTCCACTCCCAAACAGCCCCTCTAGACAGGTTCCTTGGCTTCTGCAGCTTCGAGTCAATAGGTTAACCACCTCCTTAAACTCCCAGGCGGGTTACTGCAGACGTCGGCCCACAGGGGACCCCCGCTCTCCCGGTCTTATGCAGCCCGACCCCCAGGTAAACCCTCTCCTTTTCCTCAGCCCCGGCCCTCGGGCGCCCCCGCCCCCATCCCTCCGGTGACGCACCTCGCACCCACCTGCAGCGCCATCCTGTTGAAGCGGTTCTCGGCGTCGGCACTGGCCCCGTAATGCAGGAGGCCGCGGACCCGCTGGTGTTCTCCGCGGGCTGCGGCCGAGCTCAGCTCATCCCCCAGCAGCTCGGCCATCCTAGCCCATCACATCTTTTATCAAACAGAGGCGCACATGAGCATAGTCTGCCCTGCACACGGAGTAGCAATCAGCAGTGCAATGAGCATCGCGCACAATCACTGTGCATTGAGTAACATGATACAGTGCTGCACTTTGCACATACCACCCTTACTGCTGATTGTGCAACGGTTTATATGCATACTTTACTGCACAAGAAGTGGTATTCTGCATAGGACACAGTTCATCCCACATCTTCTCATACAGAGGCGCACTTGAGCATAGTCTGCCCTGCACATGGAGCAGCAATCAGTAGTGCAACGAACATCCCAAACAATCACTACACAATGAGTAGCACAACAGTTTAAATGGCTCTCAAAACGGATTTATAGTACTTAAAAATGGCTCCACAATAATCAAAGCGGTGTATGGAACGTGCTGACTCCTTTCGTGAAAGCTTGTGCGCTTTGGTACGTCTCGCACGGTCAATGCAGGAAGGGCCTCGCTAAACCTCATGCGTCTCGCGTACCACGCGTACGGCGCTGGTGAGGTAACGAGACGTAGGATGGCTGTGCGACTCATACGGCGGCAGTGAGACAGGCTGGAAGAGTCTCACGCGTACGGTGCGCCCAGCGTTGGGGGCAAAAGCTTTTACAGGAGGTGCGTGCCTCACGGACTCCTCAGTCCAGAGCGCGGCGCACAATTCAACACGGACACAGTACCTTTTTCTTTGTGGGGTTTTCCTACGTGGCGGTGTCTTCCTTGGGGCGATGCGAGTTCCGGCTGGCTCGATGTTCCAGTAGGCGCAGTGCTCTTGGGATACGCGCCGCAACTATTCACTTTAATAGCAATGGTGCGCTCTAGCTGTACGCTGGTCAGGAGGGGAGCGAACACAGGCGGAGTCCAATGTTACGGTGCGAGCTACGGCTCGGGGCCAGTAGATCGTGGCGGGGGGCTGGTCCTTACAGCAATTGCACATACATAACTGCATATGAACGCACCAGTAATGTACACAAAATGGCATTCAGCATAGGACCCCGAAACGATGAAAACGAGAAAAGCGAGGCAGAGTCTGCTCACGCTGCCTGCACGCGCCAGTCGGCCCTCTGATTGGCTAATAACGAACACCAATCAGAGGGCCGACTGGCGTGTGCAGGCAGCGTGATGAGGGGCGTGCTCTCTCCCGATGACGTCAGGGAGAGAAAGAACACAAAAAACATACCCCTCTGTCCCAAAAAGGCGGGGCTTAAATGGAGTGATGCCCCTCTCCTCCAATGGCTGGGCTCCGTTTAGGAAGCCAGCAAATGGAGAAGAGGGGCGGGTTCAAGCCCCCATACACTGTTGACATAAAATCTCTGCTGCGCGAACACTGCTGCGCAGTGTAACGCTAGGCCGAGACCTAAAAAGGGAACTATAAGTAACTCGACTGTCCACTCAATGACAGCGGGGTCATTCAAAGGAATCACACAACACACAAGTAATTACTATGAGGGCTATTGTCGGTAGAGATAGCCCTGTGAATGTTTGTGAAAACCTCTTTCTAACTCCGAAATACACGCCCACCAAGACACGAAATAAAGGCCCAAATGTATATGCCGTCACTTACCTGTCCGTCGTTACCCCGTCATGGTACACAATCTGTGACCGGAGCAGAGGGCAGCCCTTAAATAGTCCGGACATAGTTCAGATCGCCGCGCTTTGCAGTGAGAGACCCGTGGGTACCGGAGCCAGCAGCCGGGGCAAAGGGACGGAATAAAGTACGCCCTGCGCATCTTTGGCACGTTGTCTGAGTCGGCTGAACTCAGAACCGATACGATTACATATCGTCAGGTAGTCCGCTGCTTATTTCAAATTAGGAAAAGATAATAATAGAAGTAATACCCTCCCAAGTACATTACTGTAAGAATTATACAAGAATGCACATTAGCATGCGTACTGAGTGTGTTGCGCATGCTCGTGGATAGTATACTGTCCCAAAATGGTTTGGCTTTGAATTGGATAACTTTATTTAGGCAAAGACACGCAAGCCTCATGTTGTTCAAGTAGGCTAGGAGTATCTATAGTCCTTAAGACACAGGCATCATCGGTGTAATAGATCATGTGATATAGGGGTACATGTAACACGGTATCGACCGCTTCTGTTTCACCGCACTTCTTATATTTTGATGGTCTTAGCTAACTTCGCTAGTGGCCAATAAGCACTATGGAGAGTCGACAAATGATTATTTTTAAGTGGTGCTGGTTTGACCAGAGTGTACAACAGATTTAAAGATACTCGCCGTAATTGCTCTGTAGCCAGCTCCGGAATTTCCTTTTCCCAGTGCAGGGATGCAACTCCCGTTGTCTCATCTGCTGCGGAAATAAATATGCAAAAACAACAGTTGATGGACAGAATGCAGAACAATGTCATACATTCACCCCAGTGCAGAGATCTGGGCCTAAATCCATTGTTTTTTTGCTCACCATGCCATTCCAGTTTGAGCCCAGCCATACGCAAATCAGTCTTGACCCTGTGCCCCATGGGAACTGTCCAGCCCGAACTGCCGGAAACCGGTCCTCGGAAGCTTGTTTCCGGTCCAGGAAAGGCATGGCTTGGCAGTTCGGGCTGGACTGTTCCCATGAGGCACAGGGTCAGACTGATTTGCATATGGCCATGTCTGAACTGGGGTGGTGTGGAGTGCAAAAAAACGATGGATTTAGGCCCAGATCTCTGTACTTGGGTGAATGTATGACATTGTTCTGCATTCTGTCCATCACCTGTTGTTTTTGCATTTGTCACCCCGAGTGGGATGGGTAATGAAATGAAATGAAAAACAATTTTTATCGCGCAACTAAGCCCAGGTGGGCGTCAAGGCGCAGGGTATGCTCAGACGTGAGTCCCATGCACTCCACACCACTGGATTCAAGCAAGCCGGGCTGAAGACGACTGGAATGCCAGAAACCGGTCCTCGGAAGCTTGTTTCCGGTCCAGGGAAGGCATGGCTTGGCAGTTCGGGCTGGACTGTTCCCATGAGACACAGGGTCAGACTGATTTGCATATGGCCATGTCTGAACTGGGGTGGTGTGGAGTGCAAAAAAACGATGGATTTAGGCCCAGATCTCTGTACTTGGGTGAAGGTATGACATTGTTCTGCATTCTGTCCATCACCTGTGGTTTTTGCATTTGTCACCCCGAGTGGGATGGGTATGCTCAGACGTGAGTCCCATGCACTCCACACCACTGGATTCAAGCAAGCTGAGCTGAAGACGGCTGGAATGCCAGAAACCGGTCCTCGGAAGCTTGTTTCCGGTCCAGGGAAGGCATGGCTTGGCAGTTCGGGCTGAACGGTTCCCATGAGGCACAGGGTCAGACTGATTTGCATATGGCCATGTCTGAACTAGGGTGGTGTGGAGTGCAAAAAAACGATGGATTTAGGCCCAGATCTCTGTACTGGGGTGAATGTATGACATTGTTCTGCATTCTGTCCATCACCTGTGGTTTTTTGCGGAAATAAATATCCCATACCACTGGGAAACCTCTGTATTAGGTTGTTGCTTAGTTCTCACCCACTCAAGAAAATCCTCCTGCACCAAACCGCTCACCTCTGACAACTTTTGGGATGACCACCAAGAACAGAGCTACGGGTATTTAAATTTGGAAAGACCCCCTTCAAAGGTCAGATATCTCTGGTTATGTGAAGAGGGCATCACCCTTTCTGAAGTCTTCCAGGTGGAAAAGTTGCCATGCTTGAGAGGATAACTAAGTTTATCTTTAAGCTACTCGGGGGTTCGAGGAGAGCCCTAAATTGGTGCCAGGTCCGCAGAGAAATCTATCCCGAGAAGGCTGTTAAGAGTGCCTTCAACTTAAGTTGTTTGAAAACTTTGGGTCCCCAAACTTAAACAAATCGTATTCAGGCCTAAATGCTTCAACATAGCTCTATACAATTGACTCACTGAGCTAACCGCTGCTCTTAGTAGACCCACCCCGAGGCACTCCATAGCGTTACATGAAGCACACTGGTCTCACTAAGCTAACTTCCTTTGAACACCCACATCCTGGCATAAGATATTAAAGTAACTTTTGGATATCGTTAGAGCTTCGACTGTTGTATATGAACAGTAGCTCCAACTGAGCTCTAGTCCGCAGGCGCTGCTCTTAATATGAATCTTATTTCAAATACAGGTCTTATGTGATGTTCATCCTCTGTTCCTGTAGCTGTCATTGCTCTTTAATACAAAGATGATGTGTCTGTTATTACAGGCGTAATAATGTGAAGATTCAGTGCCCAGAGATGGTGGTGAAGAGTTATAAAGGTAAATATCACTGTGACGATTAGCTCTGTATGTTACGGTTCATGGTATGGTATGATATGGTTTTGTGTGGTATGGTATGGAATGTTATGTTCGTATGATATGGGATAGGAAGGGATGGGATAGTGTGTATGGTATTGTATGGATTGGAACGTTATGATTGGATGGGATGGTGTGGTGTGCTATGGGTTGGGACCATGGTATAATATCGTATGATGGGATGGTGTGGTTTGGAATGGGATAGGATGGTATTAAATGGTCATTTGCATTCAATGGGATGGCATGGATTGGTGTGGTGTGCTTTGGAATGGTATGACATGGCATAGAATGTTATGGTGGTATGGTATGGGGTAGGAAGGGAATAGATGTTATTGGAGGGTGTGGTATGGAATTCTATGTTATGGGATGTTATTGCGGTATGGTATGGAACGTTATGAAGTGATGGATGGTGTGAGCTGTGGGACAGGATCATAGTATAATATGGGATGGCATAGAATTGTATCTCAGAATTTGGTACTTACCGCACAAATCATTCTGAGTTTCAGAGGTCTAGATCCAACAGTGACCTAACACATGCTTCTACAATGACCTAGCGCATGCACCTACACTGACCTAGCGCATGCGCCTACACTGACCTAGCGCATGCACCTACACTGACCTAGCGCATGCACCTACACTACCCTAGCGTATCCACCTACACTGATCTAGCTTAGACACCTACTCTGTTCCAACACATGCACCTACAGTGACGTAGTGTATAAACTTACACTGACCTGGCGCATGCATTTATACTGACCTAGGGCATATACCTATACTGATGTTGTACATCCACCTACAATGCAGTGTAGTATGTGACTAGTATTGTATATCTGTCATTCTGTACCATCCAATGCAGTGTACTAATTAGTATTGTATTCCTTCGAGTAGCTCTCTTGCTCTGTATCATCTAATATAGAATACTAACTAGTACAGTATAACTGTTTTCTGTATTATCAAATACAGTGTACTGACTATTACAAGTACCTTCTAGTAGCTTTCTTACTCTGTACCATCCAATGCAGTGTACTAACTAGTGATGTATCCCTTCTACTAACTCTGCCGCTAGATATAGAGTACCGATTAGCACAGCATACCTTGAAGTAGCCGTTACACTGTGCCATCTAATGCAGTGTACTAACTAGTACTATATACCTTTGAGTAGCTCTGTCACTCTATGCCATGTAGCACACTGTTCTGACTAGTACAGTGTACCTTCTAGTAACTGTTTTGCTCTGTACGGTCTAATGCAGTATACTGGCAAGTACAGTATACCTTACAATAGCTCTATCACTCTGTGCCATATAACTGAGTGTACTGAGTAGTACAGTATTCCTTGGAGTAGCTCTTTCCCTCTGTACCATCTAATGTAGTGTACTAACAACTGCAGTAGACATTCTAGTAGCTCTGTCACTCTGTACCATCTAAAGAAGTCTACCGAATAGTACTGTATAACTTGGATTAGGTATGTCACTTTTCGCCATCTAATGCAGTGTACTGACTGGTACTGTATACCTTCAAGTAACCCTGTCACTCTGTTCCATCTAATGCAGTGTACTGACTGGTACTGTATACCCTCTAGTAACCCTGTCACTTTGCACTATCTAATGCAGTGTACTGACTGGTACTGTATACCCTCTAGTAACCTTGTCACTCTGTACTATCTAATGCAGTGTACTGACTGGTACTGTATACCCTCTAGTAACCCTGTCCCTCTGTACCATCCATTGCGGTGCACTGATTACCACTGTATACCTTCGAAGTGGCTTTGTCACTCTGTGCCATCTAATAGTCGCGCCTCACGCCGCACGGCTCCTCCTGGTTGCCTGTGACTGCTGCTGACTGGTTTCTCCCCCATTTCTGGCTTGTATTCTGTGGTTTTCTTCCCCTCTGTTTGCCCCTCGTTTTGCCCTTGCCCTCTGTTCCCCCACCTGCTCCCCGCTTCCCGCCGCTGCTCCCTGCGGCCCGCCCCCTTTTGCCTTCTGTGCCCAATACCCTCGGCCTTTGGCTGCCCCGCTCCCGGCTGCTCCTCCCCCCCACTTTGCTTCTTATGGAGGGCACCGCTCGGAAGCGCAGCGGACGCGCCGCTGGCACGCCAAAGGCGCGCCAAAGGCAAGCCCGTCTGCGCCCGTCCGTGCCTGGACCGCGCCCAACGCCAGAAACCCTGGCCCCAGCCGTTGCCAGGGCACCCGACTGAGGTACGACAGCGCCACCCTCACCGCGCTCAACACCGGACGACCTGCCACCGAGCTACCTCGAGGTGCACCCACGGACCCTTCACTTGCCAAGCATGCAAATTCTCCTGCCTCCGAACCTGCACCCCGCCCACCGAACTCAGCAACGACAACAACAACCACCTCAAGTGCATCCTGCTCAACACCGGCTCCGTCCACAAACACGCCATCGAACTCAGGGAACTCCTTGATACTACAGCACCAGACACCGCCTTCCTCATGGAAACCTGGATGAGCACCTCCTCGGCCCCGGACATCGCCATAGCCATCCCGGACGGCTACAAAATCAACCGGAAGGACCGCGTCAACAAACCTGGAGGAGGAATCGCCATCATCTACAGGAACACCATCAGCGTCACGTCCAGCTCCGAAGACACACTCACTGCCGCTGAACACCTACACTTCCAGATCCACACCGACCCCCAGACCACCCTCAGAGGAACACTCATCTACAGACCCCCCGGCCCACGGACACAATTCAGCGAAACCATCGCCAACTTCATCAGCCCGCACACCCTAGCCTCACTAGAGTACACCCTCCTAGGGGACCTGAACTTCCACCTAGAGAAAAACAACAACAGCAACACCACCGCCCTGCTAGACAACCTCGCCAACCTCGGACTCAAGCAACTGGTGGACACTCCCACCCACCTCGCCGGCCACAAGCTCGACCCCATCTTCTCCGCCAGCAACCACGTCTCCTCCAGCCACTCCACCAGACTTCACTGGACCGACCACAGCTGCATCCACTTCACCTTCAAGAAAACCACCTCCGGGGTGAGGAGCTACGCCGCGATTCAAGATGGCCGCATAAGCTCCCGGCTCCGCCGACCTCCGCCTGCGGCTCGTCTATCCTGTTGTTTATCCTCTACCCACGCCCCATGCCTGGATATATGAAGGTCGCCTGATGCTAACGGTGTTGTCCCGGACTTCCTACCTTGTTCAGCGGCGGACTTATGTCGTTTCCTATCTTCGGCCTACTCCTGGTGCTGCTGCCGGGACCTCTATTTCTGGACTGTCCGAGCGGGAACTGATCAACATCGGCTGTGAGTCCGAGATTGTAGCCGGTCTTCCGGATTTGAATAATGCTTTCCACTCTCGATTTGTGACCTCATTGATGGATGGTACTGGTGATGGGACATCGTGACGTGCTGTGATCCTCCTGCACCGTGGCCGGGGGTTGTGTGCCTGACCCTCGTTTCCCGGTCCGGGGGCTGACGGGCTGCACCCACGGCCGGTGACTGTGTTGAGCGTGCCAGTTCGGGGCGCCCCTGTTGTTGGTATCGCTAAATGTGTGCCCGGAGCACGGCGATGTGGGCTGGAGATTGTGTCCCCCTCCGTCCTTTGGGCCCCGGGATGGAGGGGATGGATGACGCACATTCATTGAGCTCCGTAATGGCGGCGCTTGGGGCGCTCCGCTCACAATTCACCGTCACGTATGTCTCTTTGGCGGCAAAGCTGGATGATGTTTGCTCACGACCGACCACTGTGGCCGCAACAACGGAACAGCAGTTCCTGGTCCAGTCGAGCGATTTGACCCGCCATCTGAAGGTGCCCGAGCGGCAGCCCGACTTCGCTCTGTTGGGAGCCGGTCTCATTTCTCCTTTACCCGCTACAATGCCTGGTCTTCCCTTCACGTTTCCTATCCAATGGAATATCATCGCTGGAGGTTTTGATCGTCAATGTCGAGTCTCAGGGTCTTGTCGAAGGGGACTGCCATTCTTCTTCGTCCCGACCCGTCTGTTTAACGGAGGTCGCCATTTTGTGTCCAGACTTTGTTCCGTCTTCATTGCCTCGGACTGCCATGGACGCTTTGTCTGCTTCTGGTCAGCTGTGGCTTGGTTGGCACGTGCTCCGGAACAGATCCGCACTGGTCAGAGCTGATTTCGACTTTGAGTTGCTCTTGTCCCTCGCCACTGCTTTGGACCACCTGAGACGCTTCCTCTGATCACATTAGTTGTGACTTTGGCGATAGATCACCCCGTGAAATTTGCAGGGTTGACTTTTATTTTCCTGTGATTGTTCAGTTCACTTCTGCCGGGATTGCACCAAGTATCTCACCGGGCCTGGGGTGGGATAGGGGTGTTTCTTGTTGATGACCATCCTTCCCGTGATAATGCCGAATGCTTGTTTTGTTTGACTATTATTGTGCCTCGGGAAGGTTACTGCCGGCGGGGGGTACCGGGTGCCCGGGAGTGTGTCTGTTTCTCTCCTCCTCCACTTCTTGTACTTTTTCCCTTCTGTGGGGCACTTTCGGGGCGACAGGCACACTGTTAGTGGGTTAGGCCATAGCCATTACAGGGGTGCAGGGTGGCGGGTGCGGGGGGGGATTCTGTTATTTTAGATTGTTTTGTTCTATGGTCCCTATTGCTCTTTTCCGGCTTTGGGAGGGTTCTTTCCTCTTTAGTAGGGTTGGCTGTCTCTTGGTCTTGCACCTTTTTCTTTCTGGCGTCTCAACGAGCCTCTGTTTCCCTGTTCTTGGGGGGTGGGCTCTCTGGGGCGATACCTAGACATGTTGCTTTTTGTAATGTTGAGCCAGAACCCGCCTGTAGACACCCACAACACCAACGACGCAGCACACAATCTCGCACAGTGGATCACTAACTGCACCAACGACCTCGCTCCTCTGAAGAAACCCTCAGGCAAGACTAGTAACAGAAAAACCGCATGGATCACAGACGCCCTCAGAGCCGCAAAGAAATCATGCCGAACCCTCGAGAAAGCTTGGCACCAAGAACGGACATCAGAAAACATGACAGCCCTCAAGAGCGCCACCCGCGAATACCACCAGATGATCCGCACCATCAAAAGGACATCGTTCAAAGCCGGCTGGACAACAACGCCCACAAAAGCAAGGAACTCTACAGCATCGTCAAAGAGGTCTCCAACCCAAGCGCCAGCAACAACGACATCACACCATCGCAAGACCTCTGCAACTCCCTTGCCACATTCTTCAACCGCAAGATCGCAGATATACACGACAGCTTCGGACCCCAGACTCCACCTCCAGCCACCAAACCAACGACCCCCACTAACAGCCTTAGCGTATGGACCCCCATCAGCACGGAAGACACCATCCACGTCATGAACACCATCCACTCCGGCTCCCCATCCGACCCATGCCCTCATCACATCTTCAACAAAGCCGACACCATCATCGCACCCCACCTCCGGAACATCATCGACAGCTCCTTCACGTCAGCCACCTTCCCTGGAAGCTGGAAACACGCAGAAATCAACGCCCTTCTGAAGAAACCAACAGCAGACCCCAAAGACCTTAAGAACTTTTGCCCCATCTCTCTTCTCTCCTTCCCGGCTAAAGTCATCGAGAAGACTGTCAATAAACAGCTGACTGCATTCCTTGAAGAAAACAACTCGCTCGACCCATCCCAGTCCGGATTTCAAGCTAACCACAGCACCGAGACCGCCCTCATCACAGCCACCGATGACATCAGGACCCTGATGGACAACAGAGAGACAGCCGCTCTCATTCTCCTGGACCTCTCAGCAGCCTCGACACCGTCTGCCACCGCACCCTAATAACCCGCCTCTACAACACTGGGATCCAAGGAAAGGCCCTGGACTGGATCACATCATTCCTCTCCGACAGAACCCAGAGAGTCCGCCTCCCTCCCTTCCGCTCCGAAGCCACCAAAATCATCTGCGGCGTACCCCAGGGCTCCTCGCTCAGCCCAACCCTCTTCAATATCTACATGAGCCCCCTCGCCATCATCGCACGCAAACACAACATCAACATCATCTCCTACGCCGACGACACCCAACTGATACTCTCCCTCACCAAAGACCCTCTCACTGCCAAAGCCAACTTCCAGGACAGAATGAAAGATGTCGCAGAATGGATGAAGCACAGCCATCTGAAGCTCAACTCGGACAAAACGGAGGTCCTCATCCTCGGACAATCCCCATCTGCCTGGGATGACTCCTGGTGGCCCACGACGCTGGGCACCGCACCCATACCCACGGACCACGCACGCAACCTGGGATTCATCCTGGACTCCTCCCTCACGATGACAAAACAAGTCAATGCAGTCTCGTCCTCGTGCTTCAACACCCTGCGCATGCTCCGAAAGATCTTCCTGTGTATCCCCACCAAAACCAGAAAGACGGTCACCCAGGCCCTCGTCACCAGCCGACTGGACTACGGGAACGCCCTATACGCAGGAACCTCAGCCAAACTTCAGAAACGCCTTAAGCGCATACAGAGCGCCTCTGCACGACTCATCCTCGACATCCCTCGCCACAGCCACATTTCCGCCCACCTGAGAAAACTGCACTGGCTCCCTGTCAGCAAGAGGATCATGTTCAGGCTAATCACCCACGCACACAAACACTCCTCAACATGGGCCCGAATACCTCAACAAACGTCTCTCGGTCTACACCCCCACCCGCCAGCTCCGCTCCACCAGCCTCGCCCTCGCCAAAGTCCCACAGATTCGCAGAACCACCACCGGAGGAAGATCTTTCTCCTACCTGGCAGTCAAGACATAGAACTCCCTCCCCGCACACCTACGACTGACCCAGGACCATCTCACCTTCAGGAAACACCTCAAGACCTGGTTGTTCGAGCAGTAGCGGCGTACTCCCCCCCCCCCCCCCCCCCCCCACACGGGCCTTGAGACCCTCACGGGTGAGCAGCGTGCTCTACAAATTTACTGATTGATTGATAGAGGGTACTGACTAGTACAGTACACCTTCTAGTACCTCTGAGAAGCACCCCCTTGCAGGACAGTCGCCTCAAGATTTCTCATCCTTTTATACCTGAAGGACGCCGTAGAAGCCTGGTTTAGTTTTGAGGAGCAGCTTCACCACTTGTGAGCCTATTGTTTCCTCCTAGTTCTTGCTTCTGCTCTAACTTTGCTGCTTTAAGACTCTTATTTTCCAGTAGCGGGGGAGCTTCCAGTAGCGAGGTTGGATTTAATTGTGGTAAGGGTTCACTTATATTACTTGTGATGTCACTATTTACTCGACTGGGGTCCGTTTTGTGAGTATCTGCTGCTTTAATTCGGTCCAGCTCCTCTCCCAACGAGTTAACTGATTCTGTTGTGTTAGCGGTTATTTAAAAAAAAATAGGGTAGACTTGACCAGACTGACCAGCACGTGATCCACTCTTTCCCAAATTGGACTTTTTGTTATTGCTTTCCCAAGCTTCTTACGCTGTCTTTTAGTCGGTTGTGTGATGTCTTCAAGTGGGTTGTACCTTAACAAAGTATGGGTAATATGGGTTACTGGTTCTCCCAGATCTATACTAGTTTTGTGAAGTGGACAAAGCAGAGAGACAGCACAGCTTTCAGTTTTCCTGTGGCACCTGCTAGTTACGACCTTTCGGCTCCACCTCGCCGCTGTTCCGAAATCACTTCACTCTACTCCACTGTAACCTTTCCTAATTGTGATTTTTTTTGCCAAGGAACTTTATTATTTGAAGCACAATTGTCAGAATTGGTTGGCGTGGTAATGTCCACTTTTCTTGGAGTTGTCTTTAACTGCAGCTTAATGTCGTCCAAAACAGATTCTATACTTCTTGGAAGTGATGACAGTTTATCTAAAAGTGGACTGCAGGTACAGGCAGGAACATATTGTGTGTCAACTTGTGCCCTCTGGACCAGTGAATTTAATGTCCCAATCTTTTAATCGATTATGATAATGTAGAGAGACATTGTATTCAATAAGTCCACCTAGATGTCTGACTTACTAGAGTGGTAGTAGTTTGAAAGGAACTAAGCAAAATATTCCACGTATTGTTGTTGTTTCCTCCCCGACAAGGGGAGTGGCGGTCCAATACTTCAGCTTGTAGGGAAATGTCTGGAGACAGTGATAAGGGGGGGCCAGCCAGAGGTATTCCTTCTCCCTGTAACAACACAGGCTTTGCCTGTGGCTCCACCTGCGAATGGAAAGGTCTCATCCAATTGAGTCTTCCTCCAGAACTCGAATGGAATTCGACAGCCCTATAAGAGAAATTCCATTGGTAATTTACTGTTCTGTTCCCTGGACAGGATCCTTGCTGTCCAAGCCTGAAAGTTGAGGCTTAAAGGTGTTATCGTTGGAATTAAATGGTTGGCGCACCTCAACTATCACTTGTCTAACCTTGACCTTTGTCAGGACAGTGTTTGGCTCTATTACACATTTACCTGCCAGTGGCCTTTGGAATTAAGATACAGTTCCTCAGGAACTGTATCCAGCTCAGACTGCAAAATCCCTGAGTCATTCTGACTTCAATGAGCTCAACACCTGAGTTTACCTTCTCTCCATGGCTCGGAAGCTCCTTTTCGCCAAGTACTCACACTGGAAGGCAGGTTTTTTAGTTTTAATTTCTGTGTCTAAAGGCTAACAGCCTTTAGAGCTATCTTCGGAGTTTTGGGTGTTATTTTGGAAAAACCAGGTTAAAACGCTCGTAGCGGGCTTGTAATTCACTTGCCTCATTGTGATATGTAAGTAAAGCAGTCACTGAATTCTTTAAAAAAAAACAAATTTCCCCCTATACTATTTGGCTGGTAGTTGGAACCTCTGGCATAATTGAAGGAAATCCCCTTCTTGTTCAATCAATCAATCAAATAAACGTTATTAGGATTCACAAAAGTAAACCATAAAAGTTACCCCCCTTCTTGTTTTGTTGTTGCCTCTGCTTGTGTGGGTTTCATATTTTTTAATATCAACCGATTGGAACACTTTTGTCTACTCCGAGCAGTTATTGGCGCCCCTCCTGTTCTTCCTGAGCGCATAGTGGGACTATCAACCACGCTATACTGAGTATCTCAATTGACGGAGTAAATATAGCCGTCGTGTGGTGAGTACCTTCGCAGGTTTTCCACTTTCTGAGCTGTCAGGGGTTTAAAGATTACACTGCGCACCCACGTACTCACACGATGGTTACTTGAACACGCAAAGTCACACACAAGTCTTTGCCCCAGCAATGCTATTAGTGGGATTTTTTTTTCCACTGGGCCACTGGCATGTTGGACAGTCAGCTACAGGTGAGATCCTCCGAAGGAGCATGCAGCACCGGCCTTGTGCCAGCCGCTCCCGCGCCTCTCTGAGATTACCGCAGCACTGGCCATACCTGCAACCAGTGGCGTAATGAAAGTTGAGGGTGCCCCCCTGCAAGGTACATGGAGGGGCCCCATTCCAGAGTTAACCCCTTCCACGCGGGGCTAATTTCCCTGTGGCGCGGGGAGGGCCGCGGCTCCGTGGTGCTCGTGACGAGCCGAGCTCATCATGCTGCACAGTGGAGCTGTGCTCATGGCGAGCTGAGCTCGTCACGTCTTTGCGCAAGAAATCACTGTCCACCACTTCTTTCAAGAGCAAGAAAGGCCACTTTATTTAAGACAGGTGTGTAAATCAATATCTGTTGAACACATTAATTTATTCAATAAATTCCAATCTTCACAGCATGACTAAACATCCCTACCTAGGAGTAACCTCCCCACCAAGTTAAACCTAACTAAAACCAGAACAACTAACTCTTGAAGAATACCCCCTGATTTTCCCAATAAACTGCCCTTTCAGGATGGACCAACCCGCTCCAGGCTGCCCACCCCCACTAGAAAAACCGCCTACCAAAAGAACCAAGACACTTGTCCTAAAGTGGCGAAGCCCGAAGGCCGGAGCAGCGCCTAAAGCACTGCAAAGTGTAAAAAACCTAGCGAGAAAAAAGGGGGAAGGGTGGGTGGGGCAAAACGAACCTCCCTTCACTGCCTCCCACTACGCACTTCCGTCCTGAGCCTCGGCGAAGAGGTCGCTCCCCTCGATTCTCCCTACACATCAGCCTGCTTCTGCTGGTATCGTTTTCACCTTGCTGTGCACGCTCCGCTATCTGCAGCGCCTCTTAGCAGACTTGGTTTCACTGTTTATTTATTTATTTATTTACTGTAGCGCCGTACCCCATCTCGTCCTGCGCTGTTTGTATCACTGCCATTTTGTGCTTATTGTTGTTGTTGTTGTTTAGCCTCGCCTACCAGCCCCGCACCCGCCTCCCGGCTGCTCCTCCCTCCCACAGAGATTAAATCCCCTCACATCCGGAAATAGCGCTGTGACCGTCCTGAGCCTCGGTTAAGAGGTCGCTCCCCTCGCTACTCCCTACACATCAGCCTGCTTCTGCTGGTATCGTTTTCACCTTGCTGTGCACGCTCCGCTATCTGCAGCGCCTCTTAGCAGACTTGGTTTCACTGTTTATTTATTTATTTACCGTAGCGCCGTACCCCATCTCGTCCTGCGCTGTTTGTATCACTGCCATTTTGTGCTTATTGTTGTGGTTGTGGTTTAGCCTCGCCTACCAGCCCCGCACCCGCCTCCCGGCTGCTCCTCCCTCGCCCCCCCCCCCCATCCATATATGACAGATGCTTTTAAGCGCAGCGTCCACGCGCAGCGGTCGCGCCCCAGTTGCGCTGAAGGTGCGCCAAAGGTAAGCCCGTCAACGCCCGTCCGCGCCAAGCCCGCGCCCAGCGCCAGACCCCCTGGCCCCCGTCCTACCCACCCCACCCACATTACATACGACGCCTCCACCCTCTTAGCCCTTAATCCCGGCCGTCTCCCCACCTGCGCCCAAGCCGCTCCTGGACACACCCATGGACCCTTCACTTGCAACTCCTGCAAATATGACGGCACCAAGACCAACTCCACATCCACGAACACCAAACAGAGATCTGACACCAACCACCTGAAGTGCATCCTGCTCAACACCCGCTCGGTCCACAGACACGCCATCGACCTTTGGAATCTACTAGACACCATTTCTCCGGACGTCGCCTTCCTAACAGAAACATGGATGAACGCCTCCTCAGCCCCAGACATCACCATTGCCATCCCGGAAGGATACAAGATCATTCGTGAGGACCGCACCAAGCAAACAGGAGGAGGCATCACCATCGTCCATAAGAATTCCATCCGCATCTCAACCAGCTCAGACGTCAACCTCACTAGCGCCAAACACCTTCACTTCCAGATCTACACCGACCCCAAGACCACTCTCAGAGGCACCCTCCTCTACAGGCCACCAGGACCCCGTGCACAATTCAGTGAAGACATCACTGACTTCATCACCCCACACGCCCTCCCCTCCGAGGACTACATTCTACTGGGAGACCTCAATTTTCATCTGGAAAAGAGCAACGACAGCAACGCCACCACCTTACTGGACAACCTCGCCAACCTTGGACTCAAACAACTTGTTAACACCCCCACTCACTACGCAGGCCACACACTCGACCCCATCTTCACCTCCAGCAAACATATCTCCTTCAGTCACACCACAGTTCTCCATTGGGTGGACCACAGCTGCGTTCACTTTATTTATTTTTATTTATTTTATTTTATTTTGAAAGTTTTATATAGCGCGAACAAGATCTTCGCAGATATCAGAGCGCTTTACAGAGGAGGGGAGCATGTATACGCAGATACATCAATCATGTTAGAAGTACATCTAAGTGGTATCATAACACAATCAAATAAATCAATTTCAGAGTCAACATAAGATATGTTGGATATAAGATACATAGGATACAAGGGTTCGAACAAGTAGTACAGATGAGTATCGAGTCTTTGTAGTTTTTCCCCAATAGTCGTTCAAGTGTATTTAGCCATGAGGATTGCTTTTACTTCTCTCTTGAACAGTATGGTAGAGGTGATGAGCCTTGTTTCAGGGGGGAGAGAGTTCCAAATCCTGGGGGCCATTCCTGAGAAAGAGCGTTTATATGTTTTTTCCTTGCGGAATCTTTTAGGCTTTAGCAAAAGATTGTTTGTGCCTCTAGTGTTCCTGGAGCCTCCAGAAATCGTCAGCTTCTGAGCGAGGTATCTAGGTGAGCTCAGGTGTACAGCCTTGTGGGTCAAACAAGCGATTTTCAGGTGTATTCTGGCTTCAAACGGCAGCCAGTTCAGGGATTTGAAGTCAGGGGAAATGTGAGAGTGTTTTTTTGATCCAGTGATAAGTCTCGCTGCGGCGTTTAGAGAGGCTCTTATGGGTGCCGTAGTAGCTAGGGGAAGACCGCAGAGGGCGGTGCTGCCATATTCTATTCGAGGTATGACTAGTGATTGTACCGCAGTTTGGAAGTCTTTGGCTGGAAGGAAAGGTTTAAGTTTCCTCAGGGTGTTGATTTGGTAGTTTGCTCCCTTAGTTGCTTTGTTGATGTGTTCCTGCATGCTGAGATTGGTGTCAAGTGTTATGCCCAAGGATTTCGCTGAGTCCACGATGGTGGGTTGGACATTGAGTGCCGTTAGGTCTTTAAGCCACATTTGCGCGGTAGTGATCTTCGCGGGAGGTGCGATCAGGAGGAACTCTGTTTTAAGGGCATTGAGTTTGAGATGATTAGCGGCCAACCAAGATTGGGTGCTTCTGATTGTTGAGTTCAAAAGCGTGATGTCTTTGGGTGATTGTAGTTTGAGATAGAGTTGGGTGTCATCAGCATACATGTGGAAATGTACATTGGATTCTTGCAGCAAGGTGGTGAGAGGTTCCATAACTAGGTTGAACAAAGTTGGGGATAAGGAGGATCCTTGTGGTACGCCTAGCGATACAGGTCTTGGTGCGGACATCAAGTTGTTGCTCTTGAATTTCTGCGACCTGTTATGCAGAAAAGAAGTGAACCATTTGAGCACAGTTCCAGATAGGCCCATTCTTGTGTTTAATAGTTCGAGTAGGTTCTCATGTTTGATGGTGTCAAATGCGGAGGAGAGATCAAGGAGGATGAGGAGGCAGGTATTGTTATGATCTAGGATTTGGAGGGCGTCATCGATTATGTGAATCATGGCAGTTTCCGTACTGTGATTGGCTCGGAAGCCTGATTGGTGAGAGTTGAGGAGATCAAATTGATTAATATGTTTAGTCAATTGTATTTGTGCGCATTTTTCCAGCAGTTTGGCAAGAGTCGGAATGTTGGTAATGGGACGGTAGTTGTTTAGGTCAGAAGGGTCGGCTGTAGGTTTCTTTAGCAAAGGTGTTACTTGTCCAACTTTGAGGGAGTCGGGAAAGATTCCTTGTTGAAGTGAGCTGTTAATGATTTTGGTCCAGAGTGGAAGGAGCGACGGGGTAAGGGCTTTTACAGCGTTAGCAGGAAGGGGGTCCGTGAGGTGATTGGATGGTTTCAGAGTGCTGAGCAGTTTGCCAATTTCTTCTTCCGTGTAGGTGACAAAGGTTGACCAGGTTGCATTGTTTTTTGGTTTAGTGGGTGTTATGCAGTGTGGTTTGGGATAGAGGCTTGCGTCCATGAGGAGATCATTCTTTATGTTATCCGTTTTTAGGTTAAAGAAAGAGGCGAAGTCTTCGCAGGAAGGGGCATTGCACATAGTGTTGAGAGGTTGGGGTTGTTCTTTGGTTTGTGATCGGATAAGCTCAAACAGCTTTCTCGGACGGTTTTTGGCTTGGTCTAGCTGACGGCTGAAGAAGTCTGATTTAGATCGTTTTATTTTCCTGAAGTAGGCATTTCTCTTTTTCTTCAGGTTTTTTAGGTTCAGTGCAGAGGGGGCTGATCTCCAGGAGCGCTCTGCTAATCTCATGGCACGTCTATCGTCATTGAGACTCCCGTCATACCAGGGATTGGAGATTTTTGTGGTGTCTTTTTTTAGCTGCAAGGGCGCGACTTCATTAATTATTGCAGTCATATTGTTAAGATAGTGATCAGTCAAGGATTGGACGTCGTTCACGCCAGCCGGAGGAAGTAGTAAGTTGTAGCTGTTGGAGGGCAGAGAGTTTGAGTTTAGTTTTTTCATGTCTCTTTTCCAGACTTTGGGCCTGGCGGATTGGATAGGGTTAAATTTAACTTTTTCATTGATGAAGAACGTGATGATATGATGGTCCGACCAGTCACAGGGTTGGATAGATTCGAGTTGGATAGCGGCCTCTTTGGAGATGATGAGGTCGAGGATAGAGCCTTTCTTGTGTGTTGGACTGTTGCAAATTTGTGTAAGGTCAAGGGCGTTGAGGAAATTCTTCAGACCCTTTACCACAGCATCATTATGATCATTCCAGTGGAGGTTGAAATCCCCAAGGTAAATTTGTGTGAGTTGCCGCCCGGCGTTGGTTGAGATCATGTCCATGATTTGTTGGGAGAAGGTGAGGTTGTCACCGGGTGGGTGGTAAACGCCGTGAAGAGTGCAGATCGGTTTGCCCTCACTGATAATATCTAGGCTGATGTATTCACAGGACGATGGGGAGGGCGGGGAAGGTGAAGATACTTTCAGTACAGAGAGGTTGCTCCTGTATATACATGCGATTCCGCCACCTTTTTTATTGCCAGACCTGTCAAGTCTAGTGATGAGGTAGTTGGGGGGAACCAGAATGTCCATTATAGGTGTAGAAGACTCTGTTAGCCATGTTTCAGTCATGATGATTAAGTCCAGATCCAATTTTTGGATGAGATCGGCGATAGCGGCGGAGTGTCTAGCGGCTGATCTGCAGTTTAGGAGAGTGCATTTGAGACGGGGTGTGTCGAGGGTGGAAGGGTGCTCTAGGGCGAGGGGGACTTTACTCAGGTTACTATGGATAGCGAATCTGTTGTTCAGTGTGGGGGGTCTAAGGGGATTGGAGTGGATCGTAGGTATGGCAGTGAGTGTGTCGGGTGTGTTGCTAAGGGGAGCTGGGTCATAGGAGCGGAGGAGGGTGATTGTGTCTAGGTCCGAAAGAGGGTTGCAGGAGCGAAGGGGGCGGTTTTCACGATTGTGAACAGGGATTGAGGTCCAGTGTGGTGGAAGTCGAGTGCGTGAGTTCGCCGCCCGGGTGGAGGACCAGTTGGGAGGGGAGGTGATGGTGGAGACGCGTGAGTGGTGTCTGGGGTGTGTGCTGAGTAAATGTTTGATGATGTGAATGTCTTGTTTGATCTGTTGAAGAGTGTTGGGTGGGGGGTGGCTGGAGTGTGATAGACAGAGTAGTTGTTGTTTGATGCTGTACATGTCTTCTTTGAGTTGGAGGAGGGAGGCCGTAATGTGGTCCACTGAGGGACATGTGTTGGAGGTGGGGGTGGGAGGGTCAGGCGTGGATGACATAGGGGGGAGGTTGGTGGTGTGGATGAGAGTATTGGTTGTGGGCGTAGAGTGCATGGTGGAGGATGGGCGTTTATTAGTGGTGAAGTGGGTGGAGGTTGGGTGATGGGGGTAAGACTGGGGGGGGGTAGTGGGATTGTAGATGGTTCTATTTAGAGAGGGTCGAGTTGAGCTGATGGAGGTGGAGTGTTCTGTGTGATTAGTTAGTGGGAGGAAGTGGGGGCTGAGAATGGGTGGGGATAAAGGGTGGGGTTTGCCTTTGTGTGTGTCGGTCTGATGTTGATCTAGGATAGTCGGGATGCGGGTGGGAGCTGTGGTATCAGGGGTGAGAGGAACGGGGATGAGGGCTGGTGTGTAGGTGGAAGGAGTGGGGTTGTTGTTGTAAGAGGGAGAGAGATCTATGTCTGTGCTTGAGGGATGTGGGATAGCTATGGTAGGTGGGGGAATGACTAAGGTGCCGGGAGTAGAGGGGTGGTGCATGTCTTTTTGGGTGGGAGCTGTGGTATCAGGGGTGGGTAAGTGGATGAGGGCTGGTGTGTGGGGGGAAGGGGTGAGGTTGGTGTAAGAGGGTAAGTAATCTATGTCTGTGCTCGACGGGAGTGAGGTAGGTATGGTAGGTGGATGAGTGACTGGGGTGTCGGGAGTAAAGGAGAGGTGCATGTAGTTTAGGGGTTGGGGTGGATTAGAATGGGTGTGGTTTGAGGCTGCGGTGTCAGGGGTGACGGGAATGGGTGTGGTATGGGAGGGTGACAGGGTGAGGTTGTAGGGGGGGGAGGGGGTATCGCTGGAATGTGTGGGTGAGGGATCTATGTCTGTTTGAGCTAGGTTAGGAGGGTTGTGGTTGGGGGCTGTGAGTTCAGGAGTGATGGGCCTGCGGATGCTATGAGTGGGTGTCCGATGACTGGTGAGGTGCTGTTTGAACGTGGGGAACAGATTGTCTAGTAGTTCCAGGTTCTTGTCTGTGGATTGAATTAGGATAATCCCGTTATTGTATATAGTGATGGTTGTTCTGCCAGGGAAGAGTTGTGATGGAGTGATGGTAAGTTTTAGGCCATGCGCGAAATTCCTGGAGGTGGAGACGGAGAGTAGAGTGCGGAACGTGTTTCTCCATTGGGCTCTGCGTGTGGTGTGGAAGATAATATCAATGTTCAGTGAACCATTGACTGGTGAGAAGTAGGTGTCTGCACACGGAGTTTCAGGGTGGGACCTCAGGAAGTTGTGTTTAAAGCGTTTAGCGGCTTTTTTAGTGAGTGCTGGTGGGTAGTTGATTTTATATGTGTGTTTGCCGACGGGTTCCATAATGGGAGAACAGTCTAGATAGGTGTAGGGGGGGTGTAGGAAGGAGGGTGTAGTAGGGAGGGTGCACTGTCCTAGACAGTTGCCAGGGCCTAAAGTGATACTAGTGCGTTCACAGTAATGCTATGTGCAGAGTACAGCCGACGAAAATAGTGAGATAATTGGGAGAGGTAGTAGATGGTGCGTGCAAGAACAACTGACACTAGTGAGTTGCCATGGTAATTGAGGTAGTACTCGGTGCATACGAGATTAACACTTGATATGGGTGCGAGTTGCACAAGTATAGGGTGCGCACTAAGGATATGAGGGAGCAGAATAAAGTGAGCAGTTACCATATATGCGATAGTAATCAGCGTATATGGGAAGGGACAATGTGGTTGCAAGTTACATCAGTGACAAGACTATGTGAGAGAAAACCGACAGTACAATTAGGAATAGGGGTGAGTTCGATGTAGGTTATAAACAAGTGCTGAACAAGTAACAGTATAATACTGACAAATACTGGAATTAACCCTGAGCAAGCCGTAATAATATCTATGTAAATATGTAGGATACGGAGTCTGTGACAGAATACCATTGCACACATAACTTATATGAATCAACAAGTGACATTAGTGAACGGCCACGAAAAATATATGAGGTATAACATATGAAATATATATGAGGTATAACATATGGAATATAGCCCTGAGAAAGAAAAACTTGAATAAGATAAAATAAAATAACTGTGCAGACCACACAAGTATCTAGATCAAAGGTGCCAATAGTGAGTAGTCACAAATATGTAAGGTACAGTGATGGAATACAGTTGCACACATAGATTAAGACACAGATTAAATGGCACAGCAAGTGGCATTAGCGAGCAGCAAAAGAAGAAGAAGAATATATGAGGTAGCAAACGGTGCATTACCGGTGACTATAAAGTGGGACGTGCAAGATACAGTTAGGAATAAATAGAATATAATGCTACTGTACGAGGCATTAATATATGGGTAGCAATTGCAATTGGTGCAGAAAAAAGTGAAGTGTGCTGGATACAATCAGGAATAAAATAATACATATCACTGTGAAGAAGCAAACTATCTAAATCCGCCGTGAAAAACGTCCAGCTGTGTAAATTGTGCAACCGCTAATAAGAAGTAGTCTGAAAGTCTAAGAGGTCTTAGGTCTTTAAGGTCGATGGTAGAAATGACTAGGCCATGATGGTCTCCCCCAGATAGACAAGCTAAGATGGCCGAACCGATGGGGGAAATGGAAATATTGGTCCTTTGTCTGTTGTTGTTACTTTGGGCTCAGAGCAGGACCATTTCACTTTCTATTCAGGCAGGCAATGCTCATAGCTTGCTGGTGAGGAAAAGTGGGGGAGTTAGAGCTGTGGAGCCTCGTGGACATCCAAGGTACTAGCGAGGATTTATTTCTACAGATTTATGGCCCCATGTTGCTCAAGGAGGGAGCTTACGAATGCGAGCAGTTTAATGGCCCCAGCCATTTTGTACAAAGGAGGTGGACTAAAAATGTGCACAGGCGGGTGGGGTGGGATAAATACCTTATGCCTCCAATCGATGCTCCAAACCTGTATGTCCCTGGGAGGTGGGGGGCTCAATGACACATATCCGCTCCCGGGTGGGGGCGGCTCATGTCGGACCTTCAGCTCTTGTTTGGTCCCAGAGCCCAGATCAGCAGATCAGCAGATCCCAAGCGCCACTATAACTTCCCCTCCGTTTCCCGGTGCTTCCGGGAGCTGGATCCACTGAATCGGCGTCCTTCCTGGTTCTGCATCCAACCTCCTATGCTGTGATGCGGGCGGGAGGGGGGGGTCCGTCGACATTCAGGCACCGCAATCAGCCGCTTGCGCCTTGGAGTGGGTGGGAGGGGGGGCCACTCTCCGGTGCAGCCGATCGTGCCCTGCGGTAGTCGTGAAAGCAGAATCAGTTCCTCAAATGCATTGCCGAGGTCTGACTCACATTTACCGCAATCAGCAGCCTGCGCTTGGAGCGGGTGGGAGGGGGGCCACTCTCCGGTGCAGCCGATCGTACTCGGCGGTAGTTGTGCCAGCAGAATCAGTTCCTCGAACACTGCAGTAGTGAGAACTCGTCGCGGGGGCATCCGAGATAGTGGTTTCCCGGCTTCAGAGTCGGAGTTGTAGTTATGCGTTCCACTGCGGCGGCCATTTTCGGTATTGCGCGATTCGGTGGAACGCACGCCGGTTATGATGCTGTGCTTCTTTATTTGCAAAGTATCCGGCGCTGGTCAACAATTACAAAGTCCAAGGGCTTCTGGGCAACGATCCTCCAGAGGCTCGAAGGCTCGACCGACGCCGGAGCCCATCGGTTTATCGGTATATCCACTGCTCCGATACAGGGGTGGGGGAGGGGGTCAGCTTCAGGTCGCTCCACAACCGGGCACAGGACTCGACGCTGGCAGGAGCCCTTTTCGTGATCACAATCGTGCTGGGGGAGCCTCAAAGCGACGCATCAGGGTGCCGACTCTCCGCAGGCTCAGGGCATCGAGGCTCGGGGCATCCGGTTCCCGTGTTCAGCAGACGTTCGTTGGGAGAGGTGATGTCTCCAGCTGACCCAGGCTGCGACGGGCTGCTCCAGCCTTCCACCGGACAGGTAAGAGGAAATAAAAGTTACTGGTTACTCCTGTTACTTTTACGAATTCGGTTCCGCGGAGTGGAGGGTGCTGACCGGGATAAAACCCTCTAGGGGAATCCCAAGCACCAGGAGCTCTTAGCAGGCTCCTGCTCCGGTGGCCACTTTGTCTACAAAAAGACCACAACCCACAACCATCCTCAACCCACTCTACGAAGAAACTGGAACAAAATCACCATCGACCAGATCTCCTCATCGCTTCTTCAAAACCCCCCTGCCCACTCTTCGAACCCCAACCAAGGAGCCATTAACTTCACTCAATGGCTAACCAACAGCGCCGACAACCTAGCACCTTTGAAAAAACCTCAAAACAAACTCGGCAGCAAAAACGCCCCCTGGTTCAACGATGATCTTAAGAAATCCAAGAAACTCTTTCGCTCCCTCGAGAAGGCCCGGGAAAAAAGACCCGAACACCAGCACCAAGGAAGCCTTCAAAAACGCCACCCGCACACACCACCAACTGATCCGGACTGCCAAGAAAGCTGCACTTAAAGACCGACTAGACAACAACGCCCACAACAGCAAGGAATTATTCAACATCGTCAAAGAATTTACCAACCCCTCTGCCAACTCCAACAACATCACTCCCTCTCAAACCCTTTGCGACTCCCTAGCCTCGTTCTTCCACGACAAAATCGCAGACATCCACAACAGCTTCGACAACCAACCCAGAGACCAACCCTCACAAACTTCTGCCGTACCCTCAACCCCCTCGAACATCCTCAACGACTGGAACCCTATCTCCACCGAGGACACCATCCGCATGATGAACACCATTCACTCTGGTTCCCCTACAGACCCATGCCCTCACCACATCTTCAACAAAGCAGACTCCATCATAGCACCTCACCTCCGGGACGTCATCAACTGCTCCTTCAACTCCGCCACCTTCCCGGAAAGCTGGAAACACGCCGAACTCAGCGCCCTTCTGAAAAAACCCACAGCCGACCCCACCGAACTCAAAAACTACCGCCCCATCTTGCTCCTACCATTCCCGGCCAAAGTCATCGAGAAAGCCGCCAACAACCAGCTCGCCGCCTTCCTCGAAACCAACAAATCCCTTGACTCCTCACAGTCCGGCTTCCGAGCCAAACACAGCACTGAGACCGCCTCATCGCAGCAACAGACGACATTCGAACTCTACTGGACAATGGAGACACAGTCGCCCTCATCCTCCTTGACCTCTCCGCAGCCTTCGAACAGTCTGTCATAGCACCCTCCTACAACGCCTCAGAAACATCGGAATCCAAGGAAAAGCTCTGGAATGGATCTCCTCGTTCCTCGCCGGAAGAACTCAAAGAGTTCGCCTCCCACCATTCAAGTCAGAGGCCACTGAAGTCACTTGCGGCGTTCCACAAGGATCCTCACTCAGCCCCACCCTCTTCAACGTATACATGAGCCCCCTCGCGACCATCGCACGCCAACACAACCTCAACATCATCTCCTACGCTGATGTCACTCAACTGATCCTCTCACTCACCAAAGACCCGACCACCGCCAAAACCAACCTACATGAAGGAATGAAAGAAGTTGCCGAGTGGATGAAGCACAGCCGTCTGAAACTGAACTCAGACAAAACAGAAATCCTTATCTTAGGTACCTCTCCCTCCACCTGGGACGACTCTTGGTGGCCAGAGGCCCTTGGAAAAGCACCCATCCCGACGGACCACGCACGGAACCTAGGCGTCATCCTGGACTCGTCTCTCTCAATGAACAGACAAGTCAACGCCGTTTCATCATCCTGCTTCAACATTCTTCGCATGCTCCAAAAAACATTTCGCTGGATCCCCACCGAAACCAGAAAAACGGTCACCCACGCGCTGGTCACGAGCCGCCTAGACTACGGGAACACCCTATACGCCGGCACCACCACAAAACTTCAGAAAAAACTCCAACGCATCCTGAACGCATCAGCCAGACTCATACTAGACATCCCGCGTAAAGACCACATTTCGAGCCACCTGAAAAACCTCCACTGGCTCCCCGTCAATAAGAGGATAACATTCCGCCTCCTAACCCACGCACACAAAGCACTTTACGAACTTGGACCCGAATGCCTCAACACTCGACTTTCATTCTACACCCCCTCCCGCCAGCTACGCTCCTCCAACCAAGCCCTTGCCAATGTACCTCGCATCAACAAGACTAATATGGGAGGAAGATCCTTCTCCTACCTGGCAGCTAAAACCTGGAACTCACTTCCCATTCACCTTCGCCTCACTCAGAACCATCAAGCATTCAGATAGCAACTTAAAACTTGGATATTCGACAAGTAATTCCCCACCCCTCCTCAAGCGCCTTGAGACCCTCTGGGTATGTAGTGCGCTATATAAATTATTTGACTTGACTTGACTTGACTTCCTTTCCGCCTGCCTCCAACCCCTTTTAACACCTCCCCTCCAATCACCCACACCTGCCCTGTCCAGCTCGTGCTCGCGCGAACGAACCCAGGGAGAGACCGGCTTGCGCCCGGCTCTCCCTGGGTCCCCCCTCGCGCAAGAAATCACTGTCCACCACTTCTTTCAAGAGCAAGAAAGGCCACTTTATTTAAGACAGGTGTGTAAATCAATATCTGTTGAACACATTAATTTATTCAATAAATTCCAATCTTCACAGCATGACTAAACATCCCTACCTAGGAGTAACCTCCCCACCAAGTTAAACCTAACTAAAACCAGAACAACTAACTCTTGAAGAATACCCCCTGATTTTCCCAATAAACTGCCCTTTCAGGATGGACCAACCCGCTCCAGGCTGCCCACCCCCACTAGAAAAACCGCCACCCAGGAAAACCTTTAGAGTTTTCCTGCCCCACTCAAAGACAAGGATGAGGGGAAGGAGAACACCACAATTGCACTTTCAGTACCTTAGCTATCAAGTCACGCAATTCTGAAAGATAAAATGAAAGGCCCAATTGGGACAGGTGAACACCATCCTCACAAAATAAATGTGTCTCAGAAACCTGCAAATGATGGTGAGCCAAACTGTAGATGCATAAATGTTTACAAAACAGTCTCATAGCGCGATTCACTTTTTTTCGTGCTTTCTCCATGGCTGAATAATTCCGCGCCCCAGTCCATTGTAAGCGTGGCACGAACTCTGTCCAGATCACCATGGTGCTCACCCAGGCGGTCTTGATGACGTCGAGATCCATTTTCATCAACTTGAGCAAAGTCAAACCGGATAAAGAGACTAAATCGTTTTCTCCCAGGTGCAGCACCAGTAAATCAGGCGGGCCCCTCCAACCCCCCGAAACCAGAGCAGACAAGGCGGGAAAGATGCCACCCCACCGCATGCCCCCTGTACCATGCCAGGAAACCTCATGTGTCAGACTGCTTAAACGCAGAGATCTGCCACAAAGCTGACGTGCAGCAGCTACAGCAGCCCGTTTAACAAAAGAATGGCCAAGAATCCACACCCTCCTTTTTGCTCTAGCCACCGCATGCCAAGGACCTAGGAGAAAAACAAATGTTAGGGCAAAACAAAGGCGAGCTATTTTCTTACATACTTCTCACAACATCTCGATCGCCAACGCCCAATGCGTTGAATTTGGGACCAATCCCACCCCAACCTGGCGGCCTCCGTCACCGCCCCAATCCGGATGGAATGAGTACCAAATTGAGAAGGATCCCGCCCCAGACCCAACAGGACCTTTCGAAGAACAGCCAACAACTGAGAAACAACAATTGGACTGCCATCAGCATGACAAGAAATTACTCCCGGGGCAAAATGAGGGGATGTCAGAAAAACCTCCCATTCCCCTACAGGGCAGCAAGAAGCCACACCGCTCCGCCCCAAAAAGACCCACTTACCCCTCCCCAACTGATCAGTCTTGGACATGCGCAACCACAGGCGGACCCTGTCATGCTCCACCACCACCTCACTGCTAGTCATACCCACCCTATCACGCAAACCCAGCAGCTCAGAAGCCCGAAACGCCCCAAAAAATAACCACACAAAACACAAACGAAATTTCTGACACTCAAATGCATCATAACAGCACACATCCAATTGGGATAACAGCAGTTGAAGCAAATCAAAAGTCACCGGCTGCCGCAGCTTCAGAGCACCAGCTTGAAACCTACCCAAACCTTTCAAAACTTTCCGAACCAACACCCCCCCAACAGGATCCCTCCCCCACCAAAGCTGACCGTAAAAGGATACCCCTGCCAGCTTACCCGAAATGGTCTTGTGAGGGAGGCCTTTGTCCGCCAAATGCAAAACAAAATGCAACAAAAATTGTTCATCAGACAAAACAGCCTGTGCCAGACCTACCAACTCCTCACCAAACTGCAAAAATTCCTGCCAAGCCTTCCAATAACTCCGACGGGTGGAGGCAGCCACTGAATTCTCAACCAACTGTTGGACCCTCAATCCCCCAAGGCCCATACGTACTGTGGGATCGCAGTCGGTTCTAGATCCGCCCCAGGAGCCAGTCTGCGGAATTCCAACCACTGAAATCGAGATAAAGCATCAGCGATACAATTAGTGGCTCCTGGAACAGGTCTAGCTTTAAAGACAATATTCAGCTGTAAACACCGCAACATGAAAGCACGCAACAGCTTCAACACACGCAAATCCCGGGCCCTCTGTTTGTTAACGAGGTCAACCACTGCCATATTGTCCACGTGGATCAACACAGAACGATTCTGGAACTCATCCCCCCAGATGTAAAGAGCTGCCAGCAAAGGGAACAATTCTAAAAAAGCTATGCTGCGACCTTGCTCCCGCCAATGCACAGGCCAGCCAGCCGCGCACCAACGCCCTTCCCAAAAGATGCCGAAGCCGTTAGCTCCAGATGCATCCGTGAAAAGCTGCACCTGCCAGACGATGTCCTCGTCTGCAAAAAACAAGGACACGCCCTTAAAATCCTGGAGGAAACTCAGCCAGATACTCAAATCGACTCGGACAGCTGTGGTAATGCGCACCCGATGATGAGGAAGGCTGGCGCCAGACAAAGACAGGCCCAGACGTCTACAAAACGTCCTACCCGCCCAAACCACTCGACACGCAAAATTCAAGTACCCCAAAAGCTTCTGAACCTTCCGAAGTTCCAATTTGCGTTCGCCCAACACCAACCTGATGAAATCAGATATCTCCCGCACCTTGTCAGCAGGCAAGCGCGCCATCATAGCCTGGGTATCGATCTCAATCCCCAAAAAGGTCAAAGATGTACACAGTCCCTCAGTCTTATCCGGCACCAAAGGGACACCCAGCTCCGTGGACATAGCTTGGAAGATCTCTAATGCCAACTGACACTGCCCAAACTGACCCTCACCAATGAAAAGGAAGTCATCCAGATAATGACAAACCAAGGCGTGGCCACTGATGAAAGTGAAGCGCCACTGCAGAAATGTACTGAAGGTTTCGAATAGGGCACAGGACACAGAGCCGCCCATAGGCAAAACCTTATCCACATAGAAACATCCCCCAAAATGCATGCCCAAGAGACCAAAATCCCAGGGATGAATGGGCAGAAGCCGAAAGGCCGATTGAATGTTACTCTTTTCCAGCAAGGCACCAGGACCCGCTGTGCGAACCAGCCGCAAGGCGTCATCTACAGAAGCATAGGTCACACTAGAATCTGCCGGGTCAATGAAATCGTTGATAGAGGAACCCTCCGGCCAAGACAGATGGTGTATGAGCCGAAATTCCCCAGCCGCCTTTTTGGGGACAACTCCCAGAGGAGAGACTATCAAATCAGGGATAGGGCAGCGAAGAAAAGGACCAGCAATCCTGCCCGCCGCAATCTCTGCATCCAACTTCCTCTGTACAACCTGGGGGCACTCTTTTGCGGACTTTAGGTTATCAGACCACCTGCCTAACCGAGGACCCTGGTACCCAATCCGGAAACCGACTCTGAAACCCCAGGATAAAATCTTGGCAGCCTCGAAATCAGGATAGTCCACCAACCACAAGTCAAGTACCTCAAGCCTAATAGGAGTAGGAGCCCTTAGATACAAAGTGCGAAGATTGCCCCCTGCCCCGTGGACCCCTCCCTTGGTCTCCAAAACGCTGTCCTGGGAAACATTGGGTGAGGGCATGTCGTCCCCCGCACTGTGCACTCTCATGTTTGTATCTGCATGCCGGCCTGTTACAAGAACCCCTGTTAAAGTGCCAGCACGCCCCAGAAGTGGAGGACTGCCCTCTGCCCCAAATCCCCGCCCCAGAATGAGCGGGGCAAAATTGAAAGGGCCGATACTGCACCGGCAGGCCGCTAGCCGTGTGGGTCGTAGCAGGCGGGTGAGCAGACGCCATCCACTGGAGCCACAACTCCGCATCCACCTCACCCCAGGAACGCTCAGGGAACGCACGCATCCGAGCCCGGAACTCCTCGTCGTAAGACAGCCAGGCAAAACCTCCAAAATAACTATAGGCCTTACGGATGACATCAGCATATTTGAACATTTCAACCGCCTTACTCGGATGACGCTGGCAATAAACACTAGCATAAATCAAGAAAGCTGACGTCCAGTTCTCAATAGACTTCGGGACTCGAGGCCGCCGAGCCAACTCCAATTCCTCCTCCTTAGACCCTTCCTTAGCTTGCACATCTCGATGGAGGAGCCTAAACACATCAACAAATTCGCCACTCCAGATTCGAGATTTAGTTTTTTCAGACAGTTGAGACCCTAAAGGCATCCCCACTCCAGAATAAGGCAATCTCTTGGGAAGGATACTATCCTCCGCAACTGGTTTCGTAGAAGTCACCGAGTCCCCTAACCGTACAGGCCCACTGGCGGAAACTTCCCCTGCAATTTGAACATTCAAACCCGCCGGCCGCTCAAGCCGCGGTGCCAGAGCGACTCGCACCTCAATAACCCCATCACCCGTACCAATCGATCTGGTACGCTTAGCCGGGAGACTCTCCCCTGGTTTCCAAACAGACCACCAACCGTCCTTACCTCTTGGCAATTGGGCCAACTTCTGATGAAAAGCCACACGGTCCCCTTGAGGTGGTCGACTTCCCGCTGCCTCACGTACCGCTGCGTGGTCCGCACATGACTCCTGCAAGATACGAGAAACAGGGAATTGCCCCACCCCACCCTGATGGGCCCGTGCTGCCAAAAGCCCAACATCCTTCTCCCTTAATTCCCCTTCTTCCAAATCATCCTCCTGCACGTCCAACTGTAGCACATCACCAGAAAATGAATCTTGTGCACTGCCACTTGGCAGAGCCCCATCACCAACTCCCCCATCGTAATACTACCAATCAATGTCATTAGAGCGCACTGTGTGCAAAGCTGCAGAAGAGAGATCGGCGCCAGATAACTCTCCCGTGACCCCACCACAGGAAACAGCCATATGGACAGTCCGCAAGCCCTTCGAACCAGCCAACAGCCGCCCAGCTGGAGCCTCAACAGGAAAAATATAGCCGCTCAAGCCAGACTGAGAGGAACCAGTGAGAATGCCCCCCCCCCAGCGGAGCCCAGGGGAACACCCACAGAAGACCCAGAACCAGGCACAAACCCTGGGCCACCACCCAAGCTGCACGCCAAACCACCCTGCAAGGCACTGGGCACCCCACGGGAGACTGGAAAAAGCACCAGGCTGGATGCCGAGTGCGCCCCCCCCCCAGGGCCCATACCCAACGCACCAGCACCCTGGGACTGCGGCAAACCAGGAGGGGACCCAACAAAACCAGGAACCGGGGCCCTGTGAACCTGGGGGGGGGGTAGATGACAAGCCACTTGGGAGAAACACCTCATTGGCAGAAGGGGCACCCAACACTGAAAACCCAGACAGCGCAGAGGAAGGATCCCCAATATCTAAACAGCCCTGTACCACACCACTGGGCAAAGGAGGAGGGGCATGTCCCAACATAGGGGTGGCAGGGGACAAAAGGTAACACTGCCCATTAACCATGAGGTAGGGGGGAGCACCATCAGGCACAGCCCGCAAGGGGACAGGGAGAGTCCCCTGCACAGGAGCAGCAAAGGGGGCCTGGGGGAGGCTCTGTAAGTCGAGGCTCCTCCCCCGTTTAGCCCTGGCACACACAGAAGGCTTCTTAGCTTTCCCAGAAGGGGGCCCGCCTTCCCGCTGCACAGGCCTTCCCACAGAACGTCCCGCCTCCCACCGGGCGCCCCTCGCAAGCCAGCAGCCCCAGTGAGGGCCAAACATACCTGCTGTTGGGCGCCCGGTAAAAACAGCGGGGGCGCCAAGGCCGCGGGACCCGGAGCTGTCACCGGCAAAACCGCCGGCATAGCCACAGCGCCGTCCTCCTCCTCCTCCGGACATGGTGAAAGACAGGCAGTCGCCGCCCTCGACACGCCTTCAGCCGCTTTGCGAGAGGGGCGGGCCAACCCCACCCACGGCTCCGCCGGCACTCCGGGACGAAGCAAGTCCTCGCGTCCCGCTGCACAGAGGGTCTGCACCGCCCGACGGACCTCCGCCGCCTCGTCCATATCCCCGACAGCAACAGGTAAGAGCAGTAGGCAAAACGAACCTCCCTTCACTGCCTCCCACTACGCACTTCCTTTCGCCTGCCTCCAACCCCTTTTAACACCTCCCCTCCAATCACCCACACCTGCCCTGTCCAGCTCGTGCCCGCAACAACGAACCCAGGGAGAGACCGGCTCGCGCCTGCCTCTCCCTGGGTCCCCCCATGCCCACTGCAACCGAACCCCCGCACAAGCGGGGAATTAGCCGCATGTGATAGTGCCGCGGCCGTTATGACGAGCTAAGCTCGTCATGAGCACAGCTCCACTGTGCCCCATGATGAGCTGAGCTCGTCATAAGCATAGAAGGGGTTAATCCGGAGCTTTTTGGCCTGAGTACTGTGCTGAGGGGCCCCCTGCAGCCCAGGTTTCCCCTGCACCACAGGGGCTGAATGTTCCTTTGTTATGCCACTGCCTGCAACCACCTGCCTCCTGGGCTCTGGAGTATAATCCCAAGATTCCAGTGTCACTTCCTTCTTGTTGCCCCTGTGTCCTCGCCGGTTCACCAGCCGCACTCCTTGACTTAGCCTGAATATCCCAGCTGCAAAGTGGCCGCTGCTGAACGGAGCGAGCCTGAGCGTGGTAAATGTTGCACGCAGGGCCACACTACCGCCACTGCCGTCCACGCCAGTGTCTTGCTGCTGGAGCCTTGCTGCTGAGACCTCACTGGCAAGGGACCGCTGGGACCGCACAGCCAACTTCCTCTTCGGAGCAGAGCCGTGGGGATGCCAGCGCACGCAGGTACAAGCTCCGAGCTCTGAGCTCTAGCAATGCTCAAAGGCCCGAGTAAGGGCCGGAGCCTCACAGGAGGAGAGCCTCTCTGATCCTCTCCTAGGATTGCGGTGTGTCCTCTCATCACTTGCGTCACTTCCGTTTCCCTTGTGATCGAATCGCCAGTAACACTCCCGGTAGCTCTGTCACTCATTACCATGTAATACAGTCCACTGAGTAGTATTGTATGCCTTCTAGTAGCTCTACTACACTACACCATACCTTTGGAGTAGCTCTTTTGCTCTGTGACTTACAACACAGTGTACTGCGTAATAATGTATACCTTGGAGTAGCTCTCTCACTGTACTATCCAATGCAGTGTACTGACTAGGAGTGTATACCTTGGAGTACCCCTGTTCCTCTGTACCATCTAATGTAGTGTACTAACTACTACAGTATACATTCTAGTAGCTCTGTCACTCTTTACCATTGAATGCAGTGTACTAACTTGTACTGTACACCTTGTAGTGGCTCTGTCACTCTGTATCATCTAAAGAAGTCTACCGAATAGTACTGAATAACTTGGATTAGGTATGTCAATTGTCGCCATCTAATGCACTGTACTGACTAGTACTGTATACCTTCTAGTAACTCTCCTACTCTATACTATCTCTCTATACTAATATAATAAAGAGAGAGCCCAAACCTTTGAGGCGGGTAATCTCAGGAACCACAGCACTAATCACAACACCCAATACAGCGATGGAAAGGGCAGTTGCAGCAGAAGGACATAGGCTATGCAGACGCCCACCATCTACATTTAAAAGGTAAAAGAACCGTGCCAGCAAAGTAGTCCCTTGTGGGCGTGTCTGTGTTGTGCTGTGGGCGTGTGCTGGGGGGCGTGACAAACACTGGGGGCGTGTGGTACGTTCCACCCTTCATGCCATGTCTCATATCGAGTGCTGTAGGCGTGTGTTGGGGCGTGGGCGTGTGCGGGGTGCGGGATTACGGGGAAAAAAAAGAAAGCGAGCGTTGTGCCCAATATTTCATTGTTTTTTCTTCCCAGGTTCTGTACATTCCAGCTCCGGGTGTCCACCCTGCTCCCTTTAAATACCCCTGCACCCCATAATCATAACCCACCCTTACTCCTTAAAATACCCAAACACCCTTAAACACTAACCCATCTTAACCCTATAAATATACCCTGTACCCCAAAACCCAAACCTTGCCCTAAACCCTAAAAGAACCCCTGTACCCCAAAACCCACACCTACCCCTGAACCCTAAAATACCCCTGTACCCCAAACCTAGCCCTGACTCCTTAAAATACCCCTGTACCCCAAAACCCAAACCTACCCCTGAACCCTAAAAATACCCCTGTACCCCAAAACCCAAACCTAGCCCTGAACCATAAAAATACCCTGTACCCCAAAACCCAAACCTACCCCTGAACCCTAAAATACCCCTGTACCCCAAAACCCAAACCTAGCCCTGAACCCTTAAAATACCCCTGTACCCTAAAACCCTAAAATACCCCTGTTCCCCAAAACCCAAACCTAGCCCTGAACCCTTAAAATACCCCTGTACCCCAAAACACAAACCTACCGCATAACCCTAAAAATACCCCTGTACCCCAAAACCCAAACCTAGCCCTGAACCATAAAAATACCCTGTACCCCAAAACTCAAACCTACCCCATAACCCTAAAATACCCCTGTGCAATGATTGGTCGCGGATTCCCTGTCCCTGTCCCTGTGATACTATATCACAACAATCTAACATTCACACCATCCTTTTTTGCAAGTATTACGGGAGATTGAGAAAAGCCCTACTATTACCCCTACTTAAGAGATGGAATATCAGGACATGTAAAACTGCTTTTGAGCGTCTACAGGAACTTGAAGATAAGGAGGTGATAACCAAAATGGAACAGTTCTTAAAATTAGTGATAAAATTCAGGAAAACCTTAGATTGAAATTGGAGATAGTAATCATTCCTGTTTGTTTTAATCTTTCTTTTTTAATCGTAGATTTTTAACTTTCCCCTGATTTTTGTATGTCTTTTTAAAATGAAATATTTTCGTTCATTTTTTATATAAATGCTTTTTAAACTCTGTATAATAATGTATGCTTATATGATATTTTTCTGAATATCGAATAAAGCTTATTTTGAACCTTTGAACCTACCCCTGTACCCCAAAACCCAAACCTAGCCCTGAACCCTAAAAAGATCCATGTACCCCAAAACCCAAACCTAGCACTGAACCCTAAAAATACCCCTGTACCCCAAAACCCTAACCTACCCCTGAACCCTAAAAATACCCCTATACCCAGAAACCCAAACCTAGCCCTGAACCCTAAAAATATACCTGTACCCCAAAACCCAAACCTAGCCCTGAACCCTTAAAATACACCTGTACCCCAAAACCCAAACCTAGCCCTGAACCCTAAAAATATCCCTGTACACCAAAACCCATACCTATCCCTAAATCCTAAAACTACCCCTGTGTGGTAAAAGCATATAAAATGTAATGCCATGCGTTATAATGGCATTGCGGAGTCATGGTACTTTCGTAATGTAAAGTAGGCGGAGTGCTGGTATGCGGAAAGAAAGTTGCGGAATAATGGGTGTTTACCCTCCCCTGGTAAGTACATTGGTGGCACGGCGGCCCACATCTCCAGCAACATACTCATATTTTTTCACCACCGATTTGAAAAATGCACAGGTCTCTCTCATTGATGGCCAGCACCGACATACACTTTTAGACACACCTCCCGCCACAAGTTCTAGAATTGCGAACTTTAGAGCTGGGGAGCTACGTTTGAATCTCGGCATCAGCTCAACATCCTGTGATTCCAGGCAAATCGCTTTGTCTCCCCGTGCCTACCACAAATGAATGTGTTCTTCTGTAATGTAAATTGTGCTCATGCCATGTTGTCGAGTTTGCGCTATATAATATTGCAAGGAAAAATAAAGTATGGAAACTCGAGTTCACACACTATTGAACGCGCACTCTTAAGTGCATAAGCAGTGCACTGTGAATCGAAGCGTTTCACAGGTCTGTCACAGATAAGAAATGCGATCAAAATGTAATCCTACAAAACAATATACTACTGGTCGGCAGCAATTCATACCCAGACAACGTCGGGACGGGCTGCTAGTGTTTTGATAAAGCCAAACCAAAGTTAGCATTAACCACGAGGATTATAATGCACTTACGAGTATATGGTATGGCTATATCATAGAACAGCTATAAGGACATGGTTCCGAAAGCTGCAGAAGTGCTCAGCTCATGCTAGAGCACCCTCTCACATAAATCCAAGCACTCTCCCTTCAGGATTGTCAAGGCCTGCCATAGGAGTGACTTATAGGTATATATGTGTCGATATAGAAGGGTAGATATAGGTATACTATATCTAAGTAATGGGTGATTACACCACCTTACCCAAGCTGAGTGATCAGCCTGTGGTGTCAGTTTGGATGGCCAGCCAGGGGTGGCATAATACATGCTGCAGCCCCTGGTAGGCCTTGGATACACCTATGCCCTGGGTACCTGTGGTACACTATACAGGGGTTCACAAAGGTGACCCAATACCCAATCAGGTATGTACCTAAAGTACATGGTATCAATTTAGAGAGAGAACAGCTGGGCTGTGGGTCTGATTAGCAGGCCCCCATCCACACTAAAGTCGAAAAACCAAAGAATCACAGCAAAAAAGTGGGGGAGACCATAGGAAGCAGACCCTACTCTCCTACAATCAGTACACCAGATTAGTTAATACAGAGCAACTCCAAGGTATACAGTACATGTCAGCACACTGCATTAGTTGTGACAGAGCTGTACCAGTCAATACTATATAATATATAGTACAGAGTAGGAGAGCTACTGGAAGGTAAAGTGTACTAGTCAGTACACTGCTTAAAAATGTTATAGTGACAGAACTATTCGAAGGTAAACTGTTGTAGTCGGTATATTAAATTAGATGGCACAGAGTGACAGAGCTACTCCAAGGTGTACTGTACTAGTCAGTACTATATAATATACTAGCAGCCCGTACCGACGTTGTCCGGGTATGAATTGCTGCCGGCCAGTAGTATATTGTTTTGTAGGATTTCGTTTTGATAGCATTTCTTATCTGTGACAGGCCTGTGAAACGCTCCGATTCACAGTGCACTGCTGATGCACTTAAGAGTGCGCGTTCAGTAGTGTGTGAACTCGAGTTTCTCTACTTTATTTTTCCTTGCAATATTATATAGCGCGAACTTGACAACATGGCATGAGCACAATTTACATTACAGAAGAACACATTCATTTGTGGTAGGCACGGGGAGACAAAGCGATTTGCCTGGAATCACAGGATGTTGAGCTGATGCCGAGATTCAAACGTAGCTCCCCAGCTCTAAAGTTCGCAATTCTAGAACTTGTGGCGGGAGGTGTGTCTAAAAGTGTATGTCGGTGCTGGCCATCAATGAGAGAGACCTGTGCATTTTTCAAATCGGTGGTGAAAAAATATGAGTATGTTGCTGGAGATGTGGGCCGCCGTGCCACCAATGTACTTACCGGGGAGGGTAAACACCCATTATTCCGCAACTTTCTTTCCGCATACCATCACTCCGCATACTTTCATTAGGAAAGTACCATGACTCCGCAATGCCATTATAACGCATGGCATTACATTTTATATGCTTTTACCACGCATACATTTACAACGAAATTCGTTGTAAATGCATGAATGGTAAAAGCATGTTTTTTTTAACGTTTGGATAAGGTAAGCATGGGTATAGGGGTATATGTTTTGGGGTACTGAGGTGTATGTTTTGGGGTGTTTGGGTATTTTAAGGGTTCAGATATAGTTTTGGGTTATGGGGTACAGGGGTAGTTTTAGGGTTTAGGGATAGGTATGGGTTTTGGGGTACAGGGATATTTTTAGGGTTCAGGGCTAGGCTTGGGTTTTGGGGTATAGGGGTATTTTTAGGATTCAGGGGTAGGTTTGGGTTTTGGGGTACCTGAGAATTTTTAGGGTTCAGGGCTAGGTTTGGGTTTTGGGGTACAGGGGTATTTTAGGGTTATGGGGTAGGTCTGGGTTTTGGGGTACAGGGGTATTTTAGGGGTTCATGGCTAGGTTTGGGTTTTGGGGTACAGGGGTATTTTAGGATTTTGGGGTACAGGGGTATTTTAAGGGTTCAGGGCTAGGTTTGGGTTTTGGGGTACAGGGGTATTTTAGGGATCAGGGGTAGGTTAGGGTTTTGGGGTACAGGGTATTTTTATGGTTCAGGGCTAGGTTTGGGTTTTGGGGTACAGGGGTATTTTAGTGTTTTGGGGTACAGTGGTATTTTTAGGGGTCAGGGTTAGGTGTGGGTTTTGGGGTACAGGGGTATTTTTAGGGTTCAGGGGTAGGTTTGTGTTTTGAGGTACAGGGGTATTTATAGGGTTCAGGGCTAGGTTTGAGTTTTGGGGTACAGGGGTATTTTAAGGGTTTAGGGCAAGGTTTGGGTTTTGGGGTACAGGGTATATTTATAGGGTTAAGATGGGTTAGTGTTTAAGGGTGCTGGGGTATTTTAAGGAGTAAGGGTGTGTTATGATTATGGGGTGCAGGGGTATTTAAAGGGAGCAGGGTGGACACCCGGAGCTGGAATGTACAGAACCTGGGAAGAAAAAACAATGAAATATTGGGCACAACGCTTGCTTTTTTTCCCGTAATCCCGCGCCCCACACACGCCCACGCCCCCAGCACACGCCCACAGCACACAATATGAGACATGGCATGAAGGGTGCAATGTACTACACGCCCCAAGCCTTTGTCACGCCCCCAGCACACGCCCACAGCACAACTCAGACACGCCCACAAGGGACTACTTTGCTGGCACAGTTCTTTTACCTTTTAAATGTATATGATGGGCGTCTGCATAGCCTATGTCCTTCTGCTGCAACTGCCCTTTCCAACGCTGTATTGGGTGTTGTGATTGGTGCTGTGGTTCCTGAGATTACCCGCCTCAAAGGTTTGGGCTCTCTCTTTATTATATTAGTACTAGCAGCCCGTCCCGACGTTGTCCGGGAGCAATCGTGGCTCAGGGCCCCTGCCGGCCCTGATGTTGTGTAACCTGCCCATGTCACTGCTCACGTCACTTTTTCCTGCTTTAATACCCCGTTTGGTACCTGCCCACGTCACTGGCCACGTCACTTTTTCGTCCTGTAATGCCCCGTTTGCTACCCGCTCCATTTTGTACGCTTTTGTCACCTGCACACCTTTCCTTTTTACTCCTGTTAACCTGCCCATGTCACTGCCCACGTCACTTTTTCCTCTCTGTAATGCCCCGTTTCACTTTTTCGTCCTGTAATGGCCCGTTTGCTCCCTGCTCCACTTTGTACACTTTTGTCACCTGCACACGTTTATTTTTCCTCCTGTTAACCTGCCCACGTCACTTTTTCCTCCCTGTAATGCCCCGTTTCACTTTTTCGTCCTGTAATGGCCCGTTTGCTCCCCGCTCCACTTTGTTCGATTTTGTCACCTGCACATTTTTCTTTTTCCTCCTGTTAACCTGCCCACGTTACTTTTTCCTGCACACATTTGTTTTTCCTCCGGTACCTGTGGCTCGCTCACCGCTCCTCCCCGCCGCGCTCCTCCCTCACGTTTGCTTTGCTGACTGGTAACTTGGCGCCCTACCTCATCCGCCGCTGACTGCTCCTCCCCGCCGCCGCTCCTCACTGTCTGCCCGCTGATCCTCACCGACTGTCCGCCGGTCATGTGTGCTGCTCCCCTGATCTCCGCCGCTCCTCGTCACTGCTCCTCCCCGCGCTGATCTCCGCCGCTCCTCCCCGTGCTGTTCTCCACTACTCCTGTACGCCGCTCCTCGCGTGTACGCCGCTCCTGATGTCAGCACGCACGTCGCGGCCGGCGCTACTTTGAAGGGACTACTTTTTTTTAACTTTTTTTTTTTAATAACGTATTTATTTTTAATTTATATAGCCTATGTCCATCTGCACACCCTGAGGATTACAAAGATGTATCGGATGTGTGGATTGGCGCTGTGGTTCCCGAGTTTACCCGCCTCAAAGCCTCAAAGTTCTTCCTTTATAATAGTAGTATAGATATAGATATAGATTGTGAAAGCAAAGAAAAGTGTAATGATAGTGCAGCTAAGTTTAATGTTTAATTGCAGTGCTGTTTATGTCCTTTAATGTTTATGCTGTCCCGTGTTTCTGAATTGGTGATGTATGTTTTGGTAAATGTTTTGCAATTGTAATGAAAGATTTGAATGTGTGAAAGGTATTACTGTGTCTGTTCGCAGTACAGTATTGTGAAAGGGTCTCCTTTCCCCCCAAATTTTTTGTTTTAAACTCGTGCCCCTTTATTACTCCCCTAGTTGTTCTGCTACCATGTAGATATTTTTTTTGCACAGCCGAGTTCATGGTCCTTAAATGTGTGAATATTTGAGTGAATAAAGGCAAGAGAAGTGTGTGATAGGCAAAGTTTTCTTAATTAGTATACAGTTTATTTGCACAGCCGACTTAAAGGTCCTTAAATGTGTGAATATTTGAGTGGAGAAAGGCAAGAGAAGTGTGTGCTAGACAAAGCTTTGTTAATTAGTATACAGCAGCCCTGACTGTGAAAGGTAAATTAGCCTTACTGAAATGGCTATTTGGTTAGAGGTCACCCCCTATTTGGGAAGTAGTAAACAGTGTCAAACTCTGTTTGAGTTATGGCAGGTATTGTTTTAGTGTTGTCTGGTACTTTAAAAGGGCAATACTGTAGATGAAAGTTCAAGATTGTGTTGATAAAAGAGTGCGATAGCTGAAAGCGGCGTGAATTGGCATTCAGCACTGTCTGAGTCAAAGTATAAATAGAGTTAAAGAATGCGTGATGTCTTTTCTTCTGGCAGCCCCGTGTGAATGTTTTATGTATTTCAAAGGCTGAAAGTCATTTTATCTTGCGCAGCAATTGTAGACAGTGGCACTGTGAGCAAGCCTTTCTTTGTAATGTTGAAGCAAAGTAATGTTTGAGCCTCCGTTTTGCATTGCCAAGCAATTTTAGAGAGTGGCACTGCGAGCAAGGCTTTGTTTGTAATCGTGAATTAATGCCGGCACTCATTAATTATCGTGTTGTTCTTGAAGTGCTGGTAATGCAAACGCAAGTAGAGTGGCTGATAGATAAAGTGTGTTGTTGTATTTATGAACTAATGGCCGTAGTCATTATTGTTCGTGTTTTTGGCGAAGTGTTGTCAATGAGAATGAGAGAAGACAGTGGCCCTGCGAGTAAGGCTTTCTTTGTAATTGGTAAGTAATGCGTGCACTCAGTAAGTAAGTCTAATGAATGACAATGCGATTAGAGAGTGGCACAGCGCGAAATAAATGCAATGCAAGTGTTTTCCTAGCGTTCGAAGGTTGTGTGTCTCGTTTCCCTCTGCTAGCCCCCTATTACGAAGGTGCTCGTTAGACAAATCGGAGAAGGTTTTGCATATTTTTTGTTGCAAGTACTGTGTGAAATGTGTGCAATGTAGCGCGATTGGTTTATTTTGTAAGCCGCACCCCTTTTTTTACATTCTCCCCACTGACAAGGAACGCGTAGGGAAGAGGTGTTCCCCGCCCCTTACGTGTGACCAATGGTTCCGCGCCTGTTTTAGTTGTTGCCGCGCCCCTTTCATTATGTCAATTATGGGCCCTGTGATAATGAATGTAAAGGCGAGCGAATTGACAGCGCATGTAAGTGGCATGGCATTTATTGTATTTGACGTGCCCTGAAAACGCCGAGTGCTCTTTGTGCGTGAAGGCGGAGTGCTTTTAAGTTGCAGCCCTCTTTGAGTTTACTCGCCCCTTATGACAGCGTGCGTGTGCCGCGCCTCTTGTACTATTTGCCGCGCCCCTTTGTTTATGGCATTCAGGGGCTCTTTAATAACGCGGCATGAATGTATCCTCGACTTAAGTCACTGTCCATGAAGTGGCGTGCCTTTCTTTGTATTGATAAACCGCCGAGTGCTTATGCAATCTTTGTGCCTGAAGTCGGATGAATTTATCGTCGACTTAAGTCACTGTCTATGTAAGTGACATGCCTTTTTTTGTATAGATAAACCGCTGAGTGCTTAATGTGAGTGATTTTGCAATGTTTGTGCCTGAAGTCGTAGTGCTTTTGTGTGTGCTTGTAGCTGCAGCCCATGAGTTGTTTCCGCCCACAAGTTTACTTTGACACGCCCCAGCAGAACAACGCCCACAGGGAACTACTTTACCCCTAATGCTGTTTGCACTTTGTAATGTATATGGTGTCCAGATGTATAGCCTATGACCATCTCCTGGAACTCCCCTTTCCAACGCTGTATTGGGTGTCGTGATTGGTGGTGTAGTTCTGGAGTTTACCCGCCTCAAAGGTTCCCAGTTCTCTCTTTATAATAGTAGTATAGATATAGATAGATGTTGTGTACGGTGTCAAACACTTTGGAATACTACCCCCCACCAGTTCTGGCGGCGGGGGTAGCATTCCACCCTTCTAGAGGGAGAAGACATGTAGTTACTGCTTTACCCGGTTAAAGTTAAACAGAGCCTCAGCATCACAAAATGGATGCTGCTGCCACAGACACGAGTCTGACTTCCTGCAGCTGGACGGAACTCCGGCAAGGGAGGCCTGGACAATAGGTTTCCCAGACAGCCTGTTGTGCATTGGGGCAGGGTGGGTTGAATGGAAAGATGCCTTTCCGGACACTGCCTGGGGCACACAAGGTGCTCCATGCATAGCCCGGTTCAAACCAGTTGCTGTGTCACTCCAGCCCCGCTCTGGCGCGAAACTGGACAAAGGGAAAGGGGTGTAACCACCCCCTTCCCAGGGTCCACCCATAGGAAGGACCTAGCAGGTAATCCAGCCCCTTAGTTTAGTATAAAGATAGGAGCTGTGTCTAGAGACATTAGATTATCCTGGAATGAAACTCTGAAACGAAACTCTTGGACCTTCCACGTTCTATACCGACTAGAAAACTGAAGACATCTCCCTTGTGGTCAAGGAGTGACCACCCTGTGCAAACAGGCACCACCAGTAACCTGCTGGTTTGCTTTGTCGACGCTCCTGCCAGAACCCGAAGACTCAGCGACTCAGGAACTGGACTTCCAGACTTCTCCAACTCAGATCCACATCCACTGCAAAGCTGAGACCTGTGGCGGACACAAGAGACGTGAGACTGGATACCCGTGGACTACCTGTACTTTGCTAACAGTGCAATGACAGAGGCACCCTCGAAGTTGTGCATTGGGGTTTGAGAAGCCCCAGACCCGAGCGCCACCTGCACCGAAGCTCAACCCTTCACAATCCACGAGTGCTGCTTGGTGCCTGCTCTTGCATTTCAGCTCGACGCGTCTTCCCGGTTGCTAGCCCATTGGATAGTTAGATTTTCTTTTAAAACTACACCCCTTGCCTGGTTGCTCCAGACTTGGAAAAGCTCCCCAGACCTTGCTGATCTGAACTGAAGCCAATCTTCCCTTCCTGCGTGGATTGCGTTTGCCAAGGCTTGTTGGGTCCAATCCGGATACCGACACCGCAGTCAACTAGATCCTTCGTGGGCCAGCTCGAATCCAGCTCCTGGTCATTGTCGACACCTCCTGGTCCTCGTGGCTGCAGAGAAAAGCTTCACCTCTTCACCTGAGATCTTCGCGACATGGCCTGGTTCCTTCCTGGTCGCTGACTAGTGACCCAGACTCTGTCCCCTCTGCTTTCAGGTTCTTCTCATCCTCCATCCACCCTTGGATCCACCCGGACACTTTTCTCCTGGTCGCCTGCAGCAATTCTTTGCAGCTCTCCATAGGAAACAGGGACGAAACCCGACACGAAAAGACACCTATGCACCCGGCTTCCCTGGGTGAGGTAACTCGAGTACTCCGGGGCTCCCGTGTGTGTTGACTCTCGAAGTGTCCTAGTTTAAAAGGGTTGTACCATAGTGCATCCGGAAGTGTCCTTAATCTACTACTTCGTAACTTTTACATTCCCATTATAACTATATGGTAACTCGCGACTGTGTTCCCACACTGCACGCGTCCCCCGTGGGTCTCCTACTTCCTAACCTTGTGAAGTGAAGTAGTGTGGCTCACCGGTTAGAGGCGGCAGACCCGAGAGCAGAGGACGGCCCGGGACCAGGGTTCGATTCCCGGCGCGGCAGGTTTCTGGACCAGGGTCAGCGGACTCGATAATTCTCTCGCCTCGGTGCCCACTCTGATCAGCGATCACACTCGGCAACTCTGGCCATTAGCTTGCCTCATCTTCACTAACGGCCCCACCAGACCGCCGGGGATGCCTGGTCTCACCCTGGAGATACCCATTAAGGGACCATCTCTCAGGGAAGCCAGGAAGGGTTTCGCAGCGGTCGAAGCGCCTTGGGACCCTCCGGGTAAGTAGTGCGCTATATAAATGCCTATACATTTACACATACATTTAACCTTGGGTTCTGTAGTGTAGCCCCAGCGATTCCCTAGGCCCTAGGCCTATTCACTATTCCTGATGTGGTTCTTATCCCACTTACTTAGTATATGGTCCGTGAGGCCCCTATGGCAGAATTGTATTTGTGCAACTTATAGTATGCTTAATGAGTAACTTGTAACTTTAAAGAGTGCAGAGGGGTTGTGTTAGTAATAAATACATCTATATTTGATATATACCTTGTGTGGTGTCCTTTCATTTGGTAATCAGGGGATTATTATTGGTTAAACAGCTTGCTTCACATGCTCTCTGAAGTTTTAGCCTAAGACTGCTGGTCCATGCTACCACTAGGATAGCTGATCTATAAGGTTGACTTTACAACCACCATCATAAGGGTCGTTTTGACTGGTGCAAGGTGCCCACTAGAATAGTGGACATCATATGCCAGGCTAACTTCTCACACTGATTAGTACAGTTTCCCTTCCAGGGGCTCTATCACTCTGTGCCATCTAATGCGGTTATTGACTAGTACAGTATACCTTCCAGTAGCTCTGTCACTCAGTACCATCTAATGTAGTGCACAGACTAGTACTGTATGCCTTCTAGTAGCTCTCTTACTCCTTACCATCTAATGCAGCGCACAGAGTAGTACTGTATTGCTTCTAGTAGCTCTCCTACTCTGCACCGTCCAATACAGTGTACTGACTACTACTGTATACCTTTGGAGTAGCTCTATGACTGTGTGTCATATAACACAGTTTACTAAGTAATCCTGTATACCTTGGAGTAGCCCTGTCACTCTGCGCCATCTAATGCACTGTACTGACTGGCAGTGGCGGCTGGTGCCATTTGAAGTTGGTGGGTGTAAAAGTTGTGGATGGGAGGTTGCGAACGAGCTGCTACAGAAGCTCAGTTAAATACATATAAAGGGATTTCTAAGTGCACTGCCACTGCCAGACAGGTTAACTTGAGATTGGACATCAATCTCATTGGCATTGCTGCGCTTTGCATGAACACCAGTTAGAAGTACACATGGTCACGTAAATTGTTTTAGGCATGGGGAGGTTAAGTGATTGGCCCAGAATCACAGGAGGTTGAGCTGACGTCGGGACTCCGTGTTCAGTTCTACATAACTGTAACTCCAGCACACTGAGCACAGATAATGTTCACCCTAAAAACGTAACAGGAAGGCCTTACTATGTCACTTCTTGGGTCTTTTACTTGGGACCAGGACCAGATGATGTGGAGAGCTCTAAGTTACTCTCGGTCAGGCGGCGCTTAACCCTTGTTTTTCCACTCTGTCCCTGGGCACTATGAGGCGGGAACCGTAGCAACTGAAGGAAAGGCAGCATGGGATAGAAAATGACTAATCACTGAATGGCTTTATAAAAAATCCATACTGTGATTGCCCATGTTCTTCTGTAAAGCCAAACCTGCTGCCTCCAAGACCAGGACTACTCCTCGCCTCTCTTGAGTCAATCCATTCACAGAGCAGTTCCAGGATTGGCTGGAGCAGCCAAAGTCAGCGCTCCCTTGATAACCGGTGGAGGCTGCGGCTGTGATCCCTGACTCACTAAAGTTGTGCTGGTGGAGAGGACTCACGTGCACATGTCGGGTTGGTCTTAGGAAAACACCCTTGCAACCCGACATGCGCACTTAAACTTCAGGCCCAGCCAGTCTGACTCCCTCTGGTACGGTTTATAAGATGCCCCCCCCCCCCCACTCACATGATTGGACGACTAGGTATCTGCCTGCAATGGGCATTGCACCCGGCTGTGGCCGAAATAAAAACAGTGTGACACGGCCAGGAATATAAACATTTATAATTGTTGTTAGCATAACATTTTTAATCTAGCAACACATACAGGGGGGCAACACCCTTATGCCCCCATGGAGAAACTGCCACTGCTGACTAGTACTATATACCTTCTAGTAGCTTTGTTCCTCTGTACCATCTAATGTAGTATACTGACTAGTACTGTATGCCTTGGAGTAGCTTTGTCACACTGTACCATCCAATGCAGTGTACTGACTAGTACAGTATCATTTTGAGTACCTCTGTTACTAAGTGCGATCTAATGCACTTTACTGACTAGTACTGTATACCTTCTAGTAGCTCTCTTCCTCTGTACCATGTAATATAGAGTACTGACTAGTAAAGTACTCTTCTTGTATCTGTTACTGTGTGTTAGTGTGATGTAGTATGAGCTGCGAGGTGCAGTGTGTTGTGTAGTAGAATACCTTGTCTATGTAGTGCAGTGTGCTGGTCGGTGCAGTGTGTGCTGTAGATGAATGTGTGCTTTAGTGTAGTGATCAGTCTAGTGCTGTGCTCTCTAGCACACCTTCCAGATGTGGGGTAAATTAATCATATGTAAAACAGAAGCAGTAATTGCAGCCTTTATTTGTGTAATTAAATCTCTAATTGTGAATCTCTTCCCTGCAGTGATGGTGACTCTGGATCCTGACACGGCTCATCCTCTGCTCCTCCTGTCTGAGTGAGGGAGACGAGTGAGATGGACGGGCACAGCACAGACCCTGCCGGACACCCCCAAGAGATTCACCTTGTACTTGACTTGTGTGCTGGGGAGCGAGGGGTTCACCTCCGGCAGACATTACTGGGAGGTGCAGCTGCTGCAGGAGGGGTGAGGGTGGCATGTGGGGGTCGCAGCAGAGTCTGTGGACAGGAAGGGAGGCTTCACATGGTTACCTGAGGGGGGAGTCTGGGCTCTGCAGTGGTCGAAGGGTCAGTACACGGCTCTCACCTCCCCTGAGACCCCTCTGGCCCCTCGTGAGAAGCCCCTGAAGCTGGGGGTGTATCTGGACTACGAGGGGGGCGGCTGTCCCTGTACAATGCTGTCTCCATGGAGCTTCTCTTCTCCTTCCCGCCGGCCCCCTTCACACAGAGGCTCTTCCCGTACTTCTATCTCCTGAGAGCGGAGCTGAGGCTGGTGTGAGAGCCGCAGGGAGCTTCAGCCCCTCATCCTTTCCTCCCACCCATTCCCCGCATAGTGATAATGTGACGAGGATCACAAGCAGAGATGCATTTAAATAATAAAACGCTCCCTTGGGGGGCAGTAACTCCAGTGACTGGAAAAGGTTTCTTTCATATAGATTTATTAATGTATAGATGTCAGCCCACCCAATGTGCAGAGCCCCCCTCAACTGCCATTCACAGTTTAAACACCAACATTCCATAGAATCTTCAAACACCAACATTCCAAAGAATCTTCTTCACAACGACCCTCCCACATGTTGCCATGACAACCAGAAGCCTCACATGAAACGGACTACTACATATCTCTTTTAATTGTACAATTTTAAAACAAGGGCAGGAAATGTTTGCTGTGTGAATCATGCACCAGACATCATGTAACATATGATAAAGTCTCTTCAAAATTCACAAATGTGTATTTCTTTCACACGTGGAGCTTTGACATTAATATGCTTATTATAGCGCTGAGCTGAGTAGTACTTATTGAAAGTGATTGTTTTTAAACATGACCTTAGAAACCATTCCTGCCCCAGCCCGACAACAGTGCTAATATTAAATACCTCAGAGGCAAGACAGTTGTCACGTGCACCCTGTATGTAACCAAGATTTAGGGCGGCTTTAGGACTGTGCGACAGGTGCAGCCGCACCTGGGCTGACCTGGGAGCTGCGATGTGTGCAGAAATAACTTTGGGTTTTAAAAGCACCTGCTGCTTCCTTGTGTGTCCAGCAGCCTTCAGGCAACAATAAAAATGTCAAGATAACGCAGGTGATTAATGTTTCTGCTGGAGAGAGATCATAGTTTTGTCTTGTCACAGTTTCAAGTCATCCTTAAGTAGCGCAGAGGGTTAATATGCCAGCTGCAAAGAATGTGTACAAGCAGATCACAGAACGGTAATCCTCATTCGTTTGTGTAATATTTCCTATAGACTGATTTACACCTGTAAGATTCATTGCCTCTGTTAATGTGTGTTTGGTGTAAAGTGCTCTGACACCCTAGAGTTGGCATGAGTAGCGCTATAAAGCAAAATACTCACATGTGAGAGAGGAGCTGAGTAGGGATGAGTGCCACAGTTGGAAGGTGGGAGGGAGGTAATATTTGGAAATGGCGGTCATGGGCGGAGGGGTGTGAAAAAGTATTATCACCCCTGGTGCCCCTAACTCTAAAGCCGGCCCTGCCCAGATTGCATGACGAGGCCGGTGAAGATGCTTGCATTGTTCAACACTCCGTCCATCATGCCCTTTGATTTTGCTTTGTGTGCCCTAAGTTGGCATGGTATGCCCAGACGTGGGTCCCTTGCTCACTTTGTCACTGAATTCAAGCTAGCCTGGCTGATGACGGCTGATTAGCCAGAAACCGGTCCCAGGATGCTTGTTTCCAGTCCAGGGAAGACATGGCTTCGCAGTTCGTGCTGGACTGTTTCCCTGAGGCACTGGGTCAGGCTGATTTGCATATGGCCATATCTGAACTGGGGTGGGGGAGTGAGCTAAAGAAAGATGATGGATTAAACCTAGATCAGTTGACTGGGGGTGAGTGCTTGCAATGTTCAACACTCCGTCCATCATCCCCTCTGGTTTTGCTTTGTGTGCTCTAAGTTGGCAGGGAATGCCCAGAAGTGGTCCCTTGCTCAATTTGCCACTGGATTCAAGCTAGCCTGGCTGATGACGGCTGATTAGCCAGAAACCAGTCCCAGAATGCTTGTTTCCGGTCCAGGGAAGATATGGCTTGGCAGTCGCTCCCTCAAGAAGGCCTGGAAAAAAGACCCAAACACCAGCACCAGGGACGCCTTCAAAAACGCCACCCGCATACACCACCAACTGATCCGAACTGCCAAGAAGGCCGCATTCAAAGACCGACTAGATAACAACGCCCACAACAGCAAGGAATTATTCAACATCGTCAAAGAATTTACCAACCCCTCAGCCAACTCCAACGACATCACCCCCTCTCAAGCCCTCTGCGACTCCCTAGCTTCCTTCTTCCACAACAAAATCGCAGACATCCACAACAGCTTCGACAACCAACCCGGAGACCAACCCACACAACCTGCTGCCGCACCTTCACCCCCCTTGAACATCCTTAACGTCTGGAACCCAATCTCCACTGAGGACACTATTCGCCTGATGAACTCCATCCACTCAGGATCCCCCACAGACCCATGTCCTCACCACATCTTCAACAAAGCAGACTCCATCATAGCACCTCACCTCCGAGACGTCATCAACTGCTCCCTCAACTCCGCCACCTTCCCAGAAAGTTGGAAACACGCCAAACTCAGCGCCCTTCTGAAAAAATCCACAGCTGACCCCACCGAACTCAAAAACTACCGACCCATATCGCTCCTACCATTCCCGGCCAAAGTCATCGAGAAAGCCGTCAACAACCAGCTCGCCACCTTCCTCGAAACCAACAAATCCCTCGACCCCTCACAGTCCGGCTTCCGAGCCAAACACAGCACGAAGACCGCCCTCATCGCCGCAACAGACGACATTCGAACTCTACTGGACAATGGAGACACAGTCGCCCTCATCCTCCTCGACCTCTCCGCAGCCTTCGACACAGTCTGCCATAACACCCTTCTACAGCGCCTCAGAAACATCGGAATCCGAGGAAAAGCACTGGAATGGATCACCTCGTTCCTCACCGGAAGAACCCAGAGAGTCCGCCTCCCACCATTCAAGTCAGAGGCCACTGAAGTCATCTGTGGTGTACCACAAGGATCCTCACTCAGCCCCACCCTCTTCAACGTATACATGAGCCCCCTCGCAGCCATCGCACGCCAACACAACCTCAACATCATCTCCTACGCTGATGACACCCAACTGATCCTCTCACTCACCAAGGACCCTAATACCGCCAAGACCAACCTACATGAAGGAATGAAAGAAGTAGCCGAATGGATGAAGCATAGCCGTCTAAAACTTAACTCAGATAAAACAGAAGTCCTTATCTTAGGAACCTCCCCCTTCGCCTGGGATGACTCCTGGTGGCCAGAGGCTCTTGGAAAAGCACCCATCCCGACGGATCACGCACGGAACCTGGGCGTCATCTTAGACTCCTCACTCTCGATGTCCAGACAGGTCAGCGCCGTCTCATCATCTTGCTTCAACATTCTTTGCATGCTCAAAAAAACATTTAGCTGGATCCCCACCGAAACCAGAAAAACGGTCACTCATGCACTGGTTACAAGCCGCCTGGACTACGGAAACACCCTATACGCAGGTACCACCGCAAAACTCCAGAAAAAACTCCAACGCATCCAGAACGCATCAGCCAGACTCATACTAGACATCCCGCGTAAAGACCACATCTCCAGTCACCTGAAAAAACTCCACTGGCTCCCTGTCAATAAGAGGATTACTTTCCGCCTCCTAACCCACGCACACAAAGCACTTTACGAACTCGGGCCCGATTGCCTCAACACACGACTTTCCTTCTACACCCCACCCCCGCCAACTAGGATCCCCCAACCAAGCCTTTGCCACCGTACCTCGCATCAATAAAACCACCACGGGAGGTAGATCCTTCTCCTACCTGGCTGCTAAAACCTGGAACTCACTTCCCACTCACCTTCGCCTCACTCAGAACCATCTAGCATTCAGAAAGCAACTTAAAACTTGGATATTTGACAAGTAATTCCCCACCCTTCCTCAAGCGCCTTGAGACCCTCTGGGTATGTAGCGCGCTATATAAATCCATTTGACTTGACTTGACTTGATGAGGTACAGGGTCAGACTGATTTGCATATGGCCATGTCTGAACTGGGGTAGGGGAGTGAGCTAAAGAATGATGATGGATTAAACCCAGATCAGTTGACTGGGGGTGAGTCCTTGCAATGTTCAACACTCCCTCCATCATCCCGTTTGGTTTTGATTTAAACCCCCTGGCCAAGCCTTAAATTCCTCTTTTATTATATAAGTCACCCTTAAGGTAGGTCAAGGTGCTGTGTAATTAAAAGGTAGAAAGAACAATTGATGGACAGATTGCAGAACAATGTCATACATTCCAGGCTCATCTCCTCCTTCACACTTTTTAAGAAAGAAGTAAAAGCTATTTTTATGGCCAAATACACTTGACCTATTAGTTTGGATTTGGAAAGACCCTACTCTGACCTGTATTACTTTGCTCGAACTCTATGACTATGTATTTCACCTTGAGCCATTTTGAGTTGTAGTGAGACCGCGACTATGTACTTCACCTGAATTATTGTCGCTACTAACTATCTACGCACACATTTAACTCGCTGTTCGAACTCTATGAATATGTATCTTACCTGTATTATTGATGCTATTGACTATCTATGCACACATTTAACTGTTATACTGGTATTATTGATGTACTGTACGTCTTATGTGTAACCCCACTCTCTTGCTGGCATTCCCAGCCGTGTAAAGCGCTCTGATATCTGCAAAGATCTTGTTCGCGCTATATAAAACTTTCAAAATAAAAAAATAAAAATAAAAATACATTCACCCCAGTACAGAGATCTAGGCCTAAAGCCATCGTTTTTGCTCACCATGCCATTCTAGTTTGGACCCAGTCATATGCTAATCAGTCTTGACCCTGCTCCCAATGGGAACAGTCCAGCCTGAACTGCCAGGCCTGGTCCTCCCTGGACTGGAAACAAGCATCCTAGGACCGCTTTCGGGCTTTCAACCCTCATCAGCAAGAATACCTTGACTCCAGTGGCATGGAGAGTCCGGTACCCAGGCCTGGGCATACCCTTCCCACTCAGGGTGACAAATGCAAAAAGAAATATTGATGGACAGAATGCAGAACAATGTCATACATTCACCCAAGTACAGAGATCTGAGCCTAAATTCATAGTTTTTTTCTCACCATGCCATTCCAGTTTGAAACCGGTCCCAGGATGCTTGTTCCCGGTCCAGGAAGGACCAGGCTTGGCAGTTCGGGCTGGACTGTTCCCACAAGGAACAGGGGGAAGACTGATTTGCATATGGTTGGGTCCAAACTGGGGTGGTGTGGTTAGCAAAAGAATGATGGATTTAACCCAGATCCTTGTGACTGGGGGTGAATGCATGCATTGCCCAGCATTCCGTCCATCAATTGTTTCTTTTAATTAAAAGGTAGGATATGTACTTTTAAGTTCTGCATGTCCTGTTAGTAAAAAACTCCCAAATTTGTTTTTCACCACGGTGAGGCCTACCCCTCCAAAAGGATAACATTGGGGATTCCTAGGTGCATTTCATAAACTGTAAGTTGGAGGCATATGAGCTGGAGAACTCACACTTGTGCATAGACCGCCATCTGGTGTTGGGCTCGGATGCTTGCACCTTGTTGTTGTCTTGGAAGAAGTCTTTTGTAGTCACGAGATAGGTGACTCCTCCCTTGGACGATAGTGCGCATAGGCATCGACTCCATCCTCAGATTGTTTATTTTTTTCCGCCATCGGGTTCGGCTGTTGTGAGAAGTTAGCATGGCATATGGTGTCACTAATTTTAGTGGCACCTTGCACCAGTCTAAATCGACCATTATTGATGGTTGTTGTAAAGCCAACCTTATAGACAAGCTATCCTAGTGGTAGCATGGACCAGCAGTCTTAGGCTAAACTCCAAAGAGCATGTGAAGCTGTTAGTTTTACCAATTATAGTCCCTTGAATACCAAATGAAAGGACACCACACAAGGTATATATCAAATATATATGTATTTATTTCTAACACAATCCCTCTGTACTCTTTCTGAGGTCAGAGGTAAAAATACATCACAAGTTACTCAATTAGCATTCGATAAGTTGCACAAATACAGTTTTGCCCTAGGGGCGTCAAAAACCATATACTAAAATAGTGGTATAAGAGCCACCACAGAAATAGTGAAAAGGCCTAGGGCCTAGAGAATCGCTGGGGCTACACTAGACAACCAAAGGTTAGGAAGTAGGAGACCCACGGGAGATGCGTGCAGTGTCTAAACACAGTCGCGAGTTGCCATTGACTTATAGTGGGAACATAAAAGTTGCAAAGTTATAGATTTAGGGCACTTCCGGATGGACTACGACAAAACCCCTTTAGACTAGGACACTTCGAGAGTCAAGACCCATGGGAGCACCGGAGTACTCGTGTTTCCTCAACCAGGGAAGCCAGGTGCATAGGTGTCCTTTGGTGTCGGGTTTTGTCGATGGTTTCAATGAAGATCTGCAAAGAAGTGCTGCAGCCGACCAGATGAAAAGTGTCCGGGTGGATTCAAGGGTGGATCGAGGAACTGAAGAACCTGAAAGCAGAGGAGACAGAGTCTGGGTCACTAGCCAGTGACCAGGAAGGAACCAGGCGATGTCGAGGTGATTTCAGGTGAAGAGGTGAAGCTTGTCTCTGCAGCCACGAGGACCAGGAGGTGTTGACAACAACCAGGAGCTGGATTCGAGCTGTCCCACAAAGGATCTAGTTGACTGCGGCGTCGATATCCGGATTGGACCCAACAAGTCTTGGCAAACGCAACTCACGCAGGAAGTGAAGATTGGCTTCGAGTCAGACCAGCAAGGTCTGGGGCGCTTCTCCTTTGGAGGGAAGCTGGAGCAAGCCTGGAACAACCAGGCCAGTAGTGTAAATTCAAAAAGCAGTCTTTAGAGGGCTAACTAGCCAGCGGGCTAGCAATTGGGAAGACGCGTCGAGCTGAAATGCAGGAACAGGCCCCACGCGGCACTCGTGCAGTGTGGCGGGCTGAGCTTTGGTGCAAATGGTGCTCGGGTCTGGGGCTTCTCATACCCCAATGCACAACTGTGAGTTACCTCAGGAGTCGATGCAGTTAGCAAAATGCAGGATGTACAGGGTGTCTGGTCCCACATCTCTTGTGTCCGCCACGGGTCTCAGCTTTGCTCTGGATGTGGATCGGAGTCAGAGAAGTCTGGAAGTCTAGTTCCTGTGTCGCTGAGTCTTCGGGTTCCAGCAGGAGCATCGACAAAGCAAACCGGCAAGTTACTGGTGGTGACTGTTTGCACAGGGTGGTCACTCATTGACCACAAGGGAGATGTCTTCAGTCTTCTAGTCAAAATAGAATGTCAAAGGTCCAAGAGTTCAGTATCAAAGTTAAGTTCCAGGATAATCTAAAGTCCTGGGGACACAGCTTCTATACTTATACTAAGAAAAGGGGCTGGATTACCTGCTAGGTCACTCCTATGGGTGGACCTGGGAAGGGGTGGTTACACCCCTTTCCCTTTGTCCAGTTTCATGCCAGAGCAGGGCTGGAGTGCCCCAGCAACTGGTTTAAACCGGGCTATGCATGGAGCACCTTGTTTGACCCAGGCAGTGTCTGGAAAAACATCTTTCTATTCAACCCACCCTGCCCCAATACACTACAGGCTGTCTGGGGAGGTGCTGGCACCTCCCTCGACAGGAAACCTATTGTCCAGACCTCCCTTGCTGGAGTTTCCCATAGCAACAGGAGGTCAGACTCGTGTCTGTGGCAGCAGCATCCATTTTGTGATGCTGAGGCTCTGTTTAACTTTAACCGGGTAAAGCAGTAACTACATGTCTTCTCCCTCTAGAAGGGTGGAAGGCTACCCCCGCTACCAGGACTGTTGGGGGGGGGGGTAGTATTCCAAAGTGTTTGACACCTTACACAACATGTTTTGATAAAGCCAAACCAAAGTTAGCATTAACCGCAAGGATTATAATGCACTTAAGAGTATATGGTATGGCTATATCATAGAACAGCTATAAGGAGATGGTTCCGAAAGCTGCAGGGGGGCTCAGCTCATGCTAGGGCACCCTCTCACATAAAACTAAGCACTCTGCCTCGAGGATTGTTAAGGCCTGCCATAGGAGTGACTTATAGGTTACTATGTGTCTATATATAAGCTAGATATAGATATACTATATCTAAGTAAGGGGTGAAAACACCATCTTACCCAAGCTGAGTGATCAGCCTGTGGTGTCAGTTTAGATGGCCAGCCAGGGGTGGCATAATACATGCTGCATCCCCTGGTAGGCCTTGGATACACCTATGCCCTGGGTACCTATGGTACACTATACAGGGGCTCACAAAGGTGACCCAATATCCAATCTGGTATGTACCTAAAGTACATGGTATCAATTTAGAGAGAGAACAGCTGGGCTGTGGGTCTGATTAGCAGGCCCACAGCCACACTAGAATCGAAAAACCAGAAAATCACAGCAAAAAGTGGGGGTGACCATAGGAAGCAGACCCTACTCTCCTACAGCTGTGACTTCAGCTCTCCGTTTTGGTACCATGTTATTCAAACCTTTTCGACGCGTAACCCATCACAAACTCGACGGTATTGTTTGCGTTTACGTGCCTTTCGATGCGCTAACTCAAATTTTGATTCCGGTCGTCAACGCGGGCCACTGGGCCTATCGACGTCTTTTGGGCCTACGGCTAAAGGAAAGGACTCCATTCAAAAAATGCCCCCAGTGTGGAGCTAAATTTCCACACAGCGACAAACACAAGGTCTGCAACCTCTGCCTCTCGCCCGAGCAAAAGGAGGAAAGTTGGCAAGCCTGCGCCTCCTTCCGGTCCAAGAAGATTATCCGTGATCGCCGGGCCCGACAAGACGTTATGGTGCAACAGGCTGTATAGGTGCCAGAAGACATCTTGGATGAAGGCCCCGATGTTCCGGAAGCAGAGGATTCGGAGGATCTTGACATCGTATCCGAGGCAGATGACTCCAACTCCGATAACCACATCACTCCAGGTCACGAGTGAGTACAACTGCCCCTACCCCAACCCCACCCAAAAAAAGAAGGCTCCGGTCAAGCCTTTGCCTGCTGGCCCCAGTCGCGTTCAAAAGAAAGCTTCAGAAGCCCCACCCCTGGGCCTGGCCCTAAAGACAAAGAAAAAGCCTTCTGGCGGCTCAGAACTGACCAAGCAGCATGTCAGTGCCCCACAAACACCGTCGGCAGCGAAGTCAGGAGCACATCCTACTCCCTTAGTCCCCAAAAAGGCCTCGGCACCGAACACCTTGGCACCCAAAGAACAAAAGGCATCAGATCCGAAACCACTTCCAAACACTTGGAACCGAAAAAGATTTCTGACTCGACTCCTAAGCCGAAGGATCCAAAAACCCCTTCTAAGGCTCCAGAGCAGAAATCCCGCTCAGAACCAAAGAAATAGGAGGCGAAAGCTACTATCGAAGAGGAAGAAATATTTCTACCGGATCAAATCGATCGAAAACAAAAAACTCTCCATGTGGACTCTATGACAGGCCATATTGTCTACGTTCCACACAAGAAGAGGAAATTGGACACCCCACACATCCCTGAGGTGCCTGTGAAGAAAAAAGACTGTGCAACGTCACCTTTAAAACCCTCTTCTCCTGTTCTTCCTACTAAGCATTTCTCTCCTCCAAAGTCTCCCATACTTCCCCCATATTCACCACCACCACAGGATGATGATGATTTAGGGGGTGGGGCAGGAAATAATTACCCTTTTACTGACCCTGATGAAGACACAGACATACCACAAGACACAGGAAATGACTATGATGACCCAGTAGATCCTCCAGACCTTCCTGATCCCGATGCATACCTAACAAAGCCCTCTCCCCCAGATGATAATATTGGCTTTAGTTAGCTCATTGATAGGGCTGCCCAATATCATGGTGTTCAAATACATTCGCACCCCACAGAGGGAGACCTCCTAATAGACACTTTTGCACTGTCACAAAAGACAGTACAAACTTTACCCATGTTAAAGGGCATCATTAAACATGCTCCAGAGATATTCAAAGACCCAGTAAGGGCTAGAATTCTCAATCCTCGGATTGATAAAAAATATAAACCCTTCCCTTATGATCCCACCTACATTAAGGGCCAACTTCATATGGAGATGGGCCATTCCACAAATCATATATCTTCTGGCAGAACATCTTCCAGGCGTGAACAATCAGAATGTGGATCTGTTAAGTCATCAGACTCAGTGGATACACAAATGGGAACTTCATCCACAAGTTCTTCAACCATTTTTCCAGATGTGGGGCCAACCAGACATAGATCTGTTCGCCACCCACGCAAAAGCAAAATGCCCAACCTTCGCCGCCAGGTTCCCACACCTGTTGTCCAAGGGCAATGCAATATGGATGAACTGGTCAGGACGATTCGCATATGCTTTCCTGCCACTCCCGCTCATTCCGCTAGTAGTACGCAAGCTCAAACAACAGTCTCTCAAGATGATTCTAGTTGCTCCCACATGGGCACGGAAACCATGATTCACAACACTTCTTGAACTCTCAGTAGTTCCGCACCAAAAATGACGTATCTTCCCAAACCTGCTCATGCAGAACCATGGAGAAATAAGGCACCCAAATCCAGCCCAACTGAATCTAGCGATCTGGCTTCTGAAATCCTAGAGTTCGGTTACCTCAACCTCCCACCCGACTGTATGAACCTAATTAAGGAAGCCAGACGCCCCACTACTAGAGCTTGCTACAGCTAAATGGAAAAGATTCGTCATTTACTGTAATAACAACAAAATTGACCCGCTAGATGCTTCGGTTCAAAACATTATTTGCTATTTGCTGCATCTACAAAGGTGCAATCTGGCATACTCATCTATAAGATTACATCTCGCTGCCCTTGCCGCCTACCTACAAAACAGACAACATTTGTCATTGTTTAGAGTACACGCTATCAAAGCCTTTATGGAAGGCCTTAAAAGGATAATTCCACGCAGACTGCTACCCTCTCCGGTGTGGAACTTAAACATCGTTCTTACTAGACTCATGGGTCCCCCATTTGAGCCTTTACACAAATGTGAATTACAATTCTTTACATGGAAAGTAGCTTTCCTTGTCGCAAAGTGAGATCCAGGCTTTAACTATACAAGAACCATTCTTACAAATACATCTTAACAAAGTGGTTCTTAGAACAAATCCAAAATTCCTTCACAAAGTAATCTCTGCTTTCCATCTTAATCAATCAGTAGAGTTACCAGTATTTTTCCAAAACTCTGAATCGGTAGCGGAAAGAGCTCTTCACGTGCTCAACGTTAAAATAGCTTTACTTTATTGCATAGACAGGACTAAAGCCTTTAGAAAGACGAAACAACTGTTTGTAGCTTTCTCGCCACCTCATAAAGGCAACCCCATCTCCTAAGCTGGAATTGCCCGGTGGATAGTGAAATGCATTCAAATATGGTACCAGAAAGCAAAACGCACATTATCATTCCCCCTCGAGCGCATTCAACACACAAACTAGGGGCTTCCATAGCATTCTTAGGGAACGTTCCCCTAGAAGACATTTGTAAGGCAGCAACATGGTCTACTACACACACTTTCACCAAACACTATTGTGTAGATGTGCAGGCGAAGCAACAAGCTTCTGTAGGCCAGGCTATTCTTAAGACACTTTTTCAAACCACTGTAACCGATACAGGCGACCACCACTGGGTGGTCACCTGTCACCAAACACTATTGTGTAGATGTGCAGGCGAAGCAACAAGCTTCTGTAGGCCAGGCTATTCTTAAGACATTTTTTCAAACCACTGCAACCGATACAGGCGACCACCGCTAGGGGAGACACTGCTGTACAGTCTATGCACAACTGTGAATTCTGTAGCTCATATGCCTCGAACCGGAAATGCTACTTACCAGAATGTACCTGTTCTTGGCATGTAGAGCTGCAGAGATTCACACGCCGACCCACCTCCCCGGGTTTGTATCTGTTCCAGTGTTATCTTACTTGGATACATTCATAAGGACATCTTTTCTGTTTCTTACAAACTCCATCATTTCCCATCATGGCAAAAAAACAATCTGAGGATGGATCGATGCCCATGCGCACTATCGTCCAAGGGAGGAGTCACCTATCTCGTGACTACAAAAGACTTCTTCCAAGACAACAACAAGGTGCAAGCATCCGAGCCCATCACCAGATGGCGGTCTATGCACAAGTGTGAATCTCTGCAGGTCTACATGCCAAGAACAGATGCATACTAGTAAGTAGCATTTTCCTTCCTAAATGAGTGAATGGTGAAGTTGAATTTATCATTACAATTTTGAAAATGCCACTTTTTGCAATGTTGCAAAAAAGAGCAATTAATGGATTGAGACATGCCTGCTGCAACTTGGCATGCCGGAGGCCTAGAGAAACGCTGCATGCACGGCCTCCTTTCCCTCCTGGGACGTCACTGGGGAGTTAGCCTCGAACCGACCTGCCGAGATTCCAACAAGCACTGGTGAGTGCAACACAGTGCTTCTCTCCCAGGGGTGCCACTTCCATTAGAGCCTCTGCTTCATGCTACTACTGCAGAGGCCAGTACTTGGCTGGTGAAGGGACTTTTCTCCTTTTCCTCTCCAGTGCATTAGCAGAGTGCTTGGACTCATCATAGTTATATCACTGGCCCAGATTGAACATCTGAAACTGGGCCCTTCATGACCGCCTCCCTCTGCCCCCCTTGGTGAACCTTGGACATTGACAGTAGGAGCTTCTGGGCCTATCGTGGGGGTGTGTGCAGGTGGGGATAGGAGACCTGGTCTTCAAACTGTGGGAAAGCCTACAGGCCTCTGGGTGTAACTCGTACCCAGAGGCAGGCGATGGGGAGTACCCTCCTCCTCACCCCCTCCCTGCCCGATCCTTTCCTACTTGCCCTTTTTCCGGTACCCTGAAGAAGACACCATGGCAGTGGGTAAAGGCCAGAGAGGCGCTCATCAAACGAAGCTGGACCACTTCCTCTTAATGGAGAATGCTGGGCCCGGTGGTGGGCCTGTGACCAAACACAGTTTGTGGGGCCACCTCTATCGGGCGAGGAATCCTTGACGCTGCAAGATATCATGGCGGTGATCCAGGGGATAAAGTCCTCGCTGGAAACACTTATGGATTCGGCTACGCAACAACATACGCATACTGGGGGTTCCGGAGTCCGCAGATCGGCCAGCAGGTTACCTGTTTGTTGAAGATCTGGTGACCAAGGAGCTACAGACTCGTGGCATCTCTAAATATTTTTCAGTGGAATGGGCCCACCGGATCCCGGGGAGGTGGGGTGCCCACGGCCAGGGGCAGGCCCGCTATATATCATAGCCCAAATCTTTACTTCAGAGACCGGTACATGATATTACAAACTGCTTGCAGTGCACCCCCAGTGACTTATGAGAATGTGCAAATAACATTTTTTCCTGACTTTACGCTCAAAGTTCCGAGACAACGCCGCAGCTTTCTCAAGTCAAAAAAGTGTTGATGGACTAGGCAATTAAGTGTGCAATGCTGTTCCCGGCTAAATTACGAGTGGAAGCAGAGGGGAAAACTTGGTTTTTCACATCACCTGAAGAGGCCTGGGAGTGGTTGGTCGGTTGGAGAACTGTCAGCAAGCAGGGGGCTACGAACCGGCATGGATGACGACAATGCCGTTCAGGAGATGCATCAGGACAACAGACCCGGGACACACATCAAGAGGAAACAAGGGAGGGGAAGACGTTTGCCACTGGAGGGCCCTGCCCCTGTCCCTTCTTGGACGAGCTGCTTTGTTCAAGATGATGGCACTGCTTTTTTATTTCTTTATTAAGGTTTCGTAGCATGTGCAACAGCAAGCACTACATCAAGAAAAAAACAATCTGGTGCATGTCTTGAACAGACTGTAAAAACAATAAAAGTAAAAAGAACAATTCATGCAGAGGTTAACAGCTGGAAATATATCGCTCGTGATCTACAGGTGAAATGACGCATAAAAAATGTCTGGCCGTGTCCTGACTCTGTCTGGAATTGTACACATTACACATATATAGGTAGCAATGCAATACTGATTCAGGGAGATGTATCAGAGTTACGTGCCTGAGGCAACAGGTATTGTCTCAACGGCTCCCAGATGTCCTTAGGGCGAGAAGTCGTAGGCAATTCTTCAGCATATAGTTCTAAGGTTTCCTAACAGTAGACCAAATCTTTGACCCACATATCTATTTTAGGAGAGAGTTTACTGTCCCATGCAATCACTACACGTCTCTTTGCAAGTAGCAAGGCTATTCGTACAAATCTGGCTTGCACGCCTTTCAATGTGGGTACATGATGGAGTAGACATGTAAGAGGTGTGCATGGCACTAGGACCTCCGTCATGACATGTAATTTGCTAATCACCTCACCCCAGAATTGTAACACTGATCCACAGCCCCAAGCAAGATGGAGAAAGTCCGCCTCCCCATGACCACATCTCCTGCATAGAGCCGAGTCTCTCAGCCCCAATTTGTGTAATTTAGCAGGTGTATGATATGTTTAGTGGAGAAACTTGAAATGTAAAATCCGCAAGTTACCATTCGGCGATAGCCTACCTGTCAGCATGCATATATGTTCCTAGTCAACCAGCGTGATGGGGGGGTCTAATATGGAGTTCCAACGTTCTAAGCTTTTATCCTCCCTCCTCACCATCTCCTCCTTAACCGACCTGTACAATTTAGTAATGAGCTTCTCCTTGGAGGAGGCTATAATCAGTAGCTGTGGCGATTTGAGGGTCGGGGTTCAGCAAGAAGGGATGAGGAATGGCTTTTGACGGCCCTTTTTAATCGATATCAGGTGTCCTGGAAGAGTGGGGTAGGATCAGCGACAAATCCCATGTCATTGTCATCTAAGTATGTGCCACCTGGGAATAAGTCCTGCATGTGTATTATCCCCACCTCGCGCAGCGGTCCAGACTCACAGGTGATGGACAGCGCAGCGTGTCCCGCCAGCGGTAGAGCCGGCGCATATAGAGGGGTCTTCTCTACTAATTTACCAATCGCCTGCCATGCAGCCACTGTGGTATCAATAGTGTTTATTTCTAGATGAGGGGTTCCCCTTTATGTGTTTGTGATAATTCCCATCAATGGCGTTGGATATGCGTCACCTTCCTCCACAGCGACATGCGGGGTGAATGAGCGTGGCCTGAACCAATAGTAGGCGCGTTGAGCCTGTGCGCACAAGAAATAGATGTATAGATCTGGTGCCCCGAACCCCCCTCGCGTGCGAAAGGGAGTGTGAGCGTGGCCCACCCGACCCTTGCCTGCTTGCCACCCCATACCTGTGAGAGAAGTTGTAATCGGAGCATAGAGAAGAAATGTTTGGTCAGCTTAAGTGGAATGTTGCAAAAAAGTTACAAGAATCGTGGAAGAATGACCATCTTGATCACGGCAATCCGATCAGCCAAAGACAGGGGAAGTCGAATCCATCTCTCCACCTGGCCCACTAAGGCAGTGTATGCCTTGCCGTAGGTTTCCTTAATAACCCTTGCCGGATCCCGATGCACCCAGATCCCTAAATATTTAACGGGGTCGGTAGTCCAGACGAGGGGATATTCCAGTGAGGGAGGGAAAGTGCACAGCGTGAGTGGGATTATCACCGATGTTTTTCCCAATTTATGGTCAACCCGGAATACAGGCCAAACCGGATATACTCACAAAGCACTGCAGAGAGGTGGACCTGTGGATCACGAATAAAGAGAACAATGTCATCTGCGTACATGGAAATGCCGATGGGCCTGTGTTAGATTTGGGGGTCTCTAGTTGGCACAGGTAGGTACTTGTGACAAATAGGGACCCTCTCCTCTAGTCAGGACAAGGGGATTACACTCCTAAAATAACCCCTGCTCACCCTCTAGGCTGCGTGGTGCGAACAGTCAAGGCTTATTTCAGAGGCGTTGTAAGTTAAGCTGTTGTGACCACATACAGTAACCCAGTGACAACACTACAAATGGACACCACACAGGTTTTATATAAAAAATAAGTAGACTTTATATAGAGTTACCACAAGACCATAAACGACAAAAATACACACTATGATTACTTTAAGATGGTAGTTTTAAGCTTAGTTCAGTTCAGTTCTTAGATACGACACTCTGCGTCAATGTACCTTAAGTTGCGTTGCGCTTCCACGACAAGCAATGTCCCAGCGATGGGAAATGCGGCAAAGTTCAGATACAAAGAAATAAAGACGTGGAGATCTTCCAGATGCGGTACGCTTCTCGGGGATGCGAGAAGCTCTCGGTTCGATGCGTGGACTGCAGCGGCGACACCCATACGATGCGACGGCAACAACAACAGCGGTGACGCTCTTCTCCCACGATGCGTGAAGCTTCCGCTCAATGCAACAACTATATCTGTGATATGCAATGTAATGTAAGCATAAATCTATGAATGAAAAGTACACTGTCAAAGCCCAGACTAAATAGATGGTCATTATCTGAAAAAGATGCACCCCACTTCTCACCGGGAGGTAGCAGTAACAAACAAAGCGATCGTTCTTGCAAAATGTTGACGGGTCGATCATCCCTGCATATAAATTACAGTGCTTAAGTCAGGGATAAGTATGTGGTAGGGAAAAAATAGAACAAGAACGGCGTTAAGCCACCATGGCTCACCTCAACAAGAGTGGCTGGTAGCCGGAAGGTGGTCTGGCTCTGTGTAAATGGCGTGATATTGTATCTCTGTATAAAACATTAGTGGAACGAAAAGTCAATGCTCACATAATTCGTTTCACTAATGTTTTTCACAGAGAGGGTACATCTTTTTCAGATAATGACCATCTATTTAGTCTGGGCTTTGACATTGTACTTTTCATTCATAGATTTATGCTTACATTTCTTGAACACGCGGAAGTCACCTTTTGCACCTCAGAGATTATTGAAAAAGGTATGTTAGTCACGCATCTGTTCTGGTCCGGTTTACTTAAGTTGGAGCTCCCACGAATTGTGGAGTTTTTTTTTTTAAACCTTTATTGACATTTCAACCAAAGACAAGCATGGGCCTACAACCCCCGGGGCCGGCCGCTAAGCAGTTAGAGTAACAGAAAGCAATTTTTAATCACATGCAGCACCTCGGGGAGCAGATTCTCCATGCTAGTATACTCTTGGCCACTGAACAGCACAATTAGGTAAACAGGATATAAAAGGTTTTCATTTTATAATATAGGATGGAAGGATCAGGTGCCAAACAATTTCCCAGCAGCGAAAAATGGCAGGCAGAATAGTAAACGCGTCAACAATAAACAGTAATCGATCAAGTCAATGGCGCTGAAACAGGAGGTTCAGGATGTGGAGGAATATCACGGTCAGTTCGCGCCTGCAGTCCCCTGCCCTAAGACCCAGAAAACACCACGAAAGAATTGTGGAGTTTTTAAGCTATTCTTTGCATTTCTTTGTGTTTAAACAGCCGGCGGCAGCAACTAACTAGATATTATTCAGTAAGTTTGGGGTATCGTGTGTGTGCACTCGCCGTTTTTTCACCTTGGTGATGGTATCACCACCAAATGGAGTCAATTTAGTAGACCTTGTCCATCTTTACTAACACTTTCAATATTCTTTCCATGTGCTACAAATGAAATTGTTTCCTTATGTTTCTTGTTTCCACAGAAAACCCCTGACGAAGGGACGCATGTCCCAAAATGCATAGGGTTGGGCTATCAAAAAAGGATCATTTGGAATTTGATGTTTTGTTAAAACTGATGTATTGTTATGGGTTTGTAATAATCAGATGTATGATTAGAGACCTGTTTACAAATTTCGATTAAGTACGATCTGTATAATTGCTTTATTAAAAATTGAATTTACTTTACTAAATTGCCACTGTTGATGAGTGTTAGAGTCCTAGTTGCCCGTTTGGAGCTAAGCCACTTTCACTAGTTGTCGTACATATGTCTAGCAGACATAATTCTAACACTGCACACATATCAACCTAAAAGCAGAATTATCAATATAATTGAGTGCGCTTTTCACCTACTTCCATAGTTTACATCTATTACCTAAGGCACACTAGAACAGCCCACACAGGCATCAATCTTATTCATCAATGTCTGACGTTGTACTTGCAACCTGTTTCTGGCACCTGAGTGTCTTGGCGTACTCCATGGCCTGCTTCGGGTTGGCAAAAATCTTGGCCTTGTCATCTACCCCTGTCCGCAGGCGGGCTGGATCCAGCATCGCATAGGGCACCTGTTCCTTCGGCAACATTTTCTTGACTCCTTGAAATTCCTTTCTGGCTGTCTTCACTACAGCTGTGAAATCTGGATAGAACGATAGTGTGTTGCCCTGGTGTGAGATGGTACCCTTCTGGCGTGCAATGCGGAGGACAGTGTCTCGATCGCGGAAATTCAGCAATCTGGCAATTATGGGCCTCGGAGGGCACCTGGGGGAGATGAGCAGCCAGTGATCTATGGGCTCTCTCCAGCACCAGCATGTTGGAGAGATTGTCAGCCCCGCATACCTCACGCAGCAGTGTTTCAACGAAGTCCTCCAGCCTGCCCACGTTGGTCGACTCTGGCAGGCCAAAAATACACACGTTATTGCGCCGAGAGCGCGCTTCAATGTCCTCATTTTCTTCCTTTATAAGCGCCAGAATCTTGTCAATGTCAGATGTTTTTGCTGCCAGTTGTTGTAGACCGTCCTCAGTGTCTGATATCTCTGCTCTGCTTCACCAAGGCGAAGTGCATGTTTATCGAGTTTGGACGATATATGGTCCATTCTGCTGTTCAGCACCTCAATTTTGCAGTTGATTGATTGTAAGCTGGCCTGAATGGCTGCCAGTGTCGTTTCCAGTGCCGTTGGTGACTGCGCTGCGGACTCCAGCTCAGAGTCGGATGCAGCATTTTGTGTCGACTTTCCACCCTTGCGGAGCTCAAACGTGAGCCGGGGTTGAATTTTCTCGGGTTTGCCCATTGCGCCCAGTGTCCAAGCCGTGTTGATATAAGAGAAGGGGGGGGAGTTATCAATGTTTTGCAGCTGAATACAGGCGTGTCTCCAAGTCGTCCCAGAGATCAGTGATTATGAAGTCCCCTGAGTGCAGTCACAAGGGCGCAGTATGTTTTACCCACCACCAGCTCCGTACAGTAGTGCCAAGCCCCGGGTAAGCCACTTGAAAGTCAGAACCACCAGTTTAAATGATACCGGTATTACGCGCCGATATAGGCAAAAACTTCGACTCAAGGTCACTGATGGCCACGTAGATCAGATGCAGCGCACACACCCTGCACAACCCCCAGGCCGCAGTAATTCAGGGAAGTCTCCAATTCCAAAGATACCAGAGTTGCGCTCCGATTAGGCAATAACCACAGTCCCAATGCCGCTGATGGCAGCAGAGATCAAATGCGGTGCACACCTCCAACGCCGCGCCCAGGCCGCAGCAGCTCACAGAGGCCTCTCGCCTAGCACGCCTTCCTAGTGATGTGAGGGAATAGGCAGGTTGAGGAGCAGTATACAGCGCACACAGCCCGGGAGATTCAGCTGCCAAAATGTAGTACAGGGCCTAGCTTGCGGTGCAGATCCGGGCCCTCGTGTAGATGCCACAGGCCCCAGAGCAGGCACCGATCTCGCCTCGCGCTGGGGGGGGGCTGCCCAGCAGATACCAGCTTCTATAAAGGGCACACTCGCGGCCTCACCTGCACTCCGCGGGAGCCAACTCAGCCTGTGTCGTTTCCTGCGGTTAGCTCTTACACGCCTCTCAAGCTGAAACAGCCCACAGCGTGGCCGCGACCCCTCTATAGCCTCGCGGCCGCCATCTTAGTGCTCCGCAGTTCCTCGCAGTGCCATCTCCATGCAGTTTCAGCCCACTTCGGTGGCCCAAAGTCAGATCAAAATGCAGCACTTAGTGACATCTGTCCCCTCAGATTCCAGGAATGCACGGATGATCACCTAGGAGTAGGATATTCAGCAGGATGTTAGTGATGGCTGGCAGAGCAGCACTACTGTGCAGCCATCTTGCCGCGAGCCAAGCCACGCCCCCCCCCTGCCGCAGTTTCTTTACGTGTGCAAAATACATCATTCCCAGTCACCAATAACTACTTCCAGACTTTAGAGACTGAATGAAGGACTTTGTTGTGGGATGGGGTGCCCCTTGTATAGCCCTAAAAAAATGGACATATGACTAGTATGATAGCGGTATAACGTTGTCCAACATCCACAGATATTACCAGGTGGCACAGCTAGCCACTGTTAACCAGTGGGTACAGCGTCCGCCAGATGGCCCAGCGTACAATATGGACCGTTATGTGTTAGGGCCAAGTGGAAACACATGAGCACTGTACACCTCCCCAAGATATATGATCCTTACGGGACCCACAGCTCTTCCGGTCCAACTGTGGCACACAAATCTTAAAACACTGGACTGGGAGGGTAGGATCACCCAGACAACACCACTATGGGACTCAGGAATACTGGGCACATTAGGCCGAAGACCCGGCTTTGATAAATGGGACCTGATAGGTATCTCAAGAGTGGAAGATCTATGGAGGGGTGGAACAGTTTTGCCGTTTATAGCATGAATAGGACTTTGCCGACTCGGAAACCTTCCGTACTGCCACGCTTTAATGGCAGCGGTCCCTAAAGGGGAGGTCCTCCCTGAAGCATCCCTGTTAGAAAACAGACTATTAGATGACTGCATGGTATGCAAAGAAATCTCGTTAACATATTAATAAACTAATAACAGTGCATCCGACACATTGCTTCAGCTCTGGCAACGTTGGGTACTGACATACTCTGGGAATGTTCAGCAATACAGACTTATTGGACCTCAGTGGTGGCCTGTATAAACAGTGTCAGAGGTGGGGGCTCGTCTCCCTCGGCGATGTGCTGCCTCCTGAATGTGTGGGAGGGCACGGATCTGGGCCGCATGGAGCAAATATGGGTCACCCTAGGCCTCATGGTGCCCAAAAGGAACATAGCAAGATTGTGGGAGCAAAACCACCACAGCTCAAGGATTGGAGGCGTGATATGGACTGATGATGGTGGCGGAGAAGGTGATCTATGAGGGTCGCGGTTGCCCCCGTAAGTGGGAAAAGATTTGGGGTCACTGGAATGAACACCGGGTGGTTTCTGCTCTGCTTCAGGAATGAGGTCCTCTGCAGTAGCCATTGGCGAGAATGTAGTCACAAATGTATGTAGTGATGTAGACTTATGATAACGTCGAGTTCCAACTTGTGTGAAGTGGGGGATCCTGTATCTATTACGTATATCTACAAAGCCTGATGATACTGATTGGACTGTTATTTCTCTGTCGTCACATATTCAATAAAAAGGTATGATTAAAAAAAGAGTCAACACTCTGTAAGCCTGTACCATGTCAGGATCTATTCATCGTATTATAGGGGTTACACTCTGTACGCCTATAGCAAGTCGTGGTCCAGGCGTTGTAGTACAGGAGTCAACAATCTGTAAGCCTGTACCATTTCAGGATCCAGTTTTCTTATTACAGGTCTGCACTCTGTAAGGCTATACCATGTCAGGAGCCAGGCGACATATTACAAGAGTCTACACTCTGTAAGCCTGTACCATGTGAGGAGCCAGGCAACATATTACAAGAGTCTACACTCTGTAAGCCTGTACCATGTCAGAAACCAGGCATCCTATTACGGGGGTCTACACTCTGTACATCTATATGATGTTAGGAGCCAGGCATTGTATTACAGGAGTCCACACTTATGTAAGGCTAAACCATCTCCGTCTACACTCTGTAAGGTTACACCATGTCAGGAACCAGGCGTTTTATCACAGGAGTTTACTCTCTGTACGCCTGCACCATGTCAGGATCCTGGCTTCGAATTCCAAGATTCTATACTCTCTACGGCTACAACAGAACAGGAGCCTGGCTTCGTATTACAAGAGTCTACACTCTGTAAAGCTACACCATGTCAGTCTACACTCTGCAAGGTTACACCATGTCTGTCTACACTCTGTATGACTATTACATCTCAGTAGCTAGGCGTTCTTAATACAAGAGTCTACACTCTGTAAGGCTAGACCATGTCATGAGCTCAGCGTCGTATTACAGGAGTATACACTCTGTAAGGCTACATAATGTCAGCAGCCAGGGTTAGTATTAGAGGAGACTACACTCTTTAAGGCTGTAACATTTCAGGGGCCGGCCAGGAGTTGTATTACAGGATTCTAAGCTCTGTAGGGCTACACCATCTCAGTCTACACTCCGTAAGGCTACACCATGTCAGTCTACACTCTGTATGACTATTACCCTCTGTGGCGGGGGGGTAGGTGACCAAAAGAAAGGTTCTCAGATGTTTTGTTATATGCGGATAGGGTTATTACAGAAAGTCACAAGGTAAAGCAAGGATCCGGTTAAGAGGAGGTTCTTTCTCGTGCACCGGTTCCAGCAAAAATCGGGAGGGCTGGGGTCCGAACCAGCACTCCAGTGGAAGTCCCGGTCCAGGGCGGTACGGGAAAAAGGAAAGAAAAGAGGACAGACCACGGGTCAGTGGACGTCACCTGAGACCATCTATATTGGGGCAGGGAGTGTGAGGGATACACCGATCCTACGAAGAGTGTGACCACCAGAAGAGAGAGAAGCGGTGTCCTCCCACAGGCCTACCCGTTCCCTCCCCGTGGCTTTGCAAGACCCAGTATATGTTGCCGTACCTGTTCTAGCCACCCTACTCCTGGAGTGTGGCGGGATATGGCATGGTGCAGAAGTCGTCTGGTCGTCTCTCTGGATTCCAGGAGTCTACACTCTGTAAGTCTACACCATCTCAATCTGCACTTTGTAAGGTTGCACCATGTCTGTAACTAGACGTCGAATAACAGGAGTCTACACTCTGTAAGCCATTACCATGCCAGGAGCTAAGCATTGCATTACAGGGGTCTACACTCTGTAAGGTTACACCATGTCAGGAGTCAGGCGTCTTATTACAGGCGTCTACACTATGGAAAGTTACACCATATCGTGAGCCAGGCATAGTAGGAGGAAAAACACTCTGTAAGGCTGTAACATTTCAGGGGCCAGCCAGGCATTGTATTACAGGAGTCTACTCTTTGTAAGGCTACACCATCTCAGTCTACACTCTGTAAGGCTACAACATTTCAGTAGCTAGGTGTCGTATTACAAGAGTCTACACTCTGTAAGTCTACACCATGTCAGTAACTAGGTGTTATATTACAAGACTCTATACTCTGTAAGGCTACACCATGTCAGTAACTAAGTGTTATATTACAGGAGTCTACACTCAGTAAGGCTACACCATGTCAGTAACTAGGTGTTATATTACAAGAGTCTACACTCTGTAAGTCTACACCATGTCAGTAACTAGGTGTTATATTACAAGAGTCTACACTCTGTAAGGCTACACCATGTCAGTAACTAAGTGTTATATTACAGGAGTCTACACTCAGTAAGGCTACACCATGTCAGTAACTAGGTGTTATATTACAAGAGTCTACACTCTGTAAGTCTACACCATGTCAGTAACTAGGTGTTATATTACAAGAGTCTACACTCTGTAAGGCTGCACCATGTCAGTAACTAAGTGTTATATTACAGGAGTCTACACTCAGTAAGGCTACACCATGTCAGTAACTAGGTGTTATATTACAAGAGTCTATACTCTGTAAGCCTACACCATGTCAGTCTACACTCTGTAAGGCTACACCATGTCAGTAACTAGGTGTTATATTACAAGAGTCTAAAATCTGTAAGCCTACACCATGTCAGTCTACACTCTGTAAGGCTACACCATGTCAGTAACTAAGTGTTATATTACAGGAGTCTACACTCAGTAAGGCTACACCATGTCAGTAACTAGGTGTTATATTACAAGAGTCTATACTCTGTAAGGCTACACCATGTCAGCCTACACTCTGTAAGGCTACACCATGTCAGTAACTAGGTGTTATATTACAAGAGTCTACACTCAGTAAGGCTACACCATGTCAGTAACTAGGTGTTATATTACAAGAGTCTACACTCTGTAAGGCTGCACCATGTCAGTAACTAGGTGTTATATTACAAGAGTCTACACTCAGTAAGGCTACACCATGTCAGTAACTAGGTGTTATATTACAAGAGTCTACACTCTGTAAGGCTGCACCATGTCAGTAACTAGGTGTTATATTACAAGAGTCTATACTCTGTAAGGCTACACCATGTCAGCCTACACTCTGTAAGGCTACACCATGTCAGTAACTAGGTGTTATATTACAAGAGTCTACACTCAGTAAGGCTACACCATGTCAGTAACTAGGTGTTATATTACAAGAGTCTACACTCTGTAAGGCTGCACCATGTCAGTAACTAGGTGTTATATTACAAGAGTCTACACTCAGTAAGGCTACACCATGTCAGTAACTAGGTGTTATATTACAAGAGTCTACACTCTGTAAGGCTGCACCATGTCAGTAACTAGGTGTTATATTACAAGAGTCTACACTCTGTAAGGCTACACCATGTCAGTAACTAGGTGTTATATTACAAGAGTCTACACTCTGTAAGCCTACACCATGTCAGTCTACACTCTGTAAGGCTACACCATCTCAGGAGCCCGGCGTTGTATCACAAGAGTGCACAGTCTATAAGGCAGTGAGTCAGTGTGCACTGACCTTCAATCTCCGAATCCAGTGGGAGCAAAGCATATTTCCGTCGCTCACCGCCTCCCCAGTGACCACGTAGACAGTAATATGAGGGTCAGTTACGGAAACGGGTATAAGGGAAAGGAATAAGAGGGAAAACCGCGACAAAGGACTGCACCGCTCTGACTCGTCACTTCTGTTGATCGTGGGTGTCTGCTGGATGTAGTGGATCTCTACATTTTAAATGTATATCTTAAGTAACTTGTCTTCAAGGGTGCTGTGCTGTGCTTAGTGTAATAGTGAATGGATGAACCTTAGTAATAATATTCTTAGCTCTGTGTAAACACTCTCTGTACTGTGACATAGAACTGGTCATTCCTGGAACAAACAAAAGTGAGTGTCATTAATATTTATTTTGCTTCAGACTCACAGTTGCCCTTCCACGAGCACCACAGACTCCGCTGCTGCGCTTAAGACTGTTCGACTCGTCAGTGAACGAAGGAGAGGGTGGGATTGAACCAGGGAGAGGGGACAGATTTGGAATACATTTTGGAATTCTGTAACCTGTCATAGAATCAGAAAATGCATATAATACATTCCTAAAAGCCACTTGGCAGTGGCAGACCATGTGACTAAGCGAATTTCAGATTTTACAACCGCTAAATGGCTTTATACTTCTACCCCTAGATCACAGGATCTCCGGGTATGAATCAATCAGTCTTCAGAAGTCTGAGTTGCCTTGGAATGTGAACCTAACCTCCCCTACCCCTGTCACCCTAGGTACACATATTACAAAAAGCCTAGACAATTTTCCTGCTGGCAAAATTGTTGAAGGAGAGAGAACGTCTGAGAGAACGTCTGCTGCACTAACCAGATGCTTCCTCCAGCCAGGAGGCTGTGACCAGGCTCAATGGGGACTGCGAGGCTCTTCTTCTGCACAGAGGCATCCTTCCATACCCTGGTCGGGGGACCACAGGCCCGCAGAGGATTGAAACCTCTGACAGGTCCTGGTAAGAGTCCAACAGGCACCAACTGTTGGTGTTCCAAGCTTCCAAAGTTACCCTTCCGTAGGTCCATGGAGGCTTCTCCTACTCAGCGTGGGTTGAACCCTCTGACCAGGTCCCTCCTCAGAGCTCCGGGCTTTCCTGGGCCAGGGCTACATTTACTGGTCTGAGGTGGTAATTTGTAGTGTCACAGAGGGCCCAGGCTGGGGTTGCACAAGCCTCAGGAGGGCTCCCCTGCTTAGTCAGAGTTCTGGATGGGTCACCAGCCAGAGCTTCAGCAGGCTCCGAAACACAGACTTCTGGGCCAGGGGCCCAATTCACAGGCCTGCCGTCTCACAAAGCACCTAGGAAAGGCTTCTGTAAGCCGCACCTGGACTCCCCTGCTATGGGGGGGTAGGAGAACGCTGACCAGTTTCTGAGTCAGAGTTCCAGCAGGTCTGGCATTGCGGTGCTCTGCGCCTGGGCTTCATTTGCTGGTCGCTGTATCCCAAAGTGCCAAGGAACGGGTTCCAGAGGCCCTGGGTGGGCCCCCCTTCTCCGTCAGGGTAAGAAGCTCTGATTGGAGGCCCATTGAAAGAGTTGGCAATCCCCATCCTTGACCTGGACCTAACCCTATGGTTAGGATCCAGCTGCCTCTGTATGGTCCTCTGTGCCTGCTGTTCCTATAGAATGTGTGGCAGCATCTCTCTGCGAAAGGCATGGGATGACCAGATGGTCAAAGTCTGAGTCCAGTCATCTGGAGGACCGTGCCATAGGAAGACATACAGTGACCAGATGGCCAAGTTACCCTACAAATCATGAAGGGGACTCATTTGAAGTTTCAAACCCAGCCAGGATTTCAGGAAGTCAAATTATTTCACTCAAATGTCCTCCTGTTTGACCTAGTCTGCCCAAATTACGAGAAAGACTAATGGCCTTCTTCCCTATTAGGAGAGAGAGGATTTTGAAATCTGTTTTGCATTTTGTTTGTCTCCCCAAAAGTGCAATTGCCCGGTCACCTCATACGGCGCTCCCAAGGGCTTGGGTCTTCGGCTGCCTTCGATGCCTGCTAACTGGGCGTGATTTGCTGGTGTCCTGTGTCTTGCCCAGCCTTAGGCTCTCCTTCCAGTCACTGCTGGGGGTGAACCCGGTAGAACAGTCCACTGTCAGAGGCATGCAGTGGGGTGATACCAGCCACTGGGCCCCGGCATGAGAAGGGTTGGTGTGACTGAAAGCCCTCCCAAGACAGAACCAACCGCATCCACCACAATCCAGAAAAAGCAAAATTGCAGTGCTTCCCAGGGCAGGGCCAGAGGGGATGTGCCACCTGGGACTCCCTTATCCCAATCCTGGCACAACCGGGTTTCAAGTATTCAAGACGCAGCCTACCCGGGATGGCCTGGCAGCAGGGATGGAGCCAAGGCCATGAGGAAAACCTGGCTCTTCTAACATGTGTGTACCGTCGAGGAAGACAAGGAGGCGGTTTCTTCAAGGAGATAATTCTTCTTGATTATTTAAAGATAAAATATCGGGACCCACAGCAGTGAGCTCCCAACAGTCGGAGGAGAAGAGTAGAGAATCCAGAAGTAGAGTTCTAGAATAGAACCGAGTAAAGAGTAGGAAAAATAGAGAAAGGGCATAGAGAGGTAAAGAAATAGAAGAAATATCCGAACATTACACATCTTCCCCTTAATGGAGAAATTATGACATGACAAAATCTTTAAAGTGTGCAGGTAGCTTACAAATTCTCCTTGGAGGTAAGTTAGAGACATTGTGAGAAGAAACAGAAGGAGTAACAACATTGCAATGAGAAATAGATAAAGGTATATTGGATACAATACTTTTATCAACATTGATGTGTGGCGTTTCAAATAAAATAGAGTCATCTGAATCAGGAGTTACACAAGTTTTCATGTGAATGATAACTTGATCGTTGGAGATAGGAACAGGTCTACCTTTATTCCACCATTTCCCATCTTGCAATAAACAAGCACTTAGTCCAACTTTAGTAATCTTGTAAGGAGAAGAATAGGAAGATTCTCCTTTTTTGACACAAAAAGGTTTCTTGATAAGTACCCAGGAACCAACAACAAAGTCTTTGGTGTGAACATGCTTTTAAAGATCAAAATGAGATTTTTGCTTGCTCTGTGCTAAGAGACAGATTGACGTAACATGATACTAGCATTTGAATTACTGGAAGATAAAGAATGTCATTCCAACCAAGATGGAAGAAGTTTGGTACAACACCTCCTGCCTCTCAGCAACTCTAAAGGAGTGAAGCGAGTAGTAGAGTGAGGTGACTTATGATAGGCATTGACTTTGTCTTTGAGAAAAAGACTAAAATCTAAACCAAAAGAAAGAGCAGTTTGAATGCCTTCTTTAAGAAAGCGATTAGCTCTTTCCGCTAGGCCATTTGCAGAGGGACTGTATAAAGCAACTTGAAGATGCTTAATATCCATATCTTTCAAAAATTCTTTCATGGCATTAGAAACAAAATGAGTTCCATTGTCAGTAACTAATTCCTTTGGAGGGCCTTCAAGTGAAAACACATTCTTAAGTAAAGTTAGAACTGAGTGGAGGCTGACTCAACAAAAGAAAAGTATATCCATTTTGAGAAGTAGTCAATAAGTACCAGTAAAACACTTTTAGAATTAGGTAAAAGTTGAAAAGATCCAGCAAAATCCAAGGCAGCTTTCGTCCAAGGATTATCCGGTAAAGGAACTGGACGAAGAGGATTATGCGTGATCTTCCAATGTTTGTCTGAAACAATGCACTGAGGACATAAATCAATAAAAGAAGAGACCTGAGCATTCATAGAGGGCCAAAAATAATTTTCTCTGATTTTCTTGCAAGTGGCTGTAACTCCAAGATGTCCATCATGTGCAATAGAAATGAGTTTGTTTCTCAGAGAAGATGGAGGAACAAAACAACCATTTCTAGTGCAAATTTCATTTTCCAAAGACAATTCTGAAGAAATTTGAGCATATGGTTTTAAGTCATGAGGCATGTTGCAAATGTGAGGCCAATCTTTAACAATATATTCATAAACCTTTTTTGAAATATGGTCAGTTGAAGTAGCTTCAAGCCATTAATTTTTAGAAATAATATCATCGGAGAAAGAAGCATCAATAGAAGCTACAACACAATCAAACTCATCAATAGTGTCATCAGAAAAAAGTAAGGGTTGACGAGAAAGACAATCCGCTCTGAAATTTTTTCCGCCTTGTATATATTTAACAGTGAAATTATATTCCTGTAATTTGGAAAGAATACGCACAAGACGGGTGGAGGCTTTGCCTAACCCATCACCTTGCAGGCGATAGACCAAAGGTTTGTGAGCAGTGTACAAAGTAAAGGAATTTCCCCAAAGATAAGACTTAAATTTGGAAACAGCCCAAACACAAGCTAGTGCCTCTCTTTCGATTGTGCTATACTTGATTTCAGCATCAGATAACGATCTGGAAGCAAAAGCTGCTGTATGATCTTTATCAAAGACTTGCTGACCAAATACAGCAGCAAGACCAGTTAGACTGGCATCTGCAGTGATGGAACATCGATGAACATGTACAAAAGGACTAAGAGCAGGAGCATTAACCAATAAAGTCTTAATATTAGTGAAAGCAGAATTAATGTAATTGGTCCAAACGAAAGTGGTGCCTTTCTTTGAAAGTGATCTCAAAGGTTAAACAAAAGAGGCATAGTCGGGTACGAATCGAGCATAATATTCGCACAGACCTAAAAAAGATCTAACAGCATCCTTGTCTGAGGGAGGAGGAGCTTTTACAATGGCTTCTACATTTGAAAACTTGGGTTTGATACCTTGAGGAGTGATGGTGTGATCAAGGTAATCAATTTCATCAACCAAAAATTTACATTTTTCAGGTTGTATGGTGATTCCTCTGGTATTTAAAATGGAAAAGACCTTATGTAAAGTATCCAAATGGGCTTCTCTCGTCTCAGTAAAAACAAGAATGTTGTCCTGAAAGGCCTGAACATTAGCAACATCTTTAAAAAGAACATCCATGGCTTTTTTAAATACTGAGGCTGCCGAGGCTAGGCCAAAAGGCAACCTCTAGTACTTGTACGCTCCAAAAGGAGTGATAAATGTTGTAAGTTCTTGAGAATCAACATTTAAGGGTATTTGATGATAAGCGGCATGCATATCAATGGTAGAAAAATATTTTGCGTGACAGATATTTAAAAGCATTTCTTGGATATGAGGGAGGGAATGGCAATCAACAATGATGTTACGTTTAAGCGACCTGAGATCAACACAAAGAGGAAGATCGCCATTTTTCTTTTAGCAAGAACAATGGGTGAAACCCATTCTGAGGAATCAGTAGGGGTAATGATGCCTTCTTTTGTAAGTTTTTCCAATTGTTTTTTAAGATCAGGTTTGACACTAATGGTAACAGGTCTAACCTTATGGGTAACAGGTATAGCTTTGGCTTTAAGTCTAATAACATGTTCAAAACCTTTGATGGTACCAATGTTGCTGCTGAATACCAATGGAAATTCTTTTTTGAGTAAATCAATAGGGGAAAAATTACTAAAATCAACATTGTCAATAGCAAGAATAGGTGCCTCTCCCAAAACAATAGGATTTTTGTGACCGGGTTTTAAAATAATACCCAATCTGGCTAGAGCTTTCCAACCTACCAAATCTCTTCCTCTGATTGCAACATACATTTTGGTTTTGGTAGAACTTCCAAGAATTTCTATCGATCTATAGCGCTGCGCTGCGCGTTTTCAGACACAGACGCTTGCTGGCACTCTGCCTTACTAGAAATATCGGGCATCCCTGTTAACTTGTAAACTTGTAAACTTGGGGATTTGTAGAGCGCAGTTGTTGCCCGTGGGCGTCCAAGCGCTAAGGAAATCGTGAACCTACAGTGCACAGGGATGGGAGAAAAAGATAGCGGATTTAGCAAACAGATGTGAAAAGATGGGTCTTCAGTTGTTTGCGGAACATAGTAAGGTTCTGGGTGGCTCTAAGATGAAGTGGTAGAGCATGCCAGGCCTTCGCTGCGTTGTACATAAACGTTCTTCCGCCAGTTCTGGATCTCTTTATTATTGGGACTACTGCCAGGAGGGTCTGGCTAGAACGGAGACTCCGATTTGGGATGTACTGAGTGATCAGGTTACGGGTAATGATAGGGCCCATGTCCCAAAAGGCTTGATGGGCTATGCATAGCGCCTTAAACAGAACCCTCTGCCGGACCGGTAACCAGTGGAGGCTTATTAACCCGGTCCTAACTGAGTGTCTGTGTGGGATTTTAAGTAGAAGGCGAGCTGCGCTGTTCTGAACAGTTTGCAACCTTCGAAGGGTATATTCGGATGCACCCAGGTAAAGTACGTTGTTAAAATCGAGCCGGGAGTGGATGAGTCCTTGAATGGCCGCCTGTTTGGCTTCCAGGGGGAGGATGGGGAAGATTTTGTTTAGTACTCTCAGAATGGCAAAACATGTAGCTGAGAGTTTAGTAGCTTGGGTGTTGAAGGAGAGTGAGCTATCCAGCCATACCCCAAGGCTTTTGATGGAATTTTTGGGGGTTGGCGGCGGTCCTAGGCTAGGGGGCCATAGGGAAGGGGGAAGTGCCGGTTCTGAGAGTCCTAGGAGCATTAGCTCAGTTTTTTCTCTGTTCAATTTCAGGGATGATGACGTCATCCAGCTCCTCACTTCCTCCAGGCATTCTCTGAGCCCGCCTGGCGCAGTACGAGATGACTCCTGCGCCAGTGAGACCACCAGCTGTGTGTCGTCCGCATATGAGATGATTTTAACTCCGAAAGGGCGGACGACACTGGCCAGTGGCCTCATGTATAGGTTGAACAAAGCAGGGCTCAGAGAGGAGCCCTGAGGAACTCCACAATTTAGAGGTCTACTGGAGGAAACTGAATCGCCGTCAAAAACCCTGAAAGACCTGTTCCTGAGAAAGGATTCAAACCAGGCCCAGGCTCTATCCTTAATCCCCACACTAGACAGGTGGCTTAGTAAGGTGTCATGACACACTGTGTCGAAAGCCGCGCTTAGATCAAGGAGGATCACTGCCACTGATCCTCCTTGATCCAAGATTTTTCTCGCTTCCTCTACGACCATGAGGAGGGCGGTCTCTGTCCCGTGCTTGGGTCTGAAACCCGTCTGAGTGGGATCCAGTATATGGTGGTCCTCTAGATAGGACACCAACTGTTGGTTCACATATTTCTCCAAAACCTTGCTCAGCCAAGGGAGCAGAGAAATAGGGCGATAGTTCGCCAAATCAGACGGGTCCAGATTGGGTTTCTTGATCAGAGACCTAACCATGGCCTGCTTCCACACGGATGGAACAGTGCCAGAGGAGATGGAGGAGTTTAATACCTCTCTGATGACGGGCAAGATAGTGTGGGATGCTGCCATTAGGATGTCAGGAGGGGCAGGGTCGGACGGGGAACCTGATTTGACACTGAGGGCCAGTGATTCTAAAGTGGAGAGGTCTAGTGGGGGGAAGTGAGTTAAATTGTTAAATCGGGCATCCCTGTTAGCACTTACCTGCACTTTAATAGTTGTTCACCCGCATTTGCGGGACAGAGGGACTACTGGGAGGGTGGGTCTGCATCACGCCGTCTTCTTCGCCGCCATATTGGGGGAGGGTTACACGAGGCGACGCAGTTCAGGCGCCATCTTGGTGGAGGCGCCAGTGGCTTGCCCTCACAGGACGTCCGCGCTCGAAGGTGGAGTCCATAAAAAGGTGGGTCCTGCCTTGAGAAGGGTTGACTTGCTGATTTGCGCACTCGCGCTGCTTTTGAATTTATTTCATATTCTGACTGGCACCTGGTTGCTTTTAAAAACTCCTACAGCTAAATTGTCGTGGCACTCGATCTATAGCGCCGCGCTGCCCGTTTTTAGACACAGACGCTTGCTGGCACTCTGCCTTACTAGAAATATCGGGCATCCCTGTTAGCACTTACCTGCACTTTAATAGTTGTTCACCCGCATTTGCGGGACAGAGGGACTACTGGGAGGGTGGGTCTGCATTGCGCCGTCTTCTTCGCCGCCATATTGGGTGAGGGTTACACGAGGCGATGCAGTTCAGGCGCCATCTTGGTGGAGGCACCAGTGGCTTGCCCTCACAGGACGTCCGCGATCTACGGTATACAGATTGTGACCTCTCAAGCGCGCAGCATAGGCGCGCAGCGGGCGTGTCGCAGGCGCGCCGGAAGTGCGCCAGAGGTAAGCCCGTTTGCGCCCGTTCGCGCACAAGTCGCGCCGGGCGCCGGTTATGCTGCCTCCCAGCCTCCTGACTATATTACCTACACGAGAGACGAGCTCATAAGTATGGACCCCTCTCCAACACCGAGCTATCAGGCTCACACTATCGTCACTCGTCAGGATACTTTGTCCTGTGGGTTGCTTTACGTTAGATCGCTCTGCAGACACCACGATGAAATCGCATTACTTATAGAGTCACATGATTTAGACATGCTTTGCATGACAGAGACATGGACTTCAGCAGACAGTTCGGTTGAACTGGGTCTTGCCTGCCCTCCCGGCTATAAAATCAGACATAAGCCCCGAGTAGGGACTAGAGGGGGAGGCATAGGTCTCATTTACAGAGAAAGTCTAGATGTCTCCCAGTTAGAGATAAGAGAAGTCCAGGGGTGCGAACTAATGGCCTTCTCTATAAACGGACAAGGAGGTGTTCTGTGCTCCGGGCTGTTGTGCTGCAGACCTCCGGCTAATGCTCTGTCTGCTATTCCTGAGTTGATTGACCTGATTTACGAGCTCTCCAACTCACTTACTAGGATTTTAATCCTGGGAGACTTTAATCTGTGGCCGGATGGATCCATGGATCTAGCCTATACAGAGCTGATTCAGTCCTGTCGCAACATCCATCTGCAGCAACTGATACTCACCCCGACCCACTCAAAGGGTCATGTACTGGACATGATCCTGGCAGAGGCCAGTCGGGTGTTGGTACGGAACATCATCATATCTCAATGTTGGACGGACCATTCCCTGGTCCATTTCTCCCTGCTACTGCCTGCTGATTCTTTGGAGAGGGGCAGGACAGGAGCCACCTCAAAGCTGGGTAGGCAATGGTCTAGGCTCCTGAAACAGTCGAGTCTGCCAACCCTGCTAGCGGAAGGCTTCTCTTTGGGAGACAACGTGGAGGAGAGTTATCTGACCCTCTGTCAGAAAATGTCCATTTCACTGGATGAATTAGCTCCACTACGGAAAATTAGAGACAGGGCTAAACCGGCTATGCCTTGGTTCTCCAAGGAGCTCTTTCAACTGAAACTCCAGTGTAGACGCGCTGAGCGCCATTGGAGGAGACAATATCTTGAGTCCGACAAGGTTGTCTTTAAACAGGCGTTACTGGTCTACAAAACTGAGATTAAGTGCGCTAAAGCTAGTTTCCTTGAGGAAACATTGCTAACAGCAGCAAATAAATCTCAGGCACTGTTTAAGATTGTTAGGGATCTATCTCGCCCCGCATGTGCCTCTAAGGACATCTTGGCCTCCCAACTGCTTTGCGATTCTTTGGCAAAGGCCTTTGAGGATAAGATCTCCCTCATTCTGAGTAATCTTGGGACCCCGGTCACCTCAGTTCTTCAAGATATGCCTCACTCTGTAGGGGGGATCACTCCTGGTTTCTCAGAGCCGGACGATAGGCGGGCTCAGCTGAACAGGTTCCCTCTTCCCTCTTTTGAGGATTTCTGCTCTGTGGCGGATGGGATCTCGTCGGGCTCTCCTCTAGACCCATTGCCACATAAATATTGGAAATTGTTCCATGAGGAGCTCTACCCCCCTCTTCACGCTATCTGCTGTCAGTCCTTTAGCACTGCTCAGGTTCCGGACTGTTGGAAGTTGGCCGTGGTATCGCCACTTCTGAAAAAGGACACACTGGACCCTACCTGCTCAGCGAATTATAGACCTATCTCTCTGCTCCCTCTCCCAATTAAGATCCTGGAGAAACTGGCGACAAAACATCTGTCCAGTTTTTTGGAGACTAACATCTGCCTGGATACGGCCCAGTTTGGTTTTAGGCCAGCTCATGGCACTGAGTCTGCCTTGGTGACCGCCCTGGATGACCTTCGTTCGCGTGTCGACCTTGGTCGAGCAGCCTTTTTAATGCTGCTCGACATGTCGGCCGCGTTCGACACGGTCAGCCACGCCACTCTGATCAGGAGACTAGAGGAGATTGGGGTCTCTGGCGTGGCCCTTGACTGGTTGGTCTCGTACCTTGGTAATAGACACCAGGTGGTTGCCTTGCCACCCTACCGCTCGGACATCAGGAGGGTGGGGCAGGGCGTGCCTCAAGGGTCGGCCATTAGCCCGATTCTATTCAATCTTTACCTCCGTCCCCTGATCAGTTTAATCAAGTCCTATGGCATTGCGGTCATCAATTATGCGAATGACACGCAACTTATCTTCTCGTTTGAGGGTAAGGATGCTGTGTCACAGGAGACTTTCCACCGCTGTATGTCAGCTACTGCAGAATGGTTGAGTCTCAACTCACTGCAATTCAACAGCTCAAAGACCGAGGTACTGCACTGCTCTTTGGATCGCGTCCCTCGGCCTTTGCCACCAGACTTTTGGCCTTCTTCTTTCCAGAGCACGGGGGCAGTGGCAGTGTCCACCCGGAACCTGGGGGTGCTGTTCGAACCCAATCTACAGCTAGATGCGTTTGTCAATAAAACCGTGGCACTGTATGTGGCCTGACGCCGAAAGGCCGTCAGGACTCTAACACGCACTACAAAAATTAAATACTCCTTTTAGCGAGTTACATTCACTTTTATCAAGTATGCTTAATCAAAAAGTTCATTACATTACAACCATCATAAAGAAATACTTTTTTTACATTGTCAAATTGGCTTCACGTTTCAAAAAACAAAAGTATAAATTTATACATTGAGTAAATATCACAATAACACCCGATGCATTTCGGGGCATCAGCCCCTTCGTCAGGGGTCTGTTGAAAAAAAGGGAAAGGAAACCTTATTACTTTCAATGTTCTGTGGAATCAGTATTGTTGAATTCTACCTGTTTGATTCATAGGGGGCTTACCTTGTTATTGCAAGTACTGAATGCTACTATCCGATGATGAGCATTTAAAAATTAAATTCTATAATGGAGAAAGAAAACATTCTTTTACCCTCTGCGAGTTTATTTTATATGGGTCTATTCTCAAGATCAACGTTTTAAATTGAAGAGAGTCATGAATTTTACCTGATACTCCCTCGGGTATGTATACTCTGTGAAAAATAATAATAATCATGGACTATAAATTATGGAACTGATTGATGAATAAAATATTGACAGTTCGATATCTCCAATTCAGTATTGGGCTCACCTGTTGCTTTCATAGAGGTGATCTTAGTTTGTTTTGTCTGCAATGATTAAATATATAACTTTCAATCTTTTTATTCAGTGCTACAAAATCCATCATGAGTTTTAGGAAAAGGAAGTTCTGTTTACCTGTAGGGTTTCGGTTATAGCTTGACCCCTCTCACTTGTTCGTGAATAAATTATGCCTGTAGAACATTGAAATAATCAAATTCAATGTATGACCCTTATATAGTCACCGAGTGTAGCACTCGCGATACCGATATGCATATGATAGTAAGTTCTGTGCACCTTACCTGCGGGTTCTCGTGTTGAGCCGATCCCGCTATATATTTTTTAATGGCACTGCGTGAAAAAAGATACACGCTTTTGTTAAATAAACTGACTAGATGTCGGCGAGCGTACTCGCTATTTAGTGTTCTAATGGTTTGGGAAAAAGCTATGCTTACTGATACGCTCGAAATGAAGCTCCTTACAGTTTACCGGGAGGCTAAAGCATCAACGCCCCGCCTGAGCTTTGTTGGATATAATGTCCTTTCTCGCTTTTGGTATGCTATGCACGGAAATCAAAATAGGACTAAACATCTACGGGCGCCATTTCTACAAGGTGTTTTACACTGTTACGATCTGTTAAGCATTAAACACATTGTTGCATTGTTTATAAATGGGTAAAAGGCTTATACTCGATTACTTTCTTAACGCCACGGTATTTATGGCGTCCTAGATTATATCGGTGTGGAGAATAAAACAATTAAACAGGCGTTAATTATTTTGAGAGAAATCAACAAGACCAAGAATGATGAAAAGATGCAAAAAAATATTATCAGCAACATCTCACCTGCCTATTTACAAACTTAAAAATATGTTCATGCAATTACTTTCTGTGTTCTTACAATATCTAGTCCAAAAACAATTTTTAAAAAAAGGTTTTTTATGTAGTGTGTTGGAATCAAGTATATACAAGTATCACTGTGTGTTGGTGTCACCCAATGGGGTTTAGTGTTTTGAAACCTTATGTGTTAATGTTTTTTTGTTTTTCTGCGTGCATTACAGAAAACACGCCATGTCCATTTTATCATTTAACCCAGTGGGGGTCAGAGTCTGTAATTTTCGAATCCAAAAAGCTTCCCTCTAGAGTAGGATTTTTTAGTTGTCAAAACCTAATCGCTGCGGGAGTACTTCAATAATTTGGAATCTCAGTTGCGCTATAGTATGTCCCGCTTCCAACCAATGTTTTGCAAGTGGAGATGTTAAATTTTTATTTCGAATGCGGCTTTTGTGTTCTGAGAGTCGCAATCTTAGTTTTCGCTCAGTCTTTCCAACATATAATAAGCCGCATGGGCATTTGATGGGGTATACCACATACTCTGAGTTACATGTCGTACTATGTCTCAGTTGAATTTTTTCACCAGTACGTGGATGTAGTAGTATGTTTCCAGGTATTATGTTGTTACAGTTTTTGCAATTGTAACAACGTGTGGTTCCTTTATATGTTTCTTGTTGTGGGCTAGCGCACATACTATTTTTCACAGAGTTTACATACCCGAGGGAGTATCAGGTAAAATTCATGACTCTCTTCAATTTAAAACGTTGATCTTGAGAATAAACCCATATAAAATAAACTCGCAGAGGGTAAAAGAATGTTTTCTTTCTCCATTATAGAATTTAATTTTTAATTGCTCATCATCGGATAGTAGCATTCAGTACTTGCAATAACAAGGTAAGCCCCCTATGAATCAAACAGGTAGAATTCAACAATACTGATTCCACAGAACATTGAAAGTAATAAGGTTTCCTTTCCCTTTTTTTCAACAGACTCCTGACGAAGGGGCTGATGCCCCGAAATGCATCGGGTGTTATTGTGATATTTACTCAATGTATACATTTATACTTTTGTTTTTTGAAACGTGAAGCCAATTTGACAATGTAAAAAAAGTATTTCTTTATGATGGTTGTAATGTAATGAACTTTTTGATTAAGCATACTTGATAAAAGTGAATGTAACTCGCTAAAAGGAGTATTTAATTTTTGTAGTGCGTGTTAGAGTCCTGACGGCCTTTCGGCGTCAGGCCGCATACAGTGATTAAGTTAGTGTCCAGGCACTTATCTAACACAGCACACTTATCGCTCAACTTTGATAAAATTGTATACCAGAGTGCAGCACCCTCCTACATACATTGTAATAAAACCGTGGCAAAGTGCATGCTGCTGCTTCGAACCTTGCGGAAGATCCTTTCCTTTCTCCCGGGGCATGCCCGCCCAGAGGTAGTGCGTAGTATCATCTTAAGCAGGCTCGATTACTGCAACGCGCTACTTCTGGGCGCGCCAGCCACCCTAGTGGGTAAACTGCAGCGGGTGCAGAATATGGCTGCTAAGCTGGCCCTTTCCAGACGGCGTCTTGATTCATCTTCCTTGGCGCTCATGGATCTCCACTGGCTGCCAATTGCCCGGCGTGTTGATTTTAAGGCATTATGCCTTGTTTTTAGGGCTCTTCATGGCCAGGGGCCTTCTTCGCTGCAGACGATGTTCTCTTGGTACATTCCCGCCAGATCCCTCCGCTCCTCTTCCGCCTGCCTGGTGGTTATTCCTAAAATCATGAGGAAGCGGATAGGGGACGTTCCTTTAGGTTCACTGCAGCTAAGTTGTGGAATGCTCTACCCTTGTCATTGAGAAGTAAGGAGGACTTCTCCTCCTTTAAAAAAGGATTAAAAACACACCTTTTTCCCAGGTTGCCGTAAAGTTCTAAAGTCGCACAAAAGTTGTGTATGGCTGATCAAGTCAAGCGCCAGGAAACCCTTTGGGTGACAGTTTAGAGCTATACAAGTATGCCATACAATACAATTTGTAATGAGCCAATAAAGAAACCTAAAAGATCAATATCTTTCTCACCAAAAGCTTTGGGAGAGATATCAGGGGCTTTAAGGGGAATAGAGTATCCCCAAATATTATAAAAGGTGGTGTTCGCTAAAACAGTAATAGGAGCCCCAGAGTCGGCCATGACTTGTAATGATTTGTTATTAATAAAAGCCTGGCAGAGGGGACGTTCATACTCAATGGAATTGGAAGGTTCATCTATCGAGAGAAGGAGGTTTGAGAATTTGGTGTTGCAGTCAGAAATAGAAGCAGAATTTTATGTGGAAGTAGATTCTAGTTCTATATTGTGATTTCTAACGTCGAGATCTACACAATTCTTGAAAGTGACCTGTTCACTTACATTTACTGCATTTCTTACTCAAAGCAGGACAAGAGGGAAAATTGGCAATATGGTTTTTAGAACCACAGTGAAAACAAAAACTTCTTTTAATATCTTTGTTAACTGTTATAGCTGAATTGGAATTTGTGAATTCAGAATTATCTGAAACATAGGAAATGGGAGAACGACCCTCTTGACATGACAATGCTTGGGAAGAAATAATAGAGCGTTCAGTACTTTTACCTATATCAACAACTTCTGAAAGAGACAGATTACAACATGTTATAAGACGTTCTTGCATTTTTTTTGAGAAACAGTTAAAAACAAATTGGTCTCTGATAGAAATATCTGTATAGTTCCCAAAACGCGGACGCGCTATGGGACAGTGACTTGGGCAACACAGTCCGAGGTAGGAGCGCCTGGTAAAGGGCTCCCGAATTTCACTGCTTATCTGCTGAACTGCATATGCTTACCGCAATGTTTCACTTTTTAACATAAGAAATAGAGATTTTATATCCTGCACAACAATCCTCATGCTCAGACCATTTTTGTTTTAAATAGCGCCGCATTGTTTGTTTTCAAAAACTCACTCACCACTCGCTGCTATCATACGGGCAGGCTGCGTCTTCCCCGGTCCACCACGGAGTGTTCCGGTTGAGTGGAGGGAAGGCCACGCAGACCGGAAGTGCTGGTGTGCAACGAGGTCAGCGTTCTAGTTTCAAGCGCTACTGCATAAACCGAGATGCACACCGCGATGCCCGCCAATGGCAAGCCCGTCTGCGCCCATCCGAGCCAGACCAGGCCCAGGGCCAGGAATCTTTGCCCCCCTTCCCTCAGTCCCTGTAATTTATACACGGGATACATTACTTCAAATCAGGCAGACCACAAATCCACCATGCCTCCATTAATTTTCCCTGGAGGAACTACAAAGCCATTGTGCTCACTGTCCATATACTTTGTCACCAAAGAGAATTTCATACCCCACCGAGGCCCCTGTCAGCATGGCTCTGCTGAATTACAGATCTCTGCCTAAACATTCCTTGGAAATGTCCACACTGCTTCAGGACACAAAACCGGATGTTCTGTTTTTGCCAGAGACCTGGTTGTCCCCAAGCTCTGATCCGGACGCTGTTCAAGCCCTCCCCCGAGGATACCTAATCCAACGCCTCGACAGAGCGTGTGGTAAGGGTGGGGGGATTGCAATTCTCTATAAAAAACCACCTTTCCTGCCGCATCCTGGATAGCCTCATCCTTGACTGTGAAAATGCCCACTTTATTATTCAACTCTCCCCCTCAAAATCATTCTCGGGCATCCTCCTGTACCGCCCCCCGAGAGCACAGGGACAATTCTGTAGCTCACTGTTGGAAACCATCATTTCACTGCCAGCACCTCTTCCAACTTTACTTTGCTGGGAGATATAAACCTCCACTTTGATGACCCATTGGACAAAGTGGCAGGTGAATTAGCACTTGACTTGGCTACCTATCATCTCCACCTTAAGAGCCTTCAAGCCACACACGTAAAAGGTCATCTATTAGACCCTATCTTCTCAAATAATACCAAATTAAAAATTAGTGAGCCTCTACCCATCCCGTGGTCAGACCACTTCCTAGTACCATTCACCTGGCAACCTTTATTGAGCTCACCCATGCGCCGACTCCACGCTTCCCAGATCGACCCTGGCCTAAACTAGTCTCTGATGACTGGAGATGTGAACTCAAACTCACTGTCCCCACATACGATTCAGACCGATTGATAGCAGCAGACAAGAAATTCTCAATCTGGATAGAAAACACGTTGGACCATGTATTGCCAAGAAAAATCTTACCAAAGAAAAGCGGAACCTTCAAATCCCCTTGGTTCACCCCAGAACTTCGTGACATGAAAAAAACTAGAACGTATATGGAGGAAAGACTGGGCCAATAATAAAAAAAACTAATACAGAGCTGCCATTAGGTCCTATAAAGACACCCTCAAAACAACCCAGACGGCTTTCTTCGAAGAAAACATTCAAGCCTCCGCCAATTCCTCTAGGGAAACATTCTGCATTGTTAAAAATCTTTGGAAAAACCCACACCCACCCTCTGTCTCTGACCACTCTGGTCGCAGATGCAACGAACTGGCAGAATTTTTCACCACTAAAATCCAAAATATCCTAAAAACACCACTCTCCAGTTCCCTCAAACGATGCCCCTCATTTAGATTATTTCTCCCCCCTCACAGTGGAGATGCTCCCCCATCTTACAATCAATTAAAAGTGGCTCCCCCCTAGACCCTGCACCTCTTAACATTTTGAAGCTAGTAACATCCACCATTACCTCCCCCATCACCTACCTATTTAACGTCTCTCCAGGACAGGGCACTGTTCCCCCCAACTGGAAAAGAGCCATAGTAAGAGCACTGCTAAAAAAAAAACACCTTGATCCCCTGGAGATGGGTAACTACCGGCCCATCTCCTTACTACCAGGAATCAGCAAGGTGGCGGAAAAATTTGTCAACCAACAGCTCTCCGCCTTTCTTCAGTCCAGTGGACTCCTACACTGCTCTCAGATAGGCTTTCGTCCTGGCCAGGGCACGGACACCGCCCTGACGGCAGTTGTAGAAGAGGCGAGAATGATCCTGGATTCAGGAGGATCTGCAGCAGTGATCCTCCTGGACTTGAGCGCAGCCTTCGATACGGTGGATCACCGTATCCTGGCTCACCGTCACAGCAGAATAGGAGTTACACGGTCGGCTCTATCCTGGCTCAAATCATTCCTAGAAAAAAGAACCTTTCAGGTTTCCGAAGGCAACATCCGATCTAGAGCCATTCCACTCCAATGTGCCTCAGGGATTGTCCTTGAGCCCTACACTTTTCAATGTGTATATGTCCCCACTGGAGGAAATTGTAGCCCCTTTCGGTATTAAATTGGTCACATACGCAGACGACACCCAACTTGTTGTCTCACTAAACCAGACGGATCTCTCCACTCCGGAAAATCTATGCTCCTGCCTCAAAGAAATCTTCAGTTGGATGAACAAATCTCTTCTTAAACTAAACAGAGATAAAACAGAGATTCTGGTGCTGGTCAATCAATCAAAATTCCCCCCCAACTCCATGAGGCCGTCCTATATGGGGCCAGCTCCTTCCCCAAAAAAAGAAATAAAAAGCCTGGGTATCTGGCTTGACCAGGACCTCACCTTTCAAACTCAAGCTAGGAAAACCGCTGGAGTTTGCTTTGGCCTGCAATGAACGACACGAAAAATCCTCCCCCTATTACCTCCTCATTCCAGGAAACTCCTCATTCAGGGTCTTATTCTCTCCAGACTGGATTACGGTAACGCCCTCTAACTTGCCGCCTCAAAAACAGTCATAAATAAACTCCAACTCGTCCAGAATTAGGCAGCCAGACTGCTTACAGGCACAACAAATCGATGTTCAGCCAAACCTGCCTTAAGCTCCCTCCATTGGCTCCCAATCCAGGAGAGAATTAACTTTAAGTCCCTCTGTATAACACATAAAATCCTCCAGGGTAAGGGCCCTCCTATCCTAAGAGCCCTGATTAAACCGTACAAAGCCAACAGAAAGCTACGATCTGACTATCTCTTCCTGGCAAACAATCCCAGAATCAAGAAGGCGCGGTCAGGAGGACGCCTCTTTTCTTACAATGCTTCCAAGCTCTGGAACTCCCTCCCCCTCAACATTTGTAGGAAAACCAATCCATTAAAATTCCATTACCTCCTGAAAACTTGGCTTTTCCCCTAGGTCAAACCCGTTCCCTAGCTAACTCCACAGGCTCAGCGCTGGGACGCCTCTGGATAGTGACGTGCTTTACAAATCCTATTCTAATTCCAATCCCAATTCCAAAATCACATGTAGAAGCAAGAACACGAAGAGCTGCCACAAATTCTTCAACTGATTCATCGCTGGACTGTTTCCTTTTAAAGAAGCTGTGGCTTTTGTGGTAAATAAAATTACCTGGTACTTAATTTCTATGCGGTAAAGTTCAATAAAATAGCTCAATCAAAATAAGAGACACAGAGTCCGTGGCATCTGAGTTTTAAGGGGTTTTATTCCATAAAATGGAATTGGTCCGAACCAGGTAGCATGATCCATCACCACGAGGGTTCAGGAAGGGAATCATGGACATGTACAATGATTTATTAACAGTACACAGTATATATAGTATCATTACAGTGGTGATGGGTTCAGAAGGCGTAACAGCTGAAAGAAACAAGATAAGAAACATGTGCGTAACAATATGTAATCAGAAGGCGTGCACAAGGGTGTACACGGAGGTGGGTGCCAGAAACGTCACATAGAAGAAAAAACATTTCAGCATTTCAGTCATAGAAGTGACGCAAGTGGGTGGATCCCTAGAAGAATCCTGCAGTGTCAGCAGAAATATATGGCAGAGATGCGCGCGCAGCAGCATGACGTGTGACTGACGTGGAACTGGAGGGTGAAGGGGACTTGACATTTAGCGCTAGGATTAGAGACAGAAGTCTGGTGGGTCAGATCGACTTGTTCCTAAATCATATCTGGTATTTTGTGTTTGGAGAACTGTATTATCTAGAAGGAAAGGTCTCTCGGGCAGAGGCTATTCTATACTGACTGCTAATGCGTGCATATGTGTCTACGTGTAATGCGAGGGGCCATGGGCCTACCATGGTAACAGGAGCTATGAATTACTTACATGGAGACAGAAAGGCCGGGCCCTTTACTCTGCAGCTGGGGGGATGTTTACCTAAACTACTGGACAAGAATGTATTTTCGAGGAGCGGAGCAGATAACTTGAAGGCTGAATACAGTTTTGGCAGGCAGGCAGGGCCGGGCACCACTTGCCGCGCAGGGAGTAAGTCAAAGTTCAGGGATGCAGATGCAGGTCCAGGCTGCAGCTTTCAGAGGCAGAAGTCAGGAAAAGGCTCGATGGCAGAAATCAGGGCCTACGCCAGAGCCATGAAAACATGAAAGTGCACCATGTAAAGACGGTGGTACGGCATACTTAGGAACTGAATTATTGATTCATTCATGGCGGATCTGAAAGAGGACATGTTAACGTTGGACGCAAATGTATTTGCGTCTTCATAGCGGGTTGTGGAGGGAACTTACATGCACTTTAAGTACGTACATGGAGCCGTTGGGGTATGTAGTAGGGGACATAATTGAGCATAAAAATTCATATTACCTCATTCCCTCCTTGTCCCCTACGGACCCTTCATGATATATCAATCTTCATTAATCCATCTATTTGTTCATATAACATCATTTGCTCTTCCTTTTTCTGACGGGAATTTGAACTTGAACTTGAATGGGGAATACATGATGTGGCGCACAAGCCGCATATCGCCGGCCCACATTGTAGACATAGGCAACAACTGAATACTATGAGAAGGGCTATTCCTAGGAAGGATAGGACTTTCCATCCCCAGGTGGATAACACGCTCCAGAACCAACCGGACCAAGTCCAGGTGCCTGGATTCTGGTGTATCTGACTAGCAATTTTGTGAAGACGGGTAATGGCTTTATATACTGAAGGTGCGTTTTGTGGAATGAAAATACAGCAACTCGATCCGATGACTCTACAAGCTCCGCCCCTATCGGCGAAGATGACGTCAAGAACAAGACGATTTTGAAGAACAACAAGTCTCATAGCAGACTGTTCCTCTGTTAAGTTGCCTAGGGCGGAAGTAGTTTCATCTATTACTGCTTCAAGGGTTCTGGTTAAGTGTCGTATCAGTTTACTATTCGATACAGTGCCTAGATAGGGGAAGAAACCTTTATTGAAGTCTGTGTATTGCTCCCATGCCGTTTCAGTATAGTCGACAATCGGGAGTTCTCTCTTGTGTCTAGTATGTACTAGGTGGGAGTTCCTATGATAGTCAGGAGGAGCTAGGAAAACAGGTGGTAGAAGGAATGCAATGTAACAAGTACCATCCCAATCTAGGGGTAAACGTATGTATGCTGTATGGCCACAAACAAAATAAGAATGATGGGAAGCTTTGAATGTAGACTTGCCCTTATCACTAAATTCAACTACAGTGGTACATTCGCTATGACCTAGGTGTACTGAACCATTCTTTCTGACACATAGTTCACCCTTAACTGGTAATACTGACATAGAGGGCAGGACTGATTCGGCTTCGGACTGAACATTCAGAATCATGAGGTTAAGTGTAAAGTTACCTAATCCATATACTTCGTTTTCTAGATCTGTCCCTGTCCTTTTGGGAAGACCCTCCTTGTCAGGGAAACATACTTTGTGCAGAACAGTGTTCAGATTTCCCCATACCCAATTGCCTTGGTAAACTACGGAATCAGAATCTAAGGAATTAATTAGACTAAACCATGCACCACAGGAACCATTGTGTGTGAACGGGTACGGAAAGAGGGGCAGAACTCCCTTGTATTTCTGATAGGGGGGAGTCGGCCACATATCCAACAATTGGTAGCATTGCTGGTCTGATGGGAATGGTGTAACATACTAATGAATGTATTGTTGCGCAGCGCAAGTCTGTGTGACAATTCATGCGGGGGCAATTCACTGAAAGTGTGCTCGACAGTGACATTTGAAGAAGAATGTGTACGCTTGAATATAGGATAGTACAAGTGTAACAGTATACTTGCAGCAATAATCATAAGACTCAGAAAAAACATAATCAATAATGTCACTATACAGTGACTGCGGAGAGATTTACAATATTCACGTTTCTTGAGTTGTTTCTGTCTATCTCTCTCTGTATTGGGGTCTAACGGGAACATGTCAGAATCAGGTCTAACCGATTCACCTAGGGGAGGACTTAAACAATTAAACTGTCTGACTTGCTAGACCTCAACTTTGATTTATACTCCTCGGACGGAGTTTTCTCGACCAGAGGAAGTTTAGAGTCAATGTCTGGAGGAGGGCCGGGCTGGGAGTCTAAATCTGGAGGCAGTCCATAACATTTTTTGATATGACTCGAGTGGAGCCAGCCCTTGCGGCCCTCCACTTTCACGGCTGTCCTTGTAGTAAGTAAAACAATTTTTGGCTCCTGCCAACGAGGCTCCAGCGGACTCCTCCTGTCGAAATTCCTCACGTATACGAAGTCGCCAGGAACGATCTGATGTGGCTTCACCTCGGAGTGGTCGGGAAAGGCTGCAGCAACCTGTGAACGACATGATTGTAGTGCAGACATCAAGGAGGCAAGGTAATCTGTCAGCATATTACAGTCAATATCTGTGATCTTTCTCGGCAGAGGCGTCCCCCACATATTCGGTGGCCTGCCAAAGACCACCTCATACGGGGATAGCCCTGTTCTTGAGTGCGCCACCATCCTCATATAGAAGAGTGCAACTGGTAATGCTACTATCCAGTCTACGCCCTTTTCTTTACAAATCTTGGCGAGGCGAATTTTCAGAGTCTGATTGTGACGTTCCACGAGACCTGCTGCCTCGGGATGTCGGACACAGTGAAACTTCCATTGATAGCCGAGCAGGAGTGATACCTGTTTCATTAACTCGGACGAGAATGGCTGACCGTTATCTGAGTACACGACACGGGGCAAACCGTACCGTGGAAAAAATTCACGTACCAGCTGCTTGGCAGTGGTCGGAGCAGTGTAATCTGGGACTGGATATGCTTCTGTCCAACAGGAAAGTGCACATACAACTACGAGGACATATTTGAATCCTCGACAACGTTCCATCTGGATATAATCCATCTGGAGGATTTCAAAAGGGTGATCGGGAACATTAAATCCACCTTGCTCTACAGGAATGCCTTTACCTGGGTTGAACTGACAACAGATCATGCAAGTACGCACTTTCTGTTTTGCTGCTGCTCGTAAATGTTTATTGAACCAAAGGTTTTGAATACTGTCTAACATGGCTTTTTCTCCTAAATGTGCAGGACTATGTGCTGTGGTAATAATAACTTGAACCATAGAGTCGGGGAGAAACCATGTGGCTTTTCCCTTCGTCATCCATCCCTGTTCTGTCTGGATCCCTCCTAGTTCAGTCCATTTCTTGATTTCGTCTGGTGTAGCATGTGTCTGTATGTCAATTACATCTAGGGCGGGATCCTTAACTGTCATGCAATGAGTTGGCGTCGGGACTATTGTCTTTGTCAAGTCAGGTGTGTGAGTCTGTGCTGTAAGCTTGGCTGTTCGGTCTGCCAGGTCGTTGCCCTGGGAAATGTTGTCAGTGACTTTAATATGTGCTTTACACTTCATAATGGCTATTGCAGTAGGCAAATGTATTGCTTCTAACAGAGCTTGAATGAGGGGACCGTGCTGGATCTTTGCACCGTGTGAAGTTAAAAAACCTCGTTCTTGCCAGAGGACTCCGAAGTCGTGTACAACTCCGAATGCATAACGGGAATCTGTGTATATGTTAACTTTCTTGTTCTTGGCTAAAATACAGGCTTGGGTCAGAGCAATGAGCTCTGCTGCTTGGGCTGACAGGGTGTCAATACGATGTGTTTCTATGACATCAGTTTCTGTTGTTACTGCATATGCAGCCACTAACTCTCCTGTACTTGTTCTCATACATGAACCATCCACATAAAGTGTCAGGTCTGGATCTGGTAATGCGGTGTCTGTCAAGTCTTGTCTGGGTTTCGTCGTAATGGTAACAACTTCAACACAATCATGCTCCAAAGGGTCTGTCATATTTAATGGCAAAAGTGTAGCTGGATTCAATGTGTTACAGCGTCTGATTTCTATGTGTGGCTGAAACAATGTCAATTCATATCCTGTCAGTCGTGCTATAGTCAAATGTTGAGTTTGTGTTCGGTTTAAAAGAACTTCCACGGAATGTGGAACTTGTACTGTCAATTGGTGTCCTAACACTATAGAATCACTTTGTCTGATTGCTAGAGCTGTTGCTGCTACTGATTTCAAGCACGCAGGCAAAGCCTGGGCTACTGGATCTAATGTACTAGAAAAATAGGCACACGGTTTGTGTGAACCTGCTTGGTCTTGAGTGAGGACCGACAATGCAGTACCTTCACGTTCTGTGACAAAAAGTGTAAAAGGTTTGCTGTAACATGGTGTCGCTAAAACAGGTGCTTGACATAAGGCTTTCTTCAAGTCGTCAAAAGCTTGTGTATGTTTTTGAGTCCAAGGGAGGACAGTTGATGACGCTGCCTCCTGCGTTGTCAACTGTATAAGTGGCTTGGCTAGAAATGCATACTGAGGGATCCATTGTCTGCAGTAAGAAGTGAGGCCTATGAAGGCCCGTACCTCCTTTTGTGTTCTGGGCTGTGACATATTTACAATTAACTGGATACGGTCGGGTGTTAGCTGTCTCCCCCATTTGGACAGCAAGTGCCCAAGGTATACCACTTGCTGAACACAGAATTGTAACTTCGAAGGGGACACCTTGTGTCCCTTATCAGCCAGGAAATGTAAGACTGTCAGTGATGCATGTTCACATTCGTGTTCACTTCGAGCGGTGATCAACAGATCATCGACGTACTGGAGTAGGTCAGTGTTGTCAGGCATGTGGATACTGTCAAGTTGTCTTTTCAATGCTTGGCTATAGATGCTGGGGCTTTCTGTGAATCCTTGAGGTGCGCGTGCAAATTTGAAGCTTCGACCATTTAAACAGAATCCGAAAAGGTATTGGCTATCCGGATCAATGGGGACACTAAAGAAGGCGTTCTTCAGATCAATTACAGTAAAGAACGTGGCTTCAGAATCAATTGCAGTCAATAAAGACGATATGTCTGGGACCACAGGATACTGTGGTACAATACATTTATTCAATTCGCGTAAATCGATAACTAATCGATAAACTGGAGGTGCACTCGGATCAGTGCGTTTAAGAATCGGAATGATAGGGGAATTACAGGTATTGGAGTCGGTTTCTACAACCACTCCTTGTACAATGAGCTCGTCAATGATTGTCAGTAAAGCCATTACAGCATCAGGCGGTAACTTGTATTGTCGGATTTGTGGTAAAACAACACCTTGCTTGAGTGTAACACGATATGGTGTAATGTGCATACAACCTACATCTGTGGGGCCTTGTGCCCATAACTGTGCAGGAACATTCTGTAACCTGGGATCAATATCTCTCAACACATAGTGACCTTTAAAGTCACGTAAAAATAATCTAACTCCTTCCGGAGAACAACATATGACTGCTCCTAGAGCCTTCAGTGTCTTGATACCTAACAAGTTTTCTGGACATGATTTCGTAAGCAATAAGTCTGTAGTTCGTGATAACGCACCAACTGCTAGAGGAACTGTTTTCGATACTTCATTAACAATAGGTTTTCCTGAAAAACCAAGGGAAACATTCTGTGAGCCTGAGAGGGGTGCCCTTGGAACCTCGTCGTGACTTATCGTTGTTCTGCTTGCCCCTGTATCAATCAAAAACTTTCTATCTTCCCCTAATACCTGACTATGTACATAAGGACCCTCTTGATCTACAGGAATCTCAATGAGAGGCAAGCCAACTTCCCTCTCTAGGCTGTTTCATGTGTATCGCTGATACTCGGGATAGTCAGTTTGTGCATACTGGTACATCTGCTGAGTTGCATGTTGTGTTGAGGCAATTGGCTGTGGCTGAGGTACCGCTACGGTCTGTACTGTCTGTTGTGGAGCATGCATAGGCTGTACATTCTGTGGTACGTGTTGCTGGACCTGATCCTGTCTAGGAGGACGCGGTCTCTCCTTAGTTTTGCCTGTTGCTATATTGTATTTTAAAACAGTGCATTCATTTATATAATGGCCTGGCTGTTTGCAGTAGTTGCATGTCCCTTTAACGGGAACTGCTGAATTATTGGACTGTGTCATGCTCTTTTTCTGACTGTCAGCTGGAACTGACTGAGCAACTAACATTTTCATTTTCGTGTCTTTCATACGTCTTTGTTCGTGATCATGTTCTTCCCTAATTCTGTTCTGGTGGTACTGTAACATTTGTAACATCTGGGAAGGCGTGTTTGCTTGCCATGTGCTCTCGACTTTTAATACACGATTCTTAACTTGAGGCAAGGAATTCTCAACTAGTTTCGTTACAAAAAGATGTGGGTATGACTCGCTACTTGGTTTCAGGCCACTATTAATAATAAAACATTTCTCAAATCTAGAATAAAAATCACTAGTGTCTTCATCGGGTTTCTGTTTGCAGGCTGAGATTGCACCCCAGTCTTCCTTTTTAGTTGACAATAATCTTGGCAAAACCTGTACTAACAATCCTGGTAATGCTTTAGTTTTGTCCCCAAGCCCTAGACCTGGGGTTCGAGTCGTTTCTTCATTCTCTAATGCAGCCCAATCTATCTTTTGCTCTCCCACCTCCCAGTCTTTTTCTTTGAGTTTCTCGTAAATACCGGCAGGCAGTAATACTTTCAATATTTTCATAATGTCGGGATAGGTATAGTCTCCCATAAGTAACATGTCTTTTATTTCACGGTGAAAACCTGCTGGATCTTTATCATGACTAGGTACTATTTTCTTCATTTCCAATAATTCCATTTTAGATAACGGTGTGTATACGAATACACGTCTAAGGGTGTCATCGGCATTCTGGACTGGATGTACTTCTCGTAAGGGATTCTGTCTGTCGAAGTAAAACATTTTCCTTTCTGGGGGTGGGGCTGAAACAAACTGTGGATTCAAGAAAGCACTATATCTGTGTCGCTGTTCTAGAATTACTTTAATTAAGTCGGTACCTAGACCTCTCCATTTATTCATGAGTAGTTCTATTAGTACATCAGATAAGGGACCTGGATCGGAACGTTGGCAATTATACAACAAAAGAAGGTGTTGTATCATGTACATACCAGCCAGTCGCTGTTCGTCTGGGGACAGATTCAAAAAGGTTCGCGCTACTGTATCATCATTATACATACTAGAATTATCAGCCCACTGTACTGCTGACCTGGCTAATTCTTGTTCATCCATAGAATTGAGTACATGGTACCCCATCCGATGTTGAAGTACTTTATCGGTAGCCTGAAATAGATGTTCAGGCGTTTTCGGATTTGACATAGCAGAGTGAAAAAGTCGCTTGCTTTCTGGGCGTAACGTTTTATCAAAGGATCTACCCTTACCTACATAGGCTATCGTGTCTTGACTTATTAGCTGCGATGTTTCTACTGTTTTCTCTGATTCATCCTCCTCCTGGGAGGAGGCTAGATCGTCTGATTCGAGTGGCTCATCTGTTTCTCGACGAGCATGTATATCTATGATTTCTTTACGGATCTTTCTAACCATAGTATGTATACTTTTCTCTCTATCATGTTTACCCTCAGCCATGTTCTGACTCCATCTGTTCAATCTATCCATCTCACTTTGTGGAAATCCTGCCTGATCTTGTTCTCTTATCAAACAATTAACCAAAAATCGCATAATTAAACCTTTGTTCTCAACTTTCTGACGTGACATGGCGTCACCAACACTCTCGGGTCCTTCTCCTGTTCTAATAAAGTGATACATTTTGTCTAGATGTTCTGGCATTTCTGGTAACATTATCAGATAATCTGTAACTCGTCTTAAGCGTAAGGACGCTAACAACATGGGTCCTGACGTACCAGGCACAGTGTCGTATCTACAATCTGTAAGCTGTTGTCTAAGCTGTTCTGCTGTGGCACCTTTAGGTGTCCGTGCCATTGCGAAATCTCTCATTGTCACTCGATGTAACTGCGGCGGGGTTCGAAAACCTCCTGATGCGCCTCCTGAGCCGGAGGCTTGACCATAACCTGGCTGCGTTGGGACCTGAACTAGGCCAATCCCAAAAGGATTAAGCGTATTTATAGGGGGTGCAGGATTCGGGACAGGAGGGACCTGCTGTTGCGGACCCGAGGGCTGCTGATTATGGGGTGCAGGTACATGTGGGACGGGTACATGGGCAGGTGCATGAGTATAAGCTGGAGCTGCATCATCCAAATAGGAAGAAAGAAAAATCTCTGCTGCGGTTTTGTGGCGTAATTTAGTCGGAACCAATGGAGAGGGCAGATTCTTCGGTACTTCCGGGGTCGCCTTGGGCAGGCCCTCGGCCCGAACTGGATACATGCCATTATTAAGCGTATTTAGTTGTCGGTCTACTTGTTCTGTTCGAACTCGTATACCTTCCTCGACTAATTCGTTTTCTCGAGTCTTTTCTGAATCTTCTCTATGTTTCTCTGCTTTTCTGAATTCTTTTTCTGTACGTCTATGTGATTCTTTACGCCATAATTCTATGGCGTCTTTCTGTGACTGTCGGGCTTTCTTTTTCAATAATGCTTCCTCTACTCTCATGATGCACTCGGCATCCCATGTTCCTGAAGCAGGCCATCTATATTTCTCTTCTAAGTGTTTGGTATAATCGACGCACAAGTCTAAGTACAGTATGGCATCTAAGCCATGCTTGTGGTACATAAAGTGCCCTGGAGTGTCCCTAGGTGGAACAGGCACTGCTTCTTTTAGAATCCCCTTTCTAGTTCCTATCTGTCGTAACTTACGGAACAGCGGCATTTTTGAACCTTGATACTTGATACTTACTCGAACTTTGAACACCATAAATACAATATACACAGTAATGCAGATCAAACAATCACTCATACCACAACATTAAAACACATTTAAACATTTCGAACAGAAAACCACATATTAACTAGTAACATTTACTTGATGTACTGCTAAACAGCACAGATACACTGCTAAACAGTGCAGACCGGGTCTGTGTACCCAAACCCGTCTTGACCGGGGCAAACTAATACACCCGTCTAGATGCGTCCCCAGCAACGGTACTCACCGGGAAGCACGGAACAGAAGGCCTCGGAAAACTCGACACTGGACTGGACCCTGGACCGGACTCGACTCGACTCGTGACGTAGGTACTTCGGAACTTCGGAACTGGTGGGCCTCAAGACACCTCGGACCTTGCACTCTCGGCTGGACTCGGGTCGGGATCCTCCGCTCTCCTCACCGCCTCGTCTGGGTGTCGATCGCAGTCTCAGTCACCTCCGTTGGCCTGAGGGAGATACAGGAAATCCTGCGGATGCGCATGAGTGTCCGTCCGGCTGTGGCAGGGGACTAGGCCTGCAACGCACCGCCGGCGCGTAAGGTGGGGGAGGGTCCCATCTGGGGTGCCAATTTATGTGGTAAATAAAATTACCTGGTACTTAATTTCTATGCGGTAAAGTTCAATAAAATAGCTCAATCAAAATAAGAGACACAGAGTCCGTGGCATCTGAGTTTTAAGGGGTTTTATTCCATAAAATGGAATTGGTCCGAACCAGGTAGCATTATCCATCACCACGAGGGTTCAGGAAGGGAATCATGGACATGTACAATGATTTATTAACAGTACACAGTATATATAGTATCATTACAGTGGTGATGGGTTCAGAAGGCGTAACAGCTGAAAGAAACAAGATAAGAAACATGTGCGTAACAATATGTAATCAGAAGGCGTGCACAAGGGTGTACACGGAGGTGGGTGCCAGAAACGTCACATAGAAGAAAAAACATTTCAGCATTTCAGTCATAGAAGTGACGCAAGTGGGTGGATCCCTAGAAGAATCCTGCAGTGTCAGCAGAAATATATGGCAGAGATGCGCGCGCAGCAGCATGACGTGTGACTGACGTGGAACTGGAGGGTGAAGGGGACTTGACATTTAGCGCTAGGATTAGAGACAGAAGTCTGGTGGGTCAGATCGACTTGTTCCTAAATCATATCTGGTATTTTGTGTTTGGAGAACTGTATGATCTAGAAGGAAAGGTCTCTCGGGCAGAGGCTATTCTATACTGACTGCTAATGCATGCATATGTGTCTACGTGTAATGCGAGGGGCCATGGGCCTACCATGGTAACAGGAGCTATGAATTACTTACATGGAGACAGAAAGGCCGGGCCCTTTACTCTGCAGCTGGGGGGATGTTTACCTAAACTACTGGACAAGAATGTATTTTCGAGGAGCGGAGCAGATAACTTGAAGGCTGAATACAGTTTTGGCAGGCAGGCAGGGCCGGGCACCACTTGCCGCGCAGGGAGTAAGTCAAAGTTCAGGGATGCAGATGCAGGTCCAGGCTGCAGCTTTCAGAGGCAGAAGTCAGGAAAAGGCTCGATGGCAGAAATCAGGGCCTTCGCCAGAGCCATGAAAACATGAAAGTGCACCATGTAAAGACGGTGGCACGGCATACTTAGGAACTGAATTATTGATTCATTCATGGCGGATCTGAAAGACGACATGTTAACGTTGGACGCAAATGTATTTGCGTCTTCATAGCGGGTTGTGGAGGGAACTTACATGCACTTTAAGTACGTACATGGAGCCGTTGGGGTATGTAGTAGGGGACATAATTGAGCATAAAAATTCATATTACCTCACTTTCCAAAAGTACATTTGGTTAGTCTGAAAACAGTTGTTTAAGCCTTTCTTTGGATTCAATGTAAATATTCCAAGGACTATCACCAGAAGGTCTAGGAAAAGGCGGTAAGTTGTCAAACAAAATATGTGCAGCTACTCCCAAATGATTGTAGAGAAGAGCGTTTGCCTTGCAGGAGAAAATTCTGTTCCATCAATTGCGATGAGGTAATTTTCAAAAATATGAATCCATTGTCTCCATTCTATTTCAGGTTTGCCTGGTTTTTAGGTTGAGGTAATATCCGGTCTGCCGAAGGCAGAACCGGAAGTACCGAGATTTAATGATTCTTAGTACGGACTATTTGTCCCGCCTCTGTTTTTGCCTCTCTCCCATTGGCTAGCTTCCTAAACGGAGGCCAGCCATTGAAAGAGAGAGCTGTCCCTCCAAATAGGCTCCGTCCTTTTCGGATTTGGAGGTGTGTTCGGTGTTCTTCTTTCCACTTTTAGGCCACGCCCATTCTGAGAACACCGAACACGGCCCCAATCCGAAAAATCTTGAACGTTGTGTCCGCCATTATTTGTTTTGTCTTCCCATGAGGATCGTCTCACTGTTCGTGACTCCCGCCCCCTCCCGCTGTTCGTGGCTCCCGCTGTCCCCCCTCCCGCCCCCTCCCACTGTTCGTGGCTCCCGCTGAAAACCCCCTCCCGCAGTTTGTGGCTCCCGCTGTCCCCCCTCGGTGTGCCCTCGACGGCTACGGCCGCCTCGTCTCCCTCGGTCCTCCAGTCATTCTGGCTGCCACCTTCTCCCGTTTCTCCGTAACTCGTGCTTTTCTTTCCCCCGTCTGTTGTTGTGGTCGGGTCTCCTCCCTCCGTATTTCAGCCTGCCGAAGCCGCCTCCCTCGCTTCGGTTGCTCTGTTTCCCCTGCAAGCCGCTTCCTCAGTGCGGCTGCCTCCGCCTCCCGCTGCCTCGGCCCGGCTGGTGCTGTTGCTCGTCCCCTCTCCCTGCTCTCGGCTCCCTCGGTGCTCCTGTGTCCGGCTGCTGCTCTGGTCTCCTCCCCCTGTCCTCTCCGGCTGGCGCTGTTCGCTCTCTTCCTCCTGCTCGGGCGGGCTCCCCTGATACTGCCGCTCGCTCCCTCTCCTCGGGCTGCGGTGGCTGCCTCCTCCTCCCCCCTGCTTGTCGGGCGCTTTCCTCCCCTGCAGCCCGCGCGGCGCGGCTGCTCCCCTCCCCCTGCTGCAGCAAGCGCTGCCGGAGCCTCCCTGTTCCGCTGCCTGCGTCCTCCGCCTGCGCTACTGCTTTCCTTCCCAGTACTGTGCAAGATTCCCCTTCTTAATTCTGTGCTAGACACCCGTAACTTTACCCCGCTACTGGTCTCCCCAGTTATGTACTGGATCACCCTTCGCAATACCGTGCTGGTTCTCGCTTGTTCTCAATCTAAATTTTCCCTTAGCTCTGTTACGGGGGAATCTCAATTCTCTTTACCTTCGGCGCCCACTCACATTTTTTTTTCCTTTAGCTGCCCTGGATGATCTATTCTTACTCATACTTGCACTGCTTTTACTAAACCTTTTAACCTTCGCGATGTTTCTCCCTTTTTACCTCCGGTGCTTGATATATCGTTCTCCCCTTTTTAACTCGGTTCTGCGAGGTCTCCGTTTATTTATCCTCTTGCTAGCTCCCCTTTTCTTTACCCCGCCCGGTTCCGGAGGATCTCCTCTGCCATAGCCTGGTGCTGGATCTGTCCTCGTTAGCCCGGTGCTGTAATTGCCACGCTCCCCCTTAGCCCTGTGCTGGATCGCCCTTCTCTTATTTACTTCGCTGTTGAATTCACCACTCTTCGTCAGCTCAGTGCCGGGTTTTCCTTCGCCTAGTTAGCACGGTGCTAGTTCGCCCATGTTTCTCCGTCGGGCGCTGGATCGCCCCTTTTCTCTCTGTGCTGGATCTCCTCGCTTCGGTCTTCGCTCGCCCTCCCTTCCCCCTTCCTGTGGCTGCTTTGTCTGCTCTCCAGCTCTGCGGGCTCACTGCTGCCCCGGGCGTGGACTGGGTCCAGTCCCCGCAGAGAGCGGCTCTTCCCCCGCCCCTCCATCCCGCTCTCTCTGCTCTGCCTCCCCCTCTCTTCCAATCAGCCAGCGGGCTCCAGCCTGCGCCGACCCCACAGCAGAGCAGCAGAGCCAGGCGGACGGGGAGGGATGGCTGTGCTGTTGCCTGCCTCAGAGCAGGGGGCACTGCTGTCTGTGCCTGCTCCTCACGATCTGGAGAGGAGACAAGCACGAAGGGTTTGCTGTTCGGATCAGGGAGCCAAACCTGGTGGTTGTCCTGGAATAGAGCGCCAGGCACAAGGGGGAGCTACCAGTGCTGCCTGCCTTAGACAGAGAAGGAGGGCTTCACACAATATTGCAGAACTCTGTGCCTGCCCACACCAATGACAAGCGAATCCCTCAGATGTCTTGCATAACATCAAGTATGGGCTGTTTGTTACTTGTCACTGTTGTCTGTCGTTGGCAGCGAGCTCCTACCAGCAGAAAGAGTCATGACCACTGGTGCCAGGACATCCCGTGCCACAGAACACCCGTAATCAAAGCCCTGTTTCTAATGCTTGCTTCTGGGCTCTCACAGACATTACTATTTCTACCCCCGCTATTTAACAGGATCCCACACATCAGTTGCCCGACCGTGCTAATCCTGACTGCACGAATAAAAGCCAGCACAGGTAAACACACCCCGTTCTCCTACTGTAACTTCTATATACTCGCAGGCTCGCCACCTCACCCAAACGTGCTCCCCCAAACAACGTGGCCTGCCACGGAAGGACATCAAACCTGGTTGCTGGTGGTCCCTACAGCTGCTTGGACCAGGTCCCGAGCTACAAATACCTCTCCCTAAATAATCTTGACTTCCCCTGCCATCCCGCAGGCAGACTAAACTCTGCCCCGCCGAGCTGGCATTCTCTGCTTTCCCCACAGCTTTTCTGGATGCCACCTTGTCCCGGCATTACACGATCCGCCTCTATGGCCTGGCACCGCTTCTCACACTTTCTCAGCGCGAGCAGGTAAAGGCCCCGCTCAGTCCCCTCTCCCTTGTTCACTTTTGCCCCTCCCCTCCCAGGTGTCCACCTGACAAACAAAAAAACTCGCACCGCCCGTGCCGGATCCTGCCATCCAGTGCCCGTATGTTGTAACACTTGCTAACTTAAGCTCGCCCAGCGCGTAGTTTGGGGAGGCGAGGTATATGAGAACAGGTCAGCGCCACCTGGTCTCACCCTCTTCTTGATAACCTGCCCCTAGATCGACACAATCTATTTCTAGCTCTGCTGCTATTTAAAAATGTCCATGTCTGCCCAATTTAAACTGACACTAGCAGTGAAGGAGGAGATGTGACGTTTGCCTCCCTCTTTCCACGTACACTTTATTTTTTTTATTAGATTTTTCTCCAACTCCACCTTTGTTGTCAGGGGCGTCATCTTCTGCTATCCAATCCCTGACTGGAATACGCCTGCTGAAACGGAAGATAGGCCCAATGAGATCTTAACAAGGTAAGGCAATTGGGTGCAATGCAGAAGTGTCTAATATGTCCTTCCCCGCCTTCAAATAAACAAGCTGAGAGATTCTCCAAATACCATGGCGTTTAATTTGGTTGCGAATTCTGTCTGTCTGCACCCCGCATCCAGCGTGGACGGGAAGTGGATAGGGACACGCTCCCTGTTCCTGTACGTATTTATTTTAAGGTCTGCTGTGTTCGTTCGGAGCACTTGGCACTTGTTTGCCGGTGCATAGATGTCACTGCATTATGTCTGCAGCGCATCCTAATACGTCCAAGCGGCTATTTATTCCTGTTCGGTACAACACACAATTGTTTTGTTGTCGTTGACTAGATACACATTCAAATTACGCCGATGTAGTGCTGCTGTCAAGCCTACAACAGGTCGTTCCTCTTTCCCTGATCAGTCCTTAGCAAATCTAGTCTCCACCCTCAGTAGCTTCTCATTAGGTAAAGTTATCGCTTGTGTGTGTTTCGGGTGAGGGGCTGTTAGCAGTGTGTGTGTGGTGTGTGTGTTTTGGCTGAGGGAGAGGACAAACATCCTGGGATCATTTACATTGCGACCGACATCGGTATACTAATTTGTCAATGATTTCTACTGTCACTGGAGAACAGACACCGGCACTGATAGCTTTGAGATGCAGTCTATGTATATGCACAAGTCCCATGCGCACTTCAGTATATATACATACATACAGTGACTGCCATTTTCACTTGGGCGCGCGGGCACAAACTCCATCCCTCTTAATCAGACACGTTATACGCCAGAGCTCGTAGCCAATACAGATCCGTTTTTCAAGATTCACCATTCGCAGACAATGTAGCACAAACCCTCTTTATCAAGCAAAGAATACACAAGCGGACATTGTATTGAGTATTTACTACTAGTGTTCTGCGGAATTCAAAGTCAGCAATGCCCCAAAAGGTTACTCCCTTCCATTTTTAGGTCGAGGTAATATCCGGTCTGCCGAAGGCAGAACCGGAAGTACCGAGATTTAATGATTCTTAGTATGGACTATTTGTCCCGCCTCTGTTTTTGCCTCTCTCCCATTGGCTGGCTTCCTAAACAGAGGCCAGCCATTGGAAGAGAGAGCTGTCCCTCCGAATAGGCTCCGTCCTTTTCGGATTTGGAGGTGTGTTCGGTGTTCTTCTTTCCACTTTTAGGCCACGCCCATTCTGAGAACACCGAACACGCCCCCAATCCGAATAATCTTGAACGTTGTGTCCGCCATTATTTGTTTTGTCTTCCCATGAGGATTGTCTCGCTGTTCGTGGCTCCCGCCCTCTCCTGCTGTTTGTGGCTCCCGCTGTCCCCCCTCCCGCCCCCTCCCGCTGTTCGTGGCTCCCGCTGTCCCCCCTCCCGCCCCCTCCCGCTGTTCGTGGCTCCCGCTGCCCCCCTCCCGCCCCCTCGATGCTGTTCATGGCTCCCGTTGTCCTCCATCCCGCCCCCTCCCGCTGTTCCCGCCCCCTCCCGCTGTTCATGTCTGTCCGTGTCCTCTGTGACTCTGGCTGCCTCGTGAGTTGCACTGTGGGGGCGGCGGCAGCAGCTGAAGGGGGAGGCTGAGACCCACATGAAGCATTCCAGGCCGGGGCTCAGGGACGGAAGCAAGCATGGACCACTACGACACCCAGACCAACGACTACATGCACCCGGAGGACGACTGGGACCGGGACCTCCTGCTGGACCCCGCCTGGGAGAAGCAGCAGCGGAAGGTGAGCTCAGGTGGGGGCTGCGGTGTGTGGGGCCGGGGAGTGCACTCACAGCTGGCCTCGCAGACCTCCGCCTTTCATCATTGCGCCTCTCGGGTAGGAGTGGGTCTATTTTCCACGTTGGCTGCGAGGGCGGGGTAGAGCGCTGCTAATGCAGAGAAAGTATTTCCTTTTTTGTCCCTTCCTTGTCCCCCGCAGGTCGGTGTGGCAAGAGCAGCAGTGAGTGAGTCAATCGCCGCTTCCTTTTCGCTGGTTGTGCGCTCTGGACAGCGTGTGGATTTTTTGTTTTTCTCAATAAGATTCCCTAGGAGTTACAGGAATGCCCGGACACAGGTCATGTAGCTCCAAGTACCATAGATCTTAAGCTGCTCTTTGCTGATGAGCGCCAACAGAGTCAAAACTAGTCTGGGTCTTTTGTGCTTCCATTCACATCAAACGAAGCCTACCTGTTCATGCTGGACAATTCCTACTAAAGAAAGGTGAAGGATGATTTGTACAGTCTGTCATTGTCTTTGGTGGTACAGGAAGCAAAAAGAAATATCCCTGAATGCAGTCCAGAGTAAATTCCACTATCTGATATTCATTGAAACATTTCATCCATCATTGTTTTTTTGCCTTTGTTTCTAATGACATTTGTAAACTTTTTCAGTGGATTTTATACTTTTCGTAATGACAGTTCATGTCACCTACCCAGAAGAAGAAACCCACGAGCACAGATGTGTGCTTTGCTTAGCCTCCATCCAACAAGAACAGGACACAGGACACCTACCATCACCCAGAAGCTATGCAACTATAATGTGCCTTTTGTCATTTGCAGCATCTGTGGGGACAGTGTACTGTCTTTCACTATATTCTGCACCCAAAACCTGTGTCCCAGAACCCACAGATCAGTAGGCTCTGAGCATAGGGTACATCCGATGGCAATGCTGTGTGCCCAGCACTTGGAGCTCCCACGTTTCAGCATAATCAGAGTTTCCTTTTTGTGTTTTTAAAGGCTTTGGAAAGGATCTAGAGAACCAGAATGGAGGCTGCTCCCTTTTAGAATCATAGGCCCCAGAGTTTTTTTTTTCTGGGATCACGGATCAGAATTGAAACTTTGGCTTTCGCAACATATTGAAAGGGTTTTAACAGTTGTTTAACCCAATGTTCTAGAATTAACATTTGGGCCTATTTCTGGATACAGAATATGGGCTTCGCCTATCCTCTATGGTGAAAAAAAAGTTTTATTAAAAATGTTTAAGCTAGAATCTGTTCCTCCATAATAACCCAGCATCATCCCTTAGGTCAGGGATGCACCTCCATTACCATTATTTTTTCCAACTTGTTCTGCCATTAAGGATTTGTGAATAGTCCCGAATCCCACAACTTGTTTTTGGTGGCCACAATACACTGGTTCAGTTACAGTAGCCAGTCAGATTGATCAGATAATTTGCAAATTTAAGATCAAAACATATGTAAAACTAACCAATCGAAGCCCAGCCACACAATCTATAATGGAAATACTCCAAAAATGTCTAAATTGACTTACACCAATTTAAAAAAGGGTTTATTCTTTGTTTAAAGTTCTACCAGGTTTGGTATAAATCTGTTCCGCAGTTTTTGTTTTAATAACGAGGAAAACATCCTAAGGAATCTGAAACGTAAAATATTACTTTTTTACTTCACCCCGAATAATTTAGCCCTCCTGTGATCGATCTATATGATATTTGAAATGAAGAAACCAAACTGGACATGTCAAGCAAAAGCAGAATTCCACGTCGAGTTATCAAAAGGCACCCAAGGTATATTTACAAAGCCATTTCCCATCAAAAATGCATCTTAATGTTTAATGTTAAATAAAAAGTCACTATCATAAACTCTGTAGCAACAATTATACATATGCATGTTTACATAAGGGTATGTAGAATATTTGACAACTTCACTCTCTCTTTCTAAATTACTAATTCACTCTCACAACCTCACTCTCAAATACACTAAGTCACTTACACTCTCTCTTTCACTACCTCACTATCTCACTACATCACTCTGTTTCTATCTTAATACCTCACAACATCACTAACACTCACTACTTCACTCTCTCTTTCAATACATCAATCTTTCTCTATCTCACTACCTCACAACATCACTCTCCATCACTACCTCAATTTCTATCTACCTCACTCTCTCACTACATCACTCACTCTCTATTTCAATACCTCTCTATCTCGCTACCTCACTCTCTCTCTGCTAATGCAATATGTCTAATGCAATATGTAACACATATGTAAACACTTAAGCTATTGACAATAGAAATGACAATAACATTTACTTAGGGATAAAAAAATAATAAGCAATGCCAATAGCTCTACCTATAATATTGCAGAGACCATTGCATTGTAAATGATTGTTGTAGAAAGGGAGCAGGGTGTAAAGCGCTGTCTGTAGAAGACAGAGGCCCACATGCATCAAGCACTTTTTCATTCGCAAACGGTGCGATTCCTTAAAATCGGCCGTTTGCGAATGCAAAAGTGCTTTTTGGGATGCATGAAGAAATTTTAGAATTCGTAACATGTTTGCGAATTCTAAAATTGCGGGTGCTTTTAAGAAGTCGCAGATGTGCGATTTCTTAAAAGCAATGCATCATTATTTTAAAAAGTGAAAATTCGCAAATAGGGTGCCAAATTTACCGAGTGGTTGAACCACTCGGTAAATTTGGAAAAAGGGTTTAAAATGTTGAAAATGCTTTTTTTTCAACATTCATGTTACGGACACACATGTCCTTAGGACATGTGTGTGTGCAACATGATGCGAAAAATACATTTCAGGGGTGCATGGGGGGGTCCTTTGGACCCCCCCCTGCACCCATGAAATTTTCTAAGTGCCACTCGCAATTTGCATTGACTCCTATGGGCCTTTTGGCCCATAGGAATCAATGGGAATTGAGAAAATTAACTTAAGAATTCGGTATTTCTTTGGGATTCGGTAAAAATTGCGATTTTTACCGAATCACAAAGAAATACCGAAAAAAATGATGCATAGCATTTTGCACTTCTTAATTTGCGATTCCTTATTTTTCGCAAATTAAGAAATGCAAAATGACACAATGATGCATGTGGGCCATAGTTCCTCCAAAATGAAATAAATATCTATATATGAGAGTCACTGGTTAAAATGTATAAAACTTATAAAACTTTGGCTAAAACAGAATTTCAAAGTATTATAATGTTCAAAAGGAGGTCTGTTCTGGCTGAAATTGAATCAAAAATACTTGTGGAATGGCAGAACGTAGAGATAAAGAGCCAGTGAGAGTCAAAACAGGAATGCTGAAGTGTAGAATGTTAAAACACCATAAATTGTCTTGAGAAGAATCTTGTAAAAATTCTGGAACTTGTACCTTTCCTCAACGGGAACGAGCGAGATACCACTCCATTCACTTTCACTTTCACTCTTGCCCTTGGGTCTTGGTATAACAGCTTTACCCATGAACAGAACTTCGGCCCAATGCCCAATCTGTATGAAGTTTTAAAAATATAGTGCCATTCGATGCTATTGAATGCCATTTGCACATCCAGGGAGAGAAGCACTGCATCTTCGGTGTATTCCGTTTTGGTCCAATGGAGCACTCGATATAATCTTCTCAAATTAAGTCTTGTGGCCCTAAGCGGCATAAACCCCGACTGGTCTGGTTGGACCAGAGTGGAGATAACTGTCTGTAGCCTAGTCTCTAAAGCCCTCGCCAACACCGTCGCCTCAATGTTTAGCAACAATATCTGTCTATAGGATCCACAGTCATTCTCAGGATTTCTTTCTTAGGTATTACCACTATCGTTGCTGTACGGATGTACTCGGGCAGTTCCCCTTTCTCTCTCGATTCCTGATACATATTTAGCAGATTCTGTGCTATTTTACTCGATACACTTTCATACATTTCCGCTGGCAGACCTTTGGGGCCCGCTGCCTTCCCTGATTGGAGATCCCCGAGGGCACCTGCAACCACTGTGAAATCCTGGTCGAGTGACTCCCTATCCCCCTCTCCCAGTGCCGGAAGATTGATGCGTAATCAGCAGCCGTTCGCTTGGTGGAAGAGGCATATAGCTCCTCATAGTGTGCCTACCGGGTGCAAGTCGCCCCCCCCCCTTTTCACCCATAAAAGACATGAGGCAGATTGTTGTCGTTCACCGCGTAGTCTTTTATTACATCTTTAAGCAGTGTCATTTCTTTAATGCTTTATTCATCTTGATTAAGGTAGATCTTTAGATCTTTAAATACTTCGCTTATCCACATCACAGGATTCATTATAAATCTCAAAGTTATAAATTGTCATTATATTTGCAACCCGCTTTCCAAGGGGCCTTCTTCTTTACCTTCGGGCTGTGCCAGCAGGCCCCAACCAAGATAGCCTGCTCTCCTTAAGTTGACCGCCCTCCGGTCAACAGAGCCGCAGGTAAATCAAATCTGCCACCACTTGTGACAACCATACCGGGGTATACCCGCTCCAATGATTATAAATCTACGCACCGGCCTCTTGGGGTAGGGCAGGAACAGCCAGGACCACCAGCAGGTCAGTCCCCGCTCCCGCCAGCCCAGAGCCCATCAATGAATGCTTGCCCTTTCCATGGGCAGCCAATCCATACCAAAGGAAGTCCACACCCTTTTCTTGGCTGGGACCCCGCCATTCTCCTCCTTGTTGCAGGGATGGGTGGGTGGGTAATTCTTCGCTGGTCTGCTGCCGCCGGAGCTGTTGGAAGAGGACAAAGAGGGTTAGTTCCGCCTCCCCCGAGGCTTTTGTACCCTCAGGGGAGGGAAGGTCGACCCTACCTCCTCTGATGACGTGTCTCCCTCCCCTATCCTATTACCTCAAGGCTGTCTCTGCCGGCTCCTGCCCCCTGGTCCCACTAAGAGCGCCACGCCCCTAGGTGCGGGTGGCGCTGTTCATAGTGTGCCTACCGGGTGCAAGTCGCCCCCCCCCTTTCACCCATAAAAGACATGAATAAGATTGTTGTCGTTCACCGCGTAGTCTTTTATTACAGCTTTAAGCAGTGTCATTTCTTTAATGCTTTATTCATCTTGATTAAGGTAGATCTTTAGATCTTTAAATACTTCGCTTATCCACATCACAGGATTCATTATAAATCTCAAAGTTATAAATTGTCATTATATTTGCAACCCGCTTTCCAAGGGGCCTTCTTCTTTACCTTCGGGCTGTGCCAGCAGGCCCCAACCAAGATAGCCTGCTCTCCTTAAGTTGACCGCCCTCCGGTCAACAGAGCCGCAGGTAAATCAAATCTGCCACCACTTGTGACAACCATACCGGGGTATACCCCCTCCAATGATTATAAATCTACGCACCGGCCTCTTGGGGTAGGGCAGGAACAGCCAGGACCACCAGCAGGTCAGTCCCCGCTCCCGCCAGCCCAGAGCCCATCAATGAATGCTTGCCCTTTCCATGGGCAGCCAATCCATACCAAAGGAAGTCCACACCCTTTTCTTGGCTGGGACCCCGCCACAGGGCGAGTAGCTTACTGGCGGGCTCGCCCTCCCCCCGCCCTACCCGCCTCAATTTCTGGGAGCCACTTCACACCACTCCCTGTTCATGTATGAAATCACGGCTGATGGCATGCAGGGGCCTCCCTTCGATAACGTCGAAGGTGGACAGTTAATAAAGTAACTTCAGGCTGGCTGCAACTTCTTGCAGTGACATGCCTTCCTTGCCAAGCTACCTGGCAGTACTGATCTTCCGATATAGACATAGATGATTGCAAACTTGGTCCACCTCCAGGAATTCCATGTTCTGGGAGGTAACTTTAATCCCTAGTCGAATATGATGCCCAAGGAAAGATGATGCTGGGAATGAATAATGTGACGCATAACCCGCGGCTGCGGAGCCTAATCTTGGCCAATGGGGTATTGCAGTAACTGCAACATCTGCCACTTAGTGACTGCGGGTGATCATCATAAAGGACCTCATATCTTATTAAGACTAAGGTAACGGAAATAACTGTGCTATGCAGCGCAGAGTATTTTTTAGAAATTTGTGTGCTCAGCGGAGCGAGGAGTGCAGAGAACTCTGCAAACTAAGTGAACGGAGCGAAGTTCACCACCCAGGTCTACTTTAGGATGCATTCCCTTATCATCTATTTTTTGTTTCCAGAGGAGTCAACTTTAATACCTTTCATATAAACTTCTACATCTAAGTATAGAATTCATGCAATAAATGCATGCTGTAATAAGATTTTCTTAAGTTAGGCTCGTTTGTTTATGCCGGAGGTGCCAACATTCTACCATGTTCGGCTTTTCCGATGAACTGGGATGGAAGCTAATACGTATTTTCGATTAATCCAGGCCTTCCGTCCATGACTGATGCTGCTTAACTAGGGCATAGATCACAGACAAGGAAGCCCAGTACTCCATTGTCTTCCTTAATTTGTAAACTCTTTAATATATTGAGTACCACTTAAGAAACATCACGTATCCAAATACTTACACATAAATGCGTAATCATCCTATTGTAGTGCCCGCACTCCCAGGGAGCAGAGTCGTAGGTAAAATAATCAATAACTGCCACCACCTGTGGCCTCAACGGCTACCCAGGTATGGGTAAGGAGTCCCGGACCACCAGCAGGTCAGCCCCAAATCTCCCGCCATCCCGGAGCCCTGATGACTTTTAATAAGATAGGCGTATACTGCCTGGGTGAAGTTATGTTGATGCAAACATTACATGCCTTTGACCATACTCAGGCATAAAACTCCTGCTTCTGAATTCGAAATTCTATTCTTTTGCCTCTATTACCATAGAAATTAATTGTTTCCATTTCAACATGCTGGCATATATGAAATATTGCATTCTGGCGCCTGACAGGAAGCCATAAGCCATGATTCCTTTGCAAACTCCACCCACGAATACCACCCTTACTCTGAAAATTTATGCATTTTGGGCAATCAGTTTCACATATATCTCCTTTTTTTAGAAACTACTCACGCCGTTAACTCAAAAAGGGGAACTGAAAAGACTGTAGAGCAGTCTCTGTTTCGCCAGTAGCTCTTTAAAAGCAGTTCTTTAGGGAACAGTTGCTCGACAGGGAGATTGGCAATTGTCTTCGAACTGTGTTTAATAGCAAATACAACCCTTTATTATTCCACCCTTTCATGTATTATGTTCCAAACAGGGCAATAGATGCCCCATGACTGTCATGTCCCTGCTACCTTTTGTCTTTGAATCTTGAAAGCAGGACCACAAGCGTAAGAAGGCAGGACCACAAATGTAAGAGGTTTTTAAATTCATGCTTACTTTCTGTAGTTTCTGCTCTGCCATTGTGCAAATGTCCCAATAAGGTGAAAGAAGAGGAACATCATATGTAGGAATGACGAAAATAGCAATGCAATGGCGGCCCGAATTATGCGGCAGAGTTAAACAAATTACGTACTAATAAAAGCACATTATGCAGGGTACTGTGGCTTGTTTCGTGGAAGAATTACATAACCCTTCTGCCCTTTTCAAGACCTACATATTCTGTCTGGCCCAATGTTTAACCCCATTAGTAGGAGCACGACCTGGGGGAGGGGGAGGGGGTAGGGGGGACCGGGACGAAGGAGAGCTGTGGGCGGGGGGGGGGGGGCGAAGGAGAGCTGTGGGCGGGGGGGGGGGGGGGGGGGGGGGGCGAAGGAGAGCTGCGGAGGGAGGGGGGACGAGCAGAGCAGCTCTGTAAATCACCCTGCACTGCAAGAATGCAGCGGCTCACGTGAGGGGAAGAGTCCATCAGATTTCTTGTAAAGCGCCACTCCTCACCCGTACGGGGCTCAAGGCGCTGGAGACCCTTACGGTTGGTTGCAAGAACAGTCTTCTCTCTCGGGCAGGATGGGTGTGGTGGAGGGTGACCCCTCTGAGGGCTACAGGGAGGGGGGAGCAACCGTATCAGAGCGGCAAGTGCCCACCTCCGAGATGGGGGCCAAGTCAAGGGCCGCTCGAGCAGACTGGAAACTAAGGCAGAAATGTAAAGCGCCTCAAAGGCGTGAGTGTGCACTTTAGTGCGCAACAGTGTGCATGCTGGGAGTTGTAGTTTCACACTCTCCGAAAGAAGTAGAGGCGCTAGTATCCTCGGAACACGAGCTCTAGCCGCTTTGGAGTGGGAGCCGGGCCATCCCCCGGTAGGCTGCCAGGGGTGGGTTTGCTGCTGGGTGGGGGCCGATTTTTTGTACAGTCAGTACATTAGTCACTAGCACTTGCTCACTAGTGAGCTGTCCTGTTCCTTCTCACTGTCTCCTCGCTCCGTGCGTGGGGGGAATCAATGCTTGCTAAATAATGTAGAAGCAGGAGCACGCTCAGCCTCTCACTTTAGGGGGGGGGGGGACGAGGCCTGCTCAGCCTCTCACCTTAGGGCGGTGGGGTGGGCGTGCGCGACCAGCTCAGCCTCTCACCTTAGGGCGGCGGGATGGGCGTGCGCGACCTGCTCAGCCTCTCACCTTAGGCCGGTGGGCGTGCGCGACCTGCTCAGCCTCTCACCTTAGGCCGGTGGGGGTGGGCATGCACGACCTGCTCAGGGGGGTGGGCGTTTACTTGCTATCGGCTGACGTCCAACATGCTGATTTACACTCTAAATTCATGATAATTTAATGTCATGGGACAGAACATTTATAGTTCCTTGCTTTCCTTCTCGAAGGTGTTCTTTTCAAGTGTATTCACTCACAATTCTAATTCGAACGGAATTAAGAATAAAACTCTTGGCTGCACTAATTTTGTTAAATGACCTTTCAGGACTGGGAACGAGGTGCTTTGAAGAGTTGTCCTAAACTCCCCAGCGTGACAAAGGTGTTTTACTGGCAGCTGAGATGGAGCTGTGTGACTCGGCTGCCATCGAAAACAGGACAAGGAAAAGAACGACGCTCGAGCTGCGGGCGGGCGGAGGGAGGGAGGGGGGGGACCGGGACGAAGGAGAGCTGCGGGCGGAGGGAGGGGGTGGGAGAGGGACCGGGACGAAGAAGGGTACATCTGAGCTTGCTTTCCCTCTGGAGTCAGATACAGAGGTGGGCTAGTGAGAGGGTCTGTTGGATTTGCTGGGGGAGGGGGGAGCGGGACTGGGACGAAGGAGAGCTGCGGGCGGAGGGAGGGGGGGGAGGTACCGGGACGAAGGAGAGCTGCGGAGGGGGGGAGGTACCGGGACGAAGGAGAGCTGCGGAGGGGGGGGGGGAGGGGCGAGACGAAGGAGAGCTGCGGAGGGAGGGGGGACGAGCAGAGCAGCTCTGTAAATCACCACCGTCTTTCTCCGAGGCAAAGCAGAAATGCCTCGGAGAAAGCATGGTCATTTTCGCATTTGGGGGCGTGTGTTTTGCTGTTCTGAGTGACGGGCAACGTCACTGTCTAAAGAACAGCAAAACTTACGCCCCCAAATCCGAAAAGGACGGGGCTACATCGGAGTGATGGATCTCTCCTCCAATGGCTGGCCTCCATTTAGGAAGCCAGCCAATGGAGGTGAGAGGACGAGGGAGGCGGGTTTAAACTGCCACACTAAGAGACAATAATTCTCGGACATCCGGTCTGCCGACCGGATATTACCGAGACCTAAAAAGGACTGAGGAATCATCAGAGAGCATTGCCTGTCTGTGAAGCATCGGGTTTTGGAGGGCTGATGGAGCACTCTTCGACCAACAATTGTCAACGCTAATTTCCATCTATGTACATCTATGTTCGACTGCCCTTTGCCGACCCTACAAAACTTATTCAACTTCCCTGAAAACTCTATAGCCCACTCAGCACAAACCTCCTGTGAATCGGAATCGGGTCTTTAGCTCCCGAGTCTGCGCCTTAATCCGCTGCGCTGCACTAAATCGGAGCCACAACCCGTGCAAAGGCTCAACAAAGATACTTAGCCACGGCGATATTTTGAAGTATAAATTGTAAAAAATAATGTGGCACAATGAAAGGAAACGATAATTGCAAAAACGCTAGGGAAAGAAAACGATAGCTGTGAAAAAGCGCACATGCATTGTTCACAAATAACATAAGGCACCCGCACTGTTTAAAACTTAATTGCAAATGTCCTTGCCTTCAATACCTGGCCGGAAATGACCGGTTACTCACCGGTAATATACATTACTCCGAGTCGTAGCCCTCCCCGTCCCAGTCCTTACTAATGAGCATAGCTCCTCCCACCAGAAACTCCCAAGCAACTAAAAACCCATCCCTTCCCTCCAGGCCACACCCACACCCGAAGGCATATAACCATGTGACCCGCCCATCCACATCCTGTACTACCAAGCACAAGAAGCCGAACAGGGAGGGAGGGATGGGAACCAGGACTGGGACGGGGAGGGCTACGACTCGGAGTAATGAATATTACCGGTGAGTAACCGGTCATTACCTCCTCGTCAGCCCTCCCCGTCCCAGTCCTTACTAATGAGCAGATACCAAAGCAAGAATCGGCTTCACATAGCAGAAAAACAGACTCAAGCCGCACAAGCAGAAAGTCACACAACCCGAGCAGAACGCAAGCCAGCGTTCCCAAACCCAGGAGACACAGTCCCACATATCACTCAACGACAACAGGACATAACAGCACGAGGAGAACACCCAGCAGCATCCACACAGAACACGGCCAGGGAGCCCCAACCCGGAAGCAAGCCCAACGAGCAGCTACCCCAGAGGCGAGGAACCTCGAACCGACCCAGGCGTCAACACACCACAAGCCCAACAGCAGGCCGCACAGCCAACACCGCCACTGACGGAGAGCAGCCACAGAAGGCCCCAGAACACGACCAGCCAGCCTAAAGGCAACAAAAAGGGAACAACCAGGTAGTCAAGGCCCCCCAACCCCACGATCCCGCTAAAGCAGGGACTCGAAAGTACATGAAAAAATAAAAACAGGTACATCAGGGGAACAAACGGCCGCCCAGCAGGCCGTTTCACACTCACCCGAAAGGAGGCACCGGTCCAGCACCTCCCCACAACGAAGTTGCCAGGAAATGAATTCCGCAGAAAAAACAAACAGGATGTGGATGGGCGGGTCACATGGTTATATGCCTTCGGGTGTGGGTGTGGCCTGGAGGGAAGGGATGGGTTTTTAGTTGCTTGGGAGTTTCTGGTGGGAGGAGCTATGCTCATTAGTAAGGACTGGGACGGGGAGGGCTGACGAGGAGGTAATGCCCGATTACCATACCATACCCCTTGTGCACGAACCATGCGGCGTCCGCCATTGTCTGCCACGCTGAGGATTTGCCAGCGCTCCCTGCTTACATCATAGGTTAGGCTTCCGCTCCGGATCTTGGAAAAAATCTCTGCGACTGCGTTCCTTCAATGGCGCTTTCCCTCGAGAAAAGGAAAATTGGAAGCATTGTTAGGCTGGAATCTCGGACTACCGCGACATGTAGCCCTACTTGAGCTCGGTGAGCACTCAACCTTGCTCGGCACAGACATCTCTTACACTCACCCTAGATGACTACGCTGCGAGGCCCTCTCCTTTCCTCCACGTGCAGTAAACCAGCCGCTGTTGTAATTCTTCGCTGGTCTGCTGCCGCCGGAGCTGTTGGAAGAGGACAAAGAGGGTTAGTTCCGCCTCCCCCGAGGCTTTTGTACCCTCGGGGGAGGGAAGGTCGACCCTACCTCCTCTGATGACGTGTCTCCCTCCCCTATCCTATTACCTCAAGGCTGTCTCTGCCGGCTCCTGCCCCCTGGTCCCACTAAGAGCGCCACGCCCCTAGGTGCGGGTGGCGCTGTTCATTATACTGTGCGAACACCTCTGCTATCGCCTCTCCCGTCTGATGTGTTGTCCCCTTTAGAGTATTTATCTCAAGGACCCAACTCCGTTCCGTGTCTCTTTCTTTTAACCATGCAATTATTTTGTTCGCTTTTTCGCCTATGTCTGCTGAGTCGCCAGTGCCTGTGCTCTTGCTTTTTGCTCCTCTAGATTTCTCAGTTCCTTTTGCTTGTGTTATAGGCAACGCTTTAAGGACTCGTCCGAGTCTCTCCCTTCCCAAACTTGATTATCCAATTGCCTCACCTCTTTCCCAAGCTCTACCGTCTCTCTAATCTGTTCTTTTTTGATAATACTTATTTGTGCTTGGATTTATCCCCTTATCACAGGTTTGTATGCCTCCCATAGGGTGGATACCCTCTCGACTGACCCTTCATTTTCTTGAAAATATTGCTCTGTTCGCTGCTGCACTTTTGTTGTGCATTCTTTGTTTTTGAAGTACCATGGCTCCAGTCCTGGGGCCAGGGCATGATTTTTAGCAGGAGCCTGTATCTTCACTTCTATTGGGGAATGGTCCAAAATACCTCTTCCTCGTTGGGACGTATTATGAAATTGTCCCACCTGACTTTTCATTGTGAACAAGTAATCTATTCTAGAATGGCTGTTGTATCTGGCTGAAGTGTGTGTATATTGACGTCTTATTGGGTTGTGTGTACACCACAGGTCTATCATTCCCATCGCTGTTATGAATCTTTCCAAGGATTCCCCTCCCTCCACCCTCGCTTTATTTGCCTACCCTCCCATGCACCTGTTAGGGCCACATATCTGCCTTAGTCATCACACCAGCTCCTACCTGGGATAAAGGGGATTGACAAAGGGGAAAGACAAGCTAATGGCAAGCATAATTATATAGAGTTATATCAGGACATTGTACAATAGATCAAACGACATAGTGTTTTGATTATTATCAAAAAAGATTTTTTTATTTTTTTAATATTATTTTATCATTTTATTCCTGTCTTCTTTTGAGTATCAAGCATACATAATTCTGTATGTTTTGTTATTGCAGTGTATCAACAACATCTAGTCATAGTGCATCAACAACACATAAGACATAATCACATACATTTAAAACAAACATGAGGCTAATAACGATTAATACAATAGTGTTTTCTTTTATATTTCCAATAAAATCCAATTCAACATGGACATAAAGGAGGGTGACGGTAGATAGGTCTACACGCGTTTCGGCAGATTGCCTTCCTCAGGACACCGTTTCAACTTCACTGCATTGGACACACAATAAGACATAATACGTTGATTGCATGCACTTATGCCAATTTGTCTTAACATTTTTAATGTCCTGTGATACATTTATAAATATATTTACAATAAAGTTGACTAGATTCTTAGAGATTCAATAGTGTTAGTTAGGGGATCTATGAGAGGTTAAAAACCGTACATTAAGGTACAGGGGCAGCCAAGTTCATGAGAAAGGAGAGATCCAGATATGGAATTTGAAAGGTGATTTTATGATAAGGCCAAAAGAGAGCTAACAGAGAGGGTGAAAAAGGTGAAGGGCTCCCCCCTATATATTTTGATAGTTTGCAGTTCTCCTGGTATCTGCTAACACCCAATTATAAAGAGGCTCTCTAGTTGGATATATACCTCCTCACATATCGTGGTCATTTGGTTGCCTAAAATAGTGCCATATTGGCATGCATAGATGAGGATGGTAAAGCGTTAAAAGGAATAGTATTGTAGTTACCTATTTAATGTAATTGGTCAGAAGAATCAAACCATTTTCCATGTTTATAGTTGATATAGTGGAGAAGTGTGGCTCACCGGTTAGAGGAGGCAGACCCAGAAGCAGAGGTCGGCCCGGGACCAGGGTTCAATTCCCGACGCGGCAGGGTTTGGAGCCCAAATGTCCACGGACCTGATAATTCTCGCTTCGGTGCCTACTTGAATCAGGGGTTCACGCTCTGCAACTCTGGGCAATAGCTTGCCCGTCTCCACTACGGCCCCCGCGGCGGGATGCCTGGCTTTCACCTTGGGGGTGCCCAGCTGGGCTATCCCACAGGGAAAAACCAGGACGGGTTCCCAAAGCAAGCGCCGAGATACCCTTTGTGGTGATACGTGCGCTATATAAGAAACTACATTACCATTTTTTTTTTTTATAAAACAGGCATAGAATCCCTAAGTCTATGGAGAGGGTACAAAACATATCTCTAGTGAAAGAGTTGTTTTGAAAATTCATTAACACTAAGATAAATTATGTAGGCATTATACGTTATCTTGTTTAATGGTTCGTGTGTATTCAGAACACTTTGATGTTTGAGTTAAGATTGGTGCACCCCAAGACTTATATTGCTAAAGTCTTAAAAGTTGTTGTATTAACAGGCATATAGCTCTAAGACCAAAAGACCAGAACAACATTTATTGGTAAAAACTCTTTCCTAAGGTCTATGTATAATCTCGGATTGACCTAGTGTAGAGCTTATGTATATGAAGAAATTACAAATACCTGTGCATGGTCCCTATAGGGTCAAGGGCTCTATCCGAGTTATGTTCAATAGGCTCAGAGAGTCTGTGAAAAAAGCATGGAATCCTATGCTATCTCTTTAATTCCTCAAACCAGGAATGTGATTATTTTTATTATTAAAAGAACGTTATAGGGGAAGGCAGTGATTACGCGGGTAGCAATGCCAATCATGTATTACGTGAAGGCAACCAGGATTGGACGGTAACGGTTGCGAGTAGCAATAACATATGGTGTACAGGGAGCGACAAAAGGGAGGTGGAGACATACAAGATAATCCCTATCGTCACCCTGTACTGCGGTCCTAATGTGGTAGCGTGCAGGTACCCAGCGGGGAGATCAAACTGAATGCCTCGTTTTTAAACAGTGGTGCCTCCTTACTGTGAGTGTTATCCGGATTGGGTGCCTAAGGCATGTGACTAAACGTACACAGCGCACTGTAACGTGACGCGGTGTATTCGAATAATGGATACAAGGAAATGGAAGGAGGACTGTGCGAATATGCTATATAGATCGGCCATCGAGTGAACATCCCGCGCCATGTTGGTGTGTCCTCACAACGTGAATTCAAAGAAATAGAATGGGTTATATGCGAATGTGCTCAATAAATCGGCTACTTGGTGAATGCCCCGCGCTATGTTGGTCCTATGCGCAATTTATGTAAAATAATAACTGTGACTGCTACGTTGTTTTAGGATCGCCATCGGACCCCTGCCCACACCACATCTTCAACAGAGCTGAAACTGCCATCGCCCCCCAAATACGGAAGCTCATCAACATCTCCCTGGAGACAGCCACTTTTCCAGAGAGCTGGAAGCACGCCGAAATCAACGCCCTCCTGAAGAAACCCAAGACGGATCCCAAATACCTCAAGAACTTCCGGCCCATCTCCCTGCTCCCGTTCCCGGCAAAGGTCATCGAGAAAGTCATCAACACGCAGCTGACCCACTACCTCGAGGACAACAACATCCTAGACCCGTCCCAGTCCGGATTCCGAAGAAGAAGCCACACCACCGAGACAGCCCTCATCGCAGCCACAGACGACATCAGGACTCAACTATACAACGGAGAAACATCGGCCCACATCCTCCTGGACCTATCAGCCGCCTTCGACACAGTCTGCCACCGCACATTAAAGGCTCGCCTCCAAGAAGCCGGAATCCAAGAAAAGGCCCTGGACTGGATCACATCCTTCCTCGTCGGCAGAACCCAAAGCGTGCGCCTCCCCCACTTCCGCTCCGAAGCCACCAACATCATCTGCGGCATACCCCAGGGATCATCCCTCAGCTCGACGCTGTTCAACGTCTACATGGCTCCCCTCGCACAAGTCGTCCATCAACACAACCTCAACATTTTCTCATACGCCGATGACACCCAGCTGATCCTCTCCGTCACCAAGGACCCAAACACTGCCAAAACCAACCTCCAGGAAGGATTGAAAGCCGTCGCGAAATGGATGAGGAACAGCCGACTGAAGCTGAACTCGGACAAGACGGAGTTCCGCATCCTCGGATCCACTCCCTCAGCCTGGGACAACTCCTGGTGGCTGTCCATGCTAGGAACAGCACCTACTCCCACCAACCACGCACACAACCTGGGAATCATCCTCGACTCCTCCCTCACCATGTCAAAACAGGTCAACGCCATCTCCTCCTCCTGCTACAACACCCTTCGCATGCTCCGCAGGATCTACAAGTGGATCCCCACCGGAACAAGAAGAACTGTGACCCAGGCCCTCATTAGTAGCAGGCTAGACTACGGCAACGCACTCTACGCAGGCATCCCGGCAAAACACCTGCAACGACTGTAACGCATTCAAAACGCCTCAGCCCGACTGATCCTCAACATCCCTCGCAGCAACCACATCACCCCCCACCTGCGAGATCTTCACTGGCTCCCCGTTGAGAAGACGATCACTTTCAAGCTCCTCACCCACGCACACAAGGCCCTCCACAACACTGGACCAGCCTACCTCAACGACCGACTCAGCTTCTACACCCCCACCCGCCTGCTCCGCTCCGCCAACCTCGCCCTCGCCGCAGTCCCCCGCATCCAACGTGTGACCTCCGGTGGCAGATCATTCTCCTTCCTAGCCGCCAAGACCTGGAACACCCTCCCCACCCACCTACGGCAGTTAAGACTCCTCAAGACCTGACTCTTCGAGCAGTAGCAGGCCCCCCTTCCCTCAGCACCTTGAGACCCTCACAGGTAATTAGCGTGCTTTATAAGTATATTGATTGATTGATTGGAGTATGTCTATCTAACGCGCAACATATGTGGATGCCCAAGTCGTGATGAAAGTGTTATTTGACATTTTTCATCCACTATATGTAATTAAATACATGTTGGCTGGACAATGACAATCTTATTGTTGTATTTGATTGCCTACTCCCAAGGCATATCTTGATTTAATCCATTTTTAGGTCTGGATTCGAAGCTATAGTCCTCGCCTCAGCTTCCAACGAGCAAAAGTGGAGACAAGAGATGGGCACGCGCAGCAGGATTTGGTCGCGCGCTTGAACACGCGCTTTGCTGTGCCCATCTCCCGTTTTCACTTTTGCTTGTAGGAAGCCTTCAGTTGCTTGCGCCACTAAGACCGCCTCCCCAGCCTTCCCCTGCTTTCTCTCACGCACGCGCACACAGACACACACAGAGAGCCACACGCGCACACACACAAGCGCACCTACACGCACGCACACACACGAGCGCACACATACAGACACACACCACACCTCCCCCCCCCCCGCCGCTCGTTCTACATTTTGATGGGAGCGCCCGTGTTCGCTGTCAGCATGCCTGGGTCCCGGTTGCCCCTCTTGATGCTCTGCGCTTTCTGCCTCCGGGCCGGCCTCGCCGCGCCTCCGGAGCTGGTGGAAGAAAGTCGACAGGAGGAGGCCTCTCGTTGTTGCTTTTGGCTTTGGGGTAAATTAAGTCTTTCTTTCTCGGCCGGACCTCATGATCACTTGTGATGGTGACAGTTGTACAGGATGTAGGGTGCCAGCTAAGACTTAACATCTGCCACGGGGGTTCAAAGCGGCAGCCATGTTTTAATATGTATCTATCGTTCAAATCTATTTATGTGACACTGAAACGCATGTTAGATTATTAAGTATACCTTGGCGTCAGAAGGAGTGGCGCCTAAACCCGCCCATGATTACTCTGAAGAGAGGGAGTGAAGGGACGTTTGGATAGGAATGCTATTTTTAAATGCTGCGCCGCAAATCAAATTTGTGCGGTCAGTTATTTCCGAGAGGCTTCTAGGTCCAGGCGTCTGTTTTGAAGGTGACTTTTGCCACTGCTGCTCTGTGGGTGCCCGCTGGGGCCACCGGGTGATAACTTGCACCATCACTAGGCCCCGAGTAACTCCTCACGCAAGCCTCGCACAGTTTACAGCTGCACAGCAAACTCACACTGCTTAGTAAATAACCCATAGATATTTAGTATCATCAAAATACATACACCTTATAGAAAGAAGGAAGGCAGCTACCTGGCAGTGTTTCTTTAATATTTCTTTATTGATTTTAATAAGGATTGCATTCCCAAACGTATCTATTATGACAGAAATTATTCAGAGTTGTACAGAATAAAACAGTAGCTTTTACACAGTAACATATAAAAGGAAGAATGAAACGCACACTCGTCCTACCCTCGTCCCATTCCTCCCACTCCTGAACGAACAGTGAGCCTGCAATTACAAGATGACATGATTTGTATTTGATCGACATCATGTTTTGCTGCCATGACCCCTCTCCTCCATGTTTTCGCTCATGCTGTTTGTTCGCTATACAGGTGGAAAATCCAGGCAAATTTGAGTCTGCCAATGCGCATATTTCCTAAAACATGGAACAGATAATCCCATCCCGAAGCTGAAATCCAAGAAAGCTCGACACCCGCAGGTGCTGTATGAAAGCAAACGGTGGGGTTCGTATCCCTTGTATCTGGTAGGAGCTACCCCCAGTGCCTACATCTTTGTATGGCCTTGGCGCCCTTGTGTATTGCGCTCTGTGTATTAGACCGAAAACTGACATGAAAAACTATTTATGCTTAACATATAATCTGAATCGACCCAGTCCTTTGCGTTTTAATTAACTGACACGGCTACCATCTGGATTCCTAAGGTGTGTCCAAATACACAGAACTTTTGATGGGGGTGCTTTTCCTTATACACAAACCCTTTTAACCCACAGTATCTACTTTACAGAAAAGAACCCACGACTGAAGTAGAAAATGTAGAATCGTTTCATTCTCCATTGTACCAGTCTGAGATTGGTGGGTGTCTTTTCTTCAGGGTCTGGTGGTGTCCGAGTATGCAAGAGTTTCACCCTCCATGCAGTGCGTCAAATAAAATGACAAAATCTCAAGTCCCAATTACGATACAAATTAAATTAGCAAGGAGCATCTCAGCAGGGCCTCAGTCTGCATGTTATAAATATCTACGTAAGCTGTGTCAGACCTGACGTTGAAGCAGCGCATTAAGATTCCGTGTAAGCGCCTCTTGCCGTTTCCCGCCCCTCCCCCTGTCGTTCTCTTTCAATTTAGCACCTAATGGCACCTGTCCTGACGTCAGACCCTATTGTTGTCACACGATCTAGCATTGGTGTAATCTAAACTTTTCTCTTCCTCTGAGGATTGAGCACACCTGAGGACTGTGTACTGACTGAATGCATTTACCACCTACGATATGAGGGATTTTGCATTTGTACTACTAACGTGGAGAAATAAATTGTACTTTCCTTCTAAATTCGACCATATGGCTTCTTTAGGCAGACTTAATTCGGTAAATGTACAGAGCGATGCAGAAAAAGTAACAAATCTGCTTCTGCTTGACACCCCTCCCTTCCAAGGAGTTGGGCAGCTCTCAGAGGCAACATGCTGATTTTTGCTGATAAAATGGGTAAGCAACAGCTAACCATTCACAAACAATGTTTATATACCAATTGCAAATAAAAAAAAAATAATTAATGCAAAGCATTGTCATTTACAATGCCAGTAACTCAAACTTTAATGCTGCGAGACCTATTGCATTGTAAATGCTTGTTAAAGGTGTCAAGGGAAAAGATCCAGAAGACTTCACGTCTTTTTCTTATATTTTCTGTGGTTTGACCTTCCCTATTTTCTATTCTTTCTGAGATAAACCATTTAATTTCGTCTACTTGATGATTCATCTCCATATAGTGTTGCACCACGGGTGCTGTGGTCTTATGGTTACGGATTGCAGATTTATGTTCCGTAAGCCGTACATTCATGGTGCCTGCCGTTTCTCCCACATAACCTTTACTGCATGGAAAAATTAATGAGTATATCAAATCTTTTGTTTTGCAGTTTGTCATGCCATTTGACATGATTGTACGTCAATTATATTGAATGGATCTGGCTTCTATGGCTTGAGGGCAAATCTTGCATACGCCACATTTGAAGTTACCTTGTACAGGTTGGGTTCCCACAATACTTCTCTGTATTGGTTTTTTCATTGGGGACATCCGCGACCTTACAACATGATCTTTTAAATTCTTACTTTCGCGATAATTAAACAATGGTTTTGGAATTTTATCTACGCTATTTTTATTGGCATTTAAAATGTGCCAATTGTTACACACAATGCGTCGCATTTATTAGTTTAGCATAGAATGTCGTGTGACGAACACTAGTTCTAGACTGGTCTTTTCTTTTTTGTGTGTTAACAGATGTTGTCTGTCAAAACACCTAGCTCTTTTGTAGGAATTTCTCACCAACTTATGGAGATATCTTCGTGCTAGGAATTTATCCTTCCTGATTGTTGCCTTTTCATCAAAATCTTTGAGACTAGTACAATTCCGACATACTCTTAGAAATTGTCCAACGGGAATACTATTTTTTTGTACAGATGGGTGGTAACTGTCGTAATGTTGATGTCGATGGGTGCAGTCTCTCTGGCTCCTTTAGATGTTTCCCATTGTTTCAGGGCCCCGTGGGCTCCAGTCATGGGTCAGGTGGGTCTCCCCTTGAGGCATATATGTTTTCACCCCGTGCCTGGTTGGATTAAGGGACGGATGTTAGGGCTAACGTTTCAGACAAGCAGGAGCTTCACAACAATGAGGCCATTGCAGGCGGCTCTGCAATGAACAGAATGTGGTCCAATCAGAGTAGTTTTCATGTAGGTTTATTTAAGAAGTAAGTTGTGCAATGTAGGAGCCCTGCCAGGAGCAGCCTCTATGCTGCTCAGCCCGTCACCAACTGACTCAAGCACTCCAACATTCCACACGCCAACATTCTCACACATAGTCATCCAGGCTGAGCTTCATACTACAACATTTCCCTCTTTTACAATGGAAAGGAAGGAACTCTCCGGAGGCATAATAAAAGTAGAAAGAAACAAATGAGGCGAAAGCATCTTGAAACATGGCATGAAAAGTTAATACTGAAACATGGCATAAGAATTGAAGGTGGGAAAGTAGGAAATGCAGATAGAAAAGGACTAAGTGGATAGGAAGTAACAAGAAAAGACATCAGCGGGCAGGAACTGGCACATTTACAGTTGTGGGCAACCAATAGCAGGGTCACTGGTGGGTCTCTCAGGGGAGCCAGTATGCTTTAAGTGCGTAGCTGTAGTTTTAGGAAGTCCTTTACCTTGGAGTTTCTTTAGGCAGCAACATTTCAGTAATCAGTCCATAAGGTGGCACACACGCAGGTTCTTCTCCAGATCGTCGCCAAATGTAATGAACAGAAGATGTTCCGATCAAAGTAGTTTTCATGTAGGTTTATTTAAGTAGTAAGTTGTACAATGTATGAGCCTCACCAGGAACAGCCTCCATGCTGCTCAGCCCGTCACCAACTGACTCAAGCACTCCAACATTACACACGCCAACATTCACACACAGTCATCCAGGCTGAGCATCAGACTACAGGCTCCAAGCCACGACCCCCCCCCCCCAAGAGGCTACTTTAGTGAGTGGCATAACGAGTGCTTCAGCCCACTAGTAGCATTTAGTTTACAGGCCCTGGCTAGAGGTAGTACCATTTACTAGGGACTTGCAAGTAAATTAAATGTACCAATCGGGTGTATAACAATGTCAATATGTTTTTAAGGATGAATCAGTGGAAACTGGGTGGCTCTGACGGCACAATCCATGGAGATAAAGCCCAATGGATTGCACCCCACATTTGACCCATTAAAGTTTATCCGATGGATGCGATTTAGGTGTGACATAACCCCAGCCTGGGATTGAATAAAGGGCTTTGGATGCACATCCTCCTCACGTGGGGACTTCCATTGCACAGTGGGGTTCTTATTTAACACATCTCGTTCTACACAACTGTATTCATAAAGAAGGAGTCCAGACGGTGATATTATATTCAAGGCACATGAGCTGCAGATAGTACACTTTGCAGAGATTGCCATCTGCTGTTGGGCTCAGATGCTTGAACCTTGTTGTTGTCTTGGAAGAAGTCTTTTGTAGTGATGAGATAGGTGACTCCTCCTTTTGACGATAGTCGGCATGGGCATCGATTCCATCCTCAGATTGTTTTTATCCGCCATCAGGTTTGGATGTAACTTCTGCGCTCTGCACCATATTCTCCAAACCTTTTTGATGGTCAAACTATCATAAACTCAACGGTTTTGTTTTCGATCGTGTGATCTTCGACGTGCTCCTCAAATATTTCATTCCGGCGTCGATGCGGGCCGCTAGGCCTTTCGAGACCATTCGGGCCTACGGCTCATGGAAAGGACTCCATTTAAAAAATGCCACCACTGTGGAGCTAAAGTTCCACACAGTGATCACCACAAGGTTTGTAACCTGTGTCTCTCCCCCGAGCACAACTAGAATAATTGCCAGGTCTGCACCTGCTTTGGATCCAAAAATCCGTGATCGCCGGGCCAGACGACACATCATGGCGCAACAGTCCGCTCCGGTATCGGTGAACATCTTCGATGAAGGCCCCGATGTCCTGGAAGAGGATTCTGAGGATCTGGAAATCGTGTCCGAAGTTGACGACTCCGACCACCCCATCACTCTAGGTCGAGTGAGTACAACTGCCCCTACCCCAATCCCTCCTCCAAAAAAGAAGGCCCTGGTTAAGTCTTCGCCTGCTGGCCCTATTCGCAACAAAAAACAAGCTTCAGAAGCCCCGCCCCCGGGCTCGGCTCCGAAGATAAAGGACAAGCCTTCCGGTAGCTCTAGACCGAGCAAGCCGCATATCAGTGCCCCACAGGCACCATCGGCACCGAAGCAGGGAGCACAACCTACTCCCAAAAACACCTTTGGCACCGACCACCCCCGTGCCAAAGGAAAAGTCATCGGATCCAAAACAGAAACATTCGGAACCGAAAAAGATTTCCGACTCCACATGAAGCCAAAAGACCCAAAACCACCTTCCAATGCTCTGGAGCAGAAGTCCAAACCTCGCTTGGACCCGAAAAAATAGGTGCCGAAAGTATCTACCGAACAGGAAGAACTGTTTCGACCGGATCCTATCAATCCGAAACAAAAAACACTCCACATAGACCCTAAAACAGGACATGTGTCTACTGTTCTACACAAGAAAAGAAAATTGGACACCCCAGGCATTCCTGTAAAGAAGGACTGTGCTACTTCACCTTTACAACCCTCTTCTTCTGTTCTTACTACTAACCCTGTCTCTCCTCCTATACTTCCACCAAACTCACCACTACCACAGGGTGATGATGATTTAGGGTTTGCGGGACACAACACTGACCGTTTTACTGACCCTGATAATGATACAAACATATCACAGGATGATTGGGACGATTATGATGACCCAGTAGATCCTCCAGACCTCCCTAATCCTCTTACATACCCAACAAACCCTTCTCCCCCAGATGACAATATTGGTTTTAATATTGGTTGTAATCAGCTTGTAAATAGGGCTGCTCAGTACCATGGTGTCCCAATGCATTCAGCCCCCGCAGAGGAGGATTTTCTACTAGACACCTTTTAACAGTCACTAAAGACTGTACAAACCCTTCCAATGTTAAAAGGTGTCATTAAACATGCCCCAGACATATTCAAGGACCCAGTTAGGACTTGAATTCTTAATCCAAGAATTGACAGAAAATATAAAACCACTCCCAGTGATCCCGCCTACATCAGAGGTCAACTCCCTTCTGATTCCCTAGTGGTAACTGACGCTAGAACGTGCCAACTCTCAAACCTCTGATGATGCGCCACCTCCGGACAAAGAGTCTAAATTATTAGATACTTCTGGTAAACGAGTTGCTGCCCAAGCAGCTAATAACTGGCGGATAGCTAACACACAAGCATTACTTGCTAGGTATGATAGGGCTCACTATGACCAACTAGAAACCCTATTGCAACATTTACCTGATCAATATAAGACCAAGGCCAATGATTTGATTCAAGAGGGGAACTTAATAACTAATGCATCAATCAAATGTGCCCTTGATGCAGCAGACACTGCCTCTAGGGCCATTAACATTAGCGTATTACTCAGATGATATGCCTGGTTGCGCATCTCTGGCTTCAAACAGGAGATACAAACATCTATCCTCAATCAGCCGTTCAATCAGCAACAACTTTCTTGACCGGCTATAGACACCACTCTAGAAAAAATGAAAAAGGACACAGAGACTGTTAAATCCATGGGAGGATTGCAGTCTCCATCCCCACATGGTTCGTTTCAACGCTCCTTCTATAGAGGAGCATCCAAGAACATCAATGCAAACACTGCTTCCTCTTCCTACAAAACACCACACAAACATCCCCCAATGGGATATTTTAGATGTGGATATAGGGGAAATACCAGCAAAGGGAGAGATCGAGGTAACAACAACACTCGCACCTCCCCCATTAATAAGCAGTGACTTCCCTCCACTCCCTCCACACCATTCCACTCCCGTCGGAGGGAGATTATCACAGTTCCTACCTGTCTGGAACTCCATCACTACAGACAAGTGGGTAAGACAAATTATCCAGTATGGTTACTTCCTGGAACTTACTGCTACTCCACCCGACGTACCACCCAAACAGCGCTCAATGTCTGGGGAACATCTAATACTTCTCAAACAAGACGTTTTTTCATTGCTTCAAAAGCATGCAATAGAACCAGTTCCCCTACAACATCAAGGAACAGGGGTTTACTCCCTATATTTCCTAATCCCCAACAAAGACGGGACCCTAAGGCCATTACTGGACCTCAGACCTGTCAATTTGTACATACAATCAGATCATATTCACATGATCACTCTTCAGCAGGTTCTTCCACTGCTTCCACAAGGCGACTTCCTTGCCACACTAGATCTCAAAGACGTCTACTTCCACATTGTCATACACCCTGCTCACAGAAAATACCTAAGGTTCACAGTAGACGGCCAGCACTATCAGTTCAAGGTCATTCCATTTGGGGTGACCACAGCCACCCATGGTGTTCACAAAGTGCCTTTTAGTAGTAGCAGCACACTTGAGAAGACAGCAAATTCACGTATTTCCATACCTGGACGACTGGCTGATAGAAGCCAACTCATACAGCCAGTGTGTTCACCACATTTATCAAACAATTCAGCTGTTACACAACTTGGGGTTCACACTGAACTACACCAAGTCACACCTTCAACCCTCCTACATACATCAGTATCTAGGAGCCACAATAGACACTTGCAAAGCTCTTGCATACCCCAACCCACCCAGGATAGCCAGCATGCAACAGGTTTCAGCCCCAACACTTTCTCCCAGCACGAGTGTTTATGCAGCTAATTGGAATGATAGCCTCTTCCATTTTCATCGTACCTCACGCAAAACTTCAGATGCGTCCTTTACCAGAATGTTTAGCACATCAGTGGAACCAGGCTCAAGGACAACTTACAGATCTGGTGTTGGTGGACAGCCACACACATCACTCTCTGCAGTGGTGGAACACACAAAACCTGTCCAAAGGGCGGCCGTTCCTAGAGCCACTTCCACAGATAGTGCTAACAACAGACGCATCACTCACCGGATGGGGAGTGTTAGATTTGGGGGTCTCTAGTTGGCACAGGTAGGTACTTGTGACAAATAGGGACCCTTGCCTCTAGTTAGGATAAGGGGATTACACTCCTAAAATAAATCCTGCTCACCCCCTTGGTAGCTTGGCACGAGCAGACAGGCTTATCTCAGAGGCAGTGTGTAAAGCATTTGTGACCACTATACTTTATATAGATTTACCACAAGACCATAAACACAATACTGTTACTTTAAGATGGTAGATTTAGCTTAGTTTAGTTCAGCTCTTAGGATGCAACACTTTGCGTCAGTGTACCTTACGATGAGTTGCGCTTCAACGACAAGCAATGTCGCAGCGGGGGAAATGCGGCACAGTTCAGGTGCAAAGAAATTAAGACGTGAACATCTTCCAGATGCGGCACGCTTCTCCGGGGATGCGAGAAGTTCTCGATTCGATGCATGGACTGCAGCGGCGACACCCTTGTTCCTCGATGCGACGGCAACAGCTCCACCTGCGACACTCTTCTCCCATGATGCATGAAGCTTCCGCACGATGCGACAACTACAGCGGCGACATCCACGATGCGATGGCAGCAGCTCCGACGGCGGCACGCTTCCCGGGGCTGCAAGTCGCTTTTCTTCAATACAGTGCAGTGCGACAGTTCCAGTGGCGACACCCTTGCTCAGAAGTGCGACGGCAGGCACAGCAACGGCGACACACTTCGACCTCATTGCGAGACTCTTCTCTCGATGTGGTGCAATGTGACAGCTACAGCGGCGACACCCTCCTTCGGCGTTGCGACGGCAGCAGCAGCGACGGCGACACGTTTCCTCTTCGTTGCGAGATGCTTCTCTCAATGCGGTGCAATGCAACAGCAACAACGCCGACATTCACGATGCGACGTCAGCAGCAGCGACGGCGACACGCTTCTTCTTCGATGAGTAGCACTTCCAGCTCCTTGCGACACCCAGATCCTCAGAAGGCCCAAACAGCAGCAGGCAATTCCACAGGAACTCTGGGCAGCTGGGGTTTGAAGTCTGTTGTCCCTGAGACTTCAGCAGGAAGCAAGCTCTTTTCTAAGCCCTTGGAGATCCTTCACAAGTAGAAAGCAAAGTACACAACGTTTCTTTCTCCTTCCTTTGGCAGTAAGGCAACCACTGCAGGCCAATCCCCCAAGCAGCATTTCAGCTTGGGAATAGTCTCTCCTCAGTTTCTTCAGGTTCCTTTCCTCAGTAAAGGTTTCTTCTTGCAGTCCAAAAGTGATCTAATTTCATGGGATCAGGGTCCCAATATTTATACCCCAAAATCATTTGCTCTCTCAGGGGAGAGGGGCCTTTGCCCAGTCCAAACCAGTTCTGAAGCACTCTGTTTACCAGACTTCTCCTTTCCTTTCGAAGTGCAGGGCAGAAACATCAGACGCCCCACAGGAGGTGGAGCCAGCATTGTGGAAGGCAAGTACAGTCCTGGAGCACTTTGTTGACAGCACTCCTTCTCTTCTTTTAGTGTGCAGGGCAGAGACATCAGCCGCTCCCCAGGAGGTGGAGCCAGCATTGTGGAAGGCAGGCAGAGGCCTGTTCAAGGTTCAGGCGCAACTTCTCCCTCCCATCTAGATGCAGGTCTCTCTACTCAACACTGGACTGACTCATCCTGTCTCTTGGAATCCCCCAGCCCTGTCACTGACAAAACCAGACAAGGAATACACAACCTAGCATAGGCAGGCTTAAAATGTTAGACAAGCAAATACCTGCTTTCTAAAAGGGGTATTTGCAAACACAGAATGTTAAAACCAACTTCACTAAAAGATGTATTTTATCATTCTGAGCTCAGGCATACTAAACTCGAATTTCTACCATGTTCTCTGAGTCAGTTAGGAATATAAAATGTAATAATTCTAACAGCCCATTCTGGCCTATGGAGAACAGGTAGCCTTGCAATAGTGAAAAACGAAAATGGCTGTAATTCACTATTAGGACATGCCACACACACCAGGCCAGGTCCTACGTTATACTTACAATGCACCCTGCCATTGTGCCTTCCATAGGTGTGACTGATATGAAGAAAAGGGAAGGTTTAGGGACTGGCAAGTGGGTGCACTTGCCCAGTCAGCATGACAGGCTCTGCAATGGCAGACCTTAGACACATTTTACAAGGCTGCTTTTGTGGGTAGCACAACCAGTGCTTCAGGCCCACCAGCAGCATTTGGATTTACACACCCTGGGCACACTCAGTGCACTGTACTAGGGTCTGACAAGTAAATCAAATAGCCAAACATGGAACCACTGATTAATACATTAATTTACAATAGGGAGCACTTGCACTGTGGCACTGGACAGCAGTGACACAGTGCCCAAAGCATCGAACACCAGCAAAAAATACATGAGGCAACAGCAAAAATGGAAGGGAGACCCACGCCAATGGTGCCAGGTCTAACAGGGAGCCCATCTCTTAAACAATACAATTCAGGGCAACTGGACCACTCAACAAAAAGTGCTTCACATCAGTCATCTAGAACTACTGGCAATATTCCTAGCCTTAAAGTCATTCCAAGTACATCTCAACAAGACTGTCTTAGTCCGGATGGACAATATGACAGCAATTTATTACATACAAAAGCAAGGAGGAACACATTCTCTGCAGCTCTCTCGCCTAGCACAAAGTATATGGAGATGGGCCATTCCACAAAACATATCTCCTGGCGGAACATCTTCCTGGAGTAACCAATCAGATAGCAGATCTGTTAAGTCATCAGACTCAACAAATACACAAATGGGAACTTCATCCACAAGTTCTTCTACCTTTCTTCCAAATGTGGGGCCAACCAGACCTAGATCTGGTCGCCACACATGCAAACACAAAATGCCCAACCTTCGCCGCCAGGTTCCCACACCCGTTCTCCAAAGGTAATGTAATATAGTTGAGCTGGTCAGGCAGATTCCACCACTCCCACTCATTCCACTAGTAGTACGCAAGCTCAAACAACAGTCTCTCAAAATTATCCTAGTTGCTCCCACATGGGCATGGCAACCATGGTTCACAACACTACTCGAACTATCACTAGTCCCTCATCAAAAATGACGGCTCTCCCCAAAGCTGCTGACGCAGAACCATGGAGAAATAAGGCACCCAGATCCAGCACAACTGAATTTAGCGATCTGGCTCCTGAAGTCTTAAACTTCTGTTACCTGAACCTCCCACCGGACTGTATGAATATTATTAAGGAAGCCAGACTCCCCACTACTAGAGCTTGCTATGGAGCCAAATGGAAACGATTTGTTATTTACTGCAATAACAACAAAATTCTCCCATTAGATGCTTCAATACAAAACATTATTTGCTATTTGCTGCATCTACAAAGATGCATTCTTGCATACTCATCAATCAGATTACATCTGGCTGCCCTTGCCGCCTACTTACAAAACAAACAACATTTGTCGTTGTTTAGAGTACCTGCTATCAAAGCCTTCATGGAAGGCCTTAAAAGAATAATTCCACCCAGACTGCCACCAACTCCAGTGTGGAACATAAACATTGTTCTTACTAGACTCATGGGTCCCCTATTTGAGCCTTTACACAAATGCGAATTACAATTCCTTACATGGAAAGTAGCGTTCCTTGTCGCAATCACCTCTCTTAAGAGAGTAAGGGCGATCCAGGCTTTAACCATACAAGAACCATTTTTACAAATACATCAAAACAAAGTGGTTCTGTCGGGGACTGTCCGGGACTATGTGGGGAACACAGTCAGGGACTTGGACAAGGAGTGGGAACTAGGTAGAAGACGTACACAGAAAGGAGGAGTACAGTGTTGCCCAGAATCATACAGGGAGTCAGAGGAGAAAGAGGGATCCAAAGGGGAAGCCTGTACAAATGAACAAGATGGGTAAGACTCAGAAAGGAAGGGCACTCATAAGGAAATTTAGCATTCAGACTAACTACACCCAGGACGGACGTGCAAGACATATATATAATACAACATTAACAATAAAGGGGGGTGTGGGGTAAAGCACTCAGGAGCTCCACATGGTAAGATTGAAGCTCAGTACGTTTCTTACACTTCAATTGCTGTTACAGATACTGACTGCAAATACCCACATGTAGGATATGCATGCAAAGGCAGGGTCTGTGGAGCTTATACCTATAGTGATGTTATAAATGTAACTCCAAGACAAAACTCACAGTGAACAAGAAACACCACCTAGGTAGTCAGCTGAGCCCATGGATCCTGGCGATCAAACAGGAACGCGCGAGGCAGTAACAGCAAAGGGGTAGAACTAAACACAAGCACAATAGACAAGGAGCTAGCAAGGAGGAGTGCTTAACAGGAAAGGGAGGAAATGACAGGGCACATGTGGCAGAAAGCAGTTAACAAACATACAAGGCAACAGGAGTAAGACAACAGAATAGAAAGGCAGCAAACTAGAACTGGAACCAAGGAAATGGGAAGCAAGACAGGGACTGGAAACAGATATACAGAAGGGGAGGCTACAAAAGTATAATAGTGCAGGTTAAGGAATCGAGAAAACAAAGTAGCAGAGAAGGCAGTGCTGGGGCAGGAACAAGAATTGAGCTAAAGCTCAGAAGTCAAGGCAGCACTGCAGGCAGTGCTAGTTCAGGAACAGGGAAATTATTAGAGCTCGGGAGTCAAGGCAGCACTGCAGACAGTGCTGGTTCAGGAACAGGGAGCTACCAAAGCTTCAGGAGTCAAGGTAGCACTGCAGACAGTGCTGGTTCAGGAACAGGGAACTACCAAAGCTTCAGGAGTCAAGGTAGCACTGTAGGCAGTGCTGGTTCAGGAACAGGGAACTACCAAAGCTTCAGGAGTCAAGGTAGCACTGCAGACAGTGCTGGTTCAGGAACAGGGAACTACCAAAGCTTCAGGAGTCAAGGTAGCACTGTAGGCAGTGCTGGTTCAGGAACAGGGAACTACCAAAGCTTCAGGAGTCAAGGCAGCACTGCAGACAGTGCTGGTTCAGGAACAGGGAACTACCAAAGCTTCAGGAGTCAAGGTAGCACTGCAGACAGTGCTGGTTCAGGAACAGGGAACTACCAAAGCTTCAGGAGTCAAGGTAGCACTGTAGGCAGTGCTGGTTCAGGAACAGGGAACTACCAAAGCTTCAGGAGTCAAGGTAGCACTGCAGACAGTGCTGGTTCAGGAACAGGGAACTACCAAAGCTTCAGGAGTCAAGGTAGCACTGTAGGCAGTGCTGGTTCAGGAACAGGGAGCTACCAAAGCTTCAGGAGTCAAGGTAGCACTGCAGACAGTGCTGGTTCAGGAACAGGGAACTACCAAAGCTTCAGGAGTCAAGGTAGCACTGTAGGCAGTGCTGGTTCAGGAACAGGGAACTACCAAAGCTTCAGGAGTCAAGGCAGCACTGCAGACAGTGCTGGTTCAGGAACAGGGAACTACCAAAGCTTCAGGAGTCAAGGTAGCACTGTAGGCAGTGCTGGTTCAGGAACAGGGAACTACCAAAGCTTCAGGAGTCAAGGTAGCACTGCAGACAGTGCTGGTTCAGGAACAGGGAACTACCAAAGCTTCAGGAGTCAAGGTAGCACTGTAGGCAGTGCTGGTTCAGGAACAGGGAACTACCAAAGCTTCAGGAGTCAAGGCAGCACTGCAGACAGTGCTGGTTCAGGAACAGGGAACTACCAAAGCTTCAGGAGTCAAGGCAGCACTGCAGACAGTGCTGGTTCAGGAACAGGGAACTACCAAAGCTTCAGAAGTCAAGGTAGCACTGCAGACAGTGCTGGTTCAGGAACAGGGAACTACCAAAGCTTCAGGAGTCAAGGCAGCACTGCAGACAGTGCTGGTTCAGGAACAGGGAACTACCAAAGCTTCAGGAGTCAAGGCAGCACTGCAGACAGTGCTAGTTCAGGAACAGGGAACTACCAAAGCTTCAGGAGTCAAGGTAGCACTGCAGGCAGTACTAGTTCAGGAACAGGGAAATTACTAGAGCTTAGGAGTCAAGGTAGCACTGCAGGCAGTGCTAGTTCAGGAACAGGGAAATTACTAGAGCTCAGGAGTCAAGGTAGCACTACAGGCAATACAGGTTCAAGGAAACAGGACATAGCTACAGCTCGGGAAACAAGGAGTCAAGAGAGCACTGCAAGCAATGCAAATCAGGAACAAGAAATAGCTAAGCCCAGGAACAAAGAATAACTATAGCTCAGGAACTCAGGGAGCAAGGTAGCACTGCAGGCAGTGCTAATGCAGGTACAGGGAATAGCTATAGCTCAGGAACTCAGGAAACAAGATAGCACTGCAAGCAGTGCTAATTCAGGAGAAGGGAAACTGCTGCAGTTCAGGAACATGGAATACTAAGGCTCAGGGGTCAAGGTTGCACTGCAGGCAGTGCTAATTCAGGAACAGGGAAAACAGCAGCAGGTCAGGAACAAGGCATAATTAAAGCTCAGGAAACACTGGAAACAAGAATAGCAAAAGCTCGGAGAACTCTGGAACCAAGGATTGGCCTCACCAGTAAACAGCTACAATGACCAACCTTTGCCTGAAGGGAGCTGGGGCTTAAAATAGCTCACAGTAATCACATGCAGCTGGTGTGAATAGGCAAGCAGCAGCCAGCCCCAGGTGAGCTGAATTCCTCCACCCATCCTTGGCGCGCAGGGGTGGAGACAAAGCAGTGAGCAGGGAATTCTGGGTAATGGAGTTTCAGGCATGAGTAGGCTGGCTTCAAGTCTAAGCAGGTTGGCTTTCACAAAACCGGCATGGATTGGGAATGGATGTCAATTCCCAAATAGTGTCCAAATGGCTGGAAGTCAAGATATGCATGCAGGGGAGTGTCAGGAAGCATATTAGAACACTGGAGAGTCTCACAGTTCAGCCCCCTGGTGGTGGACACGAGAACATAGGGAGCAAATCGTGACAGGTTCTTAGGACAAATCCAAAGTTTCTTCCAAAGGTAATTTCTGCTTTCCATCTTAATCAGTCAGTAGACCTACCAGTGTTTTTCCAAAACTCTGATTCAGTAGCAGAGAGAGCTCTTCACAGGCTCGGTATCAAAAGAGCTTTACTTTATTACATAGACAGAACTAACCCCTTTAGGAAAACAAAACAGCTGTTTGTAGCTTTCTCTCCACTTTATAAAGGCAACCCCATCTCCAAAGCTGGAATTGCCAGGAGGATAGTCAAATGTATTCAAATATGCTATCAAAAAGCAAAACGCACTTTCACAATTCCCTCTAGAACGTATTCAACACTCAAACTAGGGGCTTCCATGGCATTCTTAGGGAACATCCCCCTAGAAGACATTTGCAAGGCAGCAACTTTGTCTACTACACACACCTTCACCAAACACTATTGTGTTGACGTGCAGGTTAAGCAACAAGCTTCTGTGGGCCAAGCTGTTCTTAAGACACTTTTTCAAACTACTGCAACACATACAGGTGAGCACCGCTAAGGGAGATGCTGCTGTACAGTCTGTGCAAAGTGTACTATCTGCAGCTCATATGACCCGAACGGAAAATGCTACTTACCAGTATGCATCTGTTCTTGGCATGTAGAGATGCAGAGTAGTACACACCCACCCACCTCCCCGGGACCTGTATCTGTTCCAGTTTTATCTTATTTAGATACACATACATGGACCTCTATTATATTTCTTACAAACTCCACCATTTCCCTTCATGGCAAAAAACAATCTGAAGATGGAGTCGATGCCTATGCACACTATTGTCCAAGAGAGGAGTCACCTATCTCGTGACTACAAAAGACTTCTTCCAAGACAACAACAAGGTGGAAGCATCTGAGCCCAACACCAGATGGAGATCTATGAAAAGCGTCCTTCTCTGCAGCTCTACATGCCAAGAACAGATGCATACTGGTAAGTAGCATTTTCCATATCAATAATAAAATGAATGCCCATAATGATCCTATGTATCCCCCATTGGAGAAATGCACAGATAAATCCTGATAGATCCTATGGATGCCACAGACAAGTTCAGCCAGAGATGAAGGAAAAACCCTGAGAAGTAACAGTGCCTCGAGGTTATATTTAATAGTGACATGAATTCTCCACTCTGCAGAGGTAGTATGGTGCGCTAATCCCATTGAAAGTTCTCGAACAGGGACAACGGGGTTTACTGTGGCAGCGATTGTGAGTTTATTGATCCAAGGTTCTAGAGCAACGATTAAGGGGTTTAAAGTTGTGGGTATTGCATGCTAATCCCACTAAGGTTCTAGAGCAGTGATGCGGTGATTACAGTGTTAGGGGTTGTGTGCTAATCCCACCAAGGTTCTAGAGCAGTGATGACTGTGATTACGGTGGTAGTGATTGTGTGCTTCTCTTCCTCTGTAATGAGGGTATGTGGGCAGAGAGCTCCCAAAGTGCTGCAGCTTTTGAGCATTCATCATTGCTGTTAATAAAATAGACATTTCCAACTTTGATGGTGGGCAGTGTAACAACTCGAGAAGGATGAAAGGGTGAGTTTGACTTGCTGGAATTCACAGTGTGCCTTACAGGTCAGACAGATTCCAGCAGTGACCACTTACCTCACTGAGCCCTCTTGTAAACTTGAGGATATATTTTTTGAGGGGTTTGCGCTCTAAAGTTCTAGTGCTGCAATGATGGAGTTTGCAGTAACAGAGGTTGTGTGCTAATCCTTCCAAAGTTGTAGAGGAATAGTTTGATTTTTTTGTCCTCATATAACCATCCAGTTAAATAAGCTGTGAGCCAAGACGCCTACACCCGGAGTGCCCAGCGTATATGCACGCTGAATATTTCTTATAGTTTTGCCCTTCTGTAGGAAGGAGAACTGCCCTTTTTTCTGCAAGATAGAGGTGTAATCATAGGGCATTGCGATTTACTTTGCCATATCACAAAGGGACGCCATCTTTTCTCTTCTGAGGCCCACTTGCGGTCCAAGTCCAGTCAACTGACATCTCTTACAGATCGGAGCCATTCTGATACCTTGGCGGGTCGGGAGTAATCCATTTATTACAGATTTCCTTTCTAGCTAGAAATATCAGAAAAAAATATCAGTGAGGCCTGATCTGAGTTTACCTCATCCCAGTAAGGGCACAAGTCCATTTCAAATAGGATAAGGCAGGGGCTTACCTTAATTTCGCAGCCAAACACCTGATTTACATAGCCCCAGAAGAAGGCAAATAACGGGCAGTCCACAAACATGCCATATAAACATGTGTATATCGTCCGCTTCTGTCTCACCGCACTTCTTATATTTTGATGGTTCCGGTGTGATCTTAGCCAACTGTACTTGTGACCAATAAGCTCTATGGAAAGTAAACACATGATTTATTTTAAGTGGAGATGGTTTGACCAGAGGGTATAACAGATTTAAAGATACTCGTCATAATTGCTCTGTTGCCAGCTCCGGAACATCCTTTTCCCAGTGCAGGTATGGAACTCCCGTTTTCTCATCTGCTGCGGAAATAAATATCCAAAACCACTGAGAAACCGCTGAATAAGGTTGTTGCTTAGCTCTCACCCAATTGAGAAAATCCTCCTGTACCGAACCGCTCACCTCCGACAACTTTTGGGATGAAAACCAAGAACATAGCTGCAGGAATTTAAATTTTGAAAGCCCCCCCTTTAAAAGGTCAGAGAGCTCTTTTAATGTGATGAGGGCATCACCCTTCCTGAAGTCTCCCCAGGTGGAAAAGTTGCTATGCTTGAGAGGGTAACTAAGTTTATCTTTGAGCCACTCAGGGGTTCCGGGAGACCCCAAAATTGGTGCCAGGTCTGCATAGTAGTCTATCCCAAGACTTTTGCTAAAGAATAACCACAGGGCTGTTAAGAGTGTCTTTAACCTACCTTGTTTAAAAACTTTGGGTCCCCAAACTTAAACAAAAAACCTATTGAGGCCTAAATGCTTCAACAAAGCCCTATACAATTGACCCATGTAAGAATTATCTAGCTCTCTAGAGATCCTGGCTCCCCTGGACGCCCATATAAAGCTGCTGACCCTCCCTTGCTTCAGTCTCCTCCAGAGCTTCTTTAATGGGATCCTGGCTCCCCTGGACACCCATATAAAGCTGCCGACCCTCCCTTGCTTCGGTCTCCTCCGGAGCTTCTTTAATGGGATCCTGGCTCCCCGGGATATCCATATAAAGCTGCCGACCCTCCCTTGCTTCAGTCTCCGGAGCTTCTTTCATGAGATCCTGGCTCCCCTAGACGCCCATATAAAGCTGCCGACCCTCCCTTGCTTCAGTCTCCTCCGGGGCTTCTTTCATGAGATCCTGGCTCCCCTGGACGCCCATATAAAGCTGCTGACCCTCCCTTGCTTCAGTCTCCTCCTTTCGTTAGATGCTGGCTCCCTTGGATGCCCATATAAAGCTGCCGACTTTCCCTTTCTTCAGTCTCCTCCGAGCTTCTTTCATTGAATCCTGGCTCCCGGGGATGCCCATATAAAGCTGCTGACCCTCCCTTTCTTCAGTCTCCTCTGAGCTTCTCTCATGGGATCCTGGCTCACCGGGATGCCCATATAAAGCTGCTGACCCTCCCTTGCTTCAGTCTCCTCCGGAGCTTCTTTCATGAGATCCTGGCTCCCCTGGGCGCTCATATAAAGCTACTGACCCTCCCTTGCTTCAGTCCCCTCCAGAGCTTCTTTCGTGAGATCCAGGCTCCCCTGGACCCTCATATAAAGCTGCTGACCCTCCCTTGCTTCAGTCTCCTCTGGAGATTCTTTCATGAGATCCTGGCTCCCCTGGATGCCCATATAAAATTGCCGCCCCTCCCTTGCTTCAGTCTCCTCCTTTCATTACATCCTGGCTCTCCTGGATGTCAATATACAGCTGCCGACCCTCCCTTGCTTCAGTCTCCTCCTTCTTTCATGAGATCCTGGCTCCCCTGGATGCTCATATAAAGCTGCCGACCCTTCCTTGCTTCAGTCTCCTGCTTCTATCATGAGATCCTGGCCCCCCTGGATGCCCATATAAAGCTGCAGCCCTCCCTTGCTTTAGTCTCCTCCTTTCATTAGATCCTGGATCCCCTGGATGTCCATATAAAGCTGCCAACCCTCCCTTGCTTCAGTCTTCTCTGGAGCTTCTTCCATGAGATCCTGGCTCCCCTGGACGCCAATGTAAAGCTGCTGACCCTCCCTTTCTTCAGTCTCCTCTGGAGCTTCTTTCATGAGATCCCGCCTCCCCTGGACGCCCATATAAAGCTTCCAACCGTCCCTTGCTTCAGTTTCCTCCCAAGCTTCTTTTAAGAGATCCCGGATCCCCTGGATGCCCATATAAAGCTGCTGACCCTCCCATGCTTCAGTCTGCTCCGGAGCTTCTTTCATGGGATACTGGCTCCCCAAGATACCCATATAAAGCTGCCAACACTCCTTTTCTTCAATCTCGTCTGGAGCTTCTTTCTTGAGATCCTGGCTCCTCTCCTCAGCAAAGGTTATTCTTCTTTCCCAGAAGTGATTAAAAGTTTTGGGGTCTAGGTCCCCCCCTTTCATACACCTATTCTCTTTGTTCTCTGAAGGCAAAGAGTGTCTGTACCTAGCCCAAACCAGTTCTGGCCAGTCCTGGAGCACTTTGTTTACAGGACTCCTTCCTTCCTTTGACAGTGTGGGCCAGGGACATTAGACACACCACAGGAGGTGGAGCCAGCATTGTGGAAGGCAAGCATAGACCTATTCAGATCCAGGTGCCACCCCTCCCATCACTCTCTATGCAGATAGCTCGATTCAGCCCTGTGCTGACTCACCCTGTCTCCTGGAATCACCCAAACCCTGTCACTCAAAAAACAGACAAGGAATACACAACCTAGCAGAGGCAGGCTTGGATAGTTAGGCAAGAAAATACCTACTTTCTAAAAGTGGTATTTTCACACACAGAATGTTAAAACCAACTTCACTAAAAGATGCATTTCATCATTCTGAGTTCATGCATACTAAACTCAAATTTCTACCTAGTTCCCTGAGTCAGTTATTATTGTAAGATGTTATAATCAAACTTCCCATTCTGGCCTATGGAGAACAAATAGCCTTGCAATAGTGAAAAATGAAGACTGCTGTAATTCACTATCAGGACATGCCACACACATCAGGGCATGTCGGATGTATGACGTTAAAACGCATACTTTTACATCGCATACCATTAAAATGCGATTTTTACAACGCAGGATCCTTTACAACGAATGCCTTTACAACGCAAGTCATTACATAGCAGATGCTATTACAACGCATGCCATTACAACGTAAGTATAGGTAAGTATATAATTTTTTTTTAATTATAAGTAATAAATATTTAATTAATTTAATTTATTTAAAGTAGTTTTTTTTAAAACTAAACCCTTAAAATACCCCTGTACCCATTAACCCAAACCTAGCCCTGAACCCAAAAACTACCCGAGCCCTGAAACCTAAAAATACCCCTGTACCCCAAAACCCAAACGTAGCCCTGAAACCTAAAAATACCCCTGTACCCCAAAACCCAAACCTAGCCCTGAAACCTAAAAATACCCCTGTACCCCAAAACCCAATCCTAGCCCTGAAACCTAAAAATACCCCTGTACCCCAAAACCCAAACCTAGCCCTGAAACCTAAAAATACCCCTGTACCCCAAAACCCAAACCTAGCCCTGAAACCTAAAAATACCCCTGTACCCCAAAACCCAAACCTAGCCCTGAAACCTAAAAATACCCCTGTACCCCATAACCCAAACCTAGCCCTGAAACCTAAAAATACCCCTGTACCCCAAAACCCAAACCTAGCCCTGAAACCTAAAAATACCCCTGTACCCCCAAACTCAAACCTAGCCCTGAAACCTAAAAATACCCCTGTACCCCAAAACCCAAATTAAATAAATGTTTTAAAAAAGATAAACTTACCTATACTTACGTTGTAATGACATGCGTTGTAATAGCATCTGCTAAGTAATGTCATGCTTTGTAAAGGCATTCGTTGTAAAGGATCCTGCGTTGTAGTGGTTGCGTTGTAAAAGTAGTGCGTTGTAACAGTTGCGTTTTAACTGTTGTTTCCCGGGCATGTCCTACCTTTTCCATACAATGCACCCTGCCCTTGGGCTACCATAGGGGTGACTAATATGCAGAAAAGGGAAGGTTTAGGGACTGGCAAGTGGGTGCACTTGCCCGGTCAACATGGCAGTACCAGACTGCACACAGGCTCTGCAATGGCAGGCCTGAGACACACTTTACAGGCTGCTTCTGTAGGTGGTACAACCAGTGCTGCAAGCCCACCCCCTTTTTTACCGCTTTTGGCCGCCATAAGTGTGGCAGTGTATGCTCAGACATGAGTCCCTTGCTCACTTTGCCACTGGATTCAAGCAAGCCGGGCTGAAGACGGCTGGAATGCCAGAAACCGGTCCTCGGAAGCTTGTTTCCGGTCCAGGGAAGGCATGGCTTGGCAGTTCGGGCTGGACTTTTCCCATGAGACACAGGGTCAGACTGATTTGCATATAGCCATGTCTGAACTGGGGTGGCAGAGTGGGCTAAAGAACGGTGATGGATTAAACCCAGATCTTTCGACTGGGTGTGAGTGTTTGATTGGTTCAGATGCTCCGTCCATTACCACCCCCTTTTGTACTGCTTTTGGCCGCCATAAGTGTGGCAGGGTATGCTCAGACGTGAGTCCCTTGCTCACTTTGCCACTGGATTCAAGCAAGCCGGGCTGAAGACGGCTGGAATGCCAGAAACCGGTCCTCAGGAGCTTGTTTTCGGTCCAGGGAAGGCATGGATTGGCAGTTCGGGCTGGACTGTTCCCATGAGGCACAGGGTCAGACTGATTTGCATATAGCCATGTCTGAACTGGGGTGGCAGAGTGGGCTAAAGAACGGTGATGGATTAAACCCAGATCTTTTGACTGGGTGTGAGTGTTTGATTGGTTCAGATGCTCCGTCGATTACCACCCCCTTTTGTACTGCTTTTGGCCGCCATAAGTGTGGCATGGTATGCTCAGACGTGAGTCCCTTGCTCACTTTGCCACTGGATTCAAGCAAGCCGGGCTGAAGACGGCTGGAATGCCAGAAACCGGTCCTCGGAAGCTTGTTTCCGGTCCAGGGAAGACATGGCTTGGCAGTTCGGGCAGGACTGTTCCCATGAGGCACAGGGTCAGACTGATTTGCATATAGCCATGTCTGAACTGGGGTGGCAGAGTGGGTTAAAGAACGGTGATGGATCAAACCCAGATCTTTTGACTGGGTGTGAGTGTTTGATTGATTCCGATGCTTCGTCCATCACCACCCCCTTTTGTACTGCTTTTGGCCGCCATAAGTGTGGCATGGTATGCTCAGACGTGAGTCCCTTGCTCACTTTGCCACTGGATTCAAGCAAGCCGGGCTGAAGACGGCTGGAATGCCAGAAACCGGTCCTCAGGAGCTTGTTTTCGGTCCAGGGAAGGCATGGATTGGCAGTTCGGGCTGGACTGTTCCCATGAGGCACAGGGTCAGACTGATTTGCATATAGCCATGTCGGAACTGGGGTGGCAGAGTGGGCTAAAGAACGGTGATGGATTAAACCCAGATCTTTTGACTGGGTGTGAGTGTTTGATTGGTTCAGATGCTCCGTCCATTACCACCCCCTTTTGTACTGCTTTTGGCCGCCATAAGTTGTAGTGAGGTGTTAAACTGCAGTAATGAGATTAAACATCTGCTCAGACAATGATTGTGTTACATAAAAGTGCACGATATTGAAATAATGCGGTCAGAGATTGTTGTTACGCCGCATAATTTGCCTCATCTCGATGTATAATTTACTCAACCCTGCGGCAGAAATTGCTCCTCCGATTGCGGGTGATGCCAGTGACCTGATTATGAATTATTACAGGTGAAGGATTGAGAAAGCAGTTATATTTCAGCCTTTGGAACATTAAGTGAAACAGCAAATGCAGAAAGAAATTGTTTCACAATTATTTTCCAGATGTCAGTACAGTTCTAAAACAAATATTATAAAAACCAGACGTAGAATTGAAACGTTCAAAACCACACAGAGGATTTTATAGAAATCCATATTTAGGAGACCGCTCCCGGCACTAACAGAATCTGAGAACAAAACCAAATTGCTGAGAAAGGAGGGAAACCTCGAGTGAGATCACAGGCAGCAGAGGAGTCAGTTCTCATCTCTGCTCTGTGACTGTAACATGAACGCGGAAGTCCCGGCGCAGCCACAGTGAGGGGCAGACGCACAGACACACCCACTGCACCCAGAGAAGGACAGACGCACAGACACACCCACTGCACAAAGAGAAAGTGAAACTTACCTTCACTTCCGGCATTTCTGCATCATGGCGGCAGCAGCTCAGCTCGGGAACCTCCAGGAAGAGGCCACGTGTTCCATCTGTCTGGAATATTTTAAGGATCCGGTGATGATTATTGATTGCGGACACAACTTCTGCCGCTCCTGCATCACCCAGAGCTGGGAGGGAAGAGATGAAAACTTCCCCTGTCCGCAGTGCAGGGAAATATCTCGTAGGAAAAAACTCCGACCCAACAGACAACTGGGGAACATGGTGGAAATTGCAAAACAGCTTCATCTGCCCCCCGTGAAGCCCCCGGAGGAAAATCAATGCGAGAAACATGATGAGAAGCTGAGGCTGTTTTGTGCAGAGGATCAGAGGATGATATGCTGGGTCTGCCGGGAGTCCAAGGAGCATAAAACTCACTCAGCAAGTCCTATAGAGGAGGCTGCAGAGGAGCACAAGGTACGTTTGTGGATGTTCAGGGATCACAAAGTCACTTCGTGAGCCACACCAGGGGCAGTCAAAGATCACACACTGTCTGTGTGGGTGTTCAGAGATCACAAGTCACCATTTCTATAGGGTGGCCAGAAGGCTCCATGTCACTGGGACAACACATTTCCATTCCTGGATTTTGCTTTTTACATATCATTATCATCTGGTGTGTTGAAGCAATAGGGTCCAGTAAAGTGAACCAAAACTACACCTCCCACAATGCACTGATCTGTTAAATCAAAAGCCCAGAAATGGAAAAAGTTGTGTCCCCGTGGCATGGAGTCATCTGGTCTCCCTCCCTGTTTATGCCATTGAGGAGGCTGCTGAAAAGCACAGGGTGTGTCTGTGGGTGTTTATGGATCATAATGCCCCCGCGGGGCCCAAAGAGAGGTCTGTGCAAGGAGTGTATGTGGGTGTTTACGATTCACAAGTGAAGACAGTGTAAGTTCTACAGAGGAAGAAGCTGCAGAGGAGCACAAGGCACGTCTGTGGACGATCACGATTCACAAATGAATACACTTGTTAATTCTTTAAGAGGATACAATGTAAATTTAGGGGTGTTATGTGTCCTTAGCGAAGGCTGCTGAAAATACAAGGTATGTTTGTTTGTGTTTAGGGATTGTAAGTGAATCCACTCCATAAGGGCTTTATAAGAACCCGTAAAGAGCACACAGTGTGTCTGTCAGAGCGCTGGGATCATAGGCTGTATACTGTGAGCCACAGAGGCGGCTGCAGAGGATCAGAAGGGGTGTGTGTGGGTGTTTTGGGACCTTGCACTAGATTCAAAGGATTCCGTGTGGCAGTGCGGTGTGAGTTGTTAGTGTCAGAAGACTTGACGCGACAATGCAGGGTGTGGCGCACCGGCTCACAGGAGCAGAGACACAGCAGAAGAGCTGCAGCAATGCAGGGTGAAGCACACATGTCCACATGGTCATGGAACCACAGCAGAAGAGGTGCAGCAATACAGGGTGAAGCACACATGTCCACATGGTCATGGAACCACAGCAGAAGAGCTGCAGCAATGCAGGGTGAAGCACACATGTCCACATGGTCATGGAACCACAGCAGAAGAGGTGCAGCAATACAGGGTGAAGCACACATGTCCACATGGTCATGGAACCACAGCAGAAGAGGTGCAGCAATACAGGGTGAAGCACACATGTCCACATGGTCATGGAACCATAGCAGAAGAGGTGGTGCAATGCAGGGTGAAGCACACATGTCCACATGGTCATGGAACCACAGCAGAAGAGCTGCAGCAATGCAGGGTGAAGCACACATGTCCACATGGTCATGGAACCACAGCAGAAGAGGTGCAGCAATACAGGGTGAAGCACACATGTCCACATGGTCATGGAACCACAGCAGAAGAGGTGCAGCAATACAGGGTGAAGCACACATGTCCACATGGTCATAGAACCACAGCAGAAGAGCTGCAGCAATACTGGGTGAAGCACACATGTCCACATGGTCATGGAACCACAGCAGAAGAGCTGCAGCAATACTGGGTGAAGCACACATGTCCACATGGTCATGGAACCACAGCAGAAGAGCTGCAGCAATGCAGGGTGAAGCACACATGTCCACATGGTCATGGAACCACAGCAGAAGAGCTGCAGCAATGCAGGGTGAAGCACACATGTCCACATGGTCATGGAACCACAGCAGAAGAGCTGCAGCAATGCAGGGTGAAGCACACATGTCCACATGGTCATGGAACCACAGCAGAAGAGCTGCAGCAATGCAGGGTGAAGCACACATGTCCACATGGTCATGGAACCACAGCAGAAGAGGTGGTGCAATGCAGGGTGTGGCACACATGTCCACATGGTCATGGAACCACAGCAGAAGAGCTGCAGCAATGCAGGGTGAAGCACACATGTCCACATGGTCATGGAACCACAGCAGAAGAGCTGCAGCAATGCAGGGTGAAGCACACATGTCCACATGGTCATGGAACCACAGCAGAAGAGCTGCAGCAATGCAGGGTGAAGCACACATGTCCACATGGTCATGGAACCACAGCAGAAGAGGTGGTGCAATACAGTGTGTGGCACACAGGCTCATATTTATTTATTTATTTATTTATTTTGAAGGTTTTATATAGCGCGGACAAGATCCTTGCAGATATCGGAGCGCTTTCCAATCAGCAAAGCTAGTTATACATAACAATGAAAGAAGGAAAAATCACGAATAGCATAACAAATGAAAAGGAAATTCAATGGAGGAAAGATCACGCATGACATGAACAGTTCGTGTACAGGGGAAAAAGCGTAGAGTACATAACAGGAGCATCACAGTTAATAGAAAGTCCTGGGCTGAAAAATGAAATTAGGATGTTTAGTTGGATCCTTAACGAAGAGAGGAAAATTAGCAAGGGAACTATTGAATCTCAGAATAACTTAGACTGTAATAAGTGAGTTGTGCCATGAGAATTGCTTTAACTCCCTTTTTGAAAGAGATGGTAGAGGCATTCATTCTGATTTCTGATGGAAGAGTATTCCAAGTCCGAAAAGGACCGTTTATATGATTTCTTTAGGTCTCGCACCTGGCGACGCAGCGCGAATCGCTGCCGCCAGCGAGATCTATAGTTGTCGACTCTCCTTTAGGGCTAAAAAGGAGACAGGAGATGGGCACGCGCAGCTTGCTGGAATCGGATCGGGAGGCACGCATTCACCACAGTTACGCGCAGTACCCATCTCCTGCCTCCCTTGCAAACCTCCTGCAGTTAAGACTCCACGGCCCGTCAATGCGCCCCGAAGTGCTCCCTTCTGCTAGCACAGCACACCAGCACAATTGAGAAGGGCTCACCCACCCCACCGCCCCCCAGCACCCAGATCTGTCCCATCCGCTGGAGTCGCAGCTCTCCTTACCTGTGTAGGTCTCGCAAGTCCAGTCCCGAGGATCGCAGCTCGCGCCCGCGCCATGGCTGCTGGCGGCAGCGGGAGGCGCCACTGCGCCTCGTCGTTCCACCCGTGCGTCTTCCTGAGGCTCCGGCTCCCTCTCGGCTGCCCGCATGCCCCCCGCACAACTCCTTGCTCCGTCCCCAAATCTTTGCCCTCGCGCCCCAGCAGCCTCCAAGCCCAGGCGGCCGTGCCGCTGACGTCAGCCGCGCCGCTGACGTCAGCCACGCTCGTGCTCACGCAACTCCTGCTTGTTTTTTTGCCATCAAAGCCTCCGTATACCAGGCAGCCGATGGCTTGAAGTGCATGCTGGTAATGATTTTCCAGGGAGCCAGGTTATCTAAGGCCTGATTAATACACGTCATTAGTTGCCCATGTGCATTCTGGGGACAGGAGGTGAGTGCTGGTTTTTCCTGCTTCAGTGCTGCTGTGAACGTATTCGGTGTGATATGGGACCATTTACGAGCACTGCACTTCTTTTGGAGGTTGGGCTACTGTCAGGGGAGGTTCATAAATATCAAAAGGTACCATGTAATGTTGCCCTTTCTCTTAGATTAATTGTGAATTACTTAGGGATTTTTATAGCAAAAAAACGGAGGGGAAAACAACTTGTCACTCGCATTGTTTTCTGTGTGCATATTAACTATGAAGATTTCAGTAGGCAGCGGCCCTTAAGATTCTAACTGGTGTCGAAATATAACTAGGGCAAGAGGTCACATGTTGTGCAGACTAATTAGTCTAAAATGCAAAAAATATTACAGTATGTTGAAATCGCATTACGCGCAACACTTTTTAAAAATAAAGTACGTCGTTGATTGATGGCAGAATCAGTAAATGACAGAAGTGAACATTTGCATTTTACCCCTTCCTAATAGCCTGCCAGAGTCATTGTTTTTTTTAGGTGATACCCAGTTAAAACAAGCATTTGCAATACAATAGGTCTCGCATTTACGTGAGTTAAAGCTTTTGTAAGTGACAAAGCCTTTTATTTATGTTTTCAAAAAATGAAACATAAATAAAAGGCATTGTCATTTACAATGCCAATAGCTCAAACTCTCGTAATTGCGAGACCTATTGCATTGCAAATGCTTGTCTTTTTGAATCTTTGAGGTTTCAGTAGATGGCAATCTGCACTCTTTGAGGACCTTGACCCACCAGAGATTGTCAAACACAGCACAAGAGGTGCAGCAATGCAGGGTGTCGCACACACGGTCACATGGGCACAGACACAGCAGAAGAGGTGCAGCAAGGCAGGGTGTGGCACACACGGTCACATGGGCACAAACACAGCAGAAGAGGTGCAGCAACGCAGGGTGTGGCACACGGGCTCACAAGGTCGTCGGACACAACAGAAGGTGCAGAAGAGCTGCAGCAATGCACTATGACGCGCACAGGGTCACAAGGGCATCTGTGCAGATGACTCCCCAGGAGTGCACGGTTCATCAGACACAGAGGGACACGCAGGGTCCAGGCGCCAAACTCGCATCATCATTGGGCACAGAGTGAAGATCTCCTGTAGCTTTGGCTGCTTGAAGCTCGCTGGCTTCGGGGACCCCTCACAGGATGAATGACCGTCAGGCTGGGCTGCGATCACAGGCTCCCGGTCTGGGGGAGCTTAGAGTCTTCGACCTCCTCACCTCAAGGTGCAGAGCACTGGACTGGGCTCGGGGTGATCAGGACAAGCCCCCCCTATCCGGCTCCCACCCTCCTCACAGGCAGTCCACCGGATGCGGAAAGTAAGCACAGCGCCGCTTGTGCTAGCCTTTTTTATACCAATACAGAGTGGACTTTTCTGGGCAGCCAGTGGGAACGCTTTTAAGCTCTTTTTAATTGTTGTGATTTCTAATGCTTTTAATCTCATTTTAATTGTGTGATCTCCTTGAGTCTTTTAAAAATCAATATATTTTGCACCGTGCACTTTACCTGCTTGTTGGATCAACTCTCTAGTCCACCCGGGTTCTTCCCGTTTGATGCAGAGAGAGTTGGTTCGTTTGGATCTCGTTTGAGCCACTTCCGGCTGACTGCCATTTTGTGAGGTAATGATATAGTCTATTGGAGCTCAGCAGGCTACTATAAAAGATGGGCTAAACCCGGGCACGCAGCGAGTGCGCCGCTGGCGCAGCGAAGGCAAGCCAGTCTGTGCCAGTCCGCGCTCGGAACGCGCTCAGCGCCAGCCATGCTGCCGGTTTTAGGCCAGATATCTCTACTTTGAAGCCTACTATAAGTGTAGCTTAGAAACTTTAATGAAGCTACAATGGTAAGGTAGGACAAGTTCTAGACCATGTATTGACCCTTACCTAGCGTGGGACTGTGGCCTAACTATCCAGCACATCTCACTATCTAGCCGCTGATCTCTGGGCCCTCAATCCCAGCCAGTGTGCCTTTAAAAATGCAATTAAAAAATGTGTGAGATCGATATCTCTCGCTACAGATAAAGCCCTCCTCACGAAACGCAGCCATTCTTGGGCAGTAGTAAACTCCTACAAACAAGTATCCGCAGCTAAGTATTTATCCACCACTTTTTCACTCCATTTAAAACGCTGCTTTATCGCCCTAAGAATGGGGGACTGGCGCTTTCTTCAAAATCTACCCATCTGGCGCCGCACAGAGGGGGACACAACCTGTAGAGGATGTGGGTTAGCGATAGAATCAATTATGCACGTGGTCTGTATCTGCCCCACCTTTAATTCCCAACGCAGGTGCATGCTCAGGTTAGAATGGAACAGGTTGGGGGTCCGGACCTGCAGGCATGCCATCATTGCCGCTTTGTGCACGGACAATACTGTTTTAAATATAAAAATTGCCAAATTTATTCAACAAGCGTATCGCTACCTTAACATCAAGAAAACTGCCACGGCATTGCCACCGGTCCCACTGACTAATTAATGTTCTGTAACAGAATTCCCACTGACCAGGGGGCTAATAACACCAATCGAAACTCTGTCGTACGTACCCCCTACGGTTTGATTTTGCAATTGAATACGATGGGAGATGTTTGGGACACACCAGGTCACCTTTTATAAAACAGCTTAAATTCTTATTCATTTAATTTATTATTTTTTTTTTTTTTTTTTTTTTTTAATTCTTTTTAATGCTATTTATGTCTGTACGGGTTTCCCCTTTAAATCTTTTTTCTCACAAAACTGTACATAATGTGATTTGGGAAAAACTTTCAAATAAAGACACTGGATGTTGAGCTGGCGGGAAAAGAGCTGGGAGCTAGGTGGATTTTAACATAGCCAGCTGAATTTTTTCTACTCTTTCAATCATTTTTTATTTTTAAAACTGTACACAATGTGATTTGTGCAATCTTTTAAAGATATGTTTTATATCTAAATAAAGGAATTATTATTATTATATTATTATTATTACTATCTACCCAAACCCACATTACCACTAAGGCATATCCCAGGGGGGTATCATGTGCACTCATTAATGTGAGGTCCTTAATAACAATGCTATTGCATTTCGAGAGATTTTAGAAATCAATCAGATAGAGAGAGCCTTTATTACAGAGACTTGAGCAGATGCCTCCTTAAACCCGGATCTACTTTTGGCCTTACCAGCAGGTTTTAAAATTCATAAAGTAGATAGGGTAGGTAAAAAAGGCGGGGGATTGCCCTTATTCTCAAATCTAGCTTTAAATCTTTTATTAAAGCGAACATGGACAATAAGGACTGCTAAGTATTTGACTTTAAAATTGAACTATAAGATCAACCCACTTTTAATGGAATTTCACTCCATCGTCCGCCCAAATCAAAGGTCACTTTTTTAGATAACTTATGCTGCTTTTTAGCTCGCAAAGCTGAATACTACAATTTTACAGTGCTTGGAGATTTTAACTTCCATCTGGAAGATGTCGCTGATCCACATACAAAAGCTCCCTTAGATCAGAAAGATAGCGCAGGGATGTGTCAACTTGTGAAGGGTTCGACTCCAAGCGCTGGACCCTGTTATGATGAGATTTTTTCAGACAACTCCCATCTAAGTTGGACTGGAGCTTTGCCTATGATCTGGTCGGATCATAAGGCAGTCCTATTTGATATATGATTGCCACAAAAAATCATTTTAAAGTTCCCAGAGAACCTTATGTTAGTCGCCCCTGGAAGAAAGTAGAAGCTAGACCTTTAAATCCTCTTCTTTTAGAAACTCTACCTCATTTGTCTACTGACTCTGATCAGGCCACAGCCCAATACCATTCCTGGCTTGATTCAGGTATGACACAATTAGCCCCCCTCAAACAGTGTCAACGTTCCAGCAGGACACCTTCAGACCCATGGTTTAATGACATGCTGAAAGCTCAGAAACAACTATGTCATAAACTAGAGAACAATGGAGACTTGAAGATAATGCAAGTACTCGAATGTAATATAAATTGTCTCTTCAAACCTACAAGAAACTTATCTTCCAATCCAGACAAAAGCCTACAGAATAATGTTTTCGCTCCCGTCCAACACATCGCCTGCCCAACTTAGGCTGGAATTTGTATTGCAAAAACAAGCTCTTGCGAGACAGGGAGCTTATATCATTTGCTGCCATAAACTTCACTCGGCCACTACCAGCACTCTAAATTCGTTGCTATGGCAAGATATTCAAGGCAGGGACATATCTCAGGCATGATCTTACCTGAAGGCAGCCCTGGGGGCCACCAATCTAACTGCGATCTGGGACATGCAACTTGGGCACAACCCATTAAAAAAACGAGACTGGAAAACTATCAAATCTCTATCCTTACTTGAGGATAAGGCCACATTCGCCAAGAGAAACCATGCATGGATGACACTAAACTCGTATAAATTGCTGACACCACAATCATACTTCAGTCAGGGTTATCCTAAGGCCACAAAACTGAAGCTCTTGAAATACAGACTAGGGGTTTTGTCCAGTAGAGAGCATCTTCCACCATGGCTCAGGAGCAACGGCAACAAACTTTGTCCGTTTTGCAACACAGACAAGGGCGATATACTTCACATGACCTGTCTTTGCGAAGAGCTACGGCCAGCTCGCCAACAGCTCTTAAAGGACCAGTTCAAGCAGCTAGGGACTCGCACTAGAAGTCAAGCGGTGCTCGCCTACCTGAATCCTTCGAATACGATACTGAACTGTAGATATGTTAAGTTCCTTGCAATGATCGAGCAAAAACTGTCCAAAAAAAACCTCTCGATCGTTGACATAGGCAACAAGTAGGTGGTCAACAGGACTCAAGGGAATATGCTGCCCGCCTTAAGATAAATGCTCCTGGACAATCAGACTGGGTCTTTTAGTGTAAGCTTTTTTAATGATGATTATAATGAACAAACTTTTATGATATTTAAAACTTCTTTTGTAAAATGTTTTGCACTGGTTTTAACTAACTATGCATAATAAACTTAAACTTAAATCCTACAAGAAACTTATCCTCAGGGAAAAGGCCTCATACTTCTCTGAGAAAATTATAGCGGGCGACAGTTACCCTAAAGCTTTGTTTACTACGGTAAAGAAACTGACAAAGCTGCCAGCTGCTCCCGATATCAGTCAGGAATTCTGCAACCTCTTAGCAGAGTTCTTCCAGCACAAGGTCAAGTCTGTTTTTGGCTCATTTGTGCTGCAGGATAAGCGCCTGGCTCAGACTCCGGCCGAACTCAATAAGATTCAATCTATATCTCATGATAAGACACAAGATACATTTGAATTAGCTACCCCTCTCTTTACTACTATGACAATTGAACATACTTCTAAACTCATTGCTGTAACTAAATCTGGCTCCCCATCAGATCCATTCCCCCCTAAAATGTTGCATACTTCTCCTGAAGTTATAGCTATTCCATTAATAGTGATTTTTAATACAATGTTCACAACGGGGTACTTCCCAATGGAATGGAAGAAAGCCTCCATACTTTCTTTACTAAAGAAACCCAACTTGAACGCTAAGAAGACTCTCAATTATAGACAGTGTCGAGACTTCTGTTTCCTGCTAAAGTCATCGAGAAGGCGATAAATGTTGAACTATCTTCATTTATCAATGATAATGCTATTCTGGATCCCTTCTTATTAGGATTCCGTGCTTACCATAGCACAGAGCTGGCTCTAATCACTGCTTCGGAGGAACTCAGGCAGATTTTAGACAGTGATGGAGCGCAGCTCTGATCCTCCTGGACCTGTCAGCGGCCTTCGATACTGTCAATCATGGGCAGCTGTGGGACCGGTTGACCTCCATCGGGATCAGGGATAAGGCAATGTCCCTACCGTGCTCCTTCCTGTCTGAACGGTCTCAAGAAGTGGCATTGGGGAACGTTGTCTCACCCTCCTTCAGGCTGCCCTGAGGAGATCCTCAGGGTTCTCCTTTGAGTCCAACACTTTTTAACCTCGACGTCACCCCCATTGCCAGGCTGGTAAAAATGTATGGATTTTTCCTCGTGTCGACACTCATATTGTCGTCTCGCTGAGCAGTCCTTCCAGCCAGACGGCGATTAATTTTCACGACTGTATGAGCCCTATAGCTAATTGGATGACAGACGTTTATCTGAAGCTAAACTCACCCAAGACCGATGTTTTGGTGCTGGGGAACAATCCATCATTTTGGACAGATAGCTGGTGGCCGGTCCAACTTGGCTCCTTACCTAAACCACAGCTCAAAGCCAATCATTTAACACTCCTGATGTAAGGTCTTGTCAGGGGGCTCGTGGTACAGGCCTCCTGCACATGAAGATAATCCGGGCCAGGAAGCAGTTTGTCACAGGGATCCTGTGCCAAAACCTTTGACCCTACTGTTTACGCTCTCAATCTGACTGCTGACATCCTGCCATGCACCCTGCATGGGGTCGGTCCCACCTCTCCTGGTCTGGCTGTCTTTTCCTTGTTTCAGACTCTGCATCAGCATGCTGCCTGCTCTCTCGCTAATCCTGCCTTTTCCCAGTTGCAGCCCTGTATAAGGTTTGTGCCTGTTCCCTGTTGCAGATCCGGTAAAGGACTGGTGTCTTCTCTCTCGTTCTGGCAGCTTGCTTGTCACAGACCCCTGTGTGAGTGTGTTGCCTGTTTTCTATTGCAGACCCCGTAAGAGGCTGGCGTCTGATTCCTGCTTCTGAACTTGTAAAGGGCTGGAACCTGGTCTGACTCCTGTCATGGACCCTGAAAGGGCTTGATGTCTCCCCTCTGTCTCTCTGGCTGCCTCTTTCTTACCGTCTACTCTGTATGGTGCCTGCTGTGACCGGGTCTGGTGGCTCAGTGGACTAAAGCAGCCACTGCAGGGGCCTGTGTTTGACCTCCTGGTCACAGGTTCAAATCCCAGCGGGTCCACTCAGCCTTGAGACCCTCTGGGTAGGTAGTGCGCTATATAAATTCTCTGACTTGACTTGACTTGACTTTCATCCATCTGAAGATAAAATGAGTACCATTGAGTTGGGTAACAATAAACATCTGTTATTCAGCGCCAGGACACCTATGGGTAATCATGCGCTTTACAAATACACCTGTTATGTTATGTTATGCTGTCTGTTTTTTCTCACAGACCCTGTATAAGGCTGGCACCTGCTGTCTTGCTCTGCCTTTCTGTTCTCTGTCGGAGATCCTTTAGGAGTCTGGTACACGCTCTCTCAATATGTCTGTTCTCTGTCACCGACCCCATAGGAGGCTGGTACCCGCTACCTTCCTGTGACTGTTCGCTGCCACAGTTTGTGTCAACATTTGGTGCCCCCTTTCTCGTTTTGGTTGTGTGTTCTCTGTTGCAGACCCTTCCTGGGGTTTGGGCCTGCACTCTTCCTGTGTCTGTTTTCTGCCACAGACCCTGCCTGGGGTTGGTGCCTGCACTCTTCTTGTGTCTGTTTTCTGTCACAGACCCTGCCTGGGGTTGGGGCCTGCACTGTCCTGTGTCTGATTTCTGTCACAGACCCTGCCTAGGGTTGGGGCCTGCATTCTTCCTGTGTCTGTTTTCTGTCACAGACTGTAATCATTTATTTGGTTATCTGTTCTCTCACAGACCCTAAATGTGACTGGCACCTGTATAGGACAAGGTCTTAATATAGTTAATCAGCCGTGATGGTCTAGATGTAACATATTTAAGAAAAATTTGGATATGTGTGGCCAGAATTTATAATCTGAACATCTGTTACTGGATGCTGACAGTTTCAAAATATATTCTCAGTACTTACAGCCTGGATACAAAGCGCAAACTGAGGGGATGGCCCCTGGGAAGATACAGATGTTGGGGAAGGTCAAGGGTGGGCGGTCGGGTCAGGGATAATACTCATTGGAGAGATGGGTCTTCAACATTTTCCTAGCTTGGGGGAGGGTTGGAGCTTATTCCACTTTGATACGGATGCTGTTCCAGAACCTGGGAGCATAAACGGAGAAGGCTTGCCTTCTGGGTTTTTCTTCGTACAGGTTTTTGTCTTGAGTCTGGTGATATCCTCGCTCCTTGTCAGATGTCGTTCCTTGAACAAGTATAGTTTGTCTGCCAGCTAAGCTGGGGTCTTGTTATCGAGCACTTATGCGATGCAGCTGGCCATGAAGATGATCTGAGCTGGAAGGAACAGTTAGTATAGGTCTTTTTTTGTATTTTACACCCACGTGAGAATTCAAATACACCAATATTTAGTAAGCAAGAGCAGCAGAGCTGTACATCTATATCTATACTACTATTATAAAGAGAGAACTGGGAACCTTTGAGGCGGGTAAACTCTGGAACCACAGCGCCAATCCAAACACCCAATACATCATTGGAATTGTCAGGGTAAGCAGATGGACATAGGCTATATACCAAAAAAATATATATGTTAGAAGGGCAAAGTACATTCTTTGCCAAAGTAGTCCCTTGGAATTAGCGCCATCTCTGAGGTGGGCGTGTGCGCTAACGACGTTTGTGCTGACATCACGTGTCGGACATTTTGGTAAAGTAAACATGTCGGCCAGGAGCCAAGAGCGGCTAGGAGCGCGAGGAGGAGCGGCCAGGAGCGCGGAACCGACACCCTGCGAGGTCCGACATGCCCAGAGGTAGGAGCGGCCAGGAGCGCGGGGAGGAGCGGCCGGGAGCACGGAACCGACACCCTGCGAGGTCTGACATGCCCAGAGGTAGGAGCGGCCAGGAGCGCGAGGAGAAGCGGCCAGGAGCGCGGAACCGTCACCCGACATCTACATGCCCAGGGGTGCAAGAATGCTGCTAGAGTGCCCATGTCCGGGGTGCGCGATGCTGGTGAGCGGGGAGGAGCGGCCACGAGCATGGAACTGACACCCGACATCGAGATGCCCATAGGTGCAAGAATGCTGCTAAAGCAGGGGTGTAACACAAGCCCCCGCAGGGCCCCGCGCTCCTCACTAATACATTGATGTATGATTTTAAAATTATGGACGGTCCCGCCCCGGCCGGGGCCCGTGAGGCTGGCAGCAGGAATGGTGCGGGGCCCCTGCCGGGGCCCGTGAGGCTGGCAGCGGCTGAGGCTGAGCGGCTCTGAGTCTGACTGCTGCTCTGCCTCTTGAGCCTGCCTGACTGGAATGCAGTGTGTGTGGGGGGATGGGCTGGCAGCACTGCACAGGAATGGTGCGCGGGCAGCGTGAGGCTAGCAGCGGCTGAGGCTGAGCGGGACTACTGCTTGAGCTGCTCAGCTGCGCACTGAGGAATGGTGCGGCCGTGCGGGGCCCGTGAGTGAGGCTGGTCATGAATATGCACTTTGCAAGGCCCCTATTTGTGCAACAGACTCATAGCAAATTGAGTTTCAATTCAAAGGCATGTCGGTCGGTATGCAAACTGCACATAGTGGTTTGCAAAGGGGTCTTAGGAAATCGGTTCCAGTGTAAAGTTGGTACCCAGAGTATGTTCCGACTCGGGGAAAGAATAATGCATCATTGTCCGGGCCTGTTTGACTTCTACAAAATATAGCATCCTTCTTCACTGACCTCTAAATGGTGAAGAAGCCGAAAGAAGCTTAGAAGAGTTCTTCAGGAAGCTGGGCAGACGAAAGAGAGAAACATGCCCACACCCCACCCATGAACGAAATGAGTTCACCCAAGTTGGAAAAAAACAGTTATTGCCCAATTAATTCAGCAAAAAGACTCGAGTGATCAAGCTTAAAAATAAACACGATAAGGTTGATTTTGAGCGGGCAGCGTTATTCAGTGTAAACCAGGGAACAGAAGCGAACACCCGAGGCTGGTGCTGAACTTAACATTGGCAGTCGTTTGAGCCCCGCACTTCATGAACAGGATTGCTACAGGGCCAAATCGGCTGGCATCACTGCAGGAATGGTGCGGGGCCCCGGCCGGGGCCCGTGAGTGAGGCTGGCACTGCAGCAGCAGCACTGCAGGAATGGTGCGGGCCCCGGCCAGGGCCCGTGATGTGAGGCTGGCACTGCAGCAGCAGCACTGCAGGAATGGTGCGGGGCCCCGGCCGGGGCCCGTGAAGTGAGGCTGGCACTGCAACAGCAGCACATCAGGAATGGTGCGGGCCCCGGCCGGGGCCCATGAAGGGAGGCTGGCACTGCAGCAGCAGCACTGCAGGAATGGTGCGGGGCCCCGGCCGGGGCCCGTGAAGTGAGGCTGGCACTGCAACAGCAGCACATCAGGAATGGTGCGGGCCCCGGCCGGGGCCCATGAAGGGAGGCTGGCACTGCAGCAGCAGCACTGCAGGAATGGTGCGGGGCCCCTACCGGGGCCTGTGAAGTGAGGCTGGCACTGCTGCAGCAGCACTGCAGGAATGGTGCGGGCCCCAGCCGGGGCCCGTGAAGTGAGGCTGGCACTGCAGCAGCAGCACTGCAGGAATGGGGCGGGCCCCGGCTGGGGCCCGTGAAGTAAGGCTCGCACTGCTGCAGCAGCACTGCAGGAATGGTGCGGGGCTCGGTCAACGTCGGGACGGGCTGCTAGTCTGTAGGAATTTAAAAATATCCCTGTTTGGCAAGTAAGACATCTCCTGCAGTTCTGCGAATGAGCATAGCGGATTGTCATTAAATAGATCTCCTGTTGAATCAATACCCTTCGGTTTCCACCTTTCCATCACTGAGTCTTGAAAATTAGTAGATAATAAGGCGGCCACAGAGACTGGAGTGTAAAAGTTTATTTTAGGAATCACCAGTCGTTGTTTAGGCTGAGACCATATTTTCATTTTCATATTTCACATTTCCATATTTTCTTCATTATTGCTCCTGCAGACTTTAAAGTTGTAGTTTTTGTGAGACGTTAGCCTGGCATATGATGTCCACTAGTTCTAGTGGGCACCTTGCACCAGCCTAATCGACCCTTATTGATGGTGGTTGTAAAGTCAACCTTATAGAAAGCCATCCTAGTGGTAGCATGGACCAACAGTCATCAGGCTAAGACTTCACAGAGCGTATTAAGCAAGTTGTTTTATCAATTATAATCCCTTGAGTACCAAATGAAAGGACACCACACAAGGTAATATATGTATTTAATCTAAACTCAACTCTCTGCACTCTTTATGAGATCAGAGGTCAAAGTACATTACAAGAATCTCAATTAGCATACAATAAGTTGCACAAATACAGTTATGCCCTAGGGGCCTCTCAAACCATATACTAAAGTAGTGGTATAAGAACCACGTGAGGAATCAAAAGTAGGCCTGGGGCATGTGGAATCGCTGGGGCTACTCTAAGCAACCAAAGGTTAGGAAGTAGGAGGCCCACAGGAGACACGTGCAGTGTCTAAACACAGCCGTGGGTTACCATTGACTTTCTAAGGTGAACGAAGGAGTTACAAATATACAATTTAAGGACACTTCCGGATGGAGTTGGATAGAACCCTTTAAAACTAGGACACTTCGAGAGTCAAGACCCACGGGAGCGCCGGAGTACTCGTGTTACCTCACCCAGGGAAGCCGGGTGCATAGGTGCCTTTTCGTGTCGGGTTTCGTCGTCGTTTTAAATGGAGAGCTGCAAAGAAGTGCTGCAGGCGACCAGAGTAAAAGTGTCTGGGTGGATCCAAGGGTGGATCAAAGATCTGAAGAACCTGAAAGCAGAGGGGACAGAGTCTGGGTCACTAGCCAGTGACCAGGAAGGAACCAGGCGATGTCGGGTGCTTTCGGGTGCAGACGGTGAGCTTGTAGTAAATAAAGTGCAAAGTGACAATAAATAAGCACCTCTAATATTTTAAGGCAGACTTGACCATTGAGTTTCATCTAAACATTTTATTGAAATAAAAAAACATTGTGCAGAATATCCTGATACAAATTCAACCAGTAACTTCCATCTGAATACATCATTAAATAAATAAATAATTTAAATGTCATATGCAGTGCGGTAAAGCACTATGTGGCCATAAAAACATATTTAATAACCTTTAACAGGTTGAACCAATGGAAGACATATAATCTCCAATTAGGGCTCCCGGTTTTATGGTATTTATTTTTTTACCACTTCCGTCTGTATTTATCCATATTTATTTTTTGCTAATTTTATCTATATTTATTTTTGTTTTTGTGGAAAAAGTAAGCTGAAATTAGTATTTTTCCATATTTATTTAACCTATAAATGTGCATTCATGCTTGAATGTCGGTCAGGTTTCAGTGCTGTAAACACCAGAAGATAAATCAATGCACTTTTATGAAAATATGCAAATTTCAGTTTCAACCTTGTGCTTATTAACTGCTGTTAAAACCTCTTTACTAAAATTATTTTCTTTTCTAACTCCCCTATCTATCAATCTACACATCTATTGGCCTGGCAGTCATGGCAGACGGTATTTAGAATTACTCAAAATGCAACCCAATTTCCGTTTTTATCCACATTTAAAAATAAATACAGACAAGAAAATGAATGTTTTCTGTCTGTATTTATCTGTAAAAATCAGTAAAAACGGAAAACTGGGAGCCCTATCTATACTACTATTATAAAGAGAAAACTGGGAACCTTTAAGGCGGGTAAACTCGGGAACCACAGCGCCAATTCAAACACCCAGTACATCATTGGAATTGTCAGGGTAAGCAGATGGACATAGGCTATATACCAAAAAAATATATATGTTAGAAGGGCAAAGTACGTTCTTTGCCAAAGTAGTCCCTTGGAAGTAGCGCCATCTCTGAGGTGGGCGTGTGCGCTATCGACGTTCGTGCTGACATCAAGGGTCGGACATTTTGGTAAAGTAAACAGGTCGGCCAAGAGCGGCCAGGAGCGCGAGGAGGAGCTGCCAGGAGCGCGGAACCGACACCCTGCGAGGTCCGACATGCCCAGAGGTAGGAGCGGCCAGGAGCGCGGGGAGGAGCGGCCGGGAGCACGGAGCAGCACATCAGGAATGGTGTGGGGCCCCTGCAGGGGCCCGTGAAGTGAGGCCGGCACTGCAGCAGCAGCACTGCAGGAATGGTGCGGGGCCTGGGCCCGTGAGTGAGGCTGGCACTGCAGCAGCAGTACTGCAGGAATGGTGCGGGGCCCCGGCCGGGGCCCGTGAAGTGAGGCTGGCACTGCAACAGCAGCACATCAAGAATGGTGCGGGGCCCCGGCCGGGGCCCGTGAAGTGAGGCTGGCACTGCAGAAGCAGCACTGTAGGAATGGTGCGGGGACCCGGCCGGGGCCCGTGAAGTGAGGCTGGCACTGCAGGAATGGTGTGGGGCCCCGGCCGGGGCCTGTGAAGTGAGGTTGGCACTGCAGCAGCAGCACTGCAGGAATGGTGCGGGGCCCCGGCCGGAGCCCTTGAAGTGAGGTTGGCACTGCTGCAGCAGCACTGCAGGAATGGTGCGGGCCCCGGCCGGGGCCCGTGAAGTGAGGCTGGCACTGCTGCAGCAGCACTGCAGGAGTGGTGCGGGGCCCCGGATAGGGCCCGTGAAGTGAGGCTGGCACTGCTGCAGCAGCACTGCAGGAATGGTGCAGGGCCCCGGCCGGCGCCCGTGAGTGAGGCTGGCACTGCTGCAGCAGCACTGCAGGAGTGGTGCGGGGCCCCGGATAGGGCCCGTGAAGTGAGGCTGGCACTGCTGCAGCAGCACTGCAGGAATGGTGCAGGGCCCCGGCCGGCGCCCGTGAGTGAGGCTGGCACTGCAGCAGCAGCACTGCAGGAGTGGTGCGGGCCCCAGCCGGGGCCAGTGAGTGATGCTGGCACTGCAGCAGCAGCACTGCAGAAATGGTGCGAGGCCCCGGCAGGGGCCCGTGAGTGAGGCTGGCACTGCAGCAGCAACACTGCAGGAATGGTGCGGGGCCCGTGAAGTGAGGCTGGCACTGCAGCAGCAGCACTGCAGGAATGGTGCGGGCCCCGGCCGGGGCCCGTGAAGTGAGGCTGGCACTGCTGCAGCAGCACTGCAGGAATGGTGCGGGGCCCCGGATGGGGCCCGTGAAGTGAGGTTGGCACTGCAGCATCAGCACTGCAGGAATGGTGCGAGGCCCCGGCCGGGGCCCGTGAGGGAGGCTGGCACTGCAGCAGCAGCACTGCAGGAATGGTGCGGGCCCCGGCCGGGGCCCGTGAAGTGAGGCTGGCACTGCAGCAGCAGCACTGCAGGAATGGTGCGGGGCCCCGGCCGGGGCCCGTGAAGTGAGGTTGGCACTGCAGCAGCAGCACTGCAGGAATGGTGCGGGCCCCGGCCGGGGCCCGTGAAGTGAGGCTGGCACTGCAGCATCTGCACTGCAGGAATGGCGCGGGGCCCCGGACAACGTCGGGACGGGCTGCTAGTCTCCAATAAAGAGCTGGGCCAATAAACTTTCATCTAGGTAGACTAATATATAACGTTGGTGGCTGCCCCAATGATAGGGATCTTCTCTATTGCATTTAATTCATTTTTCATTTTTAATAAAAAATTCCTAATCTGTAGGAATTAAAAAATATCCCTGTTTGGCAAGTCAGACATCTCCTGCAGTTCTGCGAATGAGCATAGCGGATTGTCATTAAATAGATCTCCTGTTGAATCAATACCCTTCGGTTTCCACCTTTCCATCACTGAGTCTTGAAAATGAGTGGATAATAGGGAGGCCACAGAGACTGGAGTGTAAAAGTTTATTTTAGGAATCACCAGTCGTTGTTTAGGCTGAGACCATATTTTCATTTTCATATTTCACATTTCCATATTTTCTTCATTATTGCTCCTGCAGACTTTAAAGTTGTAGTTTTTGTGAGAAGTTAGCCTGGCATATGATGTCCACTAGTTCTAGTGGGCACCTTGCACCAGCCTAATCGACCCTTATTGATGGTGGTTGTAAAGTCAACCTTATAGAAAGCCATCCTAGTGGTAGCATGGACCAACAGTCATCAGGCTAAGACTTCAGAGAGCGTATTAAGCAAGTTGTTTTATCAATTATAATCCCTTGAGTACCAAATGAAAGGACACCACACAAGGTAATATATGTATTTAATCTAAACTCAACTCTCTGCACTCTTTATGAGATCAGAAGTCAAAGTACATTACAATAATCTCAATTAGCACACGATAAGTTGCACAAATACAGTTATGCCCTAGGGGCCTCTCAAACCATATACTAAAGTAGTGGTATAAGAACCATGTGAGGAATCGAAAGCAGGCCTGGGGCCTGTGGAATCGTTGGGGCTACTCTAAACAACCAAAGGTTAGGAAGTATGAGGCCAACGGGAGACGCGTGCAGTGTCTAAACACAGCCGCGGGTTACCATTGACTTTCTAAGGTGAACGAAGGAGTTACAAATGTACAATTTAAGGACACTTCCGGATGGAGTTGGATGGAACCCTTTAAAACTAGGACACTTCGAGAGTCAAGACCCACGGGAGCACCGAAGTACTCGTTTTACCTTACCCAGGGAAGCCGGTGCATAAGTGCCTTTTCGTGTCGGGTTTCGTTGTCAATTTCAATGGAGAGCTGCAAAGAAGTGCTGCAGGCGACCAGAGGAATAGTGTCCGGGTGGATCCAAGGGTGGATCGAAAATCTGAAGAACCTGAAAGATGAGGGGACAGAGTCTGGGTCACTAGCCAGTGACCAGGAAGGTACCAGGAAGGAACCAGGCGATGTTGGGTGCTTTCGGGTGAAGACAGTGAGCTTGTCTCTTCAGACATGTGGTCCAGGAGGCATCGACGATGACCAGGCACTGGATTCGAGCTGTCCCACGATGGATCTAGTTGTCTGCGGTGTCGGTATCCGGATTGGACCCAACAAGCCTTGGTAACCGCAACACACTCAGAATGTTGAGATGAGCTCTGTTGCAGACCAGCAAGGTCTGTGGGGCTTCTCCTTTGTAGGGAAGCTGGAGCAACCAGGAAAGCAAGTTTACTTCAAAAGAAAGTCTTCCAGGGGCTCACTAGCCAATGGACTCGCGGGGCCCACGGAACACTCGTGGAGTGTGGGGGCCTGTGCTTCGGTGCAAATGGTGCTCGGGGCTGGGGCTTCAAGTACCCCAATGCACAACTGCGAGAAACCTCGGGAGTCGATGCAATTAGCAAAATGCAGAATGTCCTGGAGTTCCGGTCCCACGTCTCTCGTGACCGCCATGTATCACAGCTTTGCTGTAAGCGAAGGTCGGGGTCAGAGATGTCTGGAATTCCATGTCCAGAGTCGCAGTCTCTTCGGGATCGGGCGGGAGCCTCAAAACTGCAGACCAGCAAAGTTGCTGTTGGTGCCTGTTTGAACAGGGTGGTCACTTCTTGACCACAAGGGAGATGTCTTCCGTCTTCAAGTCGAAATGGAACGTCGAAGGTCCAGGATTCGTATCAAAGTTTTGTCCAGGGTAACCTAAAGTCCTAGGGACCCAGCTCCTATACTTATACTAAGTTTGGGTGCTGGACTACCTGAAAGGTTCCTCCTATGGGTAGACCAGAGAAGATAGTGGTTACACCCCCTTCCCTTCGTCCAGTCCAGTTTCGCGCCAGAGCTGGGGTTGAGCGCCCCAGCAACCGGTTTGGACTGGACGATGCATGGAGCACCTTGTGTGCCCCACGCAGTGTCTGAAAAAGCATTCCCTGAATGCAACCCTCCCTGCCCCAATACACTAACTCTGTCTGGAGAGGTGCTGGTACCTCCCCTGACAGGAAACCTATTGTCCAGGCCTCCCCTGCTGGAGTTTCGTCCAGCAGCGGGAGGTCAGACTCGTGTCTGTGGCAGTGGCATCCATTTTGTGATGCCAGGGCTCTGTTTAACTTCAACCAGGTAAACCAGTAACTACATGTCTTCTCCCTCTAGAAGGGTGGAATGCTACCCCCGCCGCCAGGACTGGCGTGGGGGTAGTATTCCAAAGTGTTTGACACCTTACACAACATGTTTCGATAAATCCAAACCAAAGTTAGCATTAACCGTGAGGATTATAATGCACTTAAGAGTATATGGTATGGCTATATCAAAGAACAGCTATAAGGAGATGGTTACGAAAGCTGCAGAGGGGATCAGCTTATGCTAGGGCACCCTCTCACATAAAACCAAGCACTCTGCCTCCAGGATTGTCAAGGCTGCCATAGGAGTGTTTTATAGGTGTATATGTGTCTATATAGGTATATGGATATTGGTATACTATATCGTAGTAAGGGGTGATTACACCACCTTACCCAGGCTGTGCGAACAGACCTGTAGTGTTAGTTTGGAGGGCCAGCCAGGGGTGGCATAATGCATGCTGCAGCCCCTGTTAGGCCTTGGATGCACCTATGCAGTGGGTACCTATGGTGCGCTGTAAAGGGGCTCACAAAGGTGACCCAATACCCAATCTGGTATGTACCTAAAGTACATGGAGTCAATTTTATAGTGAAAGCAGATAGACTGGGGCTGTGATTAGCAGAGTCCCAGTCCAACTAAATTGAAAACCAGAAAACACCAGGCAAAAAGGGGGGGCAACCATATGGTCAGATTTCCACCTTTCTACAGTTTTTTTTCCCAGCGCCAGAGTTCCCAGGTGACTCTCCTCCATCCTCCCCTAGCTTTCTTGCAGCACTCTGGCTCTGCAGTCCTGTATCCACAGCGGGTGCTCGTCTGGTGCCTCAACCCCACCTGGGTTTTAGCGGATTTCGGCAGCATCTTTGATGTACACTGTCTCAGCGAGGGGCGTCCCGCTTTCAGAGAAACCCCGCGCACAGCTCCACGAACAAGCAACCAGGCAGCGCGGTGAGACGGTGTAACACATCTCGATGTTTGTCTGTCTGTGACCCGCGGAAGAGCAGCAATAGAGGACACAGCAGCAAGCCTCCCGGCATGCTCCGACTCGAGTCCAGGACAGTCAGTCGCGAGGAGCGTTGATCGTCCATGATCACACGGCCGATATCTTCCCCCTGTTATCGGCTCTAGTGTAGGTCTTTTAATGTGGAGGTGATATGATTTCTTCAAGCCCTTGATGAGCTGCGCCGCTTCATGTATGCTGCCTTTCAGGGGTGCCTAGGGTGATGTTAAGAAGACCATTGACCAGGGCCTTGTCCCCACCCCCATGGGAGAGGCCTTATACGTTTGTTCTGATTTTAAGTCATCTTCCAGGAGAAACAACTTCTTCAAGATACGACATTGGAATCAAGCTTTCTTGGCATTCTTTGTCATTCATTCAGTGTGTTGCTTGAATGAGAGGTCTGTGTCGAGGGGGGGGGGGGCGGAGGGGGTGAGGGGGGGGGGGAAACCAATAGGTTTACGTTGGAGACCCAGGCTTAAGTCTGTAGCTGTTCTGAGCTGGTGGCAGACAGGAAGAGTTCAGTCTTTTTGGGGTTTAACTTTAATACATTAGTTGACATCCAAGACTGGATGAGATCAGGGCAGATTTGAGGATGTCGTTGGGTGAGGATATTTAAGGTAGAGTTGAGCATCATCTGCATATTGATGGATCTTGATGCTGCTGTCTGTAAGGATCAGAGAGATCCCTTGTAGAGGTTAAAGATGAAGAGAGAAAGGATGGCGCCCTGAGGTACTCTGCAGGAGACACACAGTTTATGTGATCGTGTGGAACCTATTTGCATGAACTGGTGTCAGCTGGTGAGGTAGGATGTGAAACCGTGTCTTAAAATCCCCTCATGTTTTTTGTGTGTTGATCGGGGCCAGCTGGTCGCCTGTGTCGAAGGCTGCAGAGATCCAGGAGGTCAGGGGTCGTTCTTGTCGTTGAGGAGGAGGGTGTTGACGACTTTTTGGAGTGTGGCTGTGTCAGGGCTCCATACACAGTTATTGTGTTATTAAAACTTGTTAGCTTTGATATTTTCCCTTGGTTGTGTGTTGTTTTGGAATGTTTGATAATGTCTCTAGGACAATGTTTCTTCTTTAGTGTCAAGTCCATCTGTTTCCATGCTTTAGGCATAAAGTGTGCACAATGTCAGGTAGCAGTAAGTGCCAGTGATGAAGCTTGTTTCCATGGACCAGGGATTCTGATCCTTCTAGGCAAGAACCGGTACAACAAGCATTACAATGCAATAGGTCTCGCAGTTACATTATTTGAGCTATTGACATTGTAAATTACATAGTTTTTTTATTTTGTTTATCTTCTGTAAAGCATAAAAGGCATTTGCTATTGACTATTAACATTGCAAATGACAATGCCTTTTATTTTTGTTTTTAAAACATAAGTAAAGCTTAAACTCGCGTAACTGCGAGACCTATAACATTGCAAATGCTTCTTTTAGAGAAGTGCAAGGCAAAATTAGAGGGGTTTGGGGGCACCAGTATTTCGATTGCATAAAGGCTATGTGGTTAAGATAATCGATCAAGAGGGGTGCTTTCCAACGATCAACTAAGGTGAATGAGGGGGTATAGGTTACTGGTGACATTCACAAAAGAGCACAGAGCACCAATCACTCAGATTCCTGGGATGGATTTATGATTGAATGCGTTTTGAATTATGTGAAGTACCTGAATATATTTTCCGGATTAGAAGTGTTGTGTAACCTGAGGGATAGCTCTGCTGTGAGACTAAGGCAGGAGAGGGGAGCTGGGCCAGGGGCATGTCTGCTCCACTAGATGAAATGAGAACGCGTAACCTGAGAGATAGCTCTGCTGTCGGAGCCAGCAAGACTGGAGGAAAGAGGCTGTGTAGCCTGAGGGATAGCTCTGCTGTGAGACTAAGACTGGAGGAAGAGGCTGTGTAACCCTAGGGATAGCTATACTGTGAGACTAGGGCAGGAGAGGGGAGCTGGGCCAGGGGCATGCCTGCTCCACTAGATGAAATGAGGATGAGTAACATGAGCGATAGCTCTGCTGTCGGTGCCTGCAAGAGTGGAGGAAAGAGGCTGTGTAACCTGAGGGATAGCTCTGCTGTGAGACTAAGACTGGAGGAAGAAGCTAGGTAACCTGAGAGATAGATCTTCTGTGAGCCTGTAAGACTGGAGGAAGAGGCTGTGTAGCCTGAGGGATAGCTCTGCTGTGAGACTAAGACTGGAGGACGAGGCTGTGTAACCCGAGGGATAGCTCTGCTGTGAGCCTGTAAGACTGGAGGAAGAGGCTGTGTAACCCGGGAGATAGCTCTGCTGTGAGACTAAGACTGGAGGAAGAAGCTAGGTAACCTGAGAGATAGCTCTACTGTGAGCCTGTAAGACTGGAGGAAGAGGCTGTGTAGCCTGAGGGATAGCTCTGCTGTGAGACTAAGACTGCAGGAAGAGGCTGTTTGACCTGAGGGATAGCTCTGCTGTGAGACTAAGGCAGGAGAGGGGAGCTGGGCCAGGGGCATGTCTGCTCCACTAGATGAAATGAGAACGCGTAACCTGAGAGATAGCTCTGCTGTCGGAGCCAGCAAGACTGGAGGAAAGAGGCTGTGTAGCCTGAGGGATACCTCTGCTGTGAGCCTGTAAGACTGGAGGACGAGGCTGTGTAACCCGAGGGATAGCTCTGCTGTGAGCCTGTAAGAAGAGGCTGTGTAACCTGAGGGATAGCTCTGCTGTGAGAGCCTGTAAGAAGAGGCTGTGTAACATGAGAGATAGGTCTGCTGGGGGAGCCTGTAAGAAGAGGCTGTGTAAACTGAGGGATAGCTCTGCTGTGGGAGCCTGTAAGAAGAGGCTGTGTAACCTGAGAGATAGCTCTGCTGTGGGAGCCTGTAAGACGAGGCTTTGTAACCTGAGAGATAGCTCTGCTGTGGGATCCTGTAAGAAGAGGCTGTGTAACTGAGGGATAGTTCTGCTGTGAGCCTGTAAGACTGGAGGAAGAGGCTGTGTAACCGGAGGGATAGCTCTGCTGTGGGAGCCTGTAAGAAGAGGCTGTGTAACCTGAGGGATAGCTCCGCTGTGGGAGCCTGCAAGACTGGAGGAAGAGGCTGTATAACCTGAGGGATAGTTCTGCTGTGGGAGCACGTAGGAAGAGGCTGTGTATCCTGACGGATAGCTCTGCTGTGAGCCTGTAAGACTGGAGGAAGAGGCTGTATAACCAGAGAGATACCTCTGCTGTGAGCCTGTAAGACTGGAGGACGAAGCTGTGTAACCCGAGGGATAGCTCTGCTGTGAGCCTGTAAGACTAGAGGAAGAGGCTGTGTAACCCAAGGGATATCTCTGCTGTGAGCCTGTAAGACTGGAGGAAGAGGCTGCGTAACCCGAGGGGTAGCTCTGCTGTGAGCCTGTAAGACTGGAGGAAGAGGCTGCGTAACCCGAGGGGTAGCTCTGCTGTGAGCCTGTAGGACCGGAGGAAGAGGCTGTGTAACCCAAGAGCTAGCTCTGCTGTGAGACTGTTAAGACTGGAGGAAGAGGCTGTGTAACCTGAGAGATAGATCTTCTGTGAGCCTGTAAGACTGGAGGAAGAGGTTGTCTAAACTGAGGGATAGCTCTGCTGTGAGCCTGTAAGACTGGAGGAAGAGGCTGTGTAACCTGAGAGAGAGCTCTGCTGTGAGCCTGTAAGACTGGAGGAAGAGGCTGTGTAACCCGAAGGATAGCTCTGCTTTGAGCCTGTAAGACTGGAGGAAGAGGCTGTGTAACCTGAGAGATAGCTCTGCAGTGAGCCTGTAAGACTGGAGAAAGAGGCTGTGTAACCCGAGGGATATCTCTGCTTTGAGCCTGTAAGACTGGAGGAAGAGGCTGTGTAACCTGAGGGATAGCTCTGCTTTGAGCCTGTAAGACTGGAGGAAGAGGCTGTGTAACCCTAGGGATAGCTCTGCTGTGAGCCTGTAAGACTGGAGGAAGAGGCTGTGTAACCCGAGGGATAGATCTGCTTTGAGCCTGTAAGACTGGAGGAAGAGGCTGTGTAACCTGAGAGATAGCTCTGCTGTGAGCCTGTAAGACTGGAGGAAGAGGCTGTGTAACCCGAGGGATAGCTCTGCTTTGAGCCTGTAAGACTGGAGGAAGAGGCTGTGTAACCTGAGGGATATCTCTGCTTTGAGCCTGTAAGACTGGAGGAAGAGGCTGTGTAACCTGAGAGATAGCTCTGCTGTGAGCCTGTAAGACTGGAGGAAGAGGCTGTGTAACCCTAGGGATAGCTCTGCTGTGAGACTAAGACTGGAGGAAGAGGCTGTGTAACCCATGAGATAGCTCTGCTGTGAGCCTGTAAGACTGGAGGAAGAGGCTGTGTAACCCGGGAGATGGCTCTGCTGTGAGCCTGTAAGACTGGAGGAAGAGGCTGTGTAACCCGAGAGATAGCTCTGCTGTGGGAGCCTGCAAGACTGGAGGAAGAGGCTGTGTAACCCGAGGGATAGCTCTGGTGTGAGTCTGTAAGACTGGAGGAAGAGGCTGTGTAAACTGAGAGATAGCTCTGCTGTGAGCCTGTAATACTGGAGGAAGAGGCTGTGTAACCTGAGAGAGAGCTCTGCTGTGAGCCTGTAATATTGGAGGAAGAGGCTGTGTAACATGAGAGATAGGTCTGCTGGGGGAGCCTGTAAGAAGAGGCTGTGTAAACTGAGGGATAGCTCTGCTGTGGGAGCCTGTAAGAAGAGGCTGTGTAAACTGAGGGATAGCTCTGCTGTGGGAGCCTGTAAGAAGAGGCTGTGTAACCTGAGGGATAGCTCTGCTGTGGGAGTCTGTAAGAAGAGGCTGTGTAACCTGAGGGATTGCTCTGCTGTGGAAGCCTGTAAGAAGAGGCTGTGTAACCTGAGGGATAGCTCTGCTGTGAGAGCCTGTAAGAAGAGGCTGTGTAACCTGAGAGATAGCTCTACTGTGGGAGCCTATAAGAAAAGGCTGTGTAAACTGAGAGATAGCGCCGCTGTGGGAGCCTGCAAGACTGGAGGAAGAGGCTGTATAACCAGAGAGATACCTCTGCTGTGAGCCTGTAAGACTGGAGGACGAGGCTCTGTAACCCGAGGGATAGCTCTGCTGTGAGCCTGTAAGACTGGAGGACGAGGCTCTGTAACCCGAGGGATAGCTCTGCTGTGAGCCTGTAAGACTGGAGGAAGAGGCTGTGTAACTCAAGGGATATCTCTGCTGTGAGCCTGTAAGACTGGAGGAAGAGGCTGCGTAACCCGAGGGGTAGCTCTGCTGTGAGCCTGTAAGACTGGAGGAAGAGGCTGTGTAACCCGAGGGGTAGCTCTGCTGTGAGCCTGTAAGACTGGAGGAAGAGGCTGTGTAACCCGAGGGATAGCTCTGCTTTGAGACTGTAAGACTGGAGGAAGAGGCTGCGTAACCCGAGGGGTAGCTCTTCTGTGAGCCTGTAAGACTGGAGGAAGAGGCTGTGTAACCCGAGAGCTAGCTCTGCTGTGAGACTGTAAGACTGGAGGAAGAGGCTGCGTAACCCGAGGGGTAGCTCTTCTGTGAGCCTGTAAGACTGGAGGAAGAGGCTGTGTAACCCGAGAGCTAGCTCTGCTGTGAGACTGTAAGACTGGAGGAAGAGGCTGTGTAACCCGCGAGCTAGCTCTTCTGTGAGCCTGTAAGACTGGAGGAAGAGGCTGTGTAACCCAAGGGATAGCACTGCTGTGAGCCTGTAAGACTGGAGGAAGAGGCTGTGTAACCCAAAGGCTAGCTGCTTCTCCCTGGTGATAATGGAGGGGTGGAAGTACCTGGGAATGCGCCTACACCTGATAATACCGTCCGTGTGTCCGGCAGCTGAGCATGAGGGAGAGGACAGCACAGACCAGAGGGAAAGAGCATATTATCTCAGAGGATGGAAGGCAGCATACACCAGAGAGGGCAACCAGGGCACGAAAGAAAGCATGGACCAGAGGACAGTAGAGAGCACAGATGCGAAGTCAATGTTCACAAGAGGGGATTAAGAGCCATAGATAGTGAAGGGAATAAACGACAAGAAAAGGAAGCATTAACAACTGAAAAGGCTGACGGTGGGAGGGCGGGGGAGATACTCTCCCCTGCTACAGTGTCTGTGGCAGACGCTGGGAGGGAGAGCCCTGCCCTGGGGAGAGCTGCACTCCCTGTGCCCCGTGGGCCTCCGCTCTCTGTGCCTAAAAGAATGTTCTTATTTACTTGTTAAATAAACAAGCAGATAAAAATACTCTTTTACCCCTGCCACAAAACAGGCTACATTGTCCGGAGGGGCAGTGAGAAAAGCGGACAGGGTGGCACCCAAAACCCCTCTTTTCCAATGGGAAGCCAGCGTTTACCATGAACGCTGACGCTACCCAATGGAAAAGTGGGCGGGGCTGACAGTACACTTTTTAGAAACAATATCTCTCGAAGAGGCGATGCCTCTGCCCACGCCTCTCCGAGACCTAAAAAAGGGATGTCATTGTCTGTGATACTTGGGGCTGGTGCTCACAAAGCTGAAATACGTATTTTTAAAATTATGATCAGTCGCCTGCAATATGGACAGGGGCTTTAGTTTACAGACCCTCAGGCCAAAAAGCTAATTTTGTAAACCTTGTACTGGAACTCATTGCGCCTTATGTTCTAGGCGCAAATAATTTCATTCTCATTGGAGATTTTAATTATCATGCGGATTTATCACAGGAGTTCGATACTGACCAATTGGTAACTTCACTACAGACATTAGGACTGGAGCAATTGGTAGTAGGTCCTACCCATCAGGACAGACATACCTTGGATTTACTGTTCACCAACTCCACTAAACTCACAGTTGAGCAACCCCTACTTCGGTCGGATTAACATCTGCTAAAATGTGGCTTTCATTTGGATGCTCCAATAACTAGCCAGGATAATAACTGTGCCTTAATTAGGCCCACGCGAAAAGTCACCCCTACATCCTTTTCTACCCACTTTAATGCGTAAGCCTTACTACATACAGATAATGTAGATCAAGCAACAACGGCCTTTGAAGAGGCCATAACTCTTGCTTTGAACACAGTAGCACCCATGTCAAGGGTCAAGACTAAAGGCAAAGCATCTCCATGGTTTACATTTGCATTAAAAACCGAGAAATTGTCCAGTAGAACTGCCGAACGGCACTGAAGGAAAACCAAAACTACTATAGATCGAACCAAATATAAAGAAATCCATCGTACCTATTTAAATAATATTAAGAAAGGCTAAAAAGTCTTATTTAACAGAGAGGATTAATAATGCTGCTAATTCCAGCAAAGAGCTGTATAAAATTCTGATGGAGTTTACCACTCCTCAGGCCAACCAGCGCACCCTTCCCCCCACACAAGAATGAGTCGATAGAGTATCCTTCTTTTTCGACGAAAAGGTTAAAGCTATTTATTGATCTTTCCCCCAGGACAATGCCTACAATATTGATGTACACTCAGCTGCGAAGAGTCAACCATTGTTGCCTCTGCTGGTGGAATTTAAAACTGTGACCTGCGAACATGTATCGGAAGCTATTGCTAAGTTCAAATCAGGCTCCCCAGCCGATCCTCTTTACCCTCACTTTTTCATGCAATTAGCACCCCTGTCGATAACAAAATTGACAGAGATTTTTAATATGTCATTAGACCAAGCGATGGTGCAGATAAGATGGAAAACAGCTCACATCAGACCTATCCTGAAGAAGCCCACCCTAGATTCCAGGGAACCAGGCAATTACCGTCCCATCTCGCTGCTGCCTTATTTCGGGAAGGCGCTTGAATCCTTGGTAAACAAACAACTTACTATCCGTTTGGAAAGTCCTGGACTTCTCGGCCCATCGCAATCAGGATTCCGGTTGGCGCATAGCTCCGAAACGGCAGTAGTAGAGATGGTTAATAACATCAGCTGGCTTTGGATAAAAGAGAATCAGCTATGCTGGTTCTCTTGGACCCGTCAGCCCCCTTCGACACCATCTCCCATGACATTTTAGAACAACGGCTCTGGGAGATGGGGGTCCGAGGGAAAGCTCCGGACTGGTTTAAAAATTATCTAAAGGACCGTTCTACGACTGTGCTTTTAGGTTCCCTGGCCTCATGCAGCAGACCAGTAAGCATTGGAGTTCCCCAGGGGTCACTCCTGATCCCCATGCTTTTTAATCTTTGTGTAACACTGCTGGCCAGGATAATCAGGTCTTATGGATTCGAGATAGTGTCATATGCTGATGACACTCAGCTGTTGATCACATTTGGTCCTGACCCTACAAATACATTGTTACGGTTCAAAAACTGTCCGACCTACATTAACAGCTGGATGGGCAACAACAAATTACAGCTAAATAGCAGTAAAACAGAGATTATTCTGTTTGGCAGGGCCGAAGAGTATTGGTCTAGCAGCTGCTGGCATTGGGCCCATGCCAGTCCCCAAAACAAGCAGTCTGCAACCTTGGAATAACGATTGACAACAAGCTATCCATGAAAAATCATGTCAATGTTGTGCTGGGTACTTGTTACAGGTCCTGCGGAAGCTACATAAGATCTTTAAATGGCTACTTATTGAAGCCAGGAAGCCACTGGTCCAGGGCTTAATTGTAAGCAGCATGGATTACGGGAATGCCTTATTAGCCTCCCTAAATGAAGACCTCTTTTCTAAACTGCAAATCTTGCAGAATACTGCGGCCAGATTGATCCTAAATCTACCTCCAAGATCTCCCTACCTCCAAGATCTCCCTCAGTCCCTAGTCTGAGGTTTCTCCACTGGCTTCCAGTTAGAAAAAGAGGTCATTTTAAAATCTTATGCCTAACTCATAGGAGTATCTATGGCACTGGGCCTGGTTATTTAGCGAAATAACTCAAAAGATATCAGCCAAAAAGAACACTAAAGTCCAGTTCAAAATCTCTTCTTACCCCACTAGGAGTCCGGACCGTACGCAATGGGGGTCGATCTTTTTCTTTTCTTGCCCCTCACCTCTAGAACAAGCTGCTGTTTCATCTTCTGTCTTTTGCGGATAACCAGCGTTTCCGCAGAAATAATAGAATTGGTTATGACCCTCAGTCACGGGGGGCGTGTCTAGCAGGCCATGATGGCGGTCGGAGGTTGTTAGAGCTCCCGTGCCGCCGGGAAGTCGCCATCCTGCGACGGCCTCCACAGGGTCAAATACCGCCTAGGAGGGGACAATCCTGGATGCGCTGACCTCTCTGATGACTCAGGTCGAATCTGGAGTTTGGGGCGGCCGTAGAAGCGGAGCGACGAGACCCGATACTGCTGCGGCCTAGTCCCCTGAAGGAAGCCGGGACCTCAAGTTGACGGCCGGATGGGCCTGCCCGCCCTCTGATGCGACCTCTTCAGGTCGGATCGAAGCCCCGCGGCGGCCGGACTTGACGGTGAGGGCCTCGACCTCTCTGGGGGCCCCTGGTGCGGTTGGGGGCCACGAGGATTGGCTGGCGGAGCCCGGCGCGGCCGCGGCCTTTTCTCCCTGTGGACGCCGGGGACTCGAGTTTGAGGCGCGCACACCAGCGTAGCGCCGGCGCTGCCCCGGGCTGGACCGCAGGAGACCTGCCCTCCCCGGCGGTGCTGCGGGGGAGAAGTAATGATGGAGGAACAGGCGATTCCCCCCCCCCCCCACCCCCCCTCCCGGACTCACTGCCTGAAGCGGCCCCGTCCGTGGACCCGGGCTGCACTGATCGAGGAGCTGCTGAGGGGGGTGCTGAAACGAGGACCCTTGCAACCCTGCTCGACTGACCGGTAAGGGGCTCGGGGGCAAGGGGGAGCTACCGTCGGAGGCAGACTCCTGTTAGCGGGCCCGGATTCTGCCTGCTCCTCTCCCCCGTGCAACAGAGTTCATGGAGCAGTGGTTCCGCGATCACATTGCCCTGGAGGACCTGTCGCCGTTTTTCTGTGTGAAGTGGGCGCACCGGATTCCTACGGGGAGGCCTAGGGCAGTCAGCCGCCGCCACCACTGATCGCCAAGATTCTGAACTACTGCGATCGGGATATGCTCCTTCAGAAAGCCCGGGAGAAGTCGGTCATCGAATATGAAAACCAGCGAATCTCACTATACCCGGACTATACCTCTCAAGTGCAAAGACAGAGGTCCTCCTACTTTGCGGTAAAATAAAAGCTCCAGAAGGCAAATCTGCGGTACGCCCTATTATTCCCGGCTCGCCTCAAGGTAATTCATGACAAGTCCCACTTCTTCGAGAGTCCCACTGACGTGAAGGAATGGTCGGAGGTGATGGGTATTGAGTCGACGCAGGGGGAGGCCTCAGGTGGCTCAGCGAGCGGCTCGGAGCGTAGAGGACGAACTTCCCCCACCTCGTCCGCGCAGCCCAGACGACGCAAGCCATCTGTTGCACAACAGAAGGAGGACCAGATGACGGCGGTCAACATGGTGGGCTCCTTTCGAGATGAACAAGAAATAATCAACACAGACACAGAAGATAGTACACTACATTCTGACTCGGAACACAGCGTGATTCTGTTCCCGACTGTGACGCTGAGAGCGGCGGATGAACTACTAGATAATGGACAGGAGTAACGGCGCAACTTGGAGTGCCCTATGACTTTGTCTCATACTGATATCCGTTTGATGGTGATTTACGCTGGGGTGGGGGTACAGGGAGGGAGATGCGGACACTGTGTTTATCTGGGAGGTACTTTATTCTGGTACACTTAGAGGTTGAGCCCACACTGCGATAGTGGGGGCTCGGCCCCTGCTGGATGTACTTTATTGCATAGTTATGTTGGGCCTTCCCAAGTGAAGCATCTTGATTGATATAAACAGAATGGAATCCACTCAGATAGTGGTAGTGATCCCTACAATGGTGTGGAGCACACAGTGTTGTTTTGAATACCCCCCACACACCAACCGGCCCCTTGGTGTCATGCTTCATCATTGGGGTCTTCGCACCCCTCTACGGGATGCGGAGTGCTACGACTCACGACTACGTAGGAGTTCTTAGTTTAAAGCGTGGCTAGTGAGCCCTCAAGTCATCGCAGCTGGCCCCATGGGATGGAGTCATTAAGTCCGCTGGTATCCGTGTAGAATACACTTTTACATCTACACTACATGTGAGTAAGGTGAGGCGAGTTGTGCATATCCTCGTCCTGAAGAAGGAGTTTTTACACTTTCTGAGGTTGATGTACCTTAAAACACAGTAACAACCTCACTCTGCACCCCTTTTAACGATACCAGCCGAGGGCCTAATACATTTTATTTTTCACCCTACGAGCCAGGTATCTTTTAACCATCACGTTTCACCACCCCACCACTCACATTTATTTTCCTACACACACTAACACATAGTACACTTTAAGTGCTCCTACGTAGTCGTGAGTCGTAGCACCCTGCATCCCGTAGAGGGGTGCGAAGACCCCAATGATGAAGCATGACACCAAGTGGGCTGTTGGTGTGTGAGGGGTATTCAAAACAACACTGTGTGCTCCCCACCATTGTAGGGATCACTACCACTATCTGAGTGGATTCCATTCTGTTTATGTAAATTGCCAGGGGAGACCGAATCCACTTTCCCTCTCCCTCCCTCCTTTGTTAGAAATTAATGCATCCTGATTGATGACAGAGTGAACGGGGAGCGCATGCGGCCCCCCGCCTCTCCCTCCCCCCTCTCCTCTCATCCTTCCCCACCCCCCTCCCCTTCCTCCCCCTCCCCTTTCCCCCCCACCCTCCTTATCGGGGGTCGCTGAGAGACTTAAAGATTATGCACAGACTTCCTCGGCGGCGCCGTGGAGCCGACAACGTAGACCTGAAGGACTAGGTGAACAAGGTCCATGCTATGCCAACCCCCCAATGGCGAATGCACCAATGTTTGGTTTGTTATGGTTTCTGTTTCATGGTTCGGCACAGCAATGTTCTCTAGCTGCGCCAAAAGAGTTCGAATATGGGGTGGGCAGAAGTACGTCTCCTGGTTATTACTAATAATACTTGTGCTGCGGCAGAGGGCAATGTTTCTTATGACACTTATCACCAAGCATGGCTGACAAGATAGGGAAGTATAGGCTGGTTACCTGGAACGTACGGGGACTTGGTGCCATACAAAAGAGACACAGAGTGCATGCCTTCTTGCTCCGACAGCATGCCCACATTGTGTTCCTACAGGAGTCCCACCTAACACACTCCGAGACACTCACACTTCGGAAGAAGTGGCGAGGAATCATATTCTCTACCATATATTCCGCTTTTTTCAGAGGGGCTACCATCTGGGTGAGACACGGTATCCCTTTGTAGAACTGGAAAGGAGAGTTGATGACCAGGGTAGGTATATGCTAGTGAAAGGCACACTAGACGGCACACTTGTGGTTCTAGGCAGTATATACGCCCCGAACTTTGACCAAGATACATTCCTTGCGAGAGTGGGACGAACACTAGCTGATGGGGGAGACATCCTTTGCATTCTAGGGGGAGACTGGAATATGGTTTTAGATGTAGACTTGGATAGGTCGCACCCACCCCTCCAGACGACAGGTATTCACAGTCTGGCGGACTCATTTGGGACATGGATGCAAGGCTGGGGTCTCACAGATACATGGCGATCACTCCACCCGACGCACAGAGAGTACTCATATTATTCCCTGGTGCATGCCTTACATACCCGATTAGATAGATTTCTGTGCACTAACTCCTTGATATCTAAATGTACGTCCACAGACTACCTGGCCAAAACCTTCTCCGATCACAGACCTCCGACTCTTGACTTGCATTGGGGACGGGTACCATCTCCGGTGCCGACCTGGAGACTTAATCCGCTATTGTTGGAGGACGGCCCCTTCCGTGAATCCTTGTTGGTCGCCTTAGTCAATTACTTTCGGGAGAACTGGGATTCAGTGTCCTCTAACTTAATGGTATGGGACGCTATGAAGGCCGTGATAAGGGGGGCAGCCATTGGTCAGGTGGTGGGTGCTAGACAGGAGATCCACAGGAAACTGTGTGACGTGGAGACTCGCCTACAGGCCCTAGAGTCGGTAGTGGGTGAGAACCCCGAACGTAAGGGGGAGTTACGATTGAGTAATATAGAACACGCCGAACTCTTAGAAACTCTAAGAGTTATTGACCACAAAGACTATTTGCGACGACAACAGGCTGAATCTGACAGATCAGGTGCTTTACTGGCTAGGCTGGTACGAGATAGACCCGGGATCCCAGTGATTACACAGATCCGGGACACCACGGGAGGACTGGTAACTACACAATTGGCTATAAATGACGCTTTCAGAACTCACCTCAGTACGTTATATGCCTCCCCCCCCACCCCCATGGAGAACCATGAGGAGATGATAAACTTCCTGAGACCTGCCTCTCCCAGCCCTGTCCCGAGCAGAGCGGGATGAGATGGACGGACCCATCACGCAGCAGGAAATTAAAATAGCTATTCGATCGCTTAACCGGGGTAAGACTCCTGGCCAGGACGGACTGCCGGCAGAGTTTTATCAGACTTACTCCACGACCCTAGTCCCCATCTTGGAGAATATCTATAAGGAATTGTATGAGACTGGTCACTGCCCAGCACGACGATGCAAGCCTCCGTTATTTCGATCCCTAAACCCGGTCGGGACACCCTAGATCTCGCCAATTATAGACCCCTCTCGATGCTCTCTACGGAGTATAAGATACTCAGTAAAGCCATAGCTCTGCGATTACAGCCTCATCTCCCGGCCCTAATTCACCCGGACCAGTGTGGTTTCCTACCGGGGAGGAGCACGTCCCAAAACATGAGGAGACTCCACGCCCTTATGGCCACGATGCCACCGACTCTCCCTCAGGCAGGCTGTGTCGCACTGGATCTCCGACAAGCTTTTGACTCCCTGTCCTGGGCATTTATGTTTGAGGTCTTGAAACGCTTTGGCCTCCCCGACTCCCCAATACGATGGATCCGGCTGTTGTACACAAACCCAACGGCTAGGGCGCGCACGGGTCGACACGTTTCCTCTAGCTATAACATATACTGCGGCACCCGACTGGGCTGCCCGCTATCGCCCCTGTTGTTTGTCTTGACCCTTGAACCCCTGGCGATCGCCCTCCGGACTGGGATGGCTGAGAAGGCCATCCCCATCGGAGGAATACCCAATTTGTATATCAATTTACGCCGATGATATCCTTTTGTATTTCCGGAACCTGGAAGAGAATCATTCGGCCCTGCGACCATCTTTGACCGGTTCGCAAATGTGTCCGGCTTGGAGATCAACCCGGCAAAATCGGTGGGGTTCTATTTCCATGATGGACGACGGCCAGCCCACATACAATTTGGCGCCTCCCAAATCCTGATAGCGCAGACTATGTTTAAGTATTTAGGCATAAATGTCTATAGACGTTCGGAAGACCAGATTAAAGGCAATATTCGGCGGGCCATTACGGGCCTCCGTGGTAGTGTTAAATTCTGGACATCTCTGCCACTGTCCGTCATGGGGAGGATAGCCGTCTCCAAGATGGTCATGCTCCCCCGCAAGCTTTATTATTTTGTAAACCTGACGGTTCTCCTCCCGCAAAGTATTTTTAATACATTGAATACACTCTTGATCACCCTCATCTGGGGTCCTGGCCGGCGTAGAGTAAGTCTTAAGAAACTTCAATTGGGAACCCGACGGGGAGGCCTGGGCGCACCAGACTTTCGCGGTTATTACTACGCAAGTCAATTACAATGGCTGTCCAGATGGGCGGCGGGTAGGCATTTGCATGAAATCGGTTTCACAAGTGATCGGATTGCACGCGGAGAACTACACTCCCTATTGCTCCCCAAGGCCAAGGTACCCCGGGAATGCCACCCTCTCTTACACACCGCCCTGATATGCTGGCGAAAAGCTCTAGCATATACGTCAACGACCCTGCCTTACGCTGATAACATCCCCCTGCTGGGAGTCCCGACGCCACAGGGTCGACTGACGCACCGTAGGTTACAACCCTGGATGGATGCGGGGGTAGACAGAGTTGGTGACTTGTTTGGAGATGACACACTGTTGGACACGCCTCTTTTGTGCAAGCCACAGGAGCCCCACCACGATTATACCTCCTACATGCCGCGGTGACACACTACATCCGTGCTGCATGGGCCCTACAGCGTAGCAAACCAGAGCAACACGAGCTAGTACACCTACTCCACCACATGGGAACCGGGGGACATTTAGTACGGTGGTTATACACTGGCATTAGGGAACACGCGGCTACACCTCTTAATTCCCTCAGAAACACTTGGACGTTGGACACAGGGGAGGCTGTGACAGATGGGGAATGGCAGGTTATTCTGGAACACCCTCGAAGGGTGTCCAGAAATGTGAAGTTCAAATTTATACAAGCCATGTTACCACACCGGGCATATCTTACCCCCCAGAGACTGCACCGGATGTTCCCTGCCTCTTCCCACTGATGTCCCCAGTGTCAAGCGGAGGAGGCTGGCCTTCTCCACATGCTGTGGTCCTGCCCACGTATAGACGGCTATTGGGGACAGGTCAGACCCATACTCTACACTACCACGGGGATGCGGATACCAGAGGGGGCGCTCCCTTGCCTGCTCGGACTTAGGAAACGACCCAAGGGACATAAGGCTTCACTGAAATTCCTGGACTTAGCATTGTTATTAGCGGTCTGGGCACTGACTATGAGATGGAAATCTGCACGACCCCCAACTGTAGAGACCTGGCGATCCGAAGTATTGAAGTGGGGTGGGGCTAAAGGGGCGATCCTCCGGAGAGAGGAGGAGAGGGGGCTACGGAAACACCCGATCGCACAGGATTGGGAACGGATGCTGTTGGAGTTGGAAGAAATAGATTTGACGCCCTCCCAGACGGGGACTGCATAGCAGTCGTAGATGGATGAGGGGCGATGTGGCTACGAGTGGAGTCCTGTCCAAGGTGTGTACAGGTTTGCCAGTAATGGAGGATCACACTTATTTAGATGGGTTGGCCCTTTGCGATTACTGAGCCCAAGAGTGCAGCACAGCCAATGCTAAGATATTAGGAGACGTACGACACTGGGTGGGAGGTTGGGAGGGATGGGGATTGACGATGTTCTAAACTGTGGGCCCACAGATGTATACACATTGAGAAATGGTTGGGTGTTGGCAGTTTGCATTTATTTGTATAATGCTATTAATATTGTACAGAATTGTCCGCACCGCCACAGACGGACTGTAGGGGCACCCCCATGATGATTGATGAGAAGGATGCCCAAAGTTTATGTGGGAAAAAACAGAAAAGACTGTATAAGATTTGTGATGCCTGTATGTAAAATGATATATCTGATTGCAGTCGCAAATTAAAAAAAAGTTTAAAAAAAATGACCCTCAGTCACTGGAATCTCCGCAAGCGCCTCGAGACCTACCGGTGATATGTGCGCTATATAAGATTCTCTGACTTGACTTGACTTGACAATCCTGATATGTGTGGCTGGTACTAGCAATACTAATGCATGAGTGGTAAGTACAGTCTGGGCACGTGTGGCAGGCACTGTAGTGACTCTTTTTTTGTAATTAAGACCACACTCTACAGATCTACACTTATTTGTTGCACTCTCATCCCTACAGGTGAAACTTCAAGAGTGGCTGCTTGTCCTGAAGAAAGAGGAGGTATATTTTCTGGAGTCTAAACTCAAGGAGGAGGAACAATATAAAACCATGAGGGTGAGTGGTTGCTGTGTTTGTATATGTATATGTTTGTGCCCAGTCCTTTGTGTGGCCTCTTAAAGTTCAATACACACAGAGGCTGATGAGTCGCCCTACAAACTCCCACCAAATAAATATACCGACCGGAGTCATTGCACCTGGATATTGGGGCTGAAATCGGACAAGTGCTCGTCCTAAAAAAACATAAAATCAAGTATTACTCTTCTGACCTTAAGGTAGTACTTGCATACTCACATGGTGTGTTTTAGAGTATGTGTGCAGTGGTGTGGCAATATCTGTCTGTGAGTATGTGAGCATGTTCACGCTTAGGTGTACGTGTCTAAGTATGTGTTCATGTATGGATGATCCTGGAGTTATCTTTGGGAGAACATGCATGTTTGCGCGTCCCTATATCTGTCTGTTTATTCTGCATGGACTACTGCATGTGTGTGTGTCTGCATATTCATATCTAGATTTTGAGCCAGAGAGTATACAAATACATGTCCTTATCTTCATGCATGTGTGTTTGAGGGTTGTGTTTGCTTTAGTCTGGATTTATTGGCTGTGAGTTTGTACCTACATATGTGTATGCCTGCCTATGGGCTTGTATATCACAAGGTCTGGTGGCATTTGTGAGTGTGTAAATACATGTGTGCATAAGTCTGGAGTTATACATCCGTGAGATTTGATATGCATCTGTGTGTCAGTATATATGTATGGATGTGTGTCTTGCATGGACTGAAGATATCCATCTGTGAGTTTGTACAAGGTTTGTGTGTGAGTCTCCAAATCAATGTGTGCATCTGTATGAGTGTGTACCTCTGTGGATGTGTGTACGTATGGATCTGGAGTTATCTTTCCATCAGACTGAACAAGCCTGGTGTAAGCCCCTTCCTAAACAAAGGTTTTAGCGATGTAATCCTGCTACGGTATTGTATATACATCATCAAACCACAGAACATCCAACCGAGTTCATCTAAGTGATAAATCGAGCATAAAAGCTCCACATTGTGTAGATGAGTTTTAACCCACGAATAGTTAATCTAAACCAAATGCCCTCTAATCTTTACACGTTTCAGAGCATGTACATTCCCTTCTTCAGGACATATGCATTTCCAATTCTAGAGATTACATGGGCCCAGCTCCGCTTCAGCCACTGACCTTGGACATTCTCTGTTCTGCTCAAGCCTCGTTGCAAGGTTTCCCTGCAACAATCTCATTAATCATCAATGACTAGTGCACTTTTTTGTTTTAATATTTATTGATTTTTCAGAGGTTTGTACATAGATCCTTGACAATAGTGAGTGTACATAATATCTTTCAAACAGGTACATATAGAACATAGATGGGGTACAAGGATATAATAACAGCATTACACATACTATAGAATTGTGGTTCGTTGTCAATGTCCCAGCGGGAACTCAAGATCATATTAATTGTGCAAATATATCACCATAAGTATTGTTAACATTAACAAAAACAACTGTCCGTAATTTACCATTTATCTTTGACGATTATCTATCTTGTGCGCAGGTCTGATCATGATCGGGTGTGTATGCGTACCTAGCGATATGAGGTTTAGGTTATGTCTGCAGTGTGTGCGCCACAGTGTGCGACCTCCTGAGGTGGGCCTGGAGATTCCTATTACCACACATGTGCAGCACATCCACCAAACCTACATGTCCTGGGCATGCACATGGAGGGTTAGTGCAAGGGTCTGGCGCTCCCACCAAAGCAGTACAGTAGACTGCACTCTCATCGGACACAGGAAAGAGGTCGGGTCATAACTAATGTTCCACACAACTTTGTACGCTGCCACCACCACTTTAAGTGGCTAACTCAGGACATGGGAAGTAGTGTCTTCTCTGTTATCAGGGCACGCTTGGTACGCCACTGCAAGTCACCAAACAGGTACTGTTCTGGGCTTCAGGGAGCTATAACATTGCAGTTTTGCACATCACAGGAACACATTCCTTATTAAGACTGGTGATACAAGGACACAAACCTCTACCAAGGAGAGAGCTAAGATGTGCAACCCTCTGCCGGGACTAGCGACACAATACAAGAGCACATCACTACCAGGACTTGTGTCACATCACAGGAGCACAACGCTTTATCTGTACACTAGTGACACATACAGTAGCACAACCCTCTACCAGCAGTGGAGGCATACCCGACTCCACAAAATGTCTGACCCAGAAAATGTCTGACTCCAGACATTTTTGGTGACGCAAGAGAAACGCACCTCCCTCCACTGCTGAAACCTCCTATTCCTACTGGGACGAGACATGCCTTGCCTGATAACACACAGGATCCTGCTCTAAGCTAAAGTTTGACATACCTCACCTGATAACACACAGGCTCCTGATCTAAGCCAGAATGTGACATACCTCACCTGATAACACACAGGCTCCTGTTCTAAGGTACAGTGTGACATACCTCACTTGATAACACACAGGCTCCTGCTCTAAGCCACAGTGTGACATACCTTACCTGATAACACACAGGCTCCTGCTCTAAGCCACGGTGTGACATACCTCGCATGATAACACACAGGCTCATGCTCTAAGCCACAGTGTGACACACTCTCACCTGGTAACACACAGGCTCCTGCTCTAAGCTACAGTGTGACGTACCTCACTTGATAATTCACAGGCTCTGGCTCCAGGCCACAGTGTGACATACTTCACCTGATAACACACAGGCTCCTGCTCTAAGCCACAGTGTGACATACCTCACCCGATAACACACAGGCTCCTGCTCTAAGCCACAGTGTGACATACCTCACCCGATAACACACAGGCTCCTGCTCTAAGCCACAGTGTGACATACCTCACCTGATAACACACAGGCTCCTGCTCTAAGCCACAGTGTGACATACCTCACCTGATAACACACAGGCTCCTGCTCTAAGCCACAGTGTGACATACCTCACCTGATAACACACAGGCTCCCGCTCTAAGCCACAGTGTGACATACCTCGCATGATAACACACAGGCTCATGCTCTAAGGTACAGTTTGACATACCTCACCTGAAAACACACAGGCTCCTGCTCTAAGCCACAGTGTGACATACCTCACCTGATAACACACAGGATCCTGCTCTAAGCTACAGTATGACATACCTCACCTGATAACACACAGGCTCCTGCTCTAAGCTACAGTGTGACATACCTCACCTGATAACACACAGGCTCCTGCTCTAAGGTACAGTGTGACATACCTCACCTGATAACACACAGGCTCCTGCTCTAAGCCACGGTGTGACATACCTCACCTGATAACACACAGGCTCCTGCTCTAAGCCACAGTGTGACATACCTCACCTGATAACACACAGGCTCCTGCTCTAAGCTACAGTATGACATACCTCACCTGATAACACACAGGCTCCCGCTCTAAGCCACAGTGTGACATACCTCACCTGATAACACACAGGCTCCCGCTCGAAGCCACAGTGTGACATACCTCGCATGATAACACACAGGCTCATGCTCTAAGGTACAGTTTGACATACCTCACCTGATAACACCCAGGCTCCTGCTCTAAGCCGCAGTGTGACATACCTCACCTGATAACACACAGGCTCCCGCTCTAAGCCGCAGTGTGACATACCTCACCTGATAACACACAGGCTCCCGCTCTAAGCCGCAGTGTGACATACCTCACCTGATAACACACAGGCTCCCGCTCTAAGCCACAGTGTGACATACCTCGCATGATAACACACAGGCTCCTGCTGTAAGCTACAGTGTGACAGACCTCACCTGATAACACACAGGCTCTTATCTTAGGATAAGACAAGATGTCTGACCAATCTCCTCACTCATCTTTTACAGAAATGCCTGAATTACCTTCAGAAACATTGATTTATCTGGTAATTTTGCATTTTGTAACAAAATGCACATACATTATTAATGCCTTTGAACGTAAAATTCCCACATCAGTGATTCTCCTTCACTCTGAATGAGGGCCATTGTAGGACACCCCCGCAGCGCCTCCTTCTGGGCAAACACATCCATTGTGCTGGCAGGACAGGGGCAGCCCGCACTCCCCAAATCTTATGTCTTCCATCCAAATGGGATGAAACTTCCTGGCACCACTTCTTTTACATCATCTTCTGACTTCAGCCGTGTCTGGGTCTTTGAGTGTCTCTGCCTGTGGTGGGTTCTCTTCCTTCTACTCGCTCCATGGATCGAGCGTCTCTGCCTGCAGTGTGTTTTCTTCCTTGCACTCGCTCCATGGATCGAGCGTCCCTGCCTGCAGTGGGTTCTCTTCCTTGCACTCGCTCCATGGATTGAGCGTCCCTGCCTGCAGTGGGTTCTCTTCCTTGCACTCGCTCCATGGATCGAGCATCCCAGCCTGCAGTGGGTTCTCTTCCTTGCACTCGCTCCATGGACCGAGCATCCCAGCCTGCGGTGGGTTCACCTCCTTGCACTCGCTCCATGGATCGAGCGTCCCTGCCTGCAGTGGGTTCACCTCCTTGCACTCGCTCCATGGATCGAGCGTCCCTGCCTGCAGTGGGTTCTCTTCCTTGCACTCGCTCCATGGATCGAGCATCCCAGCCTGCAGTGGGTTCTCTTCCTTGCACTCGCTCCATGGATCGAGCATCCCAGCCTGCGGTGGGTTCACCTCCTTGCACTCGCTCCATGGATCGAGCGTCCCTGCCTGCAGTGGGTTCTCTTCCTTGCACTCGCTCCATGGATCGAGCGTCCCTGCCTGCAGTGGGTTCTCTTCCTTGCACTCGCTCCATGGATCGAGCGTCCCTGCCTGCAGTGGGTTCTCTTCCTTGCACTCGCTCCATGGATCGAGCATCCCAGCCTGCAGTGGGTTCTCTTCCTTGCACTCGCTCCATGGATCGAGCATCCCAGCCTGCGGTGGGTTCACCTCCTTGCACTCGCTCCATGGATCGAGCGTCCCTGCCTGCAGTGGGTTCTCATCCTTGCACTCGCTCCATGGATCGAGCGTCCCTGCCTGCAGTGGGTTCTCTTCCTTGCACTCGCTCCATGGATCGAGCGTCCCTGCCTGCAGTGGGTTCTCTTCCTTGCACTCGCTCCATGGATCGAGCGTCCCTGCCTGCAGTGGGTTCTCTTCCTTGCACTCGCTCCATGGATCGAGCGTCCCTGCCTGCAGTGGGTTCTCTTCCTTGCACTCGCTCCATGGATCGAGCGCCTCTGCCTGCAGTGGGTTTTCTTCCTTGCACTCTCCATGGAACGAGCTTCTCAGCAGCTTCACAAACTCTGACCTCTCTACAGTTCATGAGGTGCCTCAGGGAAGGGGGAGGGCAGGAATGTTCGAAGGACAGAAGATGGTAGAAGGGAAGGTAGTAAGAGGCTGCAGTTCAGAAATTAGGAAAAGCACATTAGTGGTCTGATTTTTGAAGGATCTATCAACCCCACCACATTCCTCCTGAACTCCGACTCTAAAGATGGCTTTTAGAAAGCTTTTTATTATCTAACCAGCTTTTCTTTGCTTCTGACAGAACAAGCTAAGAACTGAGAAGAATAAAATTGAATCTGAGTTTGAAAAGCTGCGGCAGCTTCTAAAAGAAAATGAGCAAATACTGCACAGAAGACTGGAGGAGATGGAGAAGAAAATGACCATGATAGAAAATTCAAATATCACCAAACTATGCAATCAAATCACCGCTCTCAAGGCCCTGATAACGGAGATAGAAAAGAAGTCTGAGGCGCCAGCGTGGGAACTCCTGAAGGTGAGATGGTGTTTGGGAAATAAAACAGAAGAAGAAAGTGACATTCATATTTTGTGTGCATTATTAAATGTATGAGTGGAACACATATGATCTCCTGGCTGGGTCAATGCACAGTGACTCCACGCACTCTGAAAGCCGCACACAATATACAGACATGGATAATTTACATTGTCCCACTTTATACTGTGAGCCCAACTCCATATACAAACTGTGAAATGTACAGGGACCGGTTACAGCGTGATATAGCGTCATACGATGGCGCTCATAATGCTGGACCTCAGTGCTGCGTTTGACACTGTAGCTCATTCTATCCTGCTACAGTGTCTAAACCAGGCTGGGATCACCAGGGCGGCATTGGGATGGCTTAAATCCTTCCTCATAGACCGAAGCTTCCAGGTTCAGAGAGGCAATTCCCTCTCAGACAGCATTGCCCTAGAACAGGGGGTGCCTCAGGGCTCTGCCCTGAGCCCCACCCTGTTTAACCTTTATATGGCCCCGCTGGCGGAGGTGGTTCAATCGTACGGCATAAAATTAGTATCTTATGCCGACGATACCCAACTCCTCATCTCCCTATCCCAGGCACCCACCTTGGCTGCTGCTAATTTCAAAACGTGCATGCAGGAGCTTGCAGGCTGGATGAACCAACACTGCCTGAAGCTCAATGGCTCAAAAACAGAGGTGCTTGTGATAGGGGGTAACTCGGCTAGTTGGACCCTGGACTGGTGGCCTCCTTGCTTAGGTCCTATGCCTTCTCCGTGCAAGGAAGCAAAGAATCTGGGTGTATGGGTTGATCCCAGACTCTCCTTTGACAGCCACGTCCAGAAGCTAGCAGGGAAATGCTTTGGTGTATTGAAGACCTTAAATCGCACCCTGGACCTCCTTCCTTTAGAGGCCAGACGCACGATGACCCAAGCTTTAGTCACCTCCCGTATTGATTACGGTAATGTTCTACTCTTAGGGACTACTGAGAAGAACATTAAAAAAGTACAGGTTCTCCAGAACACGGCGGCCCGATTGGTCCTTAGGCTTCCCAGAAGAGCTGCCTCCAAGCCCACACTGGAGGCCCTTCACTGGCTCCCTATAAAAAAGAGGATCTTGTTCAAAGCGCTCCTAATATGCTACAGGATTACCTCTCAGGTAGCCCCTGAATACCTGAAGGATCTTGCGATCCCTTACATGCCCAACAGAGAATTGCGCTCCAAGGGTACCGGGCTTCTGAGTGCCCCCCGGATAAACAAAGCCAGAATGGGAGGGCGCTCCTTTCGTGCGCTGGCGGCCAAAAATTGGAACCTTCTTCCTCTGCACATTAGATTGGCAGAGACAGAGACCTTATTTAGGAGACTTTTAAAAACCCACCTTTTTACCCTTTAGGTCGCTCACTTTCTCCTGCTACTCTCTCCACAGCGCGGGGACACGCCGAGATGGCGTCACCAGGCGCTTTATAAAATCCTTTATTATTATTATTATTATACAAGTTAATAACCCATCTATATACAAAATATTTATGCATTTTATCTATTCAGGTGAATGCATTACACCAAGCAATTGAACTGACAGTAAATAATATATGAAGACCAAGGAGCAAAATGTGTTAAAAGTTAGATAGAAATGGAAAGCTTAATGAGACAACACCTGAGAGAATTGGAAAGAAATCAAATTTCTCCTTTTCTAAGAAATTAGAAAACTTTTCTGTTCTAATGCGGTTACTTTTCTCCTGATGTAGGCGGTCACCAAACCTCTTGTTTGGATGAACAGCTTTATAACTAGGAATTTGGAATAGGTAATGGCAGCTCACTGTTTGTTTGTCACCCCAGGTAAAGATAGAGATTGCCATAGGAAACTATTTAGTTTGAAGACTAGTGACACTTTAATATGATGGGTAACCTTTGGTTATATTAAAGAGTGTGCAAAATGAATGTCCGCAAATTGCTGCCCAGCAGCAAAATAAATTTGATTTATGACTGTATTATATTGACACCCTGAACAGCAACCAAATTCCTCACCAATTTGGTTTAGAGTGGGATTGGAGGTATAAACCTCCTTATTGTGGTCATACGCTGTCACTTTAACAGTGATGGTCTGCTCAAATAGGTTGATTAGTTTACAGCCAAGAAGCTTCCCAAGAAGTAGCTCCATGTAACTGGCACTAGATGGTGGTGACAGAGAACATACAGGACATCCCTCCCAGCGTGACAGAGAGCATCCCTCCCAAGGTGACAGAGAGCATCCCTCCCAGGGTGGAAGAGAGCATCCCTCCCAGGGTGGAAGAGAGCATCCCTCCCAGGGTGGAAGAGAGCATCCCTCCCAGGGTGGAAGAGAGCATCCCTCCCAGGGTGGAAGAGAGCATCCCTCCCAGGGTGGAAGAGAGCATCCCTCCCAGGGTGGAAGAGAGCATCCCTCCCAGGGTGGAAGAGAGCATCCCTCCCAGGGTGGAAGAGAGCATCCCTCCCAGGGTGGAAGAGAGCATCCCTCCGAGGGTGGAAGAGAGCATCCCTCAGAGGGTGGAAGCGAGCATCCCTCAAATGGTGGAAGAGAGCATCCCTCGGAGGGCGAAAGAGAGTATCCCTTGGAGAGTGACAGCATCCCTCCAAGTGTAATAGAGAGCATTACTCTTTGTGTGACAGGGAGTATCCCTCTGAGTGTGACAGGGAGCATCCCTCCGAGGGTGACAGAGCGCATCCCTCGGAGGGTGACAGAGCGCATCCCTCGGAGGGTGACGGAGCGCATCCCTCGGAGGGTGACAGAGCGCATCCCTCGGAGGGTGACAGAGCGCATCCCTCGGAGGGTGACAGAGCGCATCCCTCGGAGGGTGACGGAGCGCATCCCTCGGAGGGTGACAGAGCGCATCCCTCGGAGGGTGACAGAGCGCATCCCTCGGCGGGTGACAGAGCGCATCCCTCGGCGGGTGACAGAGCGCATCCCTCGGCGGGTGACAGAGCGCATCCCTCGGCGGGTGACAGAGCGCATCCCTCGGCGGGTGGCAGGGAGCATCCCTCCGAGGGTGACAGGGAGCATCCCTCCGAGGGTGACAGGGAGCATCCCTCCGAGGGTGACAAGGAGCATCCCTCCGAGGGTGACAGGGAGCATCCCTCCGAGGGTGACTGGGAGCACCCTCCGAGTGTGACAGGGAGCATCCCTCCGAGGGCGACAGAGAGCATCCCTCCGAGTGTGACAGGGAGCATCCCTCCGAGGGCGACAGAGAGCATCCCTGTGAGGGCGACAGAGAGCATTCCTCGGAGTGGGCAGGGAGCATCCCTCGGAGTGTGGCAGGGAGCATCCCTCAGAGTGTGGCAGGGAGCATCCCTCGGAGTGTGGCAGGGAGCATCCCTCGGAGTGTGGCAGGGAGCATCCCTCGGAGTGTGGCAGGGAGCTAGCATCCCTCGGAGTGTGGCAGGGAGCTAGCATCCCTCGGAGTGTGGCAGGGAGCTAGCATCCCTCGGAGTGTGGCAGGGAGCTAGCATCCCTCGGAGTGTGGCAGGGAGCTAGCATCCCTCAGAGTGTGGCAGGGAGCTAGCATCCCTCAGAGTGTGGCAGGGAGCTAGCATCCCTCGGAGTGTGGCAGGGAGCTAGCATCCCTCGGAGTGTGGCAGGGAGCTAGCATCCCTCGGAGTGTGGCAGGGAGCTAGCATCCCTCGGAGTGTGGCAGGGAGCTAGCATCCCTCGGAGTGTGGCAGGGAGCTAGCATCCCTCGGAGTGTGGCAGGGAGCTAGCATCCCTCGGAGTGTGGCAGGGAGCTAGCATCCCTCGGAGTGTGGCAGGGAGCATCCCTCGGAGTGTGGCAGGGAGCATCCCTCGGAGTGTGGCAGGGAGCATCCCTCGGAGTGTGGCAGGGAGCATCGCTCGGAGTGTGGCAGGGAGCATCGCTCCGATGGTGACAGAGAGCATCCCTCCAAGTGTGGCAGGGAGCATCCCTCCGATGGTGACAGAGCATCTCTGTGAGGGCGACAGGGAGCATCCCTCCGATGGTGACAGAGAGCATCCCTCTCTGGTTCGTACAAACGTGTAATTTGGCAGTCAGTCTAAACACATGGTCAAATGCCATTTCTGCTTCTAGGAAAATTATAGATAGTAAACCTATGTTTCCCTGGGGACCAATTTGGGAATCAAGCCCACCACCAATGCAGATAAAGTTTGGCCCACAGTTTTGTGTCAGTGAAGAGATATGAAATGGGACTCGTAAGACCCACAGTCCAGGGGAGGCTCATCCTTCTTACAAGAGAGGACCACTCTTGCCTCCTGCTAGGATGATGGACCCGGACCCGTTGATATGACCTTGCGACTCATTTTAGGATGCTCTCTGGAATGGAATGGAAATACATTTGTAAAGCGCATGGTTACCTGGAGGCGTCCCAGCGCTATAGAGCAGCGATTACTGGGGAAGGAATGCTGAGTTAAGGGCCTGAGGGGAAGAGAAAGGAATTAAGAAGCTTACGAAACCGCAGGTAGCTGGGTTCAGTGCGCAACAAGAGAGGGAGTGAGTTCCACAAAATCGCTGCGTTAACAGAGAAGCGACGGCCTCCTGTTCGCGCCCTCTTCACTCTGGGGACTTTGGCCAGACACCCGTAATCAGAGCGAAGGGTCCTATTGGCCTTTTAGGGACACACTAAGCTCCTCAGAATAGGCGGTCCCTTACCCTGTAGGAATTTATGGACAATACACAGGGATTGGAACTTTATCCTCTCTCAAATGGGCAGCCAATGGAGAGATCTAAGGGCAGGTCTGGCCGAGGAACGAGACGATGAACCTGAAAGCAGTCTAGCTGCCGAGTTTTGGATCCGTTGTAGATTGTTAATAGTGGCTTCTGGGGCGACTAAATAGAGGGCGTTGCTGTAATCCAGCCTTGAAAGGATTAGTGCTTGAATAAGAAGTTTCCTTGATTGGGGAGGAAGAAGGGGGAGGACTTTACGGGCTGAACGAAGAAGGCCAAAGCATATGCCAGACGTTTTTTTTGTCTTGAGCTCCAAATGAAAGGTCCTGTTCAAGCCAAACCCCCAAGCTTTTAATTTCATTTTTAAGGGGGGGAAAAGCCCCCAGGCAGGCAGGCCAAATGGAGTCGTAAGAAAATGTCGACTTATGTTCCTAGGACCATAAGCTCGGTTTTGGCTCCATTTAATTTCAACAGGGATTTACTCATCCAGGCATGTATATTGGACAAACAGCAGAGAAGGTTTCCAGAGCAATGGTCCGGTTGAGTGAGCGAGACAACAAGTTGTGTGTCATCCGCGTAGGTAACTACTTTAATCCCAAACGGAGCAACCACGTCTTCCAGTGGGGACATGTATACGTTGAACAGAGTAGGGCTCAACGAGGAGCCCTGCTGAACACCACACTGGAGGGGGATTGAGTTGGACCGTGCGTTGCCTTCCCAAACCTGAAAGGACCGATTGTTTAAGAAAGATGTTAACCATGACAGGGCTGAGCCCGAGACTCCCATATTAGAGAGGCGCTGAATTAGTTTTTGACCTTTTGGAGTACCTCTCTTGTAATGACAGGAAGGTGAATCCTGACCTTTTGATAAACCTCTTGTGTCAGTCAAGGACGATGGCCCATGACCTGTTGATGACCTTCAAAGAGTCCTATACGTTTGGGTTATCTGATCATAGTGGCCCTCTGCTTGCATCACCCACTGAGGCAGTTACTCTACTGACGTCTGATTGCAATAGACCCGGCTTCTCCAACGAGTAGCCTGTGAGATACTGGTATCTCTCCAGATACCTGCAATTAGCTGTCCTGTGTTTAGCCCAGTCTACTAAATTAGACGTTTTTCCTTGGTTGAATTAATATATGTGTACTAAAATTCTGAAGCGTGTATGTGAAATGAATATTTATTTAGTTTCAGAACTCATGAACTGACCTTTTGAGGAAAAATGGATTTCCAAAATATATTTAAAGCTGTTATTTGAGTGATAAATCATGCAGCTTTGGAGAGACGTATTATTAATATTATTACCATGGGCCGTGGGCATTGCACCTGTGGCGTCATGTAGTACTCGTGCAGCTTTGGAGAGACGTATTATTAATATTATTACCATGGGCCAGGGGCATTGCACCTATGGGCGTCCTGTATTACTCATGCAGCTTTGGAGAGACGTATTATTAATATTACCCTGGGCTGGAGGTATTGCACCCGTGGCTCTCATGTATTACTCATGCAGCTTTGGAGAGACGTATTATTAATATTATTACCATGGGCCGGGGGCATTGCACCTATGGCCGTCATGTATTACTCATGCAGCTTTGGTGAGACGTATTACTAATATTATTACCCTTGGCCGGGGGCATTGCACCTGTGGCCGTCATGTATTACTCATGCAGCTTTAAGGAGACGTATTATTAATATTATTACCCTTGGCCAGGGGCATTGCACCTGTGGCCGTCATGTATTACTCATGCAGCTTTGGAGAGACTTATTATTAATATTATTACCATGGGCCGGGGGCATTGCACCTATGGCCGTCATGTATTACTCATGCAGCTTTGGAGAGACGTATTATTAATATTATTACCATGGGCCGGGGGCATTGCACCTATGGCCGTCATGTATTACTCATGCAGCTTTGGTGAGACGTATTACTAATATTATTACCCTTGGCCGGGGGCATTGCACCTGTGGCCGTCATGTATTACTCATGCAGCCTCTGAGAGACATATTATTAATATTATTACCATGGGCCGGGGGCATTGCACCTATGGCGTCATGTATTACTCATGCAGCTTTGGAGAGACGTATTATTAATATTATTACCATGGGCCGGGGGCATTGCACCTATGGCCGTCATGTATTACTCATGCAGCTTTGGAGAGACGTATTATTAATAATAACACCATGGGACGGGGGCATTGCACCTGTGGCCGTCATGTATTACTCATGCAGCTTTGGAGAGACGTATTATTAATATTATTTCCATGGGCCGGGGGCCGGGGGCATTGCACCTATGGCCGTCATGTATTACTCATGCAGCTTTGTTCACGGATGTCGCAGAGTATTATATCACAAATGCTGGTCCTCTGAGAGTGTCATCAATGTAAATCATTTGCTGTAAATCAATATAGCTGCTACAGCCAACAAGTGTTTCACGATTGGAAACATTGGACCCAAAATCCTTGCTAATTCTTTCTTTAATAGTTTACATTCTCTCTTAGAGTTATTCTCTATTTCTAATGAGGACACTTTCCATTCTCCAGCTGTGAACCTGGTGTCACCCTCTAAGCAGTAGATTTGAGTCCTTACACTGACATGAACTAATAAAGCCACGCTGCATGCAACTCATAGACAACTTGTCATAAAGATTCCAATATTCCAAATCCTTTACTCTTGCCCGGTTCTTCCATAAAAGTTTTGTAGAGGGTCTTTCATCTCAGCTCCTTCAATCCACCAGCTCACCCCATGCTGGGATGAATTAATCCAGTAACTGGCGGGAGCTTCACACAAGCAGATCCTGCAAAAGTCCAGAATAGCACAAGAGGTGCTCACGGGTCTTTGTCCTTCCTGGGCAGCTGTGATCTCATTTCATAGATGGCTGCCACTTACACAGACTCCTCTAGTACTCCTTCTGCCTGTACCTCCTTCCCCTACAGGGCACCTTCTAGCCTCCCTTCTACTCATACCTCCTCCTGCTGGGCGCTCTTCAAGTACCCCTTCCTTGTACCTCCTCCTGCAGGGCCCTCTTCTAGTACCCCTTCCTTGTACCTCCTCCTGCAGGGCGCTCTTCTAGTACCCAACTACTTGAACCTCGTCCTGCAGGGGATTCTTCTAGTACCCCTTCCTTGTACCTCCTCTTGTGGGGCACTCTTCTAGTACCCCTTCTTCTTGTGCCTCCTCCTGCAGGGCACCCTTCTAGGACCCCTTCTTCTTGTATGTCCTCCTGCGGGGCACTCTTGTAGTACCCTTTCTTCTTGTAACTCCTCCTGCAGGGCACTCTTCTAGTAACCCTTCCTTATACCTCCTCTTGCGGGGCACTCTTCTGGTACCCCATCTCCTTGTACCTCCTCCAGGAGGGGATTCTTCTAGTACCCCTTCCTTGTATCTCCTCCTGAAGGGCACTCTACTAGTACCCCTTCCTTGTACCTCCTCCTGCAGGGCACTCTTCTAGTACCCCTTTCTTGTACCTCCTCCTGCAGGGCACTCTTCTAGTACCCCTTCCTTGTACCTCCTCCTGCTGGCCACTCTTCTAGTACCCCTTCCTTGTACCTCTTCCTGCACGGCACTCTACTAGAACCCCTTCCTTGTAACTCCTCCTGCGAGGTACTCTTCTAGTACCCCTTCCTTGTACCTCCTCCTGCAGGGCACTCTTCTAGTACCCCTTCCTTGTACCTCCTCCTGCTGGCCACTCTTCTAGTACCCCTTCCTTGTACCTCTTCCTGCACGGCACTCTACTAGAACCCCTTCTTCTCGTACCTCCTCCTGCAGGGCACTCTTCTAGTACCCCTTCCTTGTACCTCCTCCTGCGGGGCACTCTTATAGTACCCCTTCCTTGTACCTCCTCCTGCAGGGCACTCTTCTAGTACCCCTTCCTTGTACCTCCTCTTGTGGGGCACTCTTCTAGTACCCCTACCTTGTATCTCCTCCTGCAGGGCACCCTTCTAGGACCCCTTCTTCTTGTACCTCCTCCTGCAGGGCACCCTTCTAGGACCCCTTCTTCTTGTACATCCTCCTGTGGGGCACTCTTCTAGTACCCTTTCTTCTTGTACCTCCTCCTGCAGGGCACTCTTCTAGTACCCCTTCCTTGTACCTCCTCCTGCGGGGCACTCTTCTAGTACCCCTTCCTTGTACCTCTTCCTGCAGGGCACTCTTCTAGTACCCCTTCCTTGTACCTCCTCCTGCGAGGTACTCTTCTAGTACCCCTTCTTCTCGTACCTCCTCCTGCAGGGCACTCTTCTAGTACCCCTTCCTTGTACCTCCTCCTGCAGGGGATTCTTCTAGTACCCCTACCTTGTATCTCCCCCTGCAGGGCACCCTTCTAGGACCCCTTCTTAGTACCCCTACCTTGTATCTCCTCCTGCAGGGCACCCTTCTAGGACCCCTTCTTCTTGTACCTCCTCCTGCGGGGCACTCTTCTGGTACCCCATCTTCTTGTACCTCCTCCTGCAGGGGATTCTTCTAGTACCCCTTCCTTGTATCTCCTCCTGCGGAGCACTCTTCTATTACCCCTTTTGCTCATACCTCCTCATGCAGGACACTCTTCTAGTACTCCTTCTGCTTGTACCTCCTCCTGCAGGGACCTCTTCTAGAACCCCTTCTGTTTGTACCTCCTCTTGCAGGGCACTCTTCTAGTACCCCGTCCTTCTGGCTGAACCTCCCCCTCAAGGGGCTCTTATAGTACCCCTTCTTCTTGTATCTCCTCCTGCAGGGCACTTTCTAGTACCTCTTCCTTTTTCCTCCTCCTGCAGGGCACTCTTCTAGCCCCCGTACCTCCTCCTGTAGGGCACTCTTCTAGTACCCCTTCCTTGTACCTCCTCCTGCGGGGTACTCTTCTAGCCCCCCCTTCTGGCTGCACCTCATCGTGCAGGGCACTCTTCTAGTACCCCTACCTTGTATCTCCTCCTGCAGGGCACTCTTCTAGTACCCCTTCTTCTTGTACCTCCTCCTGCAGGGCACTCTTCTAGTACCCCTTCTTCTTGTACCTCCTCCTGCAGGGCACTCTTCTAGTACCCCTTCTTCTTGTACCTCCTCCTGCAGGGCACTGTTCTACCCCTTTGGCTCTTAACTACTCCTTCATGACACTCTTTTAGTAATGCTTCTGTTTGATTGATTCTTCAGAAGAGTAAGGTACAATCAATCAATCAATACATTTATAGCGCGCGCTACTCACCCGTGAGGGTCTCAAGGCGCTGGAGGGAGGGGGGGAGGGGTGTTGTCGCTACTGCTCGAAAAGCCAGTTCTTGAGGTGTTTCCTGAAGGTGAGATGGTCCTCGGTCAGTCGTAGGAGTGTGGGGAGGGACTTCCATGTTTTGGCTTCCAGGTAGGAGAACGATCTTCCTCCGGTGTTGGTTCTGCGGATCCGTGGGACGGTGGCGAGGGCGAGGCTGGCAGAGCTTAGCTGGCAGGTGGGGGTGAGAACGAGAGGCGGTTGTTGAGGTATTCGGGGCCATTGTTGTGGAGCGCTTTGTGTGCGTGGGTGAGGAGCCTAAACGTGATCCTCTTGCTGACGGGGAGCCAGTGCAGGTTTCTCAGGTGGGCGGATATGTGGCTGTGACGGGGGATGTCGAGGATGAGTCGTGCGAAGGCGTTCTGTATGCGCTGGAGTAGTTTCTGAAGTTTGGCTGTGGTTCCTGCGTATAGGGCGTTTCCGTAGTACAGTCGGCTGGTGACGAGGGCCTGGGTGACGGTTTTTCTGGTTTCGGTGGGGATCCACCGAAAGATCTTACGGAGCATGTGCAGGGTTTTGAAGCAAGACGATGAGACGGCGTAGACTTGCTTGGTCATTGTGAGGGAGGAGTCTAGGATGAATCCCAGGTTGCGTGTGTGGTCTGTGGGTTTTGGTGGGGAGCCCAGTGCTGTGAGCCACCAGGAGTCGTCCCAGGCGGAAGGGGATTGTCCGAGGATGAGGACCTCCGTCTTGTCTGAGTTCAATTTCAGGCGACTGAGTTTCATCCATTCTGCGACGTCTTTCATTCCTTCCTGGAGGTTGGTTTTGGCGGTGGCTGGGTCTTTGGTGAGGGAGAGTATCAGTTGGGTGTCGTCGGCGTATGAGATGATGTTGATGTTGTGTTTGTGTGCGATGGCGGCGAGGGGACTCATTTAGATATTGAAGAGGGTTGTGCTGAGCGAGGAGCCTTGGGGTACGCCGCATGATCTCGGTGGCCGCTGAACGGAAAGGAGGTAGGCGGACTCTCTGGGTTCTGTCGGAGAGGAACGAGGTGATCCAGTCCAGGGCCTTTCCTTGGATCCCTGTGTTGAAGAGGCGGGTTATCAGGGTGCGGTGGCATACGGTGTCGAAGGCAGCCGAGAGGTCTAGGAGGATGAGAGTGGTTGTTTCTCCGTTGTCCAGCAGGGTCCGGATGTCGACGGTGGCTGCGATGAGGGCGGTCTCGGTGCTGTGGTTGGCTCGAAATCCGGACTGGTACGGGTTGAGCCAGTTGTTTGCCTCGAGGAAAGCAGTCAGCTGTTTATTGACGGTCTTCTCGATGACTTTAGCCAGGAAGGGGAGGAGAGAGATGGGGCGAAAGTTCTTAGGGTCCTTGGGGTCTGCTGTGGGTTTCTTCAGAAGGGCGTTTATTTCTGTGTGCTTCCAGCTCTCAGGGAAGGTGGCTGACGTGAAGGAGTTGTTTATGATGTTCTGGAGGTGGGGTGCAATGATGATGTCGGGTTTGTAGAAGATGTGGTGGGGGCAAGGGTCAGAGGGGGAGCCAGAGTGGATGGTTTTCATGGCGTGGGTGGTGTTTTCAGTGCTGATGGGGGTACAGGTGCTGAGGATGGTGGTGGGGGTCGATGTTTCAGTAGCTGGAAGCGGAGTCTGGGGTCCGAAGCTGTCGTGTATGTCTGTGATTTTGCGGTGGAAGTACGTGGCGAGGGAGTTGCAGAGGTTTTGTGATGGTGTGACGTTGTTGTTGCTGACACTGGGTTTGGAGAGCTCTTTGACGATGCTGAAGAGTTCCTTGCTGTTGTGGGTGTTGCTGTCTAGCCGCTCTTTGAACGATGCCCTTTTGGTGGTGCGGATCAGCTGGTGGTGTTCGCGAGTGGCATTCTTGGAGGCATTCATGTTTTCGGTAGTCTGATCGTGGCGCCAGGTTTTTTCGAGGGTTCGGCATGATTTCTTTGAGTTTTTGAGGGCGTCTGTGAACCATGGGGATTTCCTGTTGCTGGACTTGCCTGGGGGGGTTCTTCAGTGGAGCGAGGTCGTCGGCGCAATTGGTGATCCACTGTGTGAGGTTGCGGGCTGCGTTGTTGGTGTCCGCGGTGTCGGCTGGCGGGTTCTGGCTTAGTGATGCGAGGAGCTGGTCTGTGGTGATTTTGCTTCAGCATCTGCGAGGGATTTGTTGCGAGCGTAGGTGGGATGTAGTCTTTTTAAAGGTGAAGTGGATGCATCTGTGGTCGGTCCAGTGTAGCCCAGTGGAGTGGCTGACGGAGACGTGGTTGCTAGCGGAGAAGATGGGGAGCAATCTTTGAGTATCCCTGCTGTTCATACTTCCTTCTGCAACGCCTGTTACCTGTAATACTATTAGTATAATAAAACATGGCACTGTTATTGTAATAAAAAAAGTGGCAGAAAAAGAAGGTGGAGCTTAACTCTTATAAGGGCGAGCTGCCTCTGTCTTCTTGGCACTGATTTTACTACCTCTGAAGCCACAAGTCAACAAGCAGTGCCAGGGATCACAAGGGGCAATCCAGGAGTCGCAGCTGCGACCCATGTCGATCCCTAAATGATGTCCATGCATGAGACCCTGTTGAGAACATCATACAATGTGTCAAGTGACTCCATTCAGAATATCAGACTGTGCTGTGTTTTGTGACTCCATTCAGAATGACACTGTGCGATGTCATTACCATTCAGAATATCAGTTTCTGCTATGTGATTTGACGTCATTCTGAATGTCACATTCTGTGCTGGGTCATGCAATGCCACAGAATGTGCCGTGTCGTGTGACCCCAGCCACTGTTTTCTAATCGTAGATAGATCGAAGTGTTTCACTCCTAAAAAGACTGCCATAACTTTAACATCTTCCCTAGAAACTGATTTCACTGTGATTGTTTCTCTGTTTTGCAGGATGTCAGAAGCACCCTGAGCAGGTAAGGCTGGTTTATTATCCTCCTCTCAGTGTGTAAGGAGCAGGTCTCATTACTGCAGTGTGTAAATTTCACTACTAAGCTCACACAAAGTGCTAGGAAGCTTTCAGATCCTCATAAAATCACTTTGTTTCCTCAAAGAAACCTTAAGTCCTCAGAAAATACCTTTGATTCCTCTGAAAACTTAAGTCCTCTGGAAACTCCCTTGCGTCATCAGGAAATGCTCTTAAATTTTCCTAAATCCCTGCGAGTCATCAGAAAACTCATTTGAGTCTTGAAATAATTGCTACAGAAATGAGCTGCTGTCCTCACAAAACATATTTTTATCTATAAATCCTGCCTGAAGTCCTTAGAAGAGTTCCCTGAACACACAGAAAACTAATGCACAGTCTGGAAACTTCCCCTCTGGTTTCCTCAATCAAGAGTTGTGGAAAAACTAATTCAAAGTTTCCTAACTATGATGCCATTCTTCAAAACATCCCTTCAGTGCTTCCAAACAGCATTGAAATGTAATTAAAGCCATGTTCAGACCTCATTCTTTAGAAAATTCCCTCCAATCAGAAGAGGTCTCGTCCATTTCTCATAAACTTCACTGTAAGCCTCGGATCTGCTCCTCATCCTAAGAAATCTCTCTCCAGTCTGCAGTGACCTCCCTCCAGTCCGTGGCATCCTCTTGAGGCTTTAGAAGCCTCATTTCAATCCTCAAACCTCTGCCCAGGTCACTGACCACTCATTCCAGACACCACATCCTTCTTCAAGTCCTCCGAGACTTCCTTGTGTGTCTTCTGAAGCCTCATTTCAATCATCCTTTTCTTTTACAGTCTTTCTGTATAATTTTTGGTAGCTATACAGATTCAAACAGTAAACATCAGCGGCTCAGCGTCCTGTCGTATTTCATTGAAAATATGAGGTGTGGTCCTGGGGCATCAGATCATTGTCATTTTTCATTTCAGAAATAAGATAAAGAGACATTTGTTTACAACTATTGCACCGTGGGCACACCATTGGCGAGGCCGTCTGTCCACACACGTCTCTGTTCCTGTTGGATGAGGGGGGAGGCTGACCCTATCCCTCTCAGTCACCTTCCCTCGCCTGCAGAGACTGCCCCCACATCTTAATTTTCTGTGGAGTGTCTCCATTCCGGAGGGATCCTTCCACAGGCCTCATGTCAATCCTTTAACCTGTAAATAAGTTTCCATACCTTCACCATGAGGTGACACACACATATGTGCTGCTTGTTTACTGTCTTGTCTTGCTAACTCATTATTAGCAGAGCTTTATGAGACATTGTACTTCTCAATTATATATTCTGTTGTGTAGCTAACAATGCAGTCTCCTCAAAGCCTGTACGGATACACGCCCGTTGGATCACTTAACGAAACAATTAAAGATGGTGGTGGACCACATAAAATATTTGCACATGTTTCCAACACTGAGGTACCAGTCAGTTTAACGAGGGACGTGCAGCCTTGGCAGTTTGTCTGTTGTGTCCCAAAAAGGTGCAAGGTAAGGAAGTTCAAGTGGCGTGTGATAAATAAACTGGCTCGTAGGTGCAGGGGGAGGTAGTTTCAGGTCTTGGCTGACATATGGGAAAACGAGCAGACGCCCCTGTTAGTCCGGCGGATACGACAGGTGGCAGCTAGGGATCCGGATCTGAGTTTCCTGGTGGGCTGGTGAAAGGTCATGCGCTGGTTGAGGAACGCAGCCCCTTCATTGTGTCGTGCCTTGTATGACTTGTATTGTACTGGGATCTCTTCATGACTGGGGGCCAGTGGGGTTTCCTGAGGTGAGGGGTTATGTGCGTCCGTCTGGGGAGGTAGAGGATGAGCCTGGCCGCTGTGTTCTTGATCGTCTAGAGTTTCCTCATGAGTTGGACTGTTATTTAGAGCTACAATAACGTATAGTGAGTTATAAATTAAACAAATGCAGTGCTCTGTCAGAGTCCTTCCAGTTCTGACACATTGGGCTTATGAACAGATGAATCCAGAATAAACGAGAACAACAACAAACAATGACCTGTCCGTGGTAACTTCTCTCTCCATCTTCGGGCATTATTATTATTATTATTGTGTCTTTTATAAAGCGCGCAGCTACCCCAACGGGGTGACCCGGCGCTAATTGATTTAACAGAGAAATCTCTTAAAGCTAAGAATTACAGACCGAATAGGAAGGTTTTTAGAGCACGACGGAATTCAGGTTCCGTCTTGCTCATGCGCAAGTCAAGCGGCAATTTGTTCCATCTTTGGGCAGCCCGTAGTTCAAAAGTTTTGCCTCCTGAACGAGCTTTTTTGAATCTGGGGGTAGCCAATAAAGATTTGGTGTTAGAGCGAAGGGCTCTCGCATTGCAGTAGGGGCAAAGAATGGATCTAAGGTGAGCAGACCCGTTGCCCTGCGTGGTTCGATACACTAGTGTCATTGCTTTAAACTCGATGCGTTTGCTCACGGGTAGACAGTGCAATTTACATAGATAAGGGGAGATGTGCATCCTGCGTGGGAGGCCCCCAATCAAGCGAGCAGCGGCGTTTTGTACCCTTTGGAGTTTGTGGCAAAGGCCAGTGGATAAACCTAGGTAAAGTCCATTGGCATAGTCCAGGTGAGAGATTATTAACGCATGGACTATCGTTTTCCTGTTGGCGGAGGGCAAGTAGTTTATGAGTTTTTTCAGGATTTTAATCTTAGAGAAACATGCTGCTGAAACTGATTGGACCTGACACTCAAATGATAATTGATGGTTCCAACGGACTCCGAGATTTCTAACGGAGTCTTTGGGGGTAGGGGCTTGGCTCAGATCTTGTGGCCACCATAGATTAGAATTTAGTGGGGAAGGCTGGTTGAAAAAAAGCACTTCAGTTTTGCCTGCATTCAGTTTAAAAAAATTAAGATCCATCCATTTGGCGATCTCTCTGAGGCAGGTTTTAAGGGGATCAAAAGTAAAAAGGGAAGGCTCCTCAAAAGTGAAGAGCAACTGAATATCATCGGCATAAGACGTTGTTTTAATGCCTGACCGAGAAATCATATCCGCTAGAGGAGAAAAATACACATTAAATAAAAGGGGGCTTAACGAGGAGCCTTGAGGGACACCCCATTTCAATGGCCTAGCTGTAGAATCAAAGGGAGGGGTGTGGACCTGTTGCTGACGGTTTGACAAAAATGAACTGATCCATTTAAGGACCCTACCCTGAATTCCTATAGCCCTCAGTCTTTCCAGCAGTATGGGATGAGAGACGGTGTTGAATGCTGCTGATAAATCCAGCAGCACCAACACCGCCCTAGAGCCCCGATCCAGTGTCCAACGGACTGAGTCCGCCATCTCAATAAGGGCTGACTCTGTGCTGTAGCCTCGACGAAAACCATGTTGGGAATCATGATAGAGCCCATGGTCTTCAATGAAACTGGCAATTTGCTGGTGGGCAAATTTCTCCAGAATCTTGGCCGGAGCAGGTAGAAGTGATATCGGCCTATAATTGGCCGGATTTTCTGGGTCTGCATTGGGCTTTTTTAGGATGGGGGCTAAAAAGGCATGTTTCCATGCTTCCGGGTAGACACCTGTTCTTAAAGAAGAGTTCCATATGGGGTTGAGAAATGGATTGAGGAAAGATGCTAACGCTTTGTATTGCTTTGCAGACCAGGGGTCACCCGGAGATCCTGACCTGCATTTTAGTAATTCCCGAAGAGAAGAGTCTTCCGAAATTACTATAAATTCTGAAAGAACTGGGCCTTGATAGTTGAATTCCATCTGCACCATAGGGGAATCATTGTTGTCAGTGGTGGGAAAGGAAGCGTAAATTTGGGCGATCTTATCCTCAAAGAATTCGGAGAGCTGAGTGCAAAGTTCTTGGGACACAGGCTGCTGTCTGATCAAAGCTTGGGGATCTGTAAATGATCTGACAATTGAAAAGATTTCTCGTGGAGCATTACTGGCTTGATCAATCTTCTCAGCTAAAAAACCTCTTTTGTATTTGACAATCAGATTCCGGTACTCTTTAAGAGCTTTACGATAAACTAATTTACTCTCCATAGAGTACCCAGATCTCCAGCGTCTTTCCAGGGTTTTAGAGGCGGATTTCTGTTGTCATAGTTCATCAGAATACCATGGGGCTGCGGGTGATGCCCTAAAGTTTTTTATCGGTTTAAGAGGAGCCAGTGAGTCAATTGCCTTGTTGACCCACTCATTGAGGTTAGAGATTCGGGAGTCCAAATCTTCAGCAAGAGTGGGACAACTATCTTTAAGATAGTCCTCAAGAGAAGTCTGGGAAATATTACTCCAATTTCTGCCTGATTTCCTTGGGACCGAGGAAGGTCTATCAATACGAGTCAGGAGGATAGAAAAGGGGATAAGAAAATGGTCCGGCCATATAACAGGTATAGGGTCGTCAATCAAGATGTCAGGAAGGTTGGAGCAGATCAGATCTAGTGTGTGTCCAGCTCTATGGGTGGAATAAGCGACTAGCTGGGGTAGTTTACCAGCAGCCAGAGTGGATATGAAATTTGTGCTGATCGGACATTCAGGATCCTCAACATGTAGGTTACAGTCCCCGAGGGCATGTTTGCGTAATGTTTCATTGCTGCTATGTTACTTAACGTCCCCTCTGCATAGAGTCCACGCTTATTCACATTCTTAAGTGGTCTGCATACACCCATGGAATATCATGGTACGCCCATTAGCGCTATGTACGGTTCGCTACATCTATTCGCCCACGTCTCGACCAGGCGAATCCTCAGGGTCACCGCCCTCTATCTGTTGCAGCTCATTTAAGAGGTTGTCCCAAAATGCTGCTATGGGTTCTCGACGCAGTCCTAACTCTTCTTCACGCTTGATGGAGAAGCTTTCTGCCTTGGCCCATGCTAACAATAAGTGAGGCCATGCCCGTACATGTGGTGGGTCCACCACTTTCCACCGTCTAGTTAGGAGCCTTTTAGCTACTTTTATCCCCAAGTTTAGGAACCTAGACACTACTTTGGTGGCAGGCGTCCTCCTGAATTGATGCAGGAGGTATACGGGCCATTCAAAAGTAGTGCCCGACCTGTGCATGTGTGAAATATCCTGTTTATGGTATTCCAGTACACTCGTAATCGGGGGCAGCTCCATAACAAGTGTACTAGTTCAGCTCCTGTTGGGTGTTGTGTTTGTTTCTTGGGGTTGGTGGGATTCCTCCGGGTGACTTCACCCGCCCGTGCTGTGATAGTTAGTGAAGTTGTCCACTGCTTATTCCGTGTTCAGGTGGAGGTGGGTAGGTGAAAGTTGAGGGTGTTGATCCACCGTTGTTCTGATGCTTTGCACCGGCTTTGGCATGTTTCGCTGGCAGTGGAGGTGGAGGTTTGAGGGGCTCTGAGAGGATGAATAGGACGCAGTGGGGGTCGGTCCCAGTGAGCTCTTCAGTGTGGGTGTAAAGATAGGGTGAAGCGTGTCTCCTGCGATGTGAGTGGGGTCGGTAACCAATTGTTCGAGGTTAGCCATACTTTCTAGGATGTCAGCCATGTTGGTGTCATCATTGTTATCAAGTTAAAAGTTGATGTCTCATAAGAAGATAGTTTCACCTCAATGGTGAAAGAAGCGATGAAGTCAAAGATGGAGTTGCAGAAGGGAGGTGCGGAGTCCCGGAGATCTGTAGGCGAGGGTGTATCCTATTGTGGTTTTGCTGTTCGTTTGGAGTTGGAAGTTGCGGTGCTCCATGAAGGGGGTGGTGTTGTCTGTGGTGGTTGCGCATTTGAGAGTCTCTTCGTGGATTATGGCTGTGATGCTGCTGTTTCTATTGGTCCGGTCTCTGTGCGTGATCTTGCATCCGTCTGGTATGGCTGTGGCAATACTGGGTGTTGATGCGGGGTTCAGCCAGGTCTCTGTGATGAAGATGGTGTCTGGGGTGGTAATGGTTTTCCAGATTTCTGTGGCGTCTTTTCCAAGAGAGCGTGCGTTTTTCAGCAGGCAGTTGATGTCTCTGAAGGGGTTGGCCACAGCCCTGCTGTTGATTGTGAGTGACTTGTTGTGGCTGATGAACGTGTTGTCAGTTGTTTCTCTTGTGATGCAGGTACATCGGCAGATCTGGCAGGAGAAAGGGCCATTGGTGGTCCTGGGTGAGGCCAGGGCGCAGAAGGTGTTCTGGCATCAGGAGTCCAGGGCTCTAAGTGCGTCTGAACTGAAGCACAGGCAGTCCGTGGTGGGTGGAGACCTAGTGCAGAGCGACGTCCATGCACGACATACCCACTGTGCGCGTCTGCTGCGTGGGTGCGCTGTGGTCTCCATGCCAGAGGACTGCGTTACTGGCAGGAGGGTGCCCATAGGGCCGTGATTCCCAAACTTTGCGCCGCTGCACCCCGGTGCGCTGTAATGAGTAGGCAGGGGCGCCGCGCACAACGTGGCAACACACAGGGAAGTTAGAAATGCCACTTTCTTCATCCTGCAACATGGTGAGCGACGTGCATTTCGAGGCGTAGTCTCTGCCATTACTGGCATACGGCCATATGCTGTTCTGAGCGTTTGAGACCTGTGTGTGCTGTCTGCCCGCCGTGCCTCCTGGAACCCTCTTCTCAACCCAAGGAAACAGTTAAGTGAAGTCCGCCGCCCTAATCGCACAACTAAATTAAACTAAAATGCACAAAAGAGTCACTTACGAGCTTTGTTCCCTGTAGCATGCGCGGGCACCCACACTACTTGGTACCAGTGCACACATATTCTCCCAAAGTGCATGCACTTCACTACCACATGCAGAAGACTGTTCAACAGCCACTAAAACTTAAATTGGCACTGAAAAATGCGAGGAGCAGTGGCAGACAGTTTACAAGGCCTTTAGTCTGAACAGGTTTTTTTTTAGCACGTGTCTCCGAGTTTGGAGCAGGCAGCTGTTACACATGCTGCTTGCTCTATTAGTGTCCGTACATGGGCCTGCAAGGAATTAGCAGCAGTAGTGACGTCCGAGAGACCGATATAGAAATATATTGATTGTTGGCAGTGGCACTGAAAAAAATAATATACAGTTTCTGTTGGATGCACCTGACTAGTGAAGTAATCAGGGAAGCAGATCTTGAAGTAGAAGTAATTTATTCATAGGAGATAACAGCTTATACAACCACCAAGATAGGGAAGCCAGAGAGATCTGGGCAACTCCCACATACAGAATGTAGAACACACAAGAAAACATAACAATTCCAATGAAGCAATCTAAAAGGGATACTACACACCTTCCCCACTAAAAAAACCACAAACATACCATATAAAAAAATCAATGAATAAAATCACGCAATTTAACACGAGTATGTTTAACACGAGAACTTTTCCTTAAGGGAACATCGCTAGATTGTACTTTCAACCTGTCAGCACTGCTGTTTACATCAATACTACTAGGAATACATTCTTGAGCAACATTATCACACACAACATCAGAACTTAATGACTCTTGCCCAAAAGTGTCTAGCAAGTTTGAAAAAACCTCATCGTTATTCCTAGTTGAACTTTGTAAATTACCACCAAACGTGTCCAACAAAGCCGGATAAGAATCATTATTAGAGTTAGATGAAGTCGGTTGTGGACTTGTTTTAGAGTCAGATGCTCTACATAAAGAAACCCTCCTGAAGTTCCACACTTTACCACCATCAACCCTAACAGCTTTGCTGAAAACTTCTATAACTCTGCAAGGATCAGACCATTTATTCCACCTAAAACCAGAAGTTCTTCCAAACTTGACTCTCACAAAGTCACCAAGTTTAATCCTTGAACTATGATCACTCAAACGACCAGAGGAACTTCTCATCTTTTCCTGATATTTCAAAACCTTATCTCTAATCTTGGAAGGATCAAAAGAAGACTCACAAGGAATCTTCATCTTCATCCACCAAGGTAAAAGTTTCGAACCAGGTTTCCTACCTTTGAAAACAATTCAAACGGAGATATACCTGAGGGTTGTAATTAGATACTCTTTTGTGTACTACACCACACCTATCAAGAAAAGAAGAAAACTCACTGCTAATAAATTGTGGACCATTATCAGATACTAACTCAGCCGGAATGCCCTCTCTACAAAATATTTCATCAAGGAACTCAACTACCTGAGAAGAACCAACCTTGTCCACCCCTTTCAACTCAGGCCATTTAGAGAAATAGTCAATCAACACCAAGATAAAAACAGCCTTATTATCTGATAAATCAAGAGGACCGATAATATCAATCCCTAATTTCTTCCAAGGACACCTAGTAAACTCAATAGGAGAAATATCCATTTTCCCAGCTAATGGTTTAACAGACTTGTCACTGTTGGCACAAGGAGAACATGAACTGACCCATTTGTCGACCATTCTATCAACACCAGGTCACCATTAGAATTTGCGGATTCTTCTTTTAGTGCTTGGCATGCCCATGTGACCTTTGTGTGCCATAAGAATTATTTTTTTTCTCAAATCACAAGGAGGAACTATCTTCTCTCCTCTAGTTACAAAACCATGATCAAACATGAGTTCCTCTTTTACTTTACTCAAAGCCAACACGTCACCCGAAAGTTTTCTTTCTTCAGGCCACCCTTGTTGCAAAAAATTCACTACATTAGATAAACTAACGTCCTTGCACATAGCATCTCTCCAATCCGTTTCTGAGATAACACTAGACAACATGTTACATTTTACACCATTAACGTCGTCAATAGTTAATGCGACATCAAAATCCGGACAAATATTGGCAATCTCACATAAATCAACACAAGGCAATCTAGACATGCAGTCCGCATGAACATTTAGACGGCCAGGCACATATTCCACTATGCACTGAAATTCCTGTAATTTGGCAGCTAAGCGTGCTAAACGTGCCGTCAACGTACGACCACCACCAGCAGCTAACATGTTTATCAAAGGCTTATGGTCAGTTCGCAAACGAAATTTCGTGCCCCAAAGAAACAGCCTAAAATGTTCGACCGCCCAAGTGCAAGCTAAAAGTTCCTTCTCGATGGTGGAATAGTTGAATTCTGCACCACGAAGAGTCCGAGAGGCATAGGAAACTACATATTCCTCACCCATATTCTTTTGCATTAGCACAGAACCGAGACCAACATTACTTGCATCAACACAAACAATGCATTCTTTACCCAAATCAAAAGGTCTTAAAAAAGGAGCATTAACAATTTCTTTTTTGAGTAATTCTAAAGCAAACTGTTGTTCATTGTTCCAAACAAATTTTGCATCTTTTTTTAACAGTAACCTTAGAGAATGAACTTTTGAAGAGTAATCTTGCACAAATTTGCTATAAAATTCAGTAAGACCCAAAAATGACACCAGTTTTTCTTTACTACTAGGTGCCGGTGCCTTAGCTATGCTCTGGATATGATTATGTTTGGGTTTAATACCATGAGCAGAAATCTCATGTCCCTAATATTCTACCTTGCTCTGTCTGAATTTACATTTGGAAAATTTCAAAATCAAACCTTTTTCTTGAACAGATTTTAATACTTTATCTAAGTTCTTGTCATGATCCTCAAAATTCCTCCCATAGATTAAAATATCATCTTGGAAAGCAATAGCATTCGCTCGACCATCCAAAACATCTTTCATAAGTCTTTGAAATACAGACGCCGCACTGGCTAAGCCAAATGGCATGCGTTGAAATTGAAACATGCCCTCTGGTGTAATAAATAGGGTAAGTAACTTGGAATCCTCATGTAGTAGCACTTGGTGATAGGCACTAGCCAAGTCTAAGGTTGAAAAGACACAAGCACCATAGAGTGTTGAAATTAGCTCGTGAATATGGGTTAAAGGATGCCTATCAACCCAAATTTCACTATTCAAACTGTGGAGATCAACACATAGACGAAGCTCACCATTGCTCTTAAGAGATAAAACTATTGGAGAAACCCAGGGAGAGGACTCAGTTGGTTCTATAATTCCTCTAGTCACTAAATCCGACAAGATTGCTTTCAATTTGTCCCGGTATGCTAAAGGTACATTCCTAACTTTATGTCGAACTGGTGTTGCACCTTCCTTTAATATAATTTTATGTTTGAAATTTACAAATTCCCCAAGAGTATCAGAAAAAATGTTAGGAAATTTGCTTTTGCTTTGGACTGTAAACTCATAATCAACAGGAGGTACTAAGTACACTGGTGGGGAAGCATTGGGGTCCAACTTAATTCCCAATTCGTGTTGATGTGGCCAACCCAGGATAGAAGCACCTTTAGATGCAATGTAAATCTTGCCTTTAATGTTCCTATCTTTAAATTTTATGTCAGCCCACATAAAACCATCAAGATCAATTTTCTGACCAGTATATCCTCCTGGTTGTACATCTGGTGGTAACAAATTTGAAGAATTCCAGTACTTGTTAAAAAAATTTCTTCCAATTAAACTGTACCAGGCACACCAGTCTATAAGCATAGAAATTTCTATTCCATTTATCAAGATTTTATCTTTGGGAAAACCTTTGCATTTAGTGTCACCTACACATAATAAACTATTGATTTCCTGAACTTCCTCAGGATTTTCATACTCGGGATAAGTCAACAAGTTTACTTTTTGTGGAGATCTACACATTTTACTAAAATGACCCGGCTTCTTGCATTTTATACAAATTTTATTCCATGCTGGACAACCTCTGTAGTTACCTACATGATCATTTCCTCCACACCTGTAACAAATTACCTGAATTTTCTTGCCCATGAATTTGTTATCCCTTCCAAAATACTCTTTTTTAGTTTGAGTAAAGGGCAACTTTTTTTGATTGTAAACATCCTTTACTATAGCAACTTCAGGAATGATTACCTTGTTCTTAACATCTTGGCCTCTAATCTCACTAACAAAAAGTTCTGATTGTTCGATACCTTTACCGATATTCAATACAGCATTAAGAGTAGATTCTGTCTCCATCCATAAACGTTCCTGTATCTTTTTTCTCTTGGTCTTCATCATAATTTGATCCCTTAATACCTGTTCAAAATTTATTGTTTCAAAAGCACAAGAACCAGCTAAGTTACGTAATGCAGCCACATAGTTCTCAATAGACTCATCGTCTTTCTGTGCTCTGGAATAAAACTTAAATCTCTCCATTACTGTGCTGATTTTCCTACCAAACCTAGTAGCTAATTGTTTTACCACAACCTCAAAAATATTAAAATCACCTGCACCCTCAATAGGAGGTAAGTTTTCTAATTCCTTAAAAGAGCTAATTTTCTTTTGGGAGAACATCCATCTTCTTCCACTACATCCACATAGGCTAGAAATGTGGGATACCACAGGTCCCATTCCATCTTAGAATCCCCAGCAACAGGTAAAAAATGTGGAGGAGAGGCAATGTTATTCGACATTTCAAATAATTATCACAATGCAAAAACGTAAAGAGTTTTACAATAAAGAAGAGATAAAATAAGAAGTTAACAAAATAAAAGTAGTCACCGTAGTCAAATTCGTTTCTTCAACTAGATTCTAGAAGCTTGATGAGAAAATAGAAGTACAGCAGTTCGTTAAATGCAAATGTTCGTTTTATGCGGCAGTGCTGTGAGAGGAGAAGTGAAGTCTAATTGACTGTGACAGCGTAACGTAGCGTTCAGAGATAACAGAGAAAAAAAAAAAATAAACAAACAAAATGGGCGCTACATTACGTTCTAGCGTATGACGCTTTGACCTCTGCGTGACGCGTATGACGCTTTGACCTCTGCGTTACGCGTATGACGCTTTGACCTACGTCGTGCAGAATGTTGGCAAAGAGAATTCGCTCCGAAGCTCGTTCATCAATCAACGATGGAACTCCTGGAGAAGTTCAAAAGATGCACAGAGTCTTAAGGTATGAAAAATAAAGACATCAGAAAACTTACAAAATAAGCCCTTGCCTTGCTTTTCGAGGAAACGATACACGAGTTGTGGTTCGTTTTATGGAAATAACAGAGTTCGGTTTAGCAAAGGAATAAAATACGAGTTGGCACATGAAGAAAATGTCCTCAGTAAAAAAAAAATAACTTAGACGGTAGAAGTACACTCCTGTAGGTGCAATCAAAGCACACAATTAGTCACTGCCGCTGGTGCAATCATTTTACACAGAATGAAGTAAAAATATTTAAAAAAATACCTTTGAAATACGTGAACGCTGTATCCCGAGTTAAAAAAATAAATACTTCAGAAGATGGGTCCTTCTTCATGACATCCCGATCGTCGCCAAATTATGAAGTAATCAGGGAAGCAAATCTTGAAGTAGAAGTAATTTATTCATAGGAGATAACAGCTTATACAACCACCAAGATAGGGAAGCCAGAGAGATCTGGGCAACTCCCACATACAGAATGTAGAACACACAAGAAAACATAACAATTCCAATGAAGCAATCTAAAAGGGATACTACAACTAGGCCTCAAATTGTCCAGTGCCCCTGAGCCACCAGTTTGCTCCAGATCAGATTCAGTGAGAGGCCTAGCAACTCTGGTACACACGGCGTCATAAGCCCAGCCTCATTAGCAGTTCACTGTGTGCTAGCCAGCCTAGAAAGCATCGGCATCATTGACTGGCACCAGGAAGTTTTTTATTTTAATTTAAAATCCTGCCAACTCGGGGACCCTGTGTGGTGAAAGAGGAGTGTGCTGCCTGAGAGACAGTCTGAGACGTCATGGCCAGACAACGGAAGCACTACAAATCTGTAGCATTTGTGCCTGCACTTGATTGATGGCGTACAACTTTTAAATCTAAATACCAGCATAATGCAATAATACCATGTCACACTCTAAATGGCAAATAGGATGTATGCCTCATCTGTATACCAAAGAAAGGGCCAAATGAAGCATGACTGAATCATATATAAATGCTGATAGGGACGATGAAGTCCATGGTGAGTCTCTGCTACCACTTCCTGGAATAAGACAAAGCAACACATTACGAGGCAAGTTGTTTCTTAATGAAAATAAACGCTAAGCACCGAAGCAGAGACGTTGAGCTGCAGCCACTGATAGACTACTGGGGCACCTCCAGCAAGTTCTCTTGCCCTCATGTCCAAGGTCAAAATAAGCTCTCTAGCACTGCAGGGAAGACTTACTTCTGGTAGCAAAGTGAGACCATCAAGAGAACACTTGCTGATCTGTGCAATGGGGGCTTTGTCTGTGAGAGTGTGGGAGCTGGGCTAAGATACTTTTAGAACTTACTTTCTCAAGAGGATTTTATTTCTGATATTTATGAGTTTTTAATGCACTTCATTGCTTGCTTTACTCATGAGAAAGTGTTCAAGTGTCACACGTTGGGCAGTTGAACGTCACTTATAAGAGCTCTGAAACCGCACAAATGTCACATATGAGGCTTATTTGCAAGCAGTAAGGCCTCTCGCATCCCGTTTGGTACAGTCAGGTCTCACAGTGCCCTTCCATTTCTGGTGCCTTGCTGCAATTTGTAGATCTTCTTAGGGTTTCTTGTTGCTCAAATGTGTGTCATTTCTGATATTTATACGTTTCCCTCGTCTTCATTGCTTGCTTTTGCTTACGAGAAGGTGTTACTCATAATTGTTGAATGTCAGTCATAGTTACACTGACATTATGAAAATGTCACACATAAGCAGTCTGAAACCTTGGCAGCTATGCTTTGATATATCATGTCATCAGAGCCGGGGCAGGAACGTTTCTCAGTTCGTGTTTAAAACCTCACCCTTTTAATGAATACTTTTCAAATAAACTGATCTGCTTAGATCAAATGCTATGTCAACTGTTATCTTCTTATTTTGTTACAAATATGATTATAATACCTTCATTGCATACCAATTACTTTAAGGAAGACAACAGGAAGTACTCCCGAGGTCGGGCTTACATCTCGCCCATCGGTAAAAAAAAATGGTGGGGAGCCACGGCCAACTGACGATTAGGTCAAGGGAGCCACAGGTCAAAAAAGTTTGGGAACCACTGCCATAGGGGGAGACAGCAGGCACGACGGGAAGCGACGTGGGAGGCGAGGTGGAGGGAGCGGCAGGGCTGCAGACAGCGGAAAGGAGGTCCCGGGGGGCAAGGGATAGGTCGGGCAGGCAGGGAGAGAGGGAAGGAAGGGGAAGAAGCCAGACTGCAAGGTCAAGTGCAGCTGGCCCAGGCTACCAGGGTCAAGAGGGGTGCAGCTGGGCAGTACCTACTGGGAGTCTAGTGCAGGTTGGGCTGAGGAGAGAGCATGGGCACGGAGTCAGGGGGGACAAGGCCACAGAGCACTGTAAATAAAACTGGGCGTAAGAGGGGTGGCGTTTCTGACGAGCATGGACGGGCTCACCCTTTGTCTAGGCTTTGCTCGGGCACCGCCCGCACAGCTCCCGCGAGGCGGGAGCCGCAGAAGGAATTAATCTGCTGCGGAGGTGCGAAAACGGTCAGGCCCGCCTCCTGGAGGTTGCTGGGAACTTTAGTTCCCTGAGGCTGATGGGGATGCTGGCTCTGGCTCCCGAGTGGAGCAGGGAGAGTCGTGAGGCAGGAGTCCGGGGCCTGGAGAAGCTGGTGAGGGAGCGGCAGATACTGCGGTGCCCCATCCTTTGTCTGTTGAATCACTATCTACTCTCTATGACCATTGCTTGACATCAGTCTTTGTAAGTGCCTGGGTTAAATCCGTAAAGGCTGTCAAGCTCTTTGTGAACTTACCACTGTATGTCATCATGCATAGGAAAAGTCTTACTCCTGTCATTAAAGTTGGTATGAGGACAGATTTCTTGTCTTTGACTTTGTTAGGATTCGGAGTCACCATTTCTGCTGAAAATCTCGGTTTGAAGAAGCAGATGTGTTGCTTTAGAAAGTCACACTTGCAGGGTTCTAGTCGGAGGCCGCTTGAAGGCACTGTAGGACTTTCCGGAGGCAATTATGAATGTCGTGTGCCTACACCAAGATGTCATCACTGATGTTAATTATTCCAGTCAATCTGTATAGACCTTCTGGGATGGTGTTCTCAAAAACATCAGCGACACTGGAGATTCTGAAGTTTAATCTTGTGTATAGTCTCAGACCCAGGTGTGTGGAGAAGGTTGTGATATATCAAAAAGTGCGGTCGAGCATCAGCAGGTGATACCCTGACTTAAGATCTGTTTTGGAGAACAAGCTAGCTCCTTTGATCTCATTTATTAGTCCATCCTTTGTAGGCGTGATATGTTGTTGTCTTTGGCATGCCTGATTTAGGTGGTGCATGGCCGCACACAGCCACTCGTCTCCTGGCTGTTTGGGCTTCCGGGTGACAACAGTTGTGGAAACTCAGGGAGTGGACCCATAATCTCGCTCAATGATGTCCTCCTCTTCCAGCCTTCATTGCTCCTCTTCCACTTTTGCCTGAAGATGAATCGCCACTCAGTGATGTCAATAGATTGATCGATCTGCAGATGCACAGTCTTTCCTTTCAAACACCCAAGGCCATGAAACAGGCTGTTGCTTTCCAGGAGAAGATTGTCCAGCTCAGCAGTTTGGCAAACTGAATCAGCTGAAGGCTTGTGGCTGCCTGGCAGCTTCGGAGCATTCCTGCACTCTTTGGTAATGAGCACCTCTGCCTGCTTGCTTCTCGTGAGCGAGTTCCACTTTGAAGACTCCTGTTAAGGGTAGTGGATTTGGATGTTATTAGGAATAAATTTTTATCTCCATTGGTTTTAGTGTTGTCTCCTTCTTCCTCGCCTCCAAAACACTGGTGCCTGTGAAATACATTTCTATCCTGTCCAGCCGCACCTTCCATGTAGGTGCCTGGAAGAGGACGCCCAGGAGATCATGAGTGAACTTATGGCAAGGATGGAAGGCATCTTGGGTGGTCTGGATGTGTGCACGCAGAGTGGAGCAGGCGGGTAGTCAGAGTCACACCTCAAGGCTGGTGTCTACGGTGGCGATACTGCAGGGAGAACACGTCTGCAGCAGCCAGGAGTTGTGACCTGTGCTGCAGTGATGTCAAGAGCTGAGGCAGTTAGCGTTCATACCCCGTGATAGCTTGCACGCCTCCTGAAGGTCAGTTAATCATACCTGTGATGGTGGAGTTTGAGGTGGCAGCCTGAGTATGACGGGTGCCTGCATGTAATTAAACAAAAAGCATCCAAAATCAAAATGTCCCTTGTTGCCAAATAGATGGGGGTGCTTTAGTCCCCAAGGGGGCAGAAAGACTGTTGAGGTCACATTGCCGGTGGGGCTAGGCATGATGTGTGGGGGGTGAGCAGGCCACTCCCACACATTCTAGCAATACAAAAGCTCCCTGGTGTCTAGTGGGCTCTCTGCCCCTCCCACTGGAACACGTTGGGTTAAAGACCTCTCATCTGCCCCCCTGGGTTGGACAAAGATTGCTGCTGTTCATTTAAGGGGTTGGGTTAGGCCCAATGCCAAGGTCGGCCGATCCCACCCATTTCTCCCCAAACAAATCATCCCTGGTGTCTACAGCGGTGCCCCCGCCTTCCCGCAGGTAAACAAAAGAAATATAAAATTATAATAAACCCTTGTTTATTATGGTTTTATTTTGTGTCCTGGCGTCTGGGAGGTGGGGTCAGGGGGATAACGGGCACCCACGAGGAGTGCTATGACCTATTATCAGTGCCTGAGACCGGCCGTCTCAGGCTTGCCAAACCATCAAGCGCACTTTGCATGTTCTCCACGCAGGCTGCATTACAGCCTGGGTCGAGAACATGCCCATGCACACAGTCCATGGCTGAGCGCCGAACCACGGAACTCAGACCAATCACAACTTTTCACTGCAGCATTGTGATTGGCTCAGGGGAGTCTGAGTGCTTTCTGTTTCTGGCCGGAGCAGAGTATTGACGAGGAGGGACGACGAGAAGAGACGTGGTGGAAAGAAGGTAGATTTAATTTCTTTTTTTTACTACCCTGCTCCGTTCCCGCCGCCACTGGGTATCTAGTGGGTAAAAACCACCAATATGCCCCGACAGGATTAGAAAGACTTTTGGGCCTGTGGGTAGGGGGGTGCATTACCCATTGCCAGAGGGGTGCGCTCCCCCCTCCAAATATAATCCTTAGTGGTCTAATGGGCTTTCTGATATCTGCAGGGGGAAGAGTGGAGGAAAAGACCTCCTATCTACGACTGACCAATGGGTACAGGCTAAGCCCAGTGCCTCGGAGGGCAGCTCCTACGAATTTTGCCAGGAGCCCCACAATGTCTCGCGATTCCGAGAGATGCATCATTTGGCTAGTGGGATATCTGACCACTGCCCCATTTGGGCTGTATATATGGCGTTGATAAATGGGGCAAACACAAGGATGTGATGGACGGAGCGCTAAAACATTTCAGACACTCACACCCGATCAAAGATCTGGGTTAAACCCATCATCCTTCTTTAGCTCACTTCGCCACCTCAGTTCAGACCCAGCTTTATGCAAATAAGTCTTGACCCTGTGCCTCAAGGGAACAGTTCAGCCCGAATTGATAAGCCAGGTCTTCCCTGAACCAAAAACAAGCATCCTTCATCAGCAAGGCTAGCTTGAATTCAGTGGCAAAGTGAGCAAGGGACCCACGTCTGGGCATACCATTAAAAGTTCTAGAGCAGTGTATGTGGTGATTACAGTTGCAGGGATTGTATCATAATCCGTCCAAGGTTGTAGGAGAATTTCTTACATTTTTTTTCCTTATATCACCATCCAGCTAAGTGAGCTGTGAGCCAAGACACCTCCACCCGAAGTGTCCAGCGTACATGCATGCTGAATATTTCTTATAGTTTTGGCCTTTTGTAGGATGGAGAACTGCCATTTCTTAGCAAGACAGAGGTGTAATCATAGGACGTTATGATTTACTTTGCCATATCACAAAGGGACGCCATTGCTCCTCTACTGAGGCCGGCTTGCTGTCTAAGTCGAGTCTACTGACATCTCTTACAGATGTGAGCCATTCTGATAACTTTGGTGGGTCGGGCATAATCCATTTCTTACAGATTTCCTTTCTTGCTTTAAATTTCAGAAAGAATATCAGCGAGACCTGATCGGAGTTTAACTCGTCCCAGTAAGGGCACAAGTCGATTTCAAATAGGATAAGGCAGGGGGCTTACCTTAATTTCACAGCCAATAATTTCTTGAAACACCTGACTTACATATCCCCGGCAGAAGGCCAGTAGCGGGCAACCACAAACATGCCATGCGTATATCGTCTGCTTCTGTGTCACCGCACTTCTTATATTTTGATGGTTCCAACATGGTCTTTCTTAGCTAACTTTGCTGGTGACCAAAAAGCTTTATGGAGAGTCAATAAATGAATCTTTTTAAGTGGTGCTGGTTTGACCAGAGTGTATAACCGATTTAAAGATACTCGCTGTAATTGTTCTGTAGCCAGCTCTGGAAGATCCTTTTCCCAGTGCAGGGATGGAACTCCCATTTTCTCATCTGCTGCGGAAATAAATATCCAAAACCGATGGGAAACCTCTTTCTTAGGTTGTTGCTTAGCTCGCCTCCGACAACTTTAGGGATGGCCACCAAGATAATAGCTGCTCAGATATCAGATATCTCTTGTCATGTGATGAGGGCATCACCCTTCCTGAACTCTCCCCAGCTGGAAAAGTTGCCATGCTGGGGAGGATAACTAAGTTAATCTTTAAGCTACTCCGGGGTTCCAGGAGACCCTTACATTTGTGCCAGGTCCGTATAGTACTCTATTCCGAGAATTTTCCTAAAGAAGACCCACGCCCTCAGGGCTATTAAGAGTACCTTCAACTTGACTTGTTTAAAAACTTTGGGTCCCCAAACTTAAACAAAAAACGTATTCAGGCCTAAATGCTTCAACGTAGCTTCCTACAATTGATTCATGTAAGAATGATCTAGCTCTCCAGCCAAGAGCCGGGAATTCTTGAACTGGAGGCATAACAAAAGGCTTGAAAATCCGGCAGAGCCAGCCCCCCTCACTTCAGTCTCATCCAGATCTTGTTTCATGAGATCCCGGCTCCCTGGATGCCCATATAAAGCTTCCGACCCTCCCTTGCGATTTCTGCAAATGTTTTTGGGGAAAGGAAGTGATTTAGTTTTAAACAAGATGATTACCTTAGGAAGAACCAGCAGCTTTTCCCACCTTTGAAGGAGATTATCTATATACCGGTGTGGTTTGAACGAGAAAGATCGTTGAAAAATAGAGACAAGAGGCGTTTGGCAAAACAGGTTCAGTTAGTTTGATTAAACATAGCGGGCGGAAGAATAGTTACAGGCACAGGGTCAAATTTCGATCAGTCTGTAGCAGTCTTATAAGTTCATTATTGGCAGAATTTTTTTTCTGCCGATCCTTGTATGGTGAGGAATATATGTTGATGCCTCTAGAGTCATAAATTCGTTTTAATGGATAATACAGGTGGGCCTCGACCTTGCATGGACACAATGTGGCCAGTGGGTAACGTGTCCAGATGTCTGGCATGAAGAGCACGTGATTGCTGTGTTCTGATTGGCCATATGTTCCTAACTAATGTGGCATCTGACTTTATGGTGCTTTAGGAGCACACGTACCCCCTCCAGCCATGTGTGCCGCTTTATTGGGGCCAATCTCCGGCCATGCTTACTTTAATGGGGCCAATCTCCCTTGACCACTGTAGTATCGCTGTTCCTATCTGTGGGTTTGATCTACAGTTTCCTGTCCATGCATTTGTCTGCCGGGTACGTGCCACCCCACCTGTGGCCTGTGAATCAATAACCTCAGGCCTGGGTCTCAGTGCTTGCCTGACTACGTATTTGCGAGTCAGGTTGATGTGGAGTTCACAACGGGCAAATTCATTAAAAAGGACACAATTTTGTTCGCATAAATGAATGCATCGTTTCTCATATCAGCATTGATTTCTTTCCATATTCACAATGGCATACCTTAGTTAGGGTTACATCCGGTATTTCCTCCAAACTCTTGGTTACCATGATCTTTAGATACCTAATCTGGTTTCCAGTTTGATGTCCTACCATCTCGTTAGCCCATGTCATAATCCCTGTCTTTCCCTTATTGATTAGATATCCTGACAGACTCCCAAAATCTCTGGCATGCATCTCACCTGTGGAACAGAGACATTTGGGTTCAATGAATACAGAACTATGCCATCAACATACAGTGCTATTCTGGGTGGTAACCCTGCAGCTTCAAAGGGAAGAATGGTCTAATCCTGTCATCTAGGAATAAGGCTCAATATATAGACGAAACGAGTTGGCGACAAAGGACATCCCTGCCTGGTTCCCCTGGATACCTGAAAAGAAACTGTAAGTTTGCCATAAACCAAAATCTTGGTTGCCGGCACCTTATATTACATTTGTACAACTCCAGTAACATTGCTGCTGAACCCATAATTCCTCAATACCTCCCAAAGACCGACCCAATTAACCCTATCAAATGCTTTAGCAGCATTAATTCTTGTGATTGTTAACAGGTGATTAAAGGCCTCGACCATATAATTTGCATTGATAACTCAATGGGCTAATTCATACAGCCGTCTGTCAGGCACAATCCCCTTTCGGTCGAAATGGTTTGAATGATATCTGACAACCTCTTAGCCAAGATTCAAGTGATCATTTTGTAATCACAGTTCGACAACGAAATAGGTGTTTAGGAATCCGCTAACCTAGCATCTTTACCCGGCTTAAGGATCATAACTACAGTTGCCTCATACCAGGTGGGTGTAACGTAACAGCTCACCAGAGAGATCTTATTAAAATAAGATACCCAGAAAGGGACCAAAGTGTTTAACAATGTTTTACAGAATTCAGATGTGATCCTGTCTGGGCCTGTTGCTTTCCGATTACTGAGCCTCCAAACTGTTCCCTTATCTCTCCCTCTGTGATCCTTCCCCTACGGCCTAAAATCTGCTGTTCCGTAAGATAAGGAAAATCTTTGTTTTGCAACAAATCTTTCACTACTAAGGTTGTGGGTTCAAATCTGCCTTATATATCCCAGCAAGGCAACCCAACATCTTGGTTGTAGAGGATGGTGACAAGGTTTACACTGCCAGGGGTTGGGTGTGGCAGAGTTGTGTTGTGGGTGCCGGCAGGAATACGCGTGGACCTCAGTTAAGAAGGTATTTATCAATTATATACACAAAACTCTACCAGGAGCAGATGTAACCTGTGAGTCAGCCCCTCTCACTCAGCTAACGGCCACTCCTAGAAGACCCACGCCATAGCACTCCATAGCATCACACGACGCATGCTGGTCTCACTGAGCTATCTGCCTTAGAACACCCAGATCCTCTCACAAGATATTAAAGGTACTTTTAAACTTCGTTCAAGCTTTGACTGTTGTGTATGAACAGTAACTCACACTGAGCTCTAGTCCGCAGGCGCTGCTCTTAATACTGATTATTATTTTTAATACAAGTCTTATGTGATGTTCATCCTCTGTTTCTGTAGCTGTCATTGCTCTTTAATACAAAGATGATGTGTGTGTTATTACAGGTGTGATAATGTGAAGATTCAGAGCCCAGAGATGGTGGTGAAGAGTTATAAAGGTAAATATCATTGTGACGATTAGCTCTGTATGTTACTGTTCATGAATCGCGTGTGGTATGGATTGGTATGGTTTTGTGTGGTATGGTATGGAATGTTATGTTCGTATGGTATGGGATAGTGTGTATGGTATGGAATTGTATGGTTTGGAACGTTATGATTGGATGGGATGGTGTGGTGTGCTATGGGTTGGGATCATGGTATAATATGGTGTGGTGCGGTTTGGAATAGGATGGGATGTTATTAAATGGTAATTTGCATTCAATGGGATGGCATGGATTGGTCTGGTGTGGTGTGCTGTAATGGTATGGCATGGAATGTTCAGGTGGTATGGTATGGGGTAGGAAGGGATTAGATGCGATTGGATGGTGTGGTGTGCTATAATGGTATGGTATGGATTGTTCAGGTGGTATGGTATGGGGTGGGAAGGGATTAAATGCAATTGGATGGTGTGGTGTGGAATTTTATGGAATGGTATGTTATGGCGATATGGTATGGAATGTTATGATGGGAAGGTTTGATGTGATGTGGGGTGGGATTATAGTATAATATGGGATGGCATAGAATTGTACCTCAGAATTTGGTATTTACTGCATAACACATTCTGTGTTCCAGAGTTCAAGCTCCAACAGTGACTGAACAGATGCTTCTACAATGACCCAGCGCATACTGACCTAGGGCATGCACCTACACTTACCTAGGACATACACCTACCCTGACCCAGTGCATGCACCGACACTGACCCAGCGCATGCACCTACACTGACCTGGTGGATGGACCTACACTGACCTAGTGCATGCACCTACACTGACCCAGCGCATGCACCTACACTGACCTAATGCATGCGCCTACCCTGACCCGGCGCATGCCCCTACACTGACCTAGTGCACACACCTACATTTACCTAGGGCACGCACATACACTGACCCAGGGCATGCACCTACACTGACCTAGTGGATTCATCTACATTGTCCCAGCGCATGTACCTGCACTGACCTAGCACATGCACCTACACTAACCCAGCGCATTTATCTACACTGATGTAGTGCATCCATCTACAATGCAGTGTAGTATAGTTCTAGTAGCTCTCTCGCTCTGTATCATTTAATATAGAGTACTAACTAGTACAGCATGTCTTGGATTAATTCTGTTTTCTGTACCATCTAATGCAGTGTACTGGGTATTACTGTACTCCTTGGAGTGGCTCTGTAGCTCTGTACCATCTAGTGCAGTGTACTGAGTAGTACTGTATACCTTGGTGTAGTTTGCCATCTATTGCGGATTACTGGCTTCAACTTTATACCTTTGGAGTAGCTCTGTCACTCGTCATCATCTAATGCTGTGTTCTTACTAGTACAGTATACCTACTAGTAGCTATCTTACTCTTAGCTATTCAATGTAGTGTACTTACTAGTGCTGTATACCTTCTAATAACTCTTACTCTGTACCATCAAATGCATTGTACTGACTAATACTGTATACCTTATAGTAGCTCTCCTTCTCTGTATAACTTTGAAATAGCTCTGTCACTCTGTGACTTCTAATAGAGTGTACTGACTAGTACAGTACTCTTCTAGTACCTCTGAGATGCACCCCCCTTGCAGAACAGTCGCCTCAAGATTTCTCCTTTGTTGCCTGAAGGACAGCCGTAGAAGCCTGATTTCTTTTTGAGAAACAGCTTCACCTCTTGTGAGCCTTTTTTCCCTCCTAGTTTTTGCTTCTTCTCTAACTTTGCTGCTTTAAGACTCTTATCTTCCAAAAGTGGGGAAACTTCCAGTAGTAAGGTTGGATCTAATTGTAATAAGGGTTTGCTTATCATGTCACTATTTATTCAACTGTGGTCCGTTTTGATCGCTGTGAGTATCTGCCGCCTGCCTCAAGGCCCATAGGAATGAATGGCAATTACGGAATCGGTAAATACCGATTCTGTAATTACGGAATCTTAACAAATCGGTAATTTTTATCGATTTTTTTTATCTACATTGCAATTACCGATTCGAAAGAAAGAAATCGGTAAAATTCGGTATTTTCGAATCGGTAATTTGCAATTACCTACATCTAGCCCCAAATGTTATATAAATTACATTCGAGCACACCCAATCATTATTTCTATTATCCAATTATAGCATGTAATACATTTCACCAAGAGAATCCTTTCTCATTGTCATACAGATCTCAACAAGTCCTTAGTCCAATTTCCTAAGAATCCACTTCACTACGCGTAGAGACATACTGGGGTAGAGAAGTTTATGAATGTCAGGCAGCTCTTAATATACAGCGTTTGCCTTTGTTTCCCCCACATTCTTTTCTGCATAATAGGCGTTTGGACTTATCAAGGTCCGTAGAACGAGTGGGATACGCCCTTGGATCATATATGACTGCAGATAACGATAATTAAATACATACGAGACTTCGTTCAACCATGACAATATAAAGTCGCTTCCTTGTGGGGTAAAGTTGTGAAATATTCGAATACACCTATCACGAGGGGTTTAATATGTATGCTCACCTGATTATGACCGAATGACCTGCGCTTTAACTTGAGGTGTTTTGAAATAATGACCTCTGAGCTAATAACAGAACATGCTGAATCTAACAACCATGAGCAGGTTTTCATTACATAATGGTAGAGACAGGAGGTGCCAAAGCCCCAACATGTATATTTTTCCATATATAACAGATAATTGAATCTGTTTATTCTGTTCTTTTTAGAAACTGATATTTTTACCTGAAAATTGATCAACAATACATTGAATTATACAGGAGAATTACAAATCACAATCCTTGATATCAAACTCCATCATTTAGGTGAGAAGTAGAGATTATTCACCTAAAGTTTATTATGCATTGGGTGACGGGTATCTACATCTTTTCACACGATCACATAGGATGAAACTGTTTTCTTCTTTCTTTGTGGTTTTTATGTCCTCTGTGTTTTCACGTACAATAGTTGACGAGTGTTTCACAATGGGGGTGTTACACCTGGCTGATTTCCTGTGTGTGGCCTAGGGTTCACTTTACTAACAATACTCGGAACTTTTCGCATATGACGCATTGTTTGACAATAATTAAATCAAGCAATTATATGGCGATGATGTCAGCACAAAAACATCAAAAGTTGTCTATAATCATGTGTAGGTTGAATGCACGCATGAAGGGGTTGTTACGAATATAAATATGCGTTTGTAAAATAGACAGTGACACTGTGGACAATATCCCTAAGAAATGTACTGTATATGTATTTCTCTGCAGCCTTGAAAAAGCCCGGCGGGCGAAACGCACGTCGGCTGCTGTTCATGCCAACACTTTTATATTTGAAATAAAGTACACAGGACCTGATTGTGAAGTATGACTTGAGCCCTTTTTTTGAAGTGGATTCTCAGGAAATTGGACTAAGGACTCTGTTGAGATCTGTATGACAATGAGAAAGGATTCTCTTAGTGATATGTATTACATGCTATAATTGGATAATAGAAATACTGATTGGGTGTGCTCGGGTGTAGTGTATATAACATTTGGGGCTAGATCCTTTGGATCAATAGCTTGATTAACACTCCAGTGTGTGGGTGTAAAACACCATTGATAAGCACCCCTTAACAAGTGGAGTACAAGAAATTAATTGTGTTTCGGACTTTGAAGGTCAGTAGATGTGCGGGTCAATTGAAGCAAACCCACCTGTTCTGTGTTTATAAGATATAAAAGACATTACAGAGGAAGCAAGTACAGTGCATTCGGCAATGGTAGTGATGAGTAACAGATAGTGTAGGTGCACAATGAGTACAGATTATGGGGTTGGCGGATCGTCAGGGTAAAGTGTAATCGTGGGGGGGGGTACATATATGTCCTCTGTAGGCATTCCAGGCCTCCCACACCCTGGACCATTTCTTAGGGCATCCACGAGCTGTGAAGACTGTCTTTTCTCTGTACATGCACCAGTCTAGATCGTCTTTCCAAGTGTTTACTTCAGTTGCCTGCAGCGCCCCCCACTTTTGTGCTCTATTCCTTTTTGCCACCATAAGTCCAAGCATGGCCCATTGCGTATGACAAACATGTAGGTCGGTAGGCTCCCAAATATTTAAGCGGCATCGCCTTGCTTCAGGGTAAAGGACAATTGAGAGCACCGCACTCAGTACTTCGTGGATCTTGCACCAGTAAGTTTGGATATATTCACATTCCCATAGCATGTGGAAAAATTACTCTTCTCATCCACACCCCCTCCAACAATCACCCGAGTCGGATCTACCCATCCGGACTAGAGTAGGCGCTGTGATGTAGACTCTGTGTAGGATTTTCAGTTGTACTGGCCTAAGCCTCGCTGAAATGGCCACAACTCTAGGTGAGGACACCGCCTACTGCCAATCCTCGTTGTCTAATTCAAGGCCATCTCGCACCCATTTCTCCCAGATTTTTGTTCACCGTGGACCAGATGTGGACAGAGTGATTAGTTGGACCTGTAAGGGGGTATCGTTTAGGCTTGGAATATATTCCCTGATTGAAATTCCCACCCGGGAGAATCCATCTGTCCATGGCATAGCCAGGGTCATCAAATTGACCAAAGGTGCCCTGATTAATGGCTACGAGGTGTGCCGCCCCATAATATTTCTTAATATCTGGGAGGGTGATCCCCCCCCCCGTCATACCAGTTAAATGGGAGTTTAGTCAGAGCGATGCGAGGCTTCCCGTCACACAGCAGGTCTCTCTGCAGGCTCTCGACCTCTCTAAAATATCCCACTGGGACTGAATCCATGGCGTTCTGTAAGATGTAAAGGAAGCGGGCCAGTGACATCATCTTGAAAAGGGCCGCTTTGCCAAACAGTGACAGTGGGAGGGTTTTCCAAGTGTCTATGTGTCGCTTAAGCCTTTCCAAAGGCGGGAGACGGTTTTGGGTATAGCGAAGTTTGGGATCCAGTGTAATATAAATACCCAGATATTTAAAGCCCACAGTATTAACTGGAATCGGGCAATTGCCCGGCGTAAGAGGAGGGTCTCCCACTAGGACAAAACTATCAAACTAAGGTTACCCCCAATATACTTTGAGGTCTAGAGGAGGGGGAAGGAAGACATGCTAAATATACCAAAGAACCTCTAATCTGACCCTTCAAGATTTTTATCAGTGGATATGACTCAAAAATCTACTTTTTAGAGTTACTGCACACATATCAAAATTTCAACACAACGATTGGTTTTCATTTGAATTCTGTTTTCTTTATCATATTGATTTATTATTTTTTCATTTTTCATAAATTCAGAGGATTTTTTATATATTTATATATTTTTAGACTTATTTGTTAAAAGTAAGATGACAATAATTTACAATTAATTTTTTAATAACAGAGAAGAAAACTTTTCAGACAAAAGATTAAATACCCCCATAACACATTTATAAAGGTCTAAACAGTATCAACATAATCACTCACTCACTCAAACCTATCTCTCCATTCATGCTTTGCATACATACATACTCTCATACTGTGCAAGAAATACTAACAAGAGATATCAAACCATCTGAGAAACAAGTACCCTATATGTCAAACATGAATTATTTCACATGGCATCAATCCCAAATGTTTTTTTGTGTTAATCCTTATTCTGAAGGTCCTCTTTGGTGGAGTTCTCAGATGTTTGTAGAAGGCCTACGTACGTTTCGGTGACAACTAGATTCTACCACCTTCATCAGGGCCGACCAGTACAAACAAATACAAATTGTGGTTCTTCATATATTTGTTCTATCTTGGAATATTCTTAAGATTCTGTTGTCAAGGATGACCCATCTTGTATGTAATAACGGAAGTTTCAAATAGTTACCAAATGGTGTATGCCCTCTCTGAAGATTATTAGGACTTTTGCGTTTATTTTTCTTCTCTTATTGGGACGATTTAGTAGTTCTCTGTGGCTACTTTGTATTTTCAAATGGAGTATCTGATGCGGGTTCGTTGTAACCCGTCGGTCATCAAAAAAAGTAGTCCCAACAGCAATGCGTGCTTCCTTAGCGTTGTTCTGTATCGCCTCCAAACAGTGGGGTTCCTGGGCATCCAATCCACTGATAAAAATCTTGAAAGGTCAGATTGGAGGTTCTTTGGTATATTTAGCATGTCTCCCATTAGGACAGAAATAGGGAATTTTTTCCAGTTGATGGAAAATCCGGAATATCTACCAAATATTGCCATGATATCGAAGACACACACTAACGATTTCTTCGGAGAGGTAAGGTATAAAAGGATGTCATCGGCATAAAGAGAGATACGGTCCTCCCACCCAGGGGACCAGTGCAGGCCTCTAATCATTGGGTCTTGACGAACCTATGCCACCAGTGGTTCAATGGCCAGGGCAAAGAGGAGGGGAGAGAGGGGGCACCCCTGCCGAGTATCCCGGCTTAGTAGGCATGGGGCTGATTTCTTGTTGTTGACCACAACCTGTGCGTTGGGTTCTGAATACAAGATCTGCACCCAACAAATAAATTCGGGGCCAAAACCTAGTTCTGTGAGTACAGCAAACAGGTAAGGCCACTCAATGGTGTCAAATGCCATGGTGGCGTCTAGTGACATCACAAGGGCATCTTCGCGTATAGTGGCTACTCCGCCCAGAACACAATGTAGTCTGCGCAGGTTCAACGCGGTGTTGTCGTGCGGCTTAAAACCTTACTGATCAGGATGGACAGGTCCCCCAATCACCTTGATCAGTGGGTTTGCCAGGAGTCTGGCCAGGATTTTAGGTTCAGCATTTAGCAGGGAGATTGGTCTGTATGAGGTGCAAACTGTTTTGGGTCGACCCTCTTTAGGGAGAATGACTAATGTGGCTATCCTCCGGTCTTGCAGTAGCATTCCCAACTCTTTACTTTCATCGAACATGGCTTTTAGATATAGAGCTAATTTGTCTGTTTTAAGTTTGTAGAGCTCGATTGGCAGACCATTTGGGCACAGGGCTTCCCAGGAGTGCAAAGCTCGAATGGCCTGTGCAATTTCTTCCTTAGTTAAGGCACTGTCTAGGAAGTGGCGGTCATCTGTGGACAGGGTTGGAAGTCTAATGTCTCACAGCAGGTTCTGCGCTTCTTCCTCTGTGTGGGATGAGCTGGAGGCGTAGACCTGGTAATGGGTGGCAAATTGATTTGTGATGGCTTGAGGGTCGGTAATGGATTTTGCATCAGCACCTATGAGTTCGGGCACCAGTCCTTCTGCCAACTCCTTCCTGCCAAGCCAAGCGATCAGTTTCCCTGCCTTGTCTCCCAGTTCGTATATTCTTCACAGTTTTTACCTCCCGAAGCACTTGTCTGTCTCTAGAGCTTTATATTCATCTTGTTTGGGATGCAGTGTGTGAAGTTTTGCCGGTGTGACCTCGTCCTCTAAGTCGGTTTTTTAACCTGCCTAGTTCTTCCTCAGGTCAACAATCTCCTTCTGTCTCTCTTTTTTGGCGCCAGATATGAGTGATTGCGCTTGACCCCGAATCACGGATTTGAAGGCTTCACAAAGGGTCTGAGAAGAATCTACTGTTCCATCATTTTCAAGGAAGTAGAGTCGATCGCTAGTGACAGTGCTTTTCGAATTTTAGGGTTTCGAAGATGCCATGGGTTAATGGGGGCAATGCCTCCCAAGAACAACAAACAATTTAAGATGTTCAAAGGGGATTTTAAAGACCAAACTCTGATACGACCCCTGCATATACTGAAAGACAAAAAGTATCAGAGGGTCTAGAGTAACCAGGACAAGAACGCCGGATATGCACCTACAAGGGACTCTATTACAATGCCATGTGTATATTATAGAGATATAGGTCACCCTTACATTAAACCCACCAAGTGGTCAGATAAGGATGCCCATCAGTCACCACACAGAACCGCCCTTCATCATTTGGGTTCCCTTTAAGACCACCATTGGTGTTATCTATTATCTTTCACATGGAGGGCTTAGATTGTTAAAAGACCCTCACATGATCAGACAGATTTTCCTTGGTCGTACTTCTCAATTAAGAGGATGTTGGAGTGTTAAAGGGGGGAACTGATGTCGCAGTGCAAAAATTAGTGAAAAAAACAAAGGAGAAAATGTGTATAATAAAATTGGATGAGGGGGTACTGAACGTGAATTTTATTCTGATGCTACCCTCTCTACCAATGCTAAAAAGTGACAGTGACAGTCAGTGACAACCACAATTTTCTTGGATCGTCTAGATGTATTCTAGGGTCAACATGTTTCAGCAATTTATGACGCAGATTGTCATTGCTTTCATCAGGACCACAATAAACTGATTGCTACTATGGAGAAGTGATATTGAAACAAAAATTGTGCTCAAAACCATAAATTTCAATTTTTGTTTCAATATCCCCGGAAGCTTGCTTCCTTCCCAGTAAAAGAATTGGCTTTGTAGTTTGGTCTGTCTTGTTCCCATGATGCACTGGGGAAGGCACAGACTAATTTGCATGTAGCCAGGTTCTGAGCTGGGATGGTGCAGTGAGCTAAAAAACGGTGATGGATCAAACCCTGATCTGTTGACTGGGTAGGAGTGTTCTGCTTAATTCAGATACTCTGTCCATCACCACCCTCCTTTTCTGAACCTTTAGTGTAGTGAGCAGTCTAGCTCTGTGCGCTTTAGTGTAGTGAGCAGTCTAGTGCTGCACACTTTAGTGTAGTGATCCATCTAGTGCCTCGCGCTTTAGTGTAGTGAGCGGTCTAGTGCTGCGCGCTCTGTAGCGCCGTGTGCTCCTTCCATATGTGGTGTAATTAATCATATTTAAATCAGAAGCAGTAATTACAGCCTTTCTTTGTGTCATTAAATCACTAATTGTGAATCTCTTCTTTGCAGTGATGGTGACTCTGGATCCTGACACGGCTCATCCTGAGCTCCTCCTGTCCGAAGGGGGGAGACGTGTGAGATGGACGGACACAGCACAGACCCTGCCGGCCACCACCAAGAGATTCACTTACTGCCCCTGTGTGCTGGGGAGCGAGGGGTTCACCTCCGGCAGACATTACTGGGAGGTGCAGCTGCTGCAGGAGGGGGGAGGGTGGCGTGTGGGGGTCGCAGCAGAGTCTGTGGACAGGAAGGGAGCCTTCACATGGTCACCTATGGGGGGACTCTGGGCTGTGCAGGGGTGGGGGGGTCAGTACAGGGCTTTCACCTCCCCTCTGACCTCTCTGTCCCCTCGTGAGGAGCCCCTGAAGCTGGGGGTGTATCTGGACTACGAGGGGGGGCGGCTGTCCCTGTACAATGCTGACTCCATGGAGCTTCTCTACTCCTACCCGCAGGCCCCCTTCACACAGAGGCTCTTCCCGCTTTTCTGGCTCTGTGGAGCGGAGCTGAGGCTGGTGTGAGAGTGACCCCCCCCCCCTCAACTGTCATCTACAGTTCAAACACCAACATTCCAAAGAATCTTCTTCACAACGACCCTCCCACATGTTGCCATGACAACCAGAAGCCTCACGTGAAACTGACTGCTACGTATCTCTTTTCCTTGTACATTTTTTAAAACAAGGGCAGGAAATGTGTGTGAATCATGCACCAGACATCATGTAACACATGATAAAGTCTCTGTAAAATACAATAAAGTGTATTTCTTTCACACGTAGAGCTTTGACTTTAATATGCTTATTATAGCGCTGCACTGTGAAGTACTTATTGACAGTGATTGTTTTTAAACATGACCCTAGAAACCAGTCCTGCCCCGCCCAACGACAGGGATATTATTAATGACCTCAGACGCAAGACAGTTGTCACATGATCCCTGTATGCAACCCAGATTCAGGGCGGCTTTAGGACTGTGCGACTGGTGCAGCTGCACCTGGGCTGACCTGGGAGAGGCTCTGTGTGCAGAAATAACTTTAGGCTTTAAAAGCATCTGCTGCTTCCTTGTGTGTCCAGCAGGTTTCAGGCAACAATAAAAATGTCAAGATGACACAGGTGAATAATGTTTCTGCTGGAGAGAGATCGAAGTTTTGTCTTGTCACAGTTTCAACTCATCCTTAAGTAGCGCAGAGGGTTAATATGTCGGCTGCAAAGAACGTGTACATGCAGATCACAGAACGGTAATCCTCATTGGTTTGTGTAACATTTCCTATAGACTGATTTACACATTTAAGATTCATTGCCTCTGTTAATTTGTGTTTGTTGTAAAGTGCTCTGACACCTATGAGTTGGCATGAGTAGCGCCATAAAACAAAAGACATGCGTATGAGAGAGGGACTGTACAGAGATGGGTGCCACTGTTGGAAGGTGGGGGTGAGGGAATATTTGGAAATGGCGGTCATGGGCGGAGGGGCACAAATAAATATTGTCACACCTGGCGCCCCTAACTCTAAAGCCGGCTCTGCCCAGATTCTTTTAGATCCATTAATTCAAACGCAATAGGTTTTTGTTGCGCTGCTATTCTAAACACACGGTTTTGAAGGTGCTTTGATACGGGATAAGGAAGAAAATGGATCATCAGTGAAATCAAATATTTTTCTAGGATCACAAAATTTGGTTACGCTGTGAAGCCGCAATTAATCCAGGTGTTCTAGTTTCCCTTCGGACAAATTACCTACTAAATGGGTATCTATTTGTCTCTCCTTTTTACCTTAAATGTTAATGCTTTTGTGATCCATCACCTGTGAATTAAGCTGATATTTCTTTGCAAGGGTTTAAAACTTCTTTCTGATGACAGTGTTTTTGTAACGTGAGCATGACGAGGCCAGTGAAGATATAGCACAATACAGAACTATTTTTAAATATTGCAGTTCCTAAACTGCAAAGATTCCATCACATTTACAGACCATCGTGTATAAGTTGTTTTCTTGTGAAACATCTGCCCTACTGCTCAAGCCACTATTATAATTTATGAAATGTGTATTGTGCAAACATATGCAGATACTTTGAACAATGTGCAATAATGTTATATTTCAGCAGCACTAATACAACACAATAGCCTCCTGCGGGGCTTTCATGACTCCACAAACATTCCAGGTCCTGCAAACATATTAGGTAGAATTAACTTGTCTGCAACATTTTTTCCAGATGTTATTGTGTATATACAGGCCATCCTGTATTAAAAGTAGAATCTCTTTTTGTCATGAAACTTAAAGAATATCAGCTAGATGTGTGACACTGAGAAGCAAATCTGCCTCTCAAGCCGACGCCAGTGCATGCTGGGACTGAGATAACGAGGATCTTAATAGAAAACATCAAACTACAAGTCCCAAAATGCAAAGTGCTGTTGATACAAAATGTCAGAGGTTGGAGGGGTCACTTAGAGTGAGATTTTGACACCAGGTCAAGCAAAGCAAAATGATTTTGCTATGAGTTATAAATGCTGCTTCCTGGACGACAGGAATATTGTGTAATACCCGTCACCTCTTCATCCTTTTAGGGGTTTCTGCTTCTTAATATCCTCGTCTTTGCTTCATGGAGATTGGATGTAATTCTTTATTCTTGAGTAAGACGTGGGCTGAGTATGTTCTCTTTCAGCGTTAGTGTCATGACGTCCTTTTATAAGGTAGCTCAGTAGGTTGAGGCACATCTGCGAGACCCATGATCTAGACGTCACAGGTTAGACTTCTGTCAGGGGCTTCTCTGACTTTCTAATGATTTCACTGTATTGTATCATCTATATAAACCTTCATGCTGCCACCAATGGCTGCAGCTGACGTCACTGAGAAATGGTCCTCCAAGCCCTAGACATTCATTTAAGATCCTTATGAATTCTGAGGTTGTAGTTTTAATTTACTTAAATACAAATATTAACAATATCAGATTAAAAATAATTTTTACTGGTGTTAAATTAATATTACCAGCAAAACATTTACAAAAACATACTAAACAGATCAATTTTCAATGCTTGCAATTATCGAACTTTTCTTCAGGAGCTCTGTGTCAATCTGGGGTAACTGGACTCAAACTATAACAAAGAGAGCCTGTTACCACTGGTGTCCGGGGGCTTCACCTTACTGTGGGGTCCAAGACTGAGCTCCAAGTGAACCCCTCACCCCTTGACTCTCAGAGGAGTGAAGTCGAGCTGTCCAAGGTTTACTCAAGGAGAAGGTGCGAGGTTAGAAACCAAGAACTCTCTAAAGCAGAATACAGTTAAATGATTGTCCAGCCAGTGCTTTTACTCGAAAAATGAAAGGTGCTTTAATCACAAACATACAACTCAGGACTGTACACCAAAAATAGAGGGGACAGACAGATGCACCTAGTGATACTCTGGAGGTTGGGGGTGGTCCATAGGGACACTCATGTAGACAGTCCTGTCCCCCAGTGGATGAAGATAGAACAACATTTGTACTTAGTGCGTAGAAAGCCCTTGTACATGATGTTTGAGGCATCGTGTTAATGTTGTTTGAAGCTAGATGTGTAAACAAAGCAGTTTCAGAGAAACTAGTCCAACATTGCCGTGCACGCAAATATGTGCAGAAGGTCAGGCAGAAATGTTTGTGAAAAAAAGGACAATGTAAGAAACGAGCAGCTTCGCTACATGGGCCTCATCCAGGCATATAACAGTATTGTGCTTGCGCATTGAAGGTGCTATAGGACAGTTGTGAATGATGACAGTTATGCAGTAGGACAGTTATACAATATGACAGAAGGTTGACTAGGACTTGGTCCTCAGGCTCTCACCGCTCTCTCTGGGTCTGTAGTTAACCCCCCTTTCCTTCTGGAATGGGCTGTGCCAGTTATGGACTGTAATGGTGCCAATGTCTGTGGTGGTCGCTTCCTGCAGGGTCTCAGTTCACACTGTACCTTAATTCTAGTTCACTAGAGGGTGTTTTCACTGGACTCGTCAGGGGGCGCCCCTCCAATAGTGAACGCGCTCACACACAGCTCCTGGGGCAGCCAGGCTGACTCTGCCTCTGCCCTACCGTGAGCACTTATCCCCAGATCGAGAAGGGTAAGAGAGACAGGAGGAGGAGGTAGAGAGTGGAGAAAGAATGGGATAGAGAAAGAGGGTGGGTGGTGGGAAACAGAGAGAGACTGCCAGCAGTCAGTCTACAAGACGAGTGTCTGCTCAGATGAAGGAGCTGCACGTCTGAGGGTTGTCCGGCTCCCACCGCCTGTGATGGACTGAAGTGACCCGGGCCCTTGGGATCTGCATTAAGAGGACACCATGCTTCTGACCTGACCAGCGAGACCCTATGGAAGAACAGGTGTGTAATCTAGCGCCAAGGTTCCCCGGCCTGAGGATCATGGTAGCCCAGTTAAAATGCCCCAGATGAGAGAAGCTGTCCCCTCCACACACCCCCAAGGACACAGCAGCAAAGCTGAGGCTGGTGTAGGAACTCTACCCCACCTCCACCCTACTGCAGTAATGAAAATGTAACAAGGGGCACAAGCAGAGATGCTGCCACCAGGGCCAGTCTCTTGCAGCAGAGTGAGAGGATGGTGATAGTTTTATCCAGGAGGGTTGCACTTTGGATGCCCCCCCCCCCCCCCCCCCACTCGGACCTTAACGATCTATGTGTCATGTCAATGCACGAGAGGCTGACAGTGAGTCAAAAAACCATCAGTGACTATCAGGGGGCATTCCTGTCCTAGCATCTTATCATTTTAAAAATATTAGGTACACACATCCCTCAACTTCCTTCACAACTGACCCGTAACACTCTTGCCCTCATGGACTAGGGATCTGAACATAACTCTGCCAATCCCCTCAATTTCAACTTGCAGAGACCTCTGTAAAACCAGCCCTGGCAGCTCTACCAGTGTATTAGAATCCTGACATGAAGTAATGCACCTAGACACGTGATCACTCCAGCACAAAAGCTGCTGATGGGGTGTTGCACATCTTTACCACGACCGGTGCCAGCGGCACTTGCATCAAGTGGTATGCCGATTCGATACCAGCCCTCGCTGGCTTGTCCCATCTGTGGGTGGTGAGAAGCTATGGAAGAGCACAGCCGGGGTCCCAAAAGTGGCATGTTACGGATTTAACTGTGGAATGTGCTTCCACCAGTTTTGCCGCTGTTGGTATGAATGTTGTGGCTGTGTGTGGAGACACCCGCTTACACAATGTTTAGGACTGTTGACTGTGGTGGAACAGAAGGAAGGGTCCCGGGCCGGGGGCAGCAGTCTGAGCCTTAAATGATCCAGAGAGGGAAGTGGCCGTCGGACTCAAAGGGGGTTCCAGTGGTGGTTTTACATGAAGCTATCAAGGCCCGCGACAACAGTGCTGGTCAGCTTCAGTCAGTGATGAAGGAGAAACCAAGGAAAGTAGTGGAGGAAGAAAGAATTGCAGGCCCAGGTTTGAGTGGTCATTGCCAGATTTGATGCTGCCTCTTTTGGGGGTCGTTCCAAAGAAAACCCTAGGAGAATATTGTTTCATTCACCATTTATCGTGGCCAGAGGGGGCATAAGTGAATGGATGCAAGACTCAGGAAGATGCAACAGAGCAGTGTGCTGCATTGGTTGATACTATTAGTATTGGGCAGAACAGGTAAAGTGTGACATTAAGTCGACAATTTACATAATGCCAGTTCATATAGTGGCAATATCTTTGCTGGAGATGTCATTTGAAGGGACAATATATGTAGACGGAGTTTTGTCCAGGGGTTGTGCAAATTCTTGTCCTCTTTTTGAATTTTTCTGCACCTTCTTATAATGTGGTCTGTCAAAAAGAACTGGTCATCGGCTAATTTTCATTGATGATTTCTTGTTTGTTGAGAAGGAGGTTCATTTAATTACAGAGAAGTGTTGGGCATTTTTCAGTACTTGGCAGAGGATTTTGGGGTGCCCTTAGCACCAGAAAGACAGAGGGCCTGAGTACTGTATTGATTTTTTTCAGAATTGTCACAAAGAAGATGCAGGCGAGATTGCCAGGAGACAAAGTGCAAGAGATTGTTTTATTGGTAGAAGAGGCGTGCAAAGAGCAGAAGTTTGCGCTCCATAAGGTTAAATGTTTGTTGGTGCCTCTCAGTTTTGCATGCAGAGTGGTCAGGGCTGGCAGAATGTTTTATACAAGGTTGGGCTTTGTCATGTCAGGGGTGGATTTACTGCACCATAGAGGGTGAATGGCAGTTGCTCCTCAGTCATATCTGCATGTATGCTAGCATGTTCTTGAGAATTTAAACAGAGTAAGCATGTTTTTGCAGAGGACGAGACAAATTGACATGTGCAGATTTTGTCTGATCAAGAGGCCCTTGGTTGTGGCTTGTTCTGGGATGGATGGCGGTGTGCAGAACAAAGACTTTTTCACTGGTGGTTGCTTTGGTGGTGTGTTGTGTGAAACTGATGAAAAGAAGAATAACGTTCAATGTGGATAACATATCAGGTGTTAAGTTCTTTAACAGAAGGCAAGGACTTGAGTGTTTTGCGGCTCTTGTGGAAGGGTTGTAGGGTTGTCTGTATTTCAATATTGCTTTTAGAGCAAATCATATTCCTGGTACGAGCAATGACGTTACTGATACTTCATCTTGTTCGCGGTGGAAGAGTTTTCTAAGTTTGGCCTTAGAAACGGAAGAGAGGACAACCAAGTTGCAACAGGACATCTACGGCCAGATGTAGGTAATCCAAATTTACCGATTCTAAAATACCGAATTTTACAGAATCGGTATTTTAGAATCGGTAAATGGTATGTAGATAAAAAGTCGATAAAAATCGGAATCGGACATTCGGTATTTACCGAATCGGTATTTCCCATTCATTCCTATATGCCTTTTGGCCCATAGGAATGATACCGGTAAATACCGAATCGGAAATCAAACAAAAGTGAAACTTAGGTAGGCAGCCAATCAGGTGCTACCACCCTCCCCCTCCCTACCAGGAAGTGGCTACACAGGCAGCTGCAACTAATTAGAAGCTTCTGGAGAGGCAGTTGGAGCATAGAGTCCCTGAGCAGCAGAAAGAGTTTTGTGCACTTTTAAATCTGAAAAATGGCAAGCAGCAAAGACAAAGAGCATCCTGAGAGGAGGAGGAAACTGAAATTCAGCAGCATGGAGTTACAGGTCCTTGTTGAGGAGGTGGTGAAGGTGAACTAAAAACTGTCTGGCAGGCAGTCCCTCACTGTGGCAGAATCTGCCAAAAGGAAACTCTGGCTGGGCATACTTGACAAAGTAAATGCAGTTGAAATGACTACGAGAGACGCTGGAGGACCTGAAAAAGAGGTTCTATAACCTCAGGAGCCAAACAAAAAAATTGGCTGAACACCACAAGCAGGCAACCAAAACTGGTGGAGGGAAGAACCCAGCACCCCCCCCCTTACTGACCTGGAGGAGATGGTGGCCTCAACTATAGAACCAGACAGCGTCTGCGGACTGGGAGAAGTAGACAGCTCAGCCAGAGCTCCAAGCAGAAAAGGTAAGATGCATGCACAGCATTCCCCCCCTACACCATCATCCTTACCTGTACCCTTTGTGTCTAAGTGAACCACAGTATAGTACTGCTAGCACTATACAGGAGCAATGCATCATGGGAAATGTAGTCAGGAAATGTAAGGCCATGTCATACAGCACAGCAACCAGCAAGTTAGGTAAATGATTGCAGACAGAATAAAGCGAAAGTGAAAAAGATTTAATTGTAGTGAGTGTGAGACAGTAGCGCTTAGCTAATGTACGCTCATATATCCACAGGTGACACATCTCACTGGCGTTCTCAGGAGACTGAAGGCACGGCACCAGAGAGGGATGAGACTCAGGACCAGGTCCAAGTGCACAGAATGTATCACATGACACAGGTGCACCCAGTAGCCATCCTCCTTCACAAGACACAGAAAATGCTCCAGAGTTGCAGGCGTCCCCACAACGATCACAATCCCCTCTGTTGCTGTCATCCCCAGAAATGCCAACATCACTGCATGAAACAACACCTGCATCACAACCAAGCAGGAGGCTTGTTGTTGCCCCACTATTGGTAATAGAGTCAGCAGCAGGTGACAAGGAGGGGGAAGAGACACACACCTTGCCTGTGGATGGTAGCTCTGCCATCCTGCAGTCCAGTGCAGAGGTGGGCCATACTGGCGCAAGACGCCGCAGAATCCAAGAAAGCAGTGCAGCTGGACGTGTGGAGGGTTCAAGTGTGTTCTGTGGCCTGGAGGGGAGCATGGTAAAAATCCAGAGGATGCAGGGAAAATCCATCATGTCTTGCCAAAGCCAAATGAGGAACCTGAACAACAACATGGGAGACATAGGAAAGGGCACCAGGGAACTTGTAGATGTCAACAAAGAAATGGCTGCAGGGATGTGTGAAATGTCACAATCGGTGGAGCGTCTGTGCACCAAACTAGACAATAAATTTGCATCAAGGCACCAGGAAAGGCAGCGTGCGCATCAACAAAATAAAGCCATCAATCGCCTGGCCACAGCCACATCCCTGCTATGCAGGAGAAGCATAAACATGCAGGAGGGACTAACCCAAAACAGTAATGAGGTCACTAGGGGCATGGCCAGGATGACCAGTGCTCTTGAGGCGCTGTTAAATGCACAAACAGCACAAACTGCTGCTCTAGATGTGCCAGAGAGTGAAGAGAGCACAAGTAGGAGCAGCATGGCCAGCTCCCTTGTCGTAGAGACAAGGAGGAGCAGTAGGCACCATGCTGATGCTACAGACCAATCGCAAAGTGAGCACAGTCAGCACCAAACAACTGCCACTGGTAAGCGTGGACGCAAATGATTATTTTAGTTAATGGGGAAGTGACCCAGGACTCACATCATTGAATGTTAATAATTTGTGTTGCACATTTGTGCTTTTGTAACCTACGTAGTGACACAATTAAACTACGTTGGGTCCATACTACACCTGCCTGTGTCTCTTTACTTACTTTAAAAAAGTTGCGTGTGATCTCTCCCCGTCTGTATCTGCCATCAGTTGGTGTGGCAACTCCAGCTGTGTGTGGTTCAGGCACTGGTTGCTCGTCATCATGGTCCTCATAATCAGAGAGGTCAACTTCGGTAACCCTTCTTAACCGCAAGGTTGTGCAACATTGCACTGGCTGCAATCATCTTGCAGCAGGTGACTGGTGTGTACTGGTGGGCCCTCCACTTTTATGTGGGCAGCGAAACCTGCTCTTTCACAGACCAAAGGTGCGCTCAACAATGTTTCTGGTCGATTTGTGTGCCCTATTGTATCTCCTCTGGCTGGGTGTTGAAGGGTTGAGGTAGGGTGTGAGGATGAAGGACCAGAGGGCATATGCACTGTCCCCTATTTGTAACAAGAAAAAAAATACTCACATGCACACAAACACATCTATCTGCAATACATATCAAGGGAGTTTCACACAGTGTGTTACCTAGCAAGTATCCTTCGCCGAATTCCCCCTCTGTCAGGCGTGCGTAGATCCCACTGTTTTGGAAGATGTAAGAGTCGTGGGTACTCCCGGGAAATTTGGCTACTATGTCAGTGATCATGTACGTGGAATCACAGATCACCTGTACATTTATGGTGTGGGAGGACTTCCTGTTCCTATAAATGTACTCTGTGGCAGCAGGTGGACATATTGGTATGTGGGTGCCATCAATACAGCCAATGATGTTGGGGAAATGCGCCATCTGATAAAAGTCTGTCTTTGTCCTGAGCAGTTCAGCATGCGTTGCAGGGAAGCTGATGTAGTAATGCATTCTCTGCAACATGGCGTCTAGGAATTTCTTAAAGAAACGGGACAGACAGCTCTGGGATACCCCACCAACCACAGCAACCACACTCGGGTAACTCCCAGATGCAAGCAGGTGTAGGCTGCACAGCACCTGCACATGGGGTGGGATGGCGTGCGCCCTTGGGGTTGGATGGTCCAACAGTGGGTGGAGGTCCCTGATAAGGTCCAGGATATTTTTGGGGTCTAGCCTGTACCTTTGTAGGATCTCTGGCTCAGTTAGCTGGAATAGGGTGATCCTCTGCCTGTACACCTGCTCCTCCCTCCTCCAGACCCTCTCTCCTTCTGCCTGTAGCCGTAGCCGCCTCGTAATCACATAGAATGCCGCCATTCTGGTGAAACTGTTGCATTTTGGGGCCTTTTTTATAGCCTGCACCTGGTTACCACCTGATTTAAATCTATCAGTAAATTTACCGATTCTGATGTTTTTGAGTCCCCTACATCTCAAAGGCCAAATACAGGTCGGTAAAGGCCGAAATTCGGTATTTTCGGCCTTTACCGAGCGGTATTTGGTTACCTACATCTGGCCCCTGGTCCCTGGGGCAATGAGAATGCTGGATCTTGCCGAACATTCTGTATCAGTAACTACTAGATGATCCCACTGAAAGGCTTGGTGGGAGTTTAAATATGGTTGAGGTAGGAAGAAAGGGGGTGATAAAGTCTGGAACTGAGTAACGAGGACATCATGCATTTTTTATTTTCTTTGATTGACAGGAGCTTAACAGCTGTTACCATTGCTGGAAACCAGGGAGGTTTGTCATCCATGTGAAGGTGTTTTAGGGATATGACCCGGGGGCTTAGGAACTGGTGAGGCGTGTAAACTTGTAATTTCACTTGTTGACAAGTTTAATCTGGGTATTGGGGTTTTGCTGTTATAACAATTTTGAAGTTAAAATCTTTTAGTCTTTACCTGATGTTTTATGGTGTCTGCATTGTTGGGCTCAAGGAAGCGACCAGGTGTAAAACAACTAGAGGTGGGGATGGAAGATATATTTTTGAAAATATGGCTGAGGCGTTCTAAAACAGATCGCAGAGGGATCAGGAGATGGGTTGTCTTGAAGACTGACCTTGTCACAGAGGCAGGTGGACTTTTGACAAATTGTACAATTTCCAGGTGTGTTTAGGAGATGAGGTTGTTTACCCTACTGTTGGTGAGACAGTGACTGCGGCCAATCTTTTGGGAATATTGAGAAAACCATTGGTTTACTTGGGATTGAACGGGAAAGAGTTTGGAGTGGGCTGTTTTCAGACTGATGCTGCATCTGAGGCAGCAAGGTCTTCAGACTGAGGACATAAAGAGGATTGAGAGAGGACGATCCAGGCGTCGTGAGAGGTACATACAAGGTTAGGACTTCAGACTGAGGACATAAAGAGGATTGAGAGACGACGGTCCAGGCGTCGTGAGAGGTACATACGAGGTTAGGACTTCAGACTGAGGACATAAAGAGGATTGATATTGTAGCCCTCCTGAACAACCTCTGGGAGAGAGAACACAAAAGACTCATGGTCAGCATTCCAGAGCTGCTGCCTAAAAACAGGTGATTTCCCAGAGTTATGTGATTTCCCATGGTACAAGCAGCAGGTCACCTGACAGAATAACATTGATTCAGGGCATGCAGCCCCCGTCCACCAAGAAAGGATTGATGTCCTTCATGGTGTTAGATGAGGCTTGTTGATGCTCACGTAATGCCATGTATAATGAAACTAATCTTTTCCAGTTCCGAGAAATACCCTTTGCTCAGTTTCGTTTCTGCAACAAAGAACTGTTCGTGTCAGTGCATAGCTTTCTCACTAGATAAAGGCCTCTCTCACCTGTCTAGCAGTTTGATCGCAGCCCACGGTGAAACGGCCTTGACATGTTCTGTTTTGTGCAAGATACAAGAGAAGAAACCTTTTTTTTTTGTTTTTTGCTGTCCATCCACATCTGCTTGGAAAATTCCACTGTGGGCGTGTTCTTAACTAACCATGCAGTGTACATAATGTATCTTTATGATTACTGTTCTTCAGTCCACTCTGTAGTATTCTTACGAGTGCAGACGGAGCCCCGCTCTGAGCGTATACAAATAAATGGTTATTGGTGTATATTCTCCACTGCTTCGCCGACTCTTCATTTGGTATGGAAGGCTGAGAAGTGGTCTGTGGTGACCACGGTGGCCCTAAGCGGGTCACTTCCTTCGATGGGGATGATGAACTACTGCCGCCAGTGGATCCCTGAATGCAGATGCTATGATGCCAACTTGAGACAGAGTATGCTAAAAGATGCACCCAACAACATTGTATGGACTAATGAACTTGCAAACTGTATCAAGAAACTGAAAGAGACATTATGTACTGCACCAGCATTGGGGCTGCCTGACTACAAACTGTCCTTCTATCTCTGTGTCAGAGCAAAATGGCATTGCAAGTGGTGTGCTGGCACAGCTCTTAAAGACCTGCGGGATACTACTATGTGACTTTACCTTCAGCAGTGACTGGGCGTCGGCAGCTGTGATGGGGGCGAAGACGGCTACTATTGTTTCGGCCTATACTTGTATTGTGTAGGTGCCATATTAGGTACCGTGGTTGTCATCTGGAGCAACACAACATTTTTCTGCTGGCAGGCACACAGGTTATGAGGTCAACTTAATTTGTTAAAGCTAAGATCATCTTTAAAAGTTACACATCTATTAATTTGGCAACAGTGCTACCTGCAAAAGGTTATTCTGATGAGACCCCTAATCATGTCTGTGTTGAGATTGTAGAAAACTGCATCACACTAAGACCAGATTTACAGCAGACAGCATTAGAACAGGCAGACGATGAGACGTACACTGATGGTTTCTCCAGCAGACTGATAGCAACCCCTGCTCCGTAATTAGTGTTTATTACAACAGTTGACACCATAGTTGAAAGTGCAGCTCTGCCATCTAGTACATCTGCCCAGTAAGCTGAGCTGTATGCGGTAACAAGAGCATGCATCCTAGCTGGGGGGAAGCTGTTAACATATACACTGACCCACGCTATGCCTTTGGAATTGTCGATGAATTTGGCCAGCTGTAGCAGTATCGGGGTTTCATAACAGCAGTCGGGCGTTTCATTCAAAATGGCCCTTTAATAAAGCACTTGTTATAAGCGATACTACTACCCAACGGGATAGCAGTAATGAAAATGTGAAGCCCACACAGGAGTTAATACCATGATAGCCAGAGGTAGCGCCAGGGCTGACACTGCAGCAAGAGAGGGCATGTTACAAACAGTACAGATGGTGCCTTTAATGAATAAAAACATTCCAAAAATTCAGCTCATTGAGAGACAATTGTTGCTAGCTGATGTGAAGGAAGCACAATGGTCTGCTACAGCAGAAGAGCAGAGAGCGTGGATTGATGCTGGATGTGAGCAGAATGATGAGGGATTGTGGGTATACCGGGATGAGAGGCCTGTGGCCCTAGGCAGTATGTACCCTTCCTTTACAAGACTTGAGCATAGACCCACTGATCATTGCACAAGGGGGGGTGGGGTGAAGGTGCAGATACATTTTGCTTCCCATTGAATGACTTTGAGTCTTGCTGTTGTGTGTGGATGTGTTTCCAGAATACGTGGGGGAGTTCCCACAAGGAAGCGAACCAGCCACGATCGTGGTACACTTCATGATAGCCATCACTCCCAGGTTTGGGGTCCACTAGGGCATAAATAGCGATAGAGGGGATGACTTTCTGGCTGCAGTTATGCAAAAGATGTGTGACTGTTTGGGAACAGAGTGGAAACTGCATGCCCCATACCACCCCCAAGGTTCAGGCCTGGGGGAGGAGAAGAACTGCAAAAGAAACTCTGGAATCATGGTCATGGTGAGAAAAAATAAAAGATGTTTCTCTTACTTCTAAGTGGACTGGACCACAGACTGTGACCGGATGCCCTGAATGTATCAACGAAACAACATGCAGAGCTGCACCAACAACGCCTGAGATGAAGGTACCAGAAATTGATGATCATATGTCCCCAGAGGAGCTGCACAACACACCAGACAAGGAGCGGACAGACCAGACAATTCCTAAGATCCATGCTGAGGGCCCATCATAAAGTGTCACAGGAATGGTGACACAAACTGACGCTCTTTTTTAATATATTCTTTATATATGGTTTTTATTACATACATGTGATAGGACAACATCGTTACCAATTGAAATTTACATAGAAGCTTGTACATGCATTTGGATACATCATGTCAGCTGTGGACATTGTTCTAGTCTTCCATATTGCTCCAAGAAGTTGATCTTGTTTTGGTCTATGATAAAAGATGTCGCTTCACCGTAAATATTACAGCAGTATTTGACATTGATGAATGTAAGACTCAATTCTGCAGTGGGGAGTATAACAAAACTGGGGAGTGGAACAAAATTGGGGTTACACTGTGTATGAAGAAATGTACGGTTCTAGATGTAGACGAGCATTGTTGAAAGTTTTAGTTTATTGTTGCCATGAAACAGGCCTCAAGAGTGTGTGCATTGGTAAGGTTTTAGCCCTGGTGCTCATATATGCCCTGTATCCGTGACCTGTGTGCCATGCGTGATGAGATGGCCATCCTGCTCGTACCCTGCATGAGATTCCTCCCAAGGGGTTTACAGGGAGTTTGGTATTAACTGAGGGGACTCAGAGTGTGGTGCGGTATGCTTGAAGGTGTGTAACAGTGTTGTCCACTGCATGGAGATGTGGCGTTTCCGAATGCCTCGGACTTCTTCACATCGTAACGCATCTTCCTTCGATGCTCCCCACTTTATAACTGCTCCCCTCCTGGCAGCCAGAGAAGGTCCCGCTCCAGTTCTCCAGTGCATGGCGACGCTCTGTTAAGGCTAGCAGGATAGCCAGAGCCGCAAATCACGTTTCTACTTTGTGTAGTTTACGGTGATTGAATATGCCTAATGCACTTGCTTCCTATGTTACAGCATCTACGAGCCCTGTCACTGAGCGCAGTGTGGTGTGTATTGTGTTCCAGTAAGAGTAGTGTCAGATAGCTCCAGAACATGTGGAGAAAGGTTGCGCTAGGTTCTTGGCATCTCGGGCATAAGTATAGTGTGTTCGGGAAATATAGCTGGAGATTTTCTGGCACCAGATACACCCGGTGTAAAATAAAGTATTGTATATTTATTTTTGAATCTGTAATTTCGGGATACTCTTTTGGGATGCTCTAAAACCTGTTCCCATTCCTTGTCATGGAGTGGCCTCTGAAGCTCAGTCTCCCAATTTTCACAGAGGGGGGGTGAGTGTTATTGCATTACATTTTCAGATTGCCTTATATATCTAGGCTTTCCTGTTTTCAGTTTCTATTTTTGGTAAATTCTGGTGGGGGTTTTTCAGTGTTTCCAGTGATTTTAATACCATAATAAACAGTGGTTATCTGTGGTTACCAATTGTCGCACCATTAAAAATAACCGAAACAGTGTTTTTCCAGTGTTTATGGAATGTTTTGTTTTTATTATTCCTGGCTTTCTGCACTGATAGTGCATGGTACATAGACAATGAATGTACTGTGTATATGAGGTCAAAATGCAGTTTTAGAAATCACACTTAATGTAGTACACCTTACAATACCTCTTCAGTGAGTCTTTGGTCATGCGTGCTCGCTCTGACCTTCCCATGTAAACTTTTATCTGTGAAAAGGCCCTCTGAACATTGGCACTTGAGAAGGGCAATGCTTTAACAGCAGTACACAAATGAAAGTAATAGCCGGCTCTCTTTTTTAGGTCTCGCCTGTCGATGCGCATGCGCATCGAGCTTGCGAGACTATGGGGGCTTATCCACTCTTTATCCAACTTTCAAGGAATCGTGGCGATTCCTTGCAGTGCACGAGACATTTTAGACTAATGCGCATGCGCAAACAGCTTAAAAGCGCGTGCACAAGCCTGCATTGCCTTCTCTCTCTTTGACAGCCTCCCCCAGCTCCGCCTCTTCACTTTTTGATTGCACGGATGTTAGGCCGTGCCTCCCCTACTCTACTCCCCCCTCCTTCTCCACTCCCCCTCACGACGCACCTCCGGATCCGCCCCCTCCCCATTTTGTCTACCACCGTGAAACTCTTTGGCACACGAAAGTCTTACCATTACCACGACATATTTCCTTTCAGCTCTAACTTCGGCTAATGTATTTTAGTGGACAATGAAACATACTTATTTGTTACGAAACATTTGTACAGCCTTCCACATGTCTTCCACAACCCACTAACGCCCGAACCCCCCCCCTCTGTCCCCGTACACAGCCACGCTCGCATTTCAACTCCCCCTCTCCAGACGCACTTTCGGATCCGCCCCCTCCCCATTTTGTGTACCCCCGTCAAAGTGTTTGGCACACGAAAGTATTACCATTATCCCGACTTTTTTATTCCTTTCAGAAAACATTTCACTCTTCAACGAAACATTTGTACAGCCTTCCACATGTCTTCCACAACCCACTAACGCCCGAACCCCCCCCCTCTGTCCCCGTACACAGCCACGCTCGCATTTCAACTCCCCCTCTCCAGACGCACTTTCGGATCCGCCCCCTCCCCATTTTGTGTACCCCCGTCAAAGTGTTTGGCACACGAAAGTATTACCATTATCCCGACTTTTTTATTCCTTTCAGAAAACATTTCACTCTTCAACGAAACATTTGTACAGCCTTCCACATGTCTTCCACAACCCACTAACGCCCGAACCCCCCCCCTCTGTCCCCGTACACAGCCACGCTCGCATTTCAACTCCCCCTCTCCAGACGCACTTTCGGATCCGCCCCCTCCCCATTTTGTGTACCCCCGTCAAAGTGTTTGGCACACGAAAGTATTACCATTATCCCGACTTTTTTATTCCTTTCAGAAAACATTTCACTCTTCAACTCTAACTTCGGCAAATGTATTTTAGTGGACAATGAAACATACTTATTTGTTACCAAACATTTGTACATCCTTCCACATGTCTTCCACAACCCACTAACGCCCGAACCCCCCCCCTCTGTCCCCGTACACAGCCACGCTCGCATTTCAACTCCCCCTCTCCAGACGCACCTCCGCATCCGCCCCCTCCCCATTTTGTCTCCCCACGTGAAACTGTTTGGCACACGAAAGTATATACTTTCAACAGAAATCGTCTACACCACGAGATAATGACATACGCTTTAAAAGTTACATCGGCTTGTACATTGAGAAATCTGCAGGACTACCACTGAAATCGTCTACACCACGAAATAAAGCGTGCTACGTTAAAAATACCGATTGTATCTCTAGCATTGCACCTAAAATAAAACATTTTAGTCCCATTTACATGAACACAAAGTCAGGCCACAGACTGCAAGGCTTTCGTCACGAAAACTACAGGATGCTAGACTACTTTAAGCACCGTCGCCAAGATTGTAATCACTTGTGAAGTTCCTTTGGGGATGTGCTAATTTAGAACAGCAGGATGCGACGCGGGTGTTAGCTCGATAACAACAACAAACCCCCCCCCCCCCCCCAACCCCCCAAAAAAAAAACCACTGAAAGGAAATACTTACACTACAAACGTAAAACTTTTTTGCGAAACGTAAGAAATGTCACTGTACGCAAATATTAACACTAGAAACGTGTCGTTATTTTAACAATACTTATTTACTTTACATAACCATGAATTTTTTGGGACAAGTTTCCTCGACTGCGTGGTATGTAAATTTGTCTTATTCTACGTTTACGCTTTTACAGACTAAATTTTTTTATGTTTCCTCACTGAAACATTTCCGATTTTGCCTTCTTTTGTATAATCACCACTGTATTTTAACGTTCCCACACACACATTAATGTTGGCATGATATAACAAAAAAAAAGACAACTTTGAAGGCAAATACATCAGCTCAAAACATTTTTTTATGTTTCCTCACTGAAACATTTCCGATTTTGCCTTCTTTTGTATAATCACCACTGTATTTTAACGTTCCCACACACACATTAATGTTGGCATGATATAACAAAAAAAAAGACAACTTTGAAGGCAAATACATCAGCTCAAAACATTTTTTTATGTTTCCTCACTGAAACATTTCCGATTTTGCCTTCTTTTGTATAATCACCACTGTATTTTAACGTTCCCACACACACATTAATGTTGGCATGATATAACAAAAAACAAGACAACTTTGATGGCAAATACATCAGCTCTAAACATTTTTTTATGTTTCCTCACTGAAACATTTCCGATTTGGCCTTCTTTTGTATAATCACCACTGTATTTTAACGTTCCCACACACACATTAATGTTGGCATGATATAACAAAAAACAAGACAACTTTGATGGCAAATACATCAGCTCTAAACATTTCGCCACACGTCTCTAGATCTATTTTTTTCCATAAACAATATGTACCATCTTATAAATTTCCCACTCTATTTTTACGTTCCCACACACACATCAACCACTCACCCTCAACCACTCACCCTCAACCACTCACCCTCAACCACTCACCCTCAACCACTCACCCTCAACCACTCACCCTCAACCATTCACCCTCACTCACCCTCCCTCACCCTCACTCACCCTCCCTCACCCTCAACCCCTCACCCACCCTCAACCCCTCACCTTCACTCAACACCTCAGCCTTGCCCTCACTCGCCATCACCCTCAACCCCTCACCCTCAACCACTCACCCTCAATCACTCACCCTCTACCACTCACCCTCAACCACTCACCCTCAACCACTCACCCTCAACCACTCACCCTCAACCACTCACCCTCAACCACTCACCCTCAACCACTCACCCTCAACCACTCACCCTCAACCACTCACCCTCAACCACTCACTCTCAACCACTCACCCTCAACCATTCACCCTCCCTCACCCTCCCTCACCCTCACTCACCCTCCCTCACCCTCAACCCCTCACCCACCCTCAACCCCTCACCTTCACTCAACACCTCAGCCTTGCCCTCACTCGCCATCACCCTCAACCCCTCACCCTCAACCACTCACCCTCAATCACTCACCCTCTACCACTCACCCTGAACCACTCACCCTGAACCACTCACCCTCAACCACTCACCCTCAACCACTCACCCTCAAACAGTCACTCTCAAACAGTCACACACAAACACTCACCCTCAATCACTCACCCTCAAACAGTCACCCTCAACACTCACCTACCCTCACCCACCCTCAACCCCTCACCCTCACTCAACACCTCAGCATCGCCCTCACTCCCCCTCACCCTCAACGTCTCATGCTATTTTAAAGGGTAACTTGGCGCTGACAGTTCAAGTCGAATGACAGTAAGGTAGAAAACTTCATTCACCCTCAACCACTCACCCTCAACCACTCACCCTCAACCAATCACCCTCAACCACTCACTCTCAACCACTCACCCTCAACCATTCACCCTCCCTCACCCTCCCTCACCCTCACTCACCCTCCCTCACCCTCAACCCCTCACCCACCCTCAACCCCTCACCTTCACTCAACACCTCAGCCTTGCCCTCACTCGCCATCACCCTCAACCCCTCACCCTCAACCACTCACCCTCAATCACTCACCCTCTACCACTCACCCTCAACCACTCACCCTCAACCACTCACCCTCAACCACTCACCCTCAACCACTCACCCTCAACCACTCACCCTCAACCACTCACCCTCAACCACTCACCCTCAACCACTCACTCTCAACCACTCACTCTCAACCACTCACCCTCAACCATTCACCCTCCCTCACCCTCCCTCACCCTCACTCACCCTCCCTCACCCTCAACCCCTCACCCACCCTCAACCCCTCACCTTCACTCAACACCTCAGCCTTGCCCTCACTCGCCATCACCCTCAACCCCTCACCCTCAACCACTCACCCTCAATCACTCACCCTCTACCACTCACCCTCAACCCCTCACCCACCCTCAACCCCTCATCTTCACTCAACACCTCAGCCTTGCCCTCACTCGCCATCACCCTCAACCCCTCACCCTCAACCACTCACCCTCAACCACTCACCCTCAACCACTCACCCTCAACCACTCACCCTCAAACAGTCACTCTCAAACAGTCACACACAAACACTCACCCTCAATCACTCACCCTCAAACAGTCACCCTCAACACTCACCTACCCTCACCCACCCTCAACCCCTCACCCTCAACCACTCACCCTCAACCACTCACCCTCAACCACTCACCCTCAACCACTCACCCTCAACCATTCACCCTCACTCACCCTCCCTCACCCTCACTCACCCTCCCTCACCCTCAACTCCTCACCCACCCTCAACCCCTCACCTTCACTCAACACCTCAGCCTTGCCCTCACTCGCCATCACCCTCAACCCCTCACCCTCAACCACTCACCCTCAATCACTCACCCTCTACCACTCACCCTCAACCACTCACCCTCAACCACTCACCCTCAACCACTCACCCTCAACCACTCACCCTCAACCACTCACCCTCAACCACTCACCCTCAACCACTCACCCTCAACCACTCACCCTCAACCACTCACTCTCAACCACTCACCCTCAACCATTCACCCTCCCTCACCCTCCCTCACCCTCACTCACCCTCCCTCACCCTCAACCCCTCACCCACCCTCAACCCCTCACCTTCACTCAACACCTCAGCCTTGCCCTCACTCGCCATCACCCTCAACCCCTCACCCTCAACCACTCACCCTCAATCACTCACCCTCTACCACTCACCCTGAACCACTCACCCTCAACCACTCACCCTCAACCACTCACCCTCAACCACTCACCCTCAAACAGTCACTCTCAAACAGTCACACACAAACACTCACCCTCAATCACTCACCCTCAAACAGTCACCCTCAACACTCACCTTCACTCAACACCTCAGCATCGCCCTCACTCCCCCTCACCCTCAACGTCTCATGCTATTTTAAAGGGTAACTTGGCGCTGACAGTTCAAGTCGAATGACAGTAAGGTAGAAAACTTCATTCACCCTCAACCACTCACCCTCAACCACTCACCCACAACCAATCACCCTCAACCACTCACTCTCAACCACTCACCCTCAACCATTCACCCTCCCTCACCCTCCCTCACCCTCACTCACCCTCCCTCACCCTCAACCCCTCACCCACCCTCAACCCCTCACCTTCACTCAACACCTCAGCCTTGCCCTCACTCGCCATCACCCTCAACCCCTCACCCTCAACCACTCACCCTCAATCACTCACCCTCTACCACTCACCCTCAACCACTCACCCTCAACCACTCACCCTCAACCACTCACCCTCAACCACTCACCCTCAACCACTCACCCTCAACCACTCACCCTCAACCACTCACTCTCAACCACTCACTCTCAACCACTCACCCTCAACCATTCACCCTCCCTCACCCTCCCTCACCCTCACTCACCCTCCCTCACCCTCAACCCCTCACCCACCCTCAACCCCTCACCTTCACTCAACACCTCAGCCTTGCCCTCACTCGCCATCACCCTCAACCCCTCACCCTCAACCACTCACCCTCAATCACTCACCCTCTACCACTCACCCTCAACCCCTCACCCACCCTCAACCCCTCACCTTCACTCAACACCTCAGCCTTGCCCTCACTCGCCATCACCCTCAACCCCTCACCCTCAACCACTCACCCTCAACCACTCACCCTCAACCACTCACCCTCAACCACTCACCCTCAAACAGTCACTCTCAAACAGTCACACACAAACACTCACCCTCAATCACTCACCCTCAAACAGTCACCCTCAACACTCACCTACCCTCACCCACCCTCAACCCCTCACCCTCAACCACTCACCCTCAACCACTCACCCTCAACCACTCACCCTCAACCACTCACCCTCAACCATTCACCCTCACTCACCCTCCCTCACCCTCACTCACCCTCCCTCACCCTCAACTCCTCACCCACCCTCAACCCCTCACCTTCACTCAACACCTCAGCCTTGCCCTCACTCGCCATCACCCTCAACCCCTCACCCTCAACCACTCACCCTCAATCACTCACCCTCTACCACTCACCCTCAACCACTCACCCTCAACCACTCACCCTCAACCACTCACCCTCAACCACTCACCCTCAACCACTCACCCTCAACCACTCACCCTCAACCACTCACCCTCAACCACTCACTCTCAACCACTCACCCTCAACCATTCACCCTCCCTCACCCTCCCTCACCCTCACTCACCCTCCCTCACCCTCAACCCCTCACCCACCCTCAACCCCTCACCTTCACTCAACACCTCAGCCTTGCCCTCACTCGCCATCACCCTCAACCCCTCACCCTCAACCACTCACCCTCAATCACTCACCCTCTACCACTCACCCTGAACCACTCACCCTCAACCACTCACCCTCAACCACTCACCCTCAACCACTCACCCTCAAACAGTCACTCTCAAACAGTCACACACAAACACTCACCCTCAATCACTCACCCTCAAACAGTCACCCTCAACACTCACCTTCACTCAACACCTCAGCATCGCCCTCACTCCCCCTCACCCTCAACGTCTCATGCTATTTTAAAGGGTAACTTGGCGCTGACAGTTCAAGTCGAATGACAGTAAGGTAGAAAACTTCATTCACCCTCAACCACTCACCCTCAACCACTCACCCACAACCAATCACCCTCAACCACTCACTCTCAACCACTCACCCTCAACCATTCACCCTCCCTCACCCTCCCTCACCCTCACTCACCCTCCCTCACCCTCAACCCCTCACCCACCCTCAACCCCTCACCTTCACTCAACACCTCAGCCTTGCCCTCACTCGCCATCACCCTCAACCCCTCACCCTCAACCACTCACCCTCAATCACTCACCCTCTACCACTCACCCTCAACCACTCACCCTCAACCACTCACCCTCAACCACTCACCCTCAACCACTCACCCTCAACCACTCACCCTCAACCACTCACCCTCAACCACTCACCCTCAACCACTCACTCTCAACCACTCACTCTCAACCACTCACCCTCAACCATTCACCCTCCCTCACCCTCCCTCACCCTCACTCACCCTCCCTCACCCTCAACCCCTCACCCACCCTCAACCCCTCACCTTCACTCAACACCTCAGCCTTGCCCTCACTCGCCATCACCCTCAACCCCTCACCCTCAACCACTCACCCTCAATCACTCACCCTCTACCACTCACCCTCAACCCCTCACCCACCCTCAACCCCTCACCTTCACTCAACACCTCAGCCTTGCCCTCACTCGCCATCACCCTCAACCCCTCACCCTCAACCACTCACCCTCAACCACTCACCCTCAACCACTCACCCTCAACCACTCACCCTCAAACAGTCACTCTCAAACAGTCACACACAAACACTCACCCTCAATCACTCACCCTCAAACAGTCACCCTCAACACTCACCTACCCTCACCCACCCTCAACCCCTCACCCTCACTCAACACCTCAGCATCGCCCTCACTCCCCCTCACCCTCAACGTCTCATGCTATTTTAAAGGGTAACTTGGCGCTGACAGTTCAAGTCGAATGACAGTAAGGTAGAAAACTTCATTCACCCTCAACCACTCACCCTCAACCACTCACCCTCAACCAATCACCCTCAACCACTCACTCTCAACCACTCACCCTCAACCATTCACCCTCCCTCACCCTCCCTCACCCTCACTCACCCTCCCTCACCCTCAACCCCTCACCCACCCTCAACCCCTCACCTTCACTCAACACCTCAGCCTTGCCCTCACTCGCCATCACCCTCAACCCCTCACCCTCAACCACTCACCCTCAATCACTCACCCTCTACCACTCACCCTCAACCACTCACCCTCAACCACTCACCCTCAACCACTCACCCTCAACCACTCACCCTCAACCACTCACCCTCAACCACTCACTCTCAACCACTCACTCTCAACCACTCACCCTCAACCATTCACCCTCCCTCACCCTCCCTCACCCTCACTCACCCTCCCTCACCCTCAACCCCTCACCCACCCTCAACCCCTCACCTTCACTCAACACCTCAGCCTTGCCCTCACTCGCCATCACCCTCAACCCCTCACCCTCAACCACTCACCCTCAATCACTCACCCTCTACCACTCACCCTCAACCACTCACCCTCAACCACTCACCCTCAACCACTCACCCTCAACCACTCACCCTCAACCACTCACCCTCAAACAGTCACTCTCAAACAGTCACACACAAACACTCACCCTCAATCACTCACCCTCAAACAGTCACCCTCAACACTCACCTACCCTCACCCACCCTCAACCCCTCACCCTCACTCAACACCTCAGCATCGCCCTCACTCCCCCTCACCCTCAACGTCTCATGCTATTTTAAAGGGTAACTTGGCGCTGACAGTTCAAGTCGAATGACAGTAAGGTAGAAAACTTCATTCACCCTCAACCACTCACCCTCAACCACTCACCCTCAACCAATCACCCTCAACCACTCACTCTCAACCACTCACCCTCAACCATTCACCCTCCCTCACCCTCCCTCACCCTCACTCACCCTCCCTCACCCTCAACCCCTCACCCACCCTCAACCCCTCACCCTCACTCAACACCTCAGCATCGCCCTCACTCCCCCTCACCCTCAACGTCTCATGCTATTTTAAAGGGTAACTTGGCGCTGACAGTTCAAGTCGAATGACAGTAAGGTAGAAAACTTCATTCACCCTCAACCACTCACCCTCAACCACTCACCCTCAACCAATCACCCTCAACCACTCACTCTCAACCACTCACCCTCAACCATTCACCCTCCCTCACCCTCCCTCACCCTCACTCACCCTCCCTCACCCTCAACCCCTCACCCACCCTCAACCCCTCACCTTCACTCAACACCTCAGCCTTGCCCTCACTCGCCATCACCCTCAACCCCTCACCCTCAACCACTCACCCTCAATCACTCACCCTCTACCACTCACCCTCAACCACTCACCCTCAACCACTCACCCTCAACCACTCACCCTCAACCACTCACCCTCAACCACTCACCCTCAACCACTCACCCTCAACCACTCACTCTCAACCACTCACTCTCAACCACTCACCCTCAACCATTCACCCTCCCTCGCCCTCCCTCACCCTCACTCACCCTCCCTCACCCTCAACCCCTCACCCACCCTCAACCCCTCACCTTCACTCAACACCTCAGCCTTGCCCTCACTCGCCATCACCCTCAACCCCTCACCCTCAACCACTCACCCTCAATCACTCACCCTCTACCACTCACCCTCAACCACTCACCCTCAACCACTCACCCTCAACCACTCACCCTCAACCACTCACCCTCAAACAGTCACTCTCAAACAGTCACACACAAACACTCACCCTCAATCACTCACCCTCAAACAGTCACCCTCAACACTCACCTACCCTCACCCACCCTCAACCCCTCACCCTCACTCAACACCTCAGCATCGCCCTCACTCCCCCTCACCCTCAACGTCTCATGCTATTTTAAAGGGTAACTTGGCGCTGACAGTTCAAGTCGAATGACAGTAAGGTAGAAAACTTCATTCACCCTCAACCACTCACCCTCAACCACTCACCCTCAACCAATCACCCTCAACCACTCACTCTCAACCACTCACCCTCAACCATTCACCCTCCCTCACCCTCCCTCACCCTCACTCACCCTCCCTCACCCTCAACCCCTCACCCACCCTCAACCCCTCACCTTCACTCAACACCTCAGCCTTGCCCTCACTCGCCATCACCCTCAACCCCTCACCCTCAACCACTCACCCTCAATCACTCACCCTCAACCACTCACCCTCAACCACTCACCCTCAACCATTCACCCTCAACCATTCACCCTCAACCACTCACCCTCAACCACTCACCCTCAACCACTCACCCTCAACCACTCACCCTCAACCACTCACCCTCAACCACTCACCCTCAACCACTCACCCTCAACCATTCACCCTCACTCACCCTCCCTCACCCTCACTCACCCTCCCTCACCCTCAACCCCTCACCCACCCTCAACCCCTCACCTTCACTCAACACCTCAGCCTTGCCCTCACTCGCCATCACCCTCAACCCCTCACCCTCAACCACTCACCCTCAATCACTCACCCTCTACCACTCACCCTCAACCACTCACCCTCAACCACTCACCCTCAACCACTCACCCTCAACCACTCACCCTCAACCACTCACCCTCAACCACTCACCCTCAACCACTCACCCTCAACCACTCACCCTCAACCACTCACCCTCAACCACTCACCCTCAACCATTCACCCTCACTCACCCTCCCTCACCCTCACTCACCCTCCCTCACCCTCAACCCCTCACCCACCCTCAACCCCTCACCTTCACACCCACACCCTCAACACTTCACCCTACACACCTCACCCTCAGTAACTCTCAATCCCTCTATCACCCTTCCCCTCACTTACACTCAATACCTCACCCTCACTAACACTCAACCCCTCTCTTACTTTCACTTACACTCAAGACTTCAGCCTCACCCTCAACCCCTCATGCCACTTTTTAAGTTTAACTTTGAGTACACAGTTCAAGTTTATTTAGATTAAAGTAGAAAATGGTCTCTGGAAACGTTAACAAAACTCCTATAGTTTACATACTATGCCGTACACACACCCCAACATAATTCCTCGCATTTAAAATTACCAACAGACACATTCTAGGGCCGCATCCTCAGCAATGCTCACGATTTTAATACTACAAATAACAACACAACTTTGATGGCAAATAAATCAGCTCTGAACATTTCGCCACACCTATCGCTACATTTCTCTATTGACAAACAAAATCATCGACCAACTTTCTCAGTCTCCTACTGTACTTCTATGCTGACACTCACACATTAATGGAGGCATTTGCAGCAATGTCCTGTCTTTTCATACTAAACATAAACGCCACAACTTTGATCTTGTATATTACAAGACTTACATTAAGGGACGCACCCGCAGCCAAATTCTGTATTTACAACACGTACACACACAGCCAAAATTATACTAGCATTTACAAATACCCACAGACACATCTTTCTCATTCGCCGACTGGACGGCTCCACAGCCCTGTTCAGTATTTGCATACTAAACATAAACGCCACAACTTCGGCACATCTTTCACCCTGTATATTACAAGCGTTCTATGTTTCTAAATGAAACTTTGTATACTTTACAAGCTTTAGATATTCCACTTTTTAAGGGTTACTTCGAGCAAAAAAAGTTGAACTTCAATGACAGAAACGTTAAATAAAACAGACGACAAGAAAAAAAATTTACTTTGTCAGTTCCGAGCTAACTCTTATGTGCGCTTAAGTGAGTTGGCCAGGGAAGTCTACTGGCGCGCCAATGTCGAAACTCCATTTGCATACACATTCAAACATTCACACTTCTAATTCGCGCACATCAGCTAGTGTGACTTTTCCTTGGGGCAAGGGAAGGACTGCAAGACGGGTGTTAGCTCGAGAACAACAACAGACATCCCCCCCCCACCCCAAAATCAAGTAGAAACGTGAATTTTTTTCGCTAAACTTAAACAATCCCACTGAACGTAAATACGAACATTAGAAACGTTATTTGTTTTATCAAAACTTATTTAGTTTACATAACCAGGCCTAGTATTTCACAATTTTGTGGGACAACGTAGTATGTAACATCGGCCTATTCTACTTCGACTCTTGTACAGACTACATATTTTCAATGTTGTCTTCAGTGGGAAAATTACGATGTTGCCTTCGTTTGGATAACCACCATATTTCTGATACACACACATTAAGGGACGCATCCGCAGCAGACTCACTCTCACTCACCCGTTTTTTTTTTTCTATTTACTTAAGGGTAACTTTCAGCCAACCTCTCTTGCTATTTTGTTAAGGGTCACTTGCAGCACACATTTCAAGACGAATTACAGTAAGGCAGAAAATGGCGTCTGGAAACGTTTTTTTTTTAACATCATAACTCTTATACTTTAAATACAATCTACCACTGTATTTTAACATGTCGCCACTCTTACTCACCACCAACCTCTCTTTCTATTTTCTTAAGGGTAACTTGCACCCAACCTCGATTCCTACTTTGTTGACTATGGCGCTTTTACAGACTAAAGATTTTCGATGTTGACTCACTCAAACATTCCAGATTTTGTCTTCTTTTGGATAATCACCACTGTATTTTAACGTTAAGACACACACATTAATGTAGACATGCTATCACAATAAAAAACAAAAGTTTGATGGCAAATACATCAGCTCAAAACATTTCGCCACACCTGTCTCAAGATTTATTGCCTGAAAAAATTATGTACCAGCTTCTAAATCCCCCACTCTATTTTACCGTTCCCACACACACATCAAACACTCACCCACAACCACTCACCCTCACACACTCACCCTCACCCACTCACCCTCACCCACTCACCCTCACCCACTCACCCTCACCCACTCACCCTCACCCACTCACCCTCACCCACTCACACTCACCCACTCACCCTCACCCACTTACTCTCAACCACTCGCCCTCAACCACTCGCCCTCAACAACTCATCCTCAACCACTCATCCTCAACCGCTCACCCTCAACCGCTCACCCTCAACCGCTCACCCTCAACCACTCACCCTCAACCAGTCACCCTCAACCACTCACCCTCAACCGATCACCCTCAACCACTCACCCTCAACCACTCACCCTCAACCACTCACCCTCAACCACTCACCCTCAACCACTCACCCTCAACCACTCACCCTCAACCACTCACCCTCAACCACTCACCCTCAACCACTCACCCACAACCAATCACCCTCAACCAATCACCCTCACACTCAACCCTCACCTACCCTCACCCTCACCCTCAACACTCACCTACCCTCACCCACCCGCAACCCCTCATCCTCACTCAACACCTCAGCCTCGCCCTCACTCGCCCTAACCCTCAACGTCTCATGCTATTTTTAAGGGTAACTTGGCGCTGACAGTTCCAGTCGAATGACAGTAAGGTAGAAAAATTCTATAGTCACTCACCCTGAACGCCTCACCCAACATCTCACCTTGACTCACCATCAACATCTCACCCTCACTCACCCTGAAAACATAAGCCTCAATTCCTCACCTCAACCCCTCACCCTCAAGCATTCACCCTCACTCACCCTCCCTCACCCTCACTCACCCTCCCTCACCCACGTTCCAGTCGAATGACAGTAAGGTAGAAAAATTCTATAGTCACTCACCCTCAACGCCTCACCCAACATCTCACCTTGACTCACCATCAACATCTCACCCTCACTCACCCTGAAAACATCAGCCTCAAATCCTCACCTCAACCCCTCACCCTCAAGCATTCACCCTCACTTACCCTCCCTCACCCTCACTCACCCTCCCTCACCCACAACCCCTCACCCACCCTCAACCCCTCACCCTCACTCAACACCTCAGCCTTGCCCTCACTCGCCCTCACCCTCAACCCCTCACCCTCAACCACTCACCCTCAATCACTCACCCTCAACCACTCACCCTCAACCACTCACCCTCAACCACTCACCCTCAACCACTCACCCTCAACCACTCACCCTCAACCACTCACCCTCAACCACTCACCCTCAACCACTCACCCTCAAACAGTCACCCTCAAACACTCCCCCTCAAACACTCACCCTCAACCACTCACCCTCAACCACTCACCCTCAACCACTCACCCTCAACCACTCACCCTCAACCACTCACCCTCAACAAGTCACCCTCAACCACTGTCCCTCAACATCTCACCCTCACTCACCCTCAACACCTCACCCTCAACCCCTCACCCCCAACCCTCACCCGCAACCCCTCACCTTTCACCCCTCCCCCACACCTCACCCTCAACACCTCACCCACAACCCTCACCCGCAACCCCTCACCTTGCACCCCTCCCTTTCACCCACCCTCCATCACCCTCAACCTCTCACCTACATCATCAACACTTCACCCTCAACACCTCACTCACCCTCAACCCCTCCCACTCACCCTCACTCACCCTCACCCTCACTCACCCTCAACACCTCACCATCACTGACATTCAACCCCTCACCCTCACTAACTCTCAATGACTCAATCACCCTTACCCTCACTCGCATTCAATATCTCACCCACACTAACACTGAACGCCTCACTCACCCTCACTTTTATCCTCACTCACACTCAACAGTTCAACCTCACCCTCACTCACATTCACCCTCTCCCTCAACTCCTTATGCCATTTGTAAAGCGTAACTTGGATCAGACAGTTACAGTCAAATTACATTAAGCTTGCAATTGGCGTCAGTAAACTTTATTGATTTTTATCAAAACTCCTCCACTCACCCTCAACCACTCACCCTCAACCACTCACCCTCAACAACTCACCCTCAACCACTCACCCTCAACCACTCACCCTCAACGAATCACCCTCACCCTCAACCCTCACCTACCCTCACCCTCAACACTCACCTACCCTCACCCACCCTAAACCCCTCACCCTCACTCAACACCTCAGCATCGCCCTCACTCCCCCTCACCCTCAACGTCTCATGCTATTTTTAAGGGTAACTTGGTCTGACAGTTCAAGTAGAATGACAGTAAGGTAGAAAAATTCTATAGTCACTCACCCTCAACGCCTCACCCAACATCTCACCTTGAATCACCATCAACATCTCACCCTCACTCACCCTCAAAACATCAGCCTCAATTCCTCACCTCAACCCCTCACCCTCAACCACTCACCCTCAACCACTCACCCTCAACTACTCACCCTCAACTACTCACCCTCAAACAGTCACCCTCAAACAGTCACCTTCAAACACTCACCCTCAATCACTCACCCTCAAACAGTCACCCTCAAACAGTCACCCTCAAACAGTCACCCTCAACCACTCACCCTCAACAACTCACCCGCACCCAGTCGCCCTCACCCAGTCGCCCTCACCATCAACCCCTCATGCTATTTTTAAGGGTAACTTACAGACTAAAGATTTTCTATGTTGCCTCACTGAAACATTTGCGATTTTGCATTTTTTGGATAATCTTTGCATTTTTTGGATAATCAACACTGTATTTTAACGTTCCCACACACACATTAATGTAGGCATGCTATAACAAAAAAAAAACCTTACTTTAATGGCAAGTACATCAGCTCAAAACATTTCGGCACACCTGTCTCTAGATTTATTTATTGGCATAAGAAAAAAATGTACCATCTTATAAATACCCCACTCTATTTTAACGGTACCACACCAAGTTGATTTACATTAAAGGATAAAATGGTGTCTGGAAACGTTAACAAAAGTACTATAGTTTACATACCATGCCGTACACACACACCAACATAATTCCTAGCATTTAAAATTACCCACAAACACATTCAAGGGCCGCATCCTTAGCAATGCTCACTATTTTTATACAACAAATAACAACACAACTTTGATGGCAAATAAATCAGCTCCGAACATTTCGCCACACCTATCGCTACATTTATCTATTGGCAAACAAAATCATCGGACATCTTTTTCATTCTCACACTGTATTTCTATGGTGACACTCACACATTAATGGAGGCATCTGCAGCAATGTCCTGTCTTTTTATACTAAACATAAACGCCACAACTTTGAGCCTGTATATTACAAGACTTACATTAAGTGACGCACCCGCAGCGAAATTCTGTATTTACAACACGTACACACACAGCCAAAATTCCCATAGCATTTAAAAATACACACAGACACATGTAAGGGCCACTTACGCAGCAATGTTCACTATTTTCATACTGAAACGGAAAACACAACTTTTATGGCAAATATTGCATCCGCCCTTTGACCCGTTCAGCACCACACCTGTCTTTCCATTTTTTTTTTTACCAACCAAAATTATCCACCATCTTTCTCATTCACCCACTTTTTTTTTAACGTTGCCACACACACATTAATGGACGCATCCGCGCCAATTTTCAGTATTTTCATACTAAACCTAAACGGCACAACTTCGAGCCACTATATTACAAGAGTTGTTTGTTTTTAAGTGAAACTTTGTATACTTTTGATGCTTTATATATGCCATTTTTAAGTGTAACTTCGACCAGACAGTTGAAGTCCAATTACACTAACGTAAAAAAAAGGCCCTTTGCTTTGTGAGTTCCGAGCAAATTCTTATATGGCCTTAAGGGAGTTGCCCAGTGAAGTCTACTGGCGCGCCTATGTCGAAACTCCATCTGCATACACATTCAAACATTCACACTTCCAAGTTGCGCACATCAGCTAGTGTGACTTTTCCTTGGGGCAAGGGAAGGACTAAAAGCTTTGATCCTTTCTTAAACACAAAAAGAAAAAAAAGATTCTTGCATCGTTACCCCCTATTTAAGCAGAGGGACGGGTCACTTTAAGTCATACTCTCTTTTTACCAGCGAGGACAGAACTTCGACTTACAGAACGGCGCTGAACTTGCTGCTATCGACCAACAGCCACTGCAAAATTACGGCATTCAATCTTAGAACGTAAGTGCATGCAAGTGTTATTTCTATACATCTAAGGGACAGTATTGATATTTTTAGTTGCGTTTATTAGAACTGTTACTATATCAACATTGCACCTGTGTTAAATTATTCTGCGACATGTGTGTTTGCAAATCTTCATTTTCTATGGTAATACTTAGCAAAAGACTACGTAATTTCTAAAACAGGTCATACCTTGGTTTAAAACAACAGATACATATTGTTTTTTTTTTTATCTCTTGTAGGTTATTGGTACGCTTTCAACATTTCCTTGATAGGGGGAAAGAAACTGCGCACCAACATATATCATGTAAGTACAGCCAACTGTTCACTCTTCTACACAATTTTTACTTCCGTTCCTAACACTCCGACGTGGGAGCAGGGTCAGTGGTTAAGGGTCGGGTCGACAGCAACAACATAAAACTGACCATGAGGTTATTCACAGTACCCTGGAGGCGAAGTGTTCGTGCACTGAGCCCTCCCGGCAGACACATAATTTTGTCGCTCTCTTTCTCTCTTCGTCTCCCTCACTCTCTATAGCACACTAATCACACACACCCTGTCACATTAGGCAAAACACTGCATCTTACACTAATCACACACAGCCTGTCACATTAGGCAAAACAATGACTGCCACCCTTATACAACACGTGCAACTCCTACGCAATGTAACATCATGTCACTTCGCCACTACAGCAACAAACTTTCAGTCAGAACTTCTAATTGCACAGTAATTTGCATGTAAACAGGCAACACTTTACAACATTTACGCACAATGCATTAATTCGTTGCTTTACTTGCAGTTAGTAATCCAAGTTACAAGCTGACACACAGAAACAGCCACTCGTACAACTACTAGTATTACATTTTCACAAGCACACATCCAATAACACATTAGCCTGGATTAGCTGCCTACCCAAAAAAAAAATTGACCGTACACTTACTACACTATTCACAGGCACATTGGAACATTAGGGGGAATAGTACAGTCATAATCCGTTCTCAACACTTCGCCACACCACAACAAACTTTTCATACACACAATACACTATCAAGGGGAATTTCGCAAACACCCTCTATTACCTGGGTACTCACAATCTTTCAAACAGGTGAAAAATGTACTGTTTACTTTGTGTACAACGACCGCATTGGTGGGGGCAATGTTAGTTGTCAAGGGTCGTGGCGACAGCAACAACATTAAAATGACCATGAGGTTAAGCACAGGACCCTGCAGCCGAAGGCTTCGTGCGCTGAGCCCTCCCGGCATACACATAATTTTATCGCTCTCTTTCTCTTTCGGTCTCCCTACATCTCGATAGCTCTCTCTCCCTCTCTATAGCTCCCCCTCCCTCTCTCCTGTCTTCCTCTGTTTCACTCTAACTGTGTTCCTCCCTCTGTCTCACTCCCCCTCTTTTCTTACACCTCTCTCCCTCCCTCTCCGTCTCCCTCCCTATCACCCTTCATCTCACTCCCTTTCTCTTCCTCTCCCTCCATTTCCCTTCCTTTCCCTAACTTTCCCTTCCTCTCCGTCTTTGTACATAACTCTCCATTTGTCTCCCATTTACTCCCTCTCTATCTTTCTACATTACTTGCACATTAACTGGTTACACCAACACTTTGCCACACCACAACTAAATTTTTATACACACATTCCACGAACAAGGACACTTTCACACACACACTCTATTACATGCCTACTCACAATCTTTCTCTCAGGGGCAAAAGTTAATGTTTACTTAGTGTCCAATGACCGCATCGGTGGGGGCAGGGTCAGTGGTTAAGGCTCGGGGCGACAGCAACAACATAAAACTGTCCATGATGTTATTCACAGTACCCTGCAGCCGAAGGCTTCGTGCACTGAGCCCTCCCGGCATAGACATAATTTTTCGCTCTCTTTCTCTCTTCGTCTCCCTACCTCTCTATAGCACACTAATCACACACACCCTGTCACATTAGGCCAAACACTGCATCTTACACTAATCACACACAGCCTGTCACATTAGGCAAAACACTGACTGCCACCCTTATACAACACGTGCAACTCCTACGCAATGTAACATCATAGCACTTCGCCACTACAGCACCAAACTTTCAGTCAAAAGTTCTAATTGAACATTAATTTGCACGTAAACAGGCCACACTTTACAAGATTTACGCACAATGCATTCATTCGTTGCTTTACTTGCACAGTTAGTAATCCAAGTTACAAGCTGACACACAGAAACAGCCACTCGTACAACTACTAGTATTACATTTTCACAAGCACACATCCAATAACATATTAGCCAGGATTAGCTGCCTACCCCAAAAAATAATGCACCTTACACTTACTACACTATTCACAGGCACATTGGAACATTAGGGCGAATAGCACAGTCAGAATCCGTTCTCAACACTTCGCCACACCACAACAAAGTTTTCATACACTCAATCCACTATCAAGGGGACTTTCGCCCACCCCCTCTATTACATGGCTACTCACAATCTTTCAAGCAGGTTAAAAATGTACTGTTTACTTTGTGTACAAGGACCCCATTGGTGGGGGCAATGTTAGTTGTCAAGGATCGGGGCGACAGCAACAATATTAAACTGACCATGAGCTTAATCACAGGACCCTGCAGCCTAAGGCTTCGTGCACTGAGCCCTCCCGGCATACACATAACTTTCTCGCTCTCTTTCTCTTTCGGTCTCCCTACATCTCTGTAGCTCTCTCTCCCTCTCTATAGCTCCCCCTCCCTCTCTCCTATCTTCCTCTGTTTCACTCTAATTGTGTTCCTCCCTCTGTCTCACTCCCCCTTTTTTCTTCCTCCTCTCTCCCTCCCTCTCCGTCTCCGTCCCTATCACCCTGCATCTCACTCCCTTTCTCTTCCTCTCCCTCCATTTCTCTTCCTTTCCCTAACTTTCCCTTCCTCTCTGTCTTTGTACATAACTCTCCATTTGTCTACCATTTACTCCCTCTCTATCTTTCTACATTACTTGCACACTAACTGTGTACACTTTCAATATTACACGCACACCGCATTCATTTCATTTTCATATTCAATACAATATAGGAATTAATCTAAGTTACACGATGACACACACACACATTTTTCAGGACGTCTCGCACTATTAACTCTTCACGCACACACTCACTCCCTCTCCATCCCCAACAACAATTCCAAGCCAGAATTAGCTGCCTACCCAAAAAAAAATTGCCCATACACTTACTACACTAGTCACAGGCACATTACAACATTATGGGGAATAGTACAGTCATAATCCGTTCGCAACACTTCGCCACACCACAACAAATTTTGCATACACACAATCCACTATCAAGGGGACTTTTGCTAACAACCTCTATTACATGGCTAATAACAATCTTTCAAGCAGGTGAAAAATGTACCGTTTACTTTGTGTCCAAGGACCGCATCGGTGGGGGCAGGGTTAGTTGTTAAGGGTCGGGTCAACAGCAACAACATTAAACTGACCATGAGGTTAATCACAGGACCCTGCAGCCGAAGGCTTCGTGCACTGAGCCCTCCCGGCATACACATAATTTTCGCGCTCTCTTTCTCTTTCGGACTCCCTACATCTCTATAGCTCTCTCTCCCTCTCTATAGCTACCCCTCCCTCTCTCCCATCTTCCTCTCTTTCACTCTAACTGTGTTCCTCCCTCTGTCTCACTCCCCCTTTTTTCTTCCTCCTCTCTCCCTCCCTCTCCGTCTCCCTCCCTATCACCCTGCATCTCACTCCCTTTCTCTTCCTCTCCCTCCATTTCCCTTCCTTTCCCTAACTTTCCCTTCCTTTCTGTCTTTGTACATAACTCTCCATTTGTCTCCCATTTACTCCCCCTCTATCTTTCTACATTACTTCCACAGTAACTGGGTACACCAACACTTCGCCACACCACAACAAAATTTTCATACACACATTCCACGAACAAGGACACTTTCACACACACACTCTATTACATGCCTACTCACAATCTTTCTCTCAGGGGCAAAATGTAATGTTTACTTAGTGTCCAATGACCGCATCGGTGGGGGCAGGGTCAGTGGTTAAGGCTTGGGGTGACAGCAACAACATAAAACTGAGCATCACTAGCCCTCAACACCTCACACACACACCCTCAACACTTCTCCTTCAACTCCTCACTCACCCTCACTCTCACTCAACACTTCAACACGTCAGCCTCACTCACCCTCAACACCTCACTCACCCACAACACCTCATTCCCACTCACCCACACTCAGCCTCATCCTTACTCACCCTCAGCTTCTCACCATCACTCACCCTCAATCTCTAAGCCTAATCTACCTTCACTCACCCTCAACCCCTCACCCTCACTCACACTCACTCACACCATCCTCACTCACCCTCATGCTCACTCACCCTCATGCTCACTCACCCTCATGCTCACTCACCCTCATGCTCACTCACCCTCATGCTCACTTACCCTCAACATGTCATCCTCACTCACCCTCACCATTACTCACCATCAAACCGTCACCCTCACTCACCCTCACCCTCACTCACCCTCATCCCCTCCCCCTCACTCACCCTCACCCTCACCCTCACCACCTCACCTCAACAACAATCAACACCTCACCCTCACACTCACACCCTCAACATTTCATCCTCATTCACCCTCAACCCCTCACCTACACTCACCCTCTCTCTCCTTCTCTAGCTCCCCCTCCCTCTCTCTTGCCTTCCTCTTTCGCACTCTAACTTTGTTAATCCCTCTGTCTCCCTCTCCCTCTCTCTCCCTCCCTCCATCCCCGTCTCACTTCCTATCACTCTCCCTCTCACTCCCTTTACCTTCCTCACACCTCATCCATTCTCTGATTCAATGCAACACATAACACACACACACACATTTTTTAACGTCTCTCAGTATTAACTTTTCACGCACTCACTCACTCTCTCTCTGTCCCCCTTTTCCTCCCACTCCCTCTCTCTCCCTCTATCATCTCACCCTGCCTGTGTGCCAGCCGTGGCACATACACTCACAGCAGCACTAGAGCTCTTAACAGGTCTTTAAAAGACTATTTACATGCTAATGTGTCTTTTATGGCAAAAATTCGGAGAAATATATTCTAAACAATATGTTTTTTTTCAACTTTCAGATTATTCAAACAACAACAAAAGAAACAGAAGTTAAGGTAAATACTACTTTGCCACTTCGTTTAAAAATTGTTAAAAGTTCATACCTTACAGTCCCCTAAAAAATTTTTTAGTTCACAAACCTTCTCAATTTACATTTGTTGATAACAACATTTCAGTATAACTTTGAAGATGCAGAAATGCTTAAAAGCAAGTTACCATCAAGGGAATAGCAAATTTAATAGCAAATCACAAGGTAAGCAATGCTTACCAAATAGTGCTTTTGCTGTCTTGCACAATTTATGCAAGCCAGTAACTACTTGGAACTCTAATGATCTGCATTATATAATGGACCGTGGGGACGCTTTATATCTCCAAATGCATTCTATTAACAAAGAAACACTTATGCATCCAGATGACCTGCCAAGGTATATAGACCACAATCAAGAGATATATTCACTTTTGCTACGGAATGCTTACTACGGTGATGTCCTTAAACGTTTTGATAAAGCCTACCCAGATATTAGCACAGCATTAAATGTTACTATTAAGAAGCACTGTGGTGTTCTACTTTGTATGAATGTTTATGTAATAGCTATTTTCAAACATATGCAATCATACTTTGTATTTGATTCACATAGTAGGGACCATGAAGGCATGCCTCATTCAAACGGAACATGTGTTACAATTGCATTTAATTCGTTTGAAGGGCTAATTCAATATGTTATGAAACTAGCATATAACTTAAAACATCAGGCTGAGCAATGTGTCCAATTTGAATTAACACCAATAGATATAAAAGTCATTCAAAGAAAATCCTTTACAAAAGCACTTACTGTGCACAAAAAAAATAGTCAACTGCCGCAAGAAAGAAAAATTTGGGTACATACTACAGAATGTACTCCTAATCAGACGATAACATCAACATCAATGTCTTCTGATCATTTACAGAATACAAGTAAGGGAGGGAATAGCAATAGCAATCATTTACCACAATTACCAGGTAATAGTAAAGCTATCCAGGGAACAAATAAACAGTCTCGGAAAAGAAAAAGGGATTCAAGTACATGTCCAACTACAGTTGTACAAAGAAAAAAAATTCATACAGCTGAAGAAGACATTACCAACAGTCAACTAAGTGCTACTGATAATAACATACCCATCTTCACGCAGGGCCAAAGACAGAAACGAGGTAAACAAATCCATACAATCATTCGCAAATTCCACCGGGAAATATTGCATGGGCCAGAGTACATTTGTACTCTTTGCAATCAACTGTGGCATAAACAAACGTTGCTAAATATACGCAGTGTTAGCCAATCCGAAATTTTCAACAAGTGTAACATTAGTAACAAGAAAACAACTTTTATTTGTAAGACTTGCTATTATTACATTCGCAAAAAAAAAATACCACCATGTTCAATTGTAAATGGCATGGGCTTCCCAAATGTACCAGTTGAATTAGAATTATATGATTTAGAAGAAAGATTAGTTTCACCTAGGATACCATTCTTACAAATTCGGAGTCTGCCACGCGGTTTTCAAAAATCATTATCAGGTGCAGTAGTTAATGTACCTGCAGATGTTATGACAACTGTTACAATTTTACCAAGGCAAATTAATGACGCCATGACAATCCCAGTGAAATTAAAAAGGAAATTAATCTATAAATCATATACACATTATGAGAATATTAGACCAAATACTGTAAAAAAGGCAGCTACATGGCTAGCGAAAAATAGTCGAATGTTTAATGAATATGGTGTTACCATTAACCCTGACTGGGAGTATATACCTCCAGAAATAGAATCTCACAATGAGACTTCTGAAACAAACAATTCATCTGATAGTTCGGACAACATAGAAGCTGGAAATTTGGATACTATGTTAACAAATGAAACTATTACTAGTAATTCGCTGAATGTGTTAAGTTTCGCTCCAGCTGAACATAACACGCCAAGAGGTTTATATGAGGATAAAGATTCAGAGTTTTTGGCTTTCCCTACTATTTTTTGTGGTGAACGAAGACCTAACAATAAGGAAAGACACATACCGGTACATTATAGTACTATTTGCCAAGCAGAGTTAAGGAGTTATGATAGAAGAGTCGCTAAATCTATTACTAATGTCTTTTTTAAACTGAAGAAATTACATATTAAGCAGATCCATGGTAAAATCAACATTTCCATCAGAAAACATTTTACAGATGGAAATAAAATAACTGCTAAAGACATTAAATGTAATATTGCCAATGTTTTACAGTTCAATGAGGGGTACAAAGTATTAAAAACTATACGCAGTTCACCTCCATATTGGGAAGGTTGCAAAAAAGATATTTTTGCTATGATAAGGCAACTTGGCATTCCCACTTTCTTTTTGACATTATCTGCTGCAGAAACAAAATGGCACCATTTAATAAATATACTATTGAGAGTTAGAAACTTACAGGAATGTACAGAGGAAGAATTCTTAAACATGTCTTGGGAAACTAAAAGTAAATTAATACAAGAAGATCCAATAACATGTGCAAGACAGTTTGACTATCAAGTTAGGAAATTCTTTAATTGTGTTTTGCTGAATGGCACTAATCCAATTGGGGAAATAGTAGACTACTTTTACAGAGTCGAATTCCAACAGAGAGGTTCTCCACATATACATGCATTACTCTGGGTAAACAAAGCACCATTGTATGGTGTTTCACCAGTGGAAGAAGTCAATAGCTTTATTGACAAATATATCACTTGTCATAAGTCTGAAAACCCTGTTTTACAACCGTTAATAAATCTACAAAGGCATGGTCACACCAAAAATTGCAGACGTAAACAGCAACGGACATGCAAATATCAATATCCCAAATATCCAATGTCAAGAACGCTCATATTAGAGCCATTAACACTGGAGGAGACAAATAACCAATGGCAAGATAATATGAAAATAATACATGAAGCTATGAATAATACTACTTTTAATACACTTTCTTTTGAGGAATTTTTGGACTTCATTAAAATGGATGATAAAGAATATATTACTTCTATACAAACTAGCTTACAAAAAACAACTATTTTTTTAAAAAGAACACCAGCCGAATGCTTCATCAATAACTACAATAGTACTCTTTTAGAAGCTTGGCGAGCAAATATAGACTTGCAGTTTATACTAGACCCTTATGCTTGTGCAGTCTATATTATCTCATATATCAGTAAATCGCAAAGAGGAATTAGCAAACTTCTAGCGCAAGCTGCTAAAGAGGTACCAAGCAATAGTAATATCAAAGATCAACTTAAACACATAGGGAACAAATTCCTCAACTGCACAGAAATTAGTGCTCAAGAAGCAGCATATCTAATTCTTCAAATACCATTACGGAAAAGCTCACGATCATTTGTATTTATTAATACTAGCCGTCCAGAGAAAAGAACTTATTTAATGCGTGATTTTGAAACTATTAATAACTTGCCCGAAAATTCCACTGACATTCAATGTGAAAATATTATTATTAAGTACTGCAAACGGCCACAATCATTAGAGATGTGCACGTTAGCAGACTATGCGGCTAATTTCAACTATGTGAAGAAAAAAACACATGGGAAAGAAATAAATGATTGCGAAGATTTACTTGCAGAACAAAACTTTTACAGCTCAGATGAGGAAGAATTAGAAATAGAATGTAGTGACGGAAATAAACAACAGAAACATAATTATGATTATGCTTTAAATAAGCGCAGACAAGGGAAAATAATACGCTTTTGCAGATTTAGCAAAAATAATGAACCGGAAGAGTATTATAGAGAAATATTAATGTTGCACTATCCATGGAGGGAAGAAGAAAAAATACTAATCAACAAGGAAACTTACTATGATAGGTATCTGGAAGTTAAAACATTTGTTGACACACAACTAAAAATCTATAACAAACAGCATGGTGAACTTACAAACATTATTCATGAACAGTCTCATGAAAATGTCATTTCACCTCCTCTATCACCAACTGTGAATATACAGACAGAAGACCAAAATCCAGAACATAATAATAGATATGATTTGGCGCTAGATTTAGGAATTAGAACTACAACTGAAGAAGAAAGATCAACTAACGTTCTTTTACCCAATGAGAAATACCAACAACTTATGCAAAACTTAACGGAAGAACAACTTAACTTTGTTTACCATCACTTGCATTGGTTTAAAACTACTAGCACTCCATGCTATACTTTTTGCACTGGAGGGGCTGGTGTTGGGAAAAGTTTTGTAATATCTGCACTTTATCAAACTTTACTACGCTACTATAACACTAAGGCCGGTGAAAATCCGGATAATGTTTATATCTTACTTACTGCTCCAACAGGAAAGGCTGCCCATAATATTAATGGCAAAACACTGCATAGCACTTTCAAAATACCTGTGTCGCAAAGTTTGTCTTATAAACAACTGAGTCATGAACATAGAACTGCTCTACAAATGGAAATGATGCATGTTAGAGTTGTTATTATTGATGAAATTTCAATGGTAGGCCACAATATGTTGAATTTTATACATAACAGGCTTCAAGAAATTAAATCATCTAATGAACCATTTGGAGGAATTTCTATTTTAGCCATTGGTGACTTTTACCAATTAAAACCTGTATTTGACAGATACATTTTTCAGGATTCTACACAAATGTATGGTCCTTTAAGTGCTAACTTGTGGAAAGAACATTTTAAAATTTTTGAATTAACAAAAATTATGCGCCAAAAAGAAGATCTACAATTTGCTGAATTACTAAACAGATTGAGAGAAGGCAAGCATACTGAAGAAGATATTTCACAAATTAAGCAAAGGGAAATACAACCTGATGAGACTTTATTAGAAACAATTCCATATATTATGTCAACTAATCTAGAAGTTAATGAAATTAACAAAAAGGTTTTAGAACAACATTGCAAAGATTATCCTGTCTACATAACAGTAGCAAGCGATACTGTTAGTTCTGATTTGTCTGAAAGTGTGAAAAAAACGATTCTTAAGCAACTGCCCAAAGATCCACAGAAAACAATGGGCCTTTCACATACATTACACATTGCCTTACAACTTCGTTATGATTTAAGTTGCAATGTGGATGTCAATGATGGTTTAACAAATGGCGCAACTGGTGTTGTACAATTAGTAGAATTGATTAACAATACACCTATTATTGTTTGGTTGTTATTTGACAATCCCACTATAGGAGAAACAACCAGACAACAATATAAACACTTATTTCATTCACAAACCCAAAATACATGGACACCAATACATGCTATAGCTAGACATTTCCAATACACTAAGAAATTTATTACCATTATACGGAAGCAATTTCCTTTACGCCAAGCATCAGCACGCACTATACATCGCACACAAGGTGCAACTCTTGAACCACTTTATATACACTTTAATAACAGCAAGATTCATCATTTGCATTATGTTGCTATTAGCAGGGCAAAATCAATACAAAATGTCTATGTACACAATTTTGATGAACGTAAAATTGTAGTACATCCACAAGTTAATGAGGAAATGCACAGATTAAGGACAGAAATGCCACTTGAAATACATATCCCACAGTTACATACATACAGTGCACATTTCAATATCATTGCACACAATATAAGATCACTACAGAAAAATTTTTCATCTATGGTAGCGGATAGGAATATATTACAAGCAGACATTATTTGCTTAACTGAGATCAACACTACAAGAAATGCTACAGCTAATGATTTCAGTATAGAACAATATCATCACATTATATTTGATAAATTTCATACATACAACACAAACCATGGAATGATTATGTACTACAAAAAAGATTTATTTATATTGCCTATTTATGAGACACTTGAAGGGATAGACATTTTACATTTTACTCTACAGATTGATAACACAGATTACCTTATTATTATTTTATACAAACCACCCCTAAAAAGTATAACTTCTCTTTTTGATTTCATCACTAATATTACGGATTTTTACCCCATGCACAAATTGATTATTATAGGGGATTTCAATGTGGATGTATCTCAAACAAATGCAAACAGCAAGCAATTACTTGGATTCTTTGAAACAAAATTACAATGTCAACAACTCATTAACAGTTACACAACTAACTACCAATCCATTTTAGATCATATATATACAAATGACCAACTACACAACTATGGTACTTTAGAATGCTATTACAGTGATCATAAACCAATATGGGTTTGTATTTAACATGTTATATCACATTTTCTATTTCAGATGATGTCTATTGAAGAAATAATGAACATTAATACTGATGACAACAAACCATACCAGAAACCAATAAGAGTTAATGTCATCAGCTGCTCAGGGAAAACTACGTACAAAAATGCTAAACAAGAGCAGAAAATTTTATTCCATTTGGCTTTAGCAGATAAAACTGGAACAATTAAATGTACTTGTTACCAAGAAAATTTATATGAGCAAACGAAAATAAACTGTGGACTACTGATACGGAACTTTATTCTCAAAAACAAAACAATTTTAATTACCAAACAAACTAAAGTAACCAAATTTCCCGCAATGACAATCGAGGAGGGCCTGATCCAACAAGCAAACAACATTTTGCATCCGCCTGCACCATCGGCTTCTCCCATCAAGGAAATAAAACGGGCAAGTCTAAAAAGCCTGATGACCGTTTCAGGGACAATAATTGCCGTAAGTATGAACACAAACATGTTATCATGTCAACTAAAAAAAAAAAATTCTTGCAGTGGAAGAGTTGGACTTATTAGGATTGTAAATGACATATCTTATGTATTTGTGCTTCTTAGAAATTGCAAGTATAAATAGTCTGATGACTGTTTCAGGGACAATATGTGCAAGATGTATCAACACAAACATGTCATCATGTCTAGTACAAAAATGCATAGTTGGCTTACACACAAATTACACATTTAGGGGCCCGGTGTAGGTAGCCCTTTAGCGATCCCAATCGGCCAAAAAAAAAAGATTTTGGCCCGTTTCACATCGGTAAAGGGCTATTGAGATGTAGGGGCACATTTTAGGTAACTTAAGCAAATCTGTTTATTAACCGAAACGGTAGATTTACAGATTCAATAAAATTAACTGAAATGTTATGTAGGTAGGCAATGTACCTTCTGTACATGGCTTACACAATCGGTATTTTACCATGGAATACAAATCCAGGGTAAAATAACTATGGCATGTGACAGGCAGACCTGCCCTTACAGCAGGTATGCTTGCCACATGGCACCTGTGCCTTTTTTGCCGGTTCCGGAGGGTGTCAAAGTGACACCACCTGCACCCTTCATAATTCTTTAATTACAGATTCAGTAAATACCGATTCGGTAATGCCTAATCATTCCTATGTCCTTCAAAACCCATATGAATTAATGCGCATTACCTATTCGCTATTTAACGATTTGGTAATTAAAGATTTGTTAAGGATTCTGTAATGAATACAGATGTTGGTACCTACATACAAAAATGGGATTTACCTACATCGGGCCCTTAGGAACTTCACGGACAACATCAAAAAAGCTTGCATTAGACACTCTTTCACACTCTTTCACACTATGTATAAAGGGATAGTTTTGAGATATATAATATGTGAGTACTTTGGGGTATATTACAAATTCAAGTACTCTCCACAATGACAATTTTTACTAAAAAAAAATTGCACTATGGTAGAAAGTATGTTCATTTTTTGTTGTGAAATATAATACATTATATTACCAGTGATACAATGCACTACTACTATGTTTTTTTTACTGTCACTATTTTGTAGAATTGTTCTTTTTGGGTTTACCAAAAGTACGCAAATACTGTCTTTACATCAATGCCTCACCCTCAGTCAACATCACTCACCCTCAACACCCAACTCTCACTCTCACTCAACACCTCACCCTCAACAATTCAATTTTAATGCCTCACTCACCCTCAATCTCACTCAGCCGAGATCACCCTCAACACCTCCTCCTCACTCAGCCTCAATCACCCTCACTAGCCCTCAACAACTCCCACTCTAAAACTCTACCCTTCTCCCTCAAATACTCACTCACTCTCACTCAACACCTCAACACCTCAGCCTCACAATCAACATCAATGACTCACCCTCACTTAGCATCATCCTTACTCACCCTCAACTTCTCACCCTCAATAACTCTCAACACCTCATCCTCATTCACACACAACACCTCACACTCAACAATTCACCCTTAATGCCTCACTCACCCTTAATCTCAATCACCCTCAATCACCCTCAACACCTCTCACTCAATCACCCTCACTCACCCTCACTCGCCCTCAACACCTCCCCCTCCAAAAGTCAACACTTCTCAGTCAACTCCTCAGTCACCCTCACTCTCACTCAACACCTCAACACCTCAGCCTCAACATCAACACCTCACCCTCACTCAATTAATCACCCTCACTCACCCACACTCACACTCATCCTTACTCACCTTCAACTTCTCACATTCAATCTTTCACCCTCAACACTCCCTCACTCTCACTCACCCTCAACGCCTCACCCTAACTCTGCCTCACTCACACTCACCCTCACGTAACACATCGTCCTCACTCACCCTCAACCCCACCCTCACTCACCACCTCACCCTCAATAACTCACCCTCACCCACACCCTCACTCATGTCATCAGGTCTACTAAAAATATGCATACTTGCCTTACTCAGCCTCACTCACACTCACGCTCATCGTTACTCACCCTCAACTTCTCACCCTCACTCACCTTCAAACTCTCACCCTCACCCTCTCACCCTCACCCACCCTCATTTACATTCAACCTCACCCTCACGTAACACCTCATCCTCACTCACCCTCACTCCCCATGAACTCCTCACACTCAACACCTCACCATCACACTCACTCATGTCATCATGTCTACTTAAAAAATGCATAGTTCACTTACACACACATTACACCTTTAGTAACTTCAAAAACTAACTGGACACATTTTTGATTATGCACTCTTCACACATAGTAGCAAGTACAACTTTTGAAAAATATAAGATGCCAGTGCTTTGGTGTATACTACAAAAAAAAGTACTATGTACAAGGCCATTTATTACAATAAACATTTCAATCTTTTAGAAAGGAGGTTCATTTGGGTCGTTAAATATGATACATTATATAGCCTTTCAGACAATGCACTAGTAATATCTGTTTTTACAATCACTATTTAATAGAATTCTTTCTTTTTGTGTAGGAAGAGGACGCAAAAACGGTGTTTATCAATGGGCAAGATACCCCACTCAAATCCATTACAATAAAAGATGCAACTGATGATATAAAAGTGACACTGTGGAGAGAAGCGTCACTATTTAAAATACATCTTGGGAAATATGTGACCCTGACTCATGTCACTGTACATGAATTCAATTGCCAAAAAATATTGAATACAACGCGCCATAGCAAAATGGAGGTAAGCACAACGAACAAACAAAGTTTTGCAAATATCTCTTTTCAGCCACTCTTGGAATTGCACCCAGTCTTGCACTTTCACCCACTCTGCCCCTTCCACCCACTCTGGACATTTTACCCACTCTGGACATTTCAGCCACTTGGGACCTTTCGCCCATTCGGGAGCTTTCACCCACTCGGGAGCTTTCACCCACTCGGAACCTTTCAACAACTCTGGCTCTTTCACACACTCTAGGCCTATCACCCAATCTAGACTTATCACCCACTCTAGACTTATCACCCACTCTCATACTCACTCACCCTCAACAACTCACCATCAACACCTCACCCTCATACTCACTCACCCTCAACTCTTCACGCTCATTCACCCTCACTCACCGTCAACACACTATCACACTACAACAACAAACAAATACTTACCACCACAGCAACACTTAACTCACCCTCAACACCTCACCCTTAACTCCTCACTCAACCTCAATCTCAATCATCAGCAATCACCTTCAACATCTCACACTCAACACCACTCTCATACTCACTCACCCTCACAACATCACCCTCATTTACACTCACTTACCGTCAACACACTATCACACTACAACTACAAAAAAACACTTACCACCACAACAACACTTCACTCACCCTAAACACCTCACCCTTAACTCCTCACACTCACTCATCCTCAATCACCCTCAACACCTCACCCTCACTCACCCTCAACGCCTCAGCCACACTCACCCTGACACTCAGCTTCTCACCCTCAGCCTCAACACCTCACTCTCACTCACACTCAACAGCTCACCCTCAGTCAATCTCAACACATCACTCAACATCACTCTCACTCATCCTCAATCACACTCAACACCTCACTCTCAACACCTCACTCACCCTCAGCCCCTCACCCTCACTCACTCTCAACTCCTCACCCTCACTCATCCTCACTCACCCTCAACACCTCCCCCTAATTCTCACTCACTCTCACTCTCACTCACCCTCATACTCACTCACCCTCAACACACTATCACACTACAACCACACCAAAACTTAGCACCACAACACCACTTCAATCACGCTCAAAACATCCCCATCAGCCACTTACTTACCCTCACTCTCACTCATCCTCAAACACTGACTCACCCACAATCTCACTCACCCTCAACGCCTCACCCTCACTCACCCTCAACATCTCACCCTCACTCACCCTCAACACACTATGACACTACAACAACACAAAAAAATTATTACCACCACCTATCACCCAGTCTCGACCTATCACCCACTCAAACTCTATCAACAACTGTGACCCTTTCACCTACTCAGTCCATTTCACCCAATGTATCCCTTTCAACAACTCTGTCCCTTTCAACCACTATACGCCTTACAAAAAAAATAAAGTATACACATTTTAAAAATAATTATTGCTTTTCTTTTCTCTCAACAGGTAACAGCCCCACCAGAGGAAAAGATGGACATTCTAATTTATGGTGTTGAAAGCTCTACTGAGCAAACAAGTATCATCACAATAAAAGTGACAAACACAGACGAATTGCAATCGATGCCCATCGAAAACGAGATCTTAATTAAATGGTTTATGTTAGATGAGGACGTTGAGAACATCGGAGATGCCCTTGTCCATTTTTTGCCACAAAATTTTGAAGTTGTCTTTTGTAATGGGCAAATCATAAAGATTCTTAAAGAAAAAGACGATGAAATATGTTCTGAGTAAATTTTGCATGTTGCCAGGATATCTTTTTTTTGTACAAAGTTAAACAATAAATATTTGTGTTTTTTTATAAAAAATAAACAAGTGTGTAATAGAAATTTTACTACTTCTATGGTGATTTTTTCTAATCGAAATGCAAATTATAACTAAGACACTCCATTTATACAACATAGTCACACCCACATACAAGATTTAGCCAATCCATTTGACATTAGAAAAACATATACAAAATACACATACTTTGTACCTTACACGCACTACAGTATTATGTATGAATGAGACTGTTGAGCTAAAGACGCCTGTGCTGGTGCTGAGTTATGCTGTGTTGTTGAGCAATGTTACTGTGGGGGGCAGAATGTTAAGGTGGTATTGATGCGTGTTCCATTGGTGGACATCACAAATTAGGTTGTTGGGAGAAGTGCAACTGTTGTTGGAATGAGTTATGCTGTGGTGGTAATAGTTGAACACTAACACAGCACAACTCATCATCAACACTTCACAACTACAGCATTAGGAAGCACCTCAGTAACAACACTCATCAACACACCAACATCACTCTACACCACCGCAACAGCATCATTCTACCACAACAACATACACAAATACAAACACACTTTACAATAACGAGTCACACATGCAAAACACTCACATTTGTCAATAACACCCTCTCTCACACTCACTCACCCTCAACTCCTCACCCACCCTGAATTACACTCACTCACCCTCAACACCTCACACTCACTCTCCCTCAACACCTCATCCTCACTCACCCTCAACACATCACCATCAGCCTCAAACATCTTCACTCACCATCAACACCTCACCCTCACTCACCCTCCACCCTGCACCCTCAAACACTCAATCACCCTCGCTCTCAACACCTCTCCCTCAACGCCTCACCCTTAACCCCTCACTCACCCTCAACGCCTCACCAACACTCACCCTCAGCCCCTCACCCTCACCTACAACACGTCACTCTCACTCACCCTCAACACCTCACCCTCAACAACTCACCATCAACACATCACTCACCCTCACTCTCACTCATCCTCAATACTCTCAACACCTCACCCTCAATACCTCACTCACCCTCAGTACCTCACCCTCACTCACCCTCAACTCCTCACCCTCAACACCTCACCCACACTCATCCTCACTCACCCTCAAAAACTCACCATCAACACCTCACCCTCATACTCACTCACCCTCAACACCTCATCCTCATTTACCCTCACTCACCGTCAACACACTATCACACTACAACAACAAACAAATACTTACCAACACAACAACACTTCACTCACCCTCACTTCACTCACCCTCAACACCTCACCCTTAACTCCTCACTCACCCTCAATCTCAATCATCATCAATCACCCTCTACACCTCACACTCAACAAATCACTCTCATACTCTCACCCTCACTCACCCTCACTCACACTCAAAACATCACCCTCATTCACCCTCACTCATCGTCAACACACTATCACACTACAACTATAAACAAACACTTACCACAACAGCAACACTTCACTCACCCTAAACAACTCACCCTTTACTCCTCACTCACACTCACTCTCACTCATCAACAATAACGCTCAACACCTCACCCTCACTCAGCCTCAACGCCTCACCCACACTCACACCCTCACCCTCAGAACCTCACTCTCTATCATCCTCAATGCCTCACCCTCAACGCCTCACCCACTCACCCTCAGCTCTTCACCATCAGCCTCAACACCTCACCCTCACTCACCATCAATGCCTCACCCTCAGTCAACATCAACACATCACACACCCTCACTATCACTCATCCTCAATCACACTCAACACCTCACCCTCAACACCTCACTCACCCTCAGCCTCTCACCCTCACTCACCCTCAATTCCTCACCCTCACTCATCCTCACTCACCATCAACAACTCCCCCTCATTCTCACTCACTCTCACCCTCACTCACCCTCATACTCACTCACCCTCAACACACTATCACACTACAAACACACACAATGCCTCACCCTCAACGCCTCACCCACACTCACCCTCAGCCTCAACACCTCACCCTCACTCACCCTCAACGCCTCACCCTAAGTCAATCTCAACACATCCCTCACCCACACTATCACTCATCCTCAATCACACTCAACACCTCACCCTCAACACCTCACTCACCCTCATCCTCTCACCCTCACTCATCCTCAACTCCTCACCCTCACTCACCATCAACACCTCACCCTCAGTCTCACTCACTCTCACCCTCACTCACCCTCAACACACTATCACACTACAACAACACACAAACAATTACCACCACAACACCTCTTCAATCACGCACAACACCTCCCCATCAACACCTTCCTTGCTCTCACTCTCACTCAGCCTCAATCACCCTCAACACCTCACCCTCACTCCCCCTCAACGCCTCACTCACCCTCATAGCCTCACCCACCCTCAACACCTCACACTAACTCACCCTCAATCTCACTCACCCTCAACGCCTCACCCTCACTCAGCCTCAACACCTCACCCTCACTCACCCTCAACACACTATCACACTACAACAACACAAAAAAACAATTACCACAACAACACCACTCATCACAAATGCAGCAAACTAAGCTCATACAATCAAAACATGTACCCTTTTAACAGTCACACACACAACATCTATCAATGGCCACTTTCAACAAGCATACACACACAACAGTCATCGGTACTGCACTACTATGTCTAAATGAGACTGTTGGTGTGCAAAATACGGATGTGGAAGTGCAGAGTAATGCAGTGTAGTTGCTCAATGGTAATGTGGGGCTGCAGAAAGATAAAGTGGTATTGCTGCATGTTGCATTCGGGGACATCAGTGATGCCATTGTTGCGAGAAGTCCAACTGTTGTGGTGCAAAGTTATGTTGTGGTGGTAATTATTAAACATCAACACAGCACCACTCACCACTAGCACAGAACAACACATCACAACTACAGCATTACTAAGCACCACACACTCACATGCCCACACACTCACACACCACCACCCTCACACACATCCACACTCACACACTATCACACATCCTCGCACACCCACTCACATTCTCAATAAGCGTCATAGCCTCACGCTCGCCAGCAATCACTCACCCTCACACCGTCACCCTCACACCATCATCCTCTCACCCTGAACACCTCACCCTCACTCACCATCAACACACTATCACACTACAACTACACACAAACACTTACAACAACAGCACCACTCATTACCACTACAGCATTACACATCAGACAAACTACATACAATCCAAACATGTGCGCTTTTAACAGGCACACACACTATTAGCTAGCAATGGACACTTTCACAAGCCGTACACACACAACAGTCATCAGTGCATCCTTTCACCATGCATACACCCACACAAACAGCCATCAAGCCACGCTTTCAACAGTCACACACACCAACTGCCCAAAGTGCACACTGTACAAGAACTTTTGGTACGTTGCACACACAATCACAGCAATACAAGCATGCTTTGGTGCTGTACAGTACTGCAGTTCTATATCTAAATGAGACTGGGGGAGTTCTAAATACAGCTCTACTGCCAAAGACTGATGATCTCATGTTGCTCAATTGTAGTGTGGGGGTGCCGAATGTTAATAATGTGCTATTGCTGGCAAAATGGACATAAGGGAGGCCGTGCAAGAGGAAATTAATACACACAAGGCAAGTGCGACCGCAAAACACGTAAGGGAAAACGAAACTCGAACAATGTCAAACAATTAAACGAAATAGCAGCCATTGTTAACATACAAAAGACACTCAAATGAGAGGAGCCAGACAGGAAATACGTGCTAGCAAAGCAAGACCGAAAATAATCATTACAGTAACATCACGAAAAGGAAATGCATCAACAAATGTATAAAAACTCACAAAGGCACTCTTTCATAATAAGGCAATAAAATTGTCATTACCTGTCGATCGTAGCAGCTCATTCCCTGAAATGAAGAAATTAGAAAAGAAACACAGAAACAAAAAAAAACATACACAGTGCATACATAATACGTTTAAGTACAAAAGCCAACAAACGAAATAAATGAATCCCGGCGAAACAAGTCACAGCCCGTTACAAATGACACAAGAAAAAGCTAAGTCAGAGGCAAAAATAAACATCACAGTGCCACCTCTGGCGAAACGAAACGCCGGAAAATACATTCCAGGAAGACACTAGCAAAAATTACTCAATGCATCCCGAACTATCAACTTAAACACGAGCCAACATTCGCATAAAGATCTAGAAATATTGCTAAACACAAGGAAAGTCAGCGCGAAATCACAACGGACGCAATGTCAAAGACATAATACATAAATAAAAAAACATTGCTTTATGTAACTTTTAGAAAAAATTTTTTTTAACAAACATATATCTTTTACAACACTACTAAAGAACATTGTAACTCAAAAATAGATAATACACAATGCGAAATACAAATAAAACACTCATACATCATAAAAAAACATTATGAATAACACGTATATACACACAAGTATTAATACATTCAAATTCATGTACTCAATGTTAATAAATGTACATCTTACCAGTCCAACGACGCACCAACAAAGACGGAGGAATAACACACCTTTACCGCTCAAACATTCACACCAATGTAGAAAACGCCCCGTTCACGCACGGAAAATGCAACGCTACGTCACACAACGTAGAGCTGCGATTGACTAAAAATAACGTAGCGCACAACATTACATCACCATCAAATACAAGATAGAACGCTAACATCCCTTACGTAACAAACGTAAAGGGAATACATTGCGTAATACCCTTTACTACAACAGAAATAATACACATTTTAAGTACATACACGAAAAATAATTAAAAAGTTACACTCATACGAAAATAGTTTTTTTAACATTAGAATCAACATTAACACATGGGCGAGAATCACATATGCCAATCACACCCTCAGTCACCCTCACTCCCATTCACTCAAGCTCAATCACCCTCAGGACCTCACCCTCACTCACCCTTAACAACTCACCCTCACTCATCCTCAAAATACACCCTCACTCACCCTCAATACCTCACCCTCACTCACCCACAATACCTCCCCCTCACTCACACTCACCAACTCACTCGCACTCAGCCCCTCTTCCTCAACTCTTACTCACCCACACTCACACTCAACACCTCACCCTCACCTTTACTCACCTTCACCCTCATTCACCCTCAACACCTCACACTCAACTACGTAATCACTCACTCACACTCATTCTCACTCACACTCAAAACCTCACACTCACTGACCCTCAACACCTCACCCTCATTCACCCTCATCCCCTCACCCTCAACACCTCACCCTTACTCACCCTCAACACCTCAAAACAATCACTATCCCTCACTCACACTCAGCCCCTCACCCTCAACAACTCAATCCTCACTCACCCTCAGCCTCAAAACCTCAACACAATAACTAGCCCTCACTCACACTCAGCCTCTCACCCTCAACAACGCACCCTCAGTGACACAATCAACCTCACTCACATTACATCACCCTCACTCAACTTCAACACATCACCCTCAACAAGTCAATCACCCTCACTCACTAACGCTCAACAAGGCTCACCATCACTCAGCCTCAACACATCACACTCACTGACCCTCTACGCTTCACCCTCAATGTAACTCACGCACCCTCACCCACCCCCACACTCACACACATTCACACCCTCAACATAACAAATCCTCATTCACCCTCACACACCCTCACTCAACATCATGACTTCAACACCCTCACATGCCCCCACCCTCACACACCCCCCAACCTTACACACAACAACACTCACACACTCACACATCCTCACACACCCACACACATTCGCAATAAGACACACCCTCACCTTCAGCCACAATCACTCACCCTCACCCTCACACCGTTACCCTCACACCATCATCCAATCCCCCTCAACGTCATTCGCCATCCCTCACCCTTACTCACCCACAGCCTCAAAAAGTCAACCACAATCAGACTCCATCACTCACCCTCAGGCCCTCACACTCATCACCTCACCCTCACTCACCCTCATCCTCACTGACCCTCAACTACTCACCCTGACTCAACCACAACACATCACCCTCACTCAACATCAACACATCACCCTCATCAACTCAATCACCCTCGCTCACTAACGCTCACCCACCCTCACCCTTAGTGAGCCTCAACACCTCACCCTCACTCAGCCTCAACGCTTTACCCTCAATTACACTCAGGCATCCTCAACAAGCCCCACCTTCACACACCTTCACATCCTCAACATCACACATACTCACTCACCCTCACACACTCACACACCCTCAATCAACTTCATAACCTCTACCACACACTCACATGCCCACACGCTCACACAACCCCACCCTCACACACATCCACACTCACACACTCACACAATCTAACACATCCTCGCACACCCACTCACATTCTCAATAAGACTCAGAGCCTCACCATCACCAACAATAACTCACCCTCACCCTCACACAGTCACCATCACACCATCATCCCCTCACACTCAACACCTCACCCACACTCACCATCAACACACTATCACACTACAACGACACAAAAAATTACCACCACAGCACCACTAATCACCACCACAGCATGACTCAGCAGACAAAGGTCATACAATAAAAACTTGAACGGTTTTAACAGTCACACACAACAACAGCTATCAATGGGAACTTTCACCAGGCATACACACATAACAGTCATCAGTACTGCTGTAGTAGGTATAAATGACACTGTTGTTGTGTAAACAACACATGTGGTAGTGCAGGGTGATGCGGAGTTGTTGCTCAATGGTACTGTGGGGGTGCAGAAAGATAAAGTGGTATTGCTGCGCGTTGCATTCGTGGACATCAGTGATGGCGTTGTTGGGAGAAGTGCAACTGTAGGGGTGATGAGTTATGCTGTACTGGTAATTATTAAACACCAACACAGCACCAATCATCACTAGCACAGAAAAACACTTCACAACAACAGCATTACTAAGCACCACACTAACATCACTCAGCAACACACCAACATCACTCTGCCCCACCACAACAGCATCATTCAACAACAACACACTATCACACTACAACTACACACAAACACAATTACCACAACAGCACCACTCATCACCACTACAGCATTACTCAGCAGACAAACTTCATACAAGACAAAAATAGATTCTTTGAAGAAGCACACACACACACACATCAATGGACTCTATCACAAGGTGTATATACACAAGTCAGCATTACTGCTGTAGTATGTATGAATGGCACTGTTCAAGAGCTAAATGTGGCTGTGGTGGGGCAGAGTGATGCTGTATTGTTGCTCAATGGTACTGTGGGGGTGCAGAATGATAAAGTGGAATTGCTAGGTGTTGCATTCGTGGACATCAGTGATGACATTGTTGGGAGAAGTGCAACTGTTGTGGTGCTGAGATATGCTGTGCTGGTAATTATTAAACACCAACACAGCAACACTCATCACTAGCACAGAAAAACACTTCACAACAACAGCATTACTAAGCACCACACTAACATCACTCAGCAACACACCAACATCACTCTGCCACACCACAACAGCATCATTCAACAACAACACACTATCACACTACAACTACACACAAACACAATTACCACAACAGCACCACTCATCACCACTACAGCATTACTCAGCAGACAAACTTCATAAAAAACAAACATAGATTCTTTGAAGAAGCACACACACACACACATCAATGGACTCTATCACAAGGTGTATATACACAAGTCATCATAACAGCTGTAGTATGTATGAATGGCACTGTTCGAGAGCTAAATGGGGCTGTGGTGGTGCAGAGTGATGCTGTATTGTTGCTCAATGGTACTGTGGGGGTGCAGAATGATAAAGTGGAATTGCTAGGTGTTGCATTCGTGGACATCAGTGATGCCATTGTTGGGAGAAGTGCAACTGTTGTGGTGCTGAGATATGCTGTGCTGGTAATTATTAAACACCAACACAGCACCACTCATCACTAGCACAGAACAACACATCACAAAAACAGCATTACTAAGCACCACACTGACATCACTCAGCAACACACCAACATCACTCTAGACCAACAAAACAGTATCATTCAACTAAAAAACACTATCACACTACAACCACACACAAACATTTAACACCAAAGCACCACTCATTACCACTACAGCATTACTCAACAGGCAAATGTCATACAATAAAAACATGTGCTCTTTTAACAGGCACATACACCAATAGATAGCAATGCCCACTTTCACCAGGCGTACACACACATCAGTCAGCAGTGCATCCTTTCAACATGCATACATGCACACAAACATGCATCAGTCCACGCTTTCAACAGTCACACACACCACCAGCCAGAAGTGCACGCTTTAGTACATTTTTTTTTACCTTCAACACACAATTACAGCAAAAAAAACATGCTTTGCACATGTACAGTACTGCAGTACTATATCTAAATAAGACTAGGGGTGTACTAAATACGGCTGTAGTGGGCAAAAGTGATAATGTGATGTTGCGCAATGGTACTGTGGGGGTGCCAAATGTTCATAATGTGCTATTGATCGGTGCTGCAGAAATGGACTTCAGGGATACCTTGGACGAGACAAATACTAAATACAAGCTAAGAGCGAAAAAAAAACACGTACGGCAAAACCTAACTCAATCCATGGCAACAAATACACCGAAATGGCAGACATTATGAAAATGCACAAAAACACTCTAATGCAAGAACAAAGTCAGAAAGTTAATGCGAGCACAAAAACATAAAACTATAATTACATTAGATTTACAATAAGAAAATGCATAAAAACAAGTATCACAGTCACAAAGACACTCTTTCATAATTTGCAAATTTAATTGTCATTACCTGTCGATCGGAGAAGCTCAGTGCCTGAAATAAAGAAAATATAAAAAAAGAAACAACACAAATAGAACATAAAATTTGCATACGTAAGAAATTTCACTACAACAAGACACACACACAAAAATATGCATCACGGGGAAAAAATTCACATACTGTTTAAAAAACACACAACTAAGCAAAGTCAGACGAATATAAAACATCATAGTGCTAACTCACTACATCACCCTCACTCACCCTCAAAACCTCACCCTCATTGACCCTCATACCCTCAGCCTCAACAAATCACCCTCACTAACTTCACCCTCAACACCTCACCCACAAATCCACACCCTCACTCACCCTCACCATCACTCACCCTCACTCAACATCAAGCACTCACCCTCAGTCACACACACTCACCCTCTCAATCTTACCCGCAATCACGCACCACTTCAATCAACGTCAACAACTCACCCTCAATAACACTCAAGACATCACCCTCACTAACACACAACACCTTACCCTCACCCTCACTCACCATCAACACTTCACACACATCTACACTCACTAACACCCTCAAATTCAATCAAGCTCACTCACCCTTAACACCTCACCCTCTTTCACACTCACCCACACTCACCTGAATGACCACTAAAAAAAAACTGCACATGCTCCAACACTCACACAACACCACCCTCACACACACACGGCCTCACAAAGAATTACACTTCCGCACACACCCACACACATTCTCTAAAAGTCTCACTAACTCACACTCGCACAACATCATTCACCCTCAACATCACACCATCATCCCGTAACACTAACTCACCCTCAACATCAACACCTCATCCACAACTACTCATTCAACACTCATCCACAATCACCCTCAACTCCTCACCCATCTGCATCATTCACCCACTCTGCAGCATTCACCCACTCTGCTGCATTCACCCACGCAGAAATTTTACGAATGTTACCCCTTTTTCTTATACTTAACAAAATTTCACAACGGAAAACAATGGGGTCGAACGAGTACTGCTGCAGATACGTTAGACACAAACAAAATAAAACATAATTGACCTAAAAGGATGCAAGGATGTTAATTAGTCTTCGGCCCAACAATTATATCTAATTCGTACGATATTACAACTATAATACACAAAGGAAAAAATTATAAATATGTGTCAGTAAGGGAGGACGACGATGTACAAAGACACCAGTGAAACAGGCAACTTTTTCGCCGGACAAAAAACAATCACTATTCATCCGGAGAATGGGACGGATTATAGACATTAGTCAACATTTACACCAACTAAAACCGGACGCATACAACAATAGCACTTCTTTACACGGAATTCCATGAAAGAAAAATAAAATATGACGACAAAAAAACACATTCCGAAACTGTCAAATTTTTTGCAGGGAAACAAAGTAGAAAGAATAATCCGGAAAATGGGACACATTCAATACAATACTCTACAGTTACACAAAAATAGATACGCATATCACAAAAGCATTTATCCTGACAGAATTTGGTCGAATAGAAGAAACATATTACGAACTTAGAACTATTAAGTCGCAAAAAGCTAACGAATAACACATTGCTTCACTGTACATGTCGTTCATACATTGCTAAAAATACAACAGTCAGCAAATACACAAACTTTCAATTCATACTTCAACTACGTCACTAACAAATTATCCGGCTACTTCAGCATCACATACATAGATAATGCAAAAAACAACTTACATCAATATATTAAAACACATTTAGCAATTTCAATTAAACAAACACCTTTTGAACGTCAAATTACCAAATAAGGCAAAAAAATACATTCCATTACTGTTTAACAAAACATATCAAATAAATAATGCAAACACAACTTACATCAATATATTATCAAACACATTTAGCACGTGAAAATTAAACAAACACCTTTTGTACGTCTAATTAACGCAAAAAACACATTAATACTTTACATTACAGTTTAACAATACATATGCTTTACATATCGCAAATTAAAAACAGAAGTTTACGTTACATTACAAACATTTCCAAATATTACGAGCGAAATAAATACATTTCGAAAGTAATTAACTTTAACATACTATATAGACTACTGTACATTACATTTAAAAAAACTTAGAATTACATTCTTACCTGTCAAACGACGCAGCAACACCACAGGAACAAGAACACGCCTTCCGCGCACCAACATTCTCGATCTATGGGGAATTCCACAGTTGACGTATGCAAATCGGAACGCTACGTCAAAAACGTCGCGCTCCGATTGGCTAAAAAAAAACGTAAACACAAAACACACACAAGTCAAAAAAAAACTAGACCGCTAAACAGAGCATACGTCGACGTGACGCAATACGTCGGCCATTTTAACATAAAAATAAAAAAGGGACTCCACATACACGTTAACACAAAATAACACACTTACTACAATACATACACACGTACATTACATACTACTATACACATTAGCCAAAAGACATACAAAGGGGACATGTGACACATTTTATTACTAAACAGCACATTACTTTGTTACGATTAACATAGACACACACTCATAACATCACCTTCACACAAAAAAAAATCACACTCTTTCACACCCCCGCAATAACGATAACACAACATCTCCATCATACACCCTCACACACCTTCAGCCTCACACACACTTACTCACACTCACACTCACACACTCACACCTCCTCACCCTCACACCCCATCACCCTCACACACCCACTCAATCCCAATTACTGAAATTCACACTCACACAACCTCACCCTCACACACCGTCAAACACCTTCAGACACACTCTAAAACACAACTCCACACACACCCTCAATAACGCTCACACACACACACCCCCTCAGCCTCAAAAAATTTACCCTCACACAAACACGCTTCACTAAAAAAAAAAACAACACTATCACACTCACAACACTTGAAACACTATCACGCAAACAACTTCACTCATCCACACCCCCTCACACCCCTTAACACTCACCCCCTCACACTCATCCCCTCTACATCAGCACTCACACACTAAAACTCACTCCCGACACACCCCACCCTCACCCCCAACACACCCCCTCATTCACCCTCATTCACCCTAACACACACTCACATTCTCACACACACTCTCACACACACCTCACACACCCCATCACTCACTCTCTCACACAACACCTCACACACTCCCTCACTTACACTCTCAAACACTCCCTCACTCACCCACTCACCCCGCTCAGTCTCACCCTCACTCTCCCTTACACTCCCTTACCCCCTCAACATCACTCACTATGCCTACCCTCCCATCACACTCACACTCACCCCCTCACCCTCAAATCCCTCATACTAACAGCCCTCATACACAACAACCTTAACACTCACACCACTCACACACACACTCTCACACACCCCCCTCACCCACCCGAAACATCTCACCCTCACTAAGACTCAAACACTCACCATCACTCACCCTCAAACTCTCACCCTCATCCTCACCCTCACTCATCCTCACACTTATCTCCCTATCACTCACCCTCACCCTCACTCACCATCACTCACCCTCAACACATCACCCTCACTCACCCTCACCCTCACTCACCCTCTACGCCTCGCCCTCAACACTTCACCTTCAACACCTCACCCTCAACACCTCACTCACAATCACTCTCGAACATCCACACTCAACAACTATCAACAACACTCACCCTCAACAGCTCACCCTCAACACCTCGCCATCAACACCTCACCCTCAACACCTCACTCACACTCACTCTCAATCATCCGCACTCAACAACTAGCAGCAACACTCATCCTCAACAGCTCAACCTCAACACCTCACCCTCAACACCTCACAGTCAACACACCACCCTCACTCACTCACGCTCAATGCCTCACACTCAAAAACTCAACCTCATTCACCCACCCTCAACACCTCAACATCACTCACTCACACTCAACACCTTACCCTCACTCACTCACCCTCACTCACCTTCAACGCCTCCCCTTCAACTGCACACCCTCACTCACACTCAGTCACCCTCAACCCCTCACTCACACTCAACAACTCACCCTCAACACCTCAGCCAGCCTCACCCTGAGTTACCCTCAACACCTCACCCGCAACTACTCACTCACCCTCACTCTCACTCATCCTCACTCAACAACACACAACTTCACTCACCCTCAACGCCTCAACAAACACCTCTAATTCAATAACCATCAACATCTCACCCTCCCTCACTCACCCACAAAACATCAGCCTCAACACCTCACCCTCAATCACTCACCCTCAAACATTCATCCACAATCACCCTACCTCACCCACAATTCCTCACCCACACCCTCAACACTTCACCCTAAACACCTCACTCATCCTCAACGCCTCACAGTCCCACTCACTCACCCTCACCCTCACTCACCCTCAACACCTCACCATCTATAACCCTCAACACATCACCCTCACTAACTCTCAATACCACAATCACCCTTCCCCTCACTCACCCTCAACACCTCACACCCTCACCCTCAAATACTCACCCTCAACACCTCTACCTCACTCACTCTCAACACCTCACCGTCACTCACTCACCCTCAACACCTCACCCTCACTCACTCACACTCAATAACACGCAAGACCTCACCCTCAACACCTCATCCTCAACACCTCACCATCAACACCTCACCCTCAACACCTCACCCACAACACCTCACCCTCACTCACTATGACTCACCCTCACACTCACTCAACCTCACTCATCCTCCCTCACAATAACTCACACTCACTCACCCTCAATCACCCTCACTCACCCTCGACCCTACACTCACCCTCACTCATCCTCACTCATCCTCAACACCTCACCCTCACCCTCATCCACACTCAACAACTCACCCTAAATCACAATAACACTCTCTCATCCTCACCCACACTCACTCTCACTCACACTCACCCTCAACAACTCACTCACCCTCAACACCTCACTCACACTCAACTCCTCACTCACCCCCACCCTCACTCACCCTCAACCCCTCACCCTCACACAGTGCTATAGGTCTCGCAGCATTTTTAGTTAAAGCTTTTACATTTGCTTATTGATTTTTGGATTTGTAATTCTTTTGCATTGCCTAAAAAAAAAAAAAAAAAAAAAAAAAAAAAAAATACAAAAAAAATATTAACAATTCTAAAAGCACTAACTCTAATGCTGCGAGACCTATTGCATTTCTAATGCTTGTTAATTCTTTGCTCTTCTCCTTCCATAAAGTTCAGATCATGAACCCTTTTATCTCTTCGCAGCTGGGCCATTGCAGGGGCTCGGTATCTCTGTCTTAAAGATTGTTGCCTTCATTCTGTGCAGCTGGTCCAAACCTCTGGGGCCAGAATGGAGTTCGGTTCGGCCAGACAGGAATATGCGACTCCTGCCTTTTCTTCACTCCACTGATTTTCAAACCCCTCATTCTTGGGACATAAAACCTTAAATGTTTATTTTCATGCTCCCCTCAGATTGCGGGTAACCCGGTACCAGCACCCTCAAGCTCTCAAGTCATAAAATTCCTGTATCCTTCAAATCTCAAAGGTGAGGCTAGCCGTGCTAGGTGGCTGGGCCTTCTCGGTGATGGGAACCACCCACTGGTGTGAGACCAAGTTTCTGAACTTTCCTAAAGCACAAAAGGCCTTGCTTTATCTTTTTAAGAGAAGCACATTTTTTACCTCTTAGGGCAATGATGCCTTCCGGTAATACAGCGCTTGGCAAAAACCTAACGACAAATACCTATTCGAGCATCCTATAGAAGTCTTGGAAAACTGTAAATTGAATTATTTCAAAACCGGTTTCTATTAATACATTTGACACCAATAGTATCACGAAAGCAAAGGTACATCTCGGGGCCTCTGAGAAGTACAGGGAGACAATGAGCGGCCACAATGGGACTAGGAGCCCTTTATCTACTGTCATGTTTCATGTTTCTAACAGTAACACATCATCATAGAGGGCTGGGCTGACGGGGACTGATGCAAAACTTGCTCAAGGAAGATTCAGGCTTCACGTTCTCTTGGTATTTAAAGGCTGATGAGGGAAATATTCAAAGTGGAAGGAATAGTGCGGAAGCAAGACTGATACATTCCTTGGTCTCTCAACAGAGAAATCACTTTCACGCCATGAATAATAATTAATTGTTCCTTGCCTATCCGGCCCTTGCTCACGTTTGAATGATTACCCCAGGTAACAATGCAAAGTGCCCTGCATGCCCATTCAATTATTGGCCTCTTTCAGTGGCGTGTATTCTGAATGCCCATTCCATCTTTGACATCTTTGCTGTAATAATAGACATGTAGCAGTACCATTCAGAAACTGCATCACGGACACAAACATATTTCACATTGAAGGTATCCAGATCCTTCCCCATTCCCTAAACATGGATCCATTCCTGGGATTTCCTTTTTTGTAAACTACGTTTATCAAGCATATTATTCTAGTGCCGTCACAAAGTGAACCTAGTCTGCAGCTCTGATCCCAGTTTGGAGGTACTAATGGCTGTAATACCGTCTGCACACCATAGCAGGTCAGTTTTCGCCCCTCAGTAGTTCTTCAGTGGTAACGGTGAACTATGCACGAAAACAGCCTTTTTGCTTCTCACAGAGCACTCTCCTGTTGGCACAATTTCCTAGAGGTAGGACCTAGTGTGAAAAGAGTGTGCAGAAGTCATCAATCAGTGAAAGCTATTTCTATTCACAAAGTCAAAAGATCAATCAATCAATCAATCAGTGACACTTGTAAAGCGCGCTACATACCCGTAGGGTCTCAAGGCGCTGGGGGGGGGGGGGGGGGGGGGGCGCTACTGCTCGAACAGCCAGGTCTTCAGCTTCTTCCTGAAGGAGAGGTGGTCTTGGGTCAGGCGCAGGTCGGGAGGGAGGGAGTTCCAGGTCTTGGCGGCCAGGTAGGAGAAGGACCTTCCTCCTGTAGTCGCTCTTCGGATGCGGGGGACGGCGGCGAGGGCGTGGTTGGCTGATCGGAGGTGGCGTTTGGGTGCGTAGAAGTTGATCCGGCTGTTGAGGTAGCTCGGGCCTTGGTCGTGTAGGGCTTTGTGTGCGTGGGTGAGGAGGCGGAAGGTGATTCTTTTGTTGACGGGGAGCCAGTGAAGGTCTCTTAGGTGTCCGGTGATGTGGCTGGTTCGTGGGATGTCGAGGCTGAGGCGTTCTGGATCCGCTGGAGTCTCTTCTGGAGCTTGGCGGTGGTACCGGCGTAGAGGGCGTTGCCGTAGTCCAGTCGGCTGGTGACGAGGGCCTGGGTGACGGTCTTCCTGGTCTCGGTGGGGATCCACCGGAAAATCTTCCGTAGCATGCGTAGGATGTTGAAGCACGCCGAGGAGACGTTGTTGACTTGTCTGGTCATGGAGAGGGAGGAGTCCAGGATGAAGCCCAGGTTGCGTGCATGGTCTGTCGGTTTGGGTGCGGTGCCCAGGGCGGGAGGCCACCAGGAGACGTCCCAGGCGGAGGGGGAAGAGCCCAGGATGAGGACCTCCGTCTTGTCCGAGTTCAGTTTCAGGCGGCTGGTCGTCATCCACTCGGCTACCTCTCTCATCCCTTCGTGCAGGTTGGCTCTGGCGGAGGCGGGGTCGTTGGTCAGGGAGAGGACCAGCTGGGTGTCGTCGGCGTAGGAGATAATGCTGAGGTGCAGATGGGCACAGGATTCATCTCTGCACAATTCTTCACATTTGGACCCAGGGATGGCTCTTGGCATGGCTTGGGCGTGGCATGGGCGAGCTGGGCCGAGGCGCCCATCTATAGAGGGGCAAACAGAACTATTTGCATCAAGGTCCAGCAACACCCCTTACCGTGACTCCAGAGGTTTGGTTTAAAGTGCTTTCAAACGTTCTTAACGTGCTGCTATCGATGTATTTTTAGCACCCATTCAGCCCTTCCCTTGGCTCGAGCGGCTTTGTTTAAAGTGCTTTCATCCGTTCTTAACGTGCTGCAATCGATGTATTTTTAGCACCCATTCAGCCCTTCCCTTGGCTCGAGCGGCATTATTTAAAGTGCTTTCAACCGTTCTTAACATGCTGTAATCAGTGTATTTTTAGCACCCATTCAGCCCTTCCCTTGGCTCGAGCAGTGTTGTTTAAAGTGCTTTCAACTGTTCTTAACGTGCTGCAATCGATGTATATTTAGCACCGATTCAGCCCCTCCCTTGGGTCGAGCGGTTTTGTTTAAAGTGCTTTCAACTGTTCTTAACGTGCTGCAATCGATGTATATTTAGCACCGATTCAGCCCCTCCCTTGGATCGAGCGGTTTTGTTTAAAGTGCTTTGAACCGTTCTTAACGTGCTGCAATTGGTTTATTTTTAGCACCCATTCAGCCCTTCACTTGGGTCGAGCGGTTTTGTTTAAAGTGCTTTCAAACGTTCTTGTATCAAAAACAGGAGCACAATAAGCATGGGCGAATTTTGCGAATCTCGCGTTCGCGAATTTTGCGGATTTGCGAACTCGCAATCCGCAAAATCCGCGAATTCTCGCGAATTTGCGGATTTTTTTTTTGTGTGTTTGCGCGGGTTTCTGCCAGTTCGCGAGGGTTTTGTACAATGTCGCAAATTGCGAACTAACCTGTCGGGTCGCAAGTTTCGCGAACTTGTTGTTTCTACGTGTCCAGCCTGTTTGGGACACTCTTCTTCATCACTGCCACTCTCTGTCACCACTGTCACTCTCTAACTACTCATGCCACCCTCTGGCCCACCCATGCCACCCTCTGTTTCATCACAGCACCCTCTGGTTGTCCAGTCAGTCTACATTATTGTGGCAACGCAAGCACACCTTCCCTGCCTCAAGTGACCTGAATTAATTTGGGGCTGATTAATGTGTCACAGAATATTTTTTTAGCTGGCACCTGCTTCCTTAGTGCTTCCTGATTAGTGATCTTTTGCACTTGCTAAGTGCTTTCATTGTTGCAAAATTAGTTACAACACCTGCCCTGCCCCAACTGACAATAATGAATTAGGGGCTGATTAATGGATTTGAACTGCCAGCCTGGCTCCTGCTTGTCTCCCTTAGCTGTAATTCAGGACCTTTGTGGCATATGTGTAACTATTCTGAGGTTCAGAGCAGGGTCACATAATAGTTGCAACTGGCAACTGAACTCTGGAGGGGCCCCTCAGGAAGCACTACAGGAAATGGCTACTAATGATGAGCCTGAACTTTTGAACCTGGTAAGTAGTTTCAGTTTTGCTAAGATCGTATTTCTGCAATTTTGCACTTATTCGCGGGGCGCGAAGTTGTACTGGGAAGCCGCGAACTCACGCGAACAGTGCGAGCAGTGCGAGCAAAATCCGCTGCTCGCGGATTTGCGGATTTTGCGGGAGATTCGCGAATCTCGCGGATTGCGAATTTACCGAAAATCCGCAAAATCCGCAAGCGAAACGGATTTTCCGCCCATGCTTAGAGCACAAACCCGTCAACCGTGTTTGGATTGGGGTAGAATGTGATAAGAACATATGATATCCCAACTGGTATTATTCAGAGGCGATTAGAGAGGATATGAGTACAACATTATCCACAAGGAAGCAAGGAGACTCTATTAGATTTATGGCACCTTGCGCCGCCCACGCTGTTCACATTGTCACCTGCGTTGCTACCTTGGTTTTAGCTCACACACCACGAGCACCACGTGCAATTTGGATTGCTCTCAATAATTGTATTTATGTATGACAGTGCTGCCAATTGTCTTTCTTTGCCTTTTTCCCCAAATTGTCTATATAAATGATGCCATGAGCACATGCTATAAATCTGATAGTCTCCTTGCTTCCTTGTGGATAATGTTGTACTCATAAACTCTCTAATCGCCTCTGAATAATACCAGTTCAAAGGTTCTTAACGTGCTTTAATCTATGTATTTTTCGCACCCATTCAGCCCCTTCCTTGCCCTTCCAGTGACCCCTCACCCTCTGCCGCCGCTGACCTGTGATCATGACGCGCTGACGCATTTTCATCAGCAAGAGCGGCAAGGTTCTTTCCGCAAGGGGGCAAGTGGAGCAAACGCCACCCCGGTGTGCACTTCTCAAATGAGCCCATTAGTGCGAGATGGGGTGGGGCAGGGTTGTTGTATATGCACCTCTCTGAGTTTGGACTTGATGTCGCATACCGGATTCTTTCTATCATCTATCTGCAAACATACCCTCAGTGTATTAGTGGGTGATGAAATGAGAGATGTCAACTGGGATGGGAGATATTCCCAATACTGGGGACCAACCGAAAAGGGCGGTGCATCCAAACTCAGCATGTTACTGAAACTCTAATGTGTTGTGGCGTCTGGTTAGCCGCGCATCCACGCTGGCTCCGTGGGTGGCATTTGTAGGATTATTGTGTATGGGGGAGCCTATCGGTGACCAGGTTAAAATGCACGTAGCAGGCTTGTAATCCACGTGCCTTGTTGTGATATGTAAGTAAAGCAGTCACTGGATTCTTTAAAAATAAAACACATTTCCTCTCGATTTCCCCCTGTACTATTTTGCTGGTAGTTTGAACCTCTGCTATAATTGAAGGAAATCCCCTTCTTGTTCAATCAATCAATCAATCAATCAAATAAACTTTATTCGGTTTCCCAAAAGTAAACTATAAAAGGTACCCCCCTTCTTGTTTTGTTGTAGCCTCTGCTTGCGTGGGTTTCATTTTTTCTCTCTAGCGCTCTGTGCTCCTTCCAGATGTGGTGTAAATTAATCATATGTAAAACAGAAGCAGTAATTACAGCCTTTATTTGTGTCATTAGATCTCTAATTGTGAATCTCTTCTCTGCAGTGATGGTGACTCTGGATCCTGACACGGCTCATCCTCGGCTCCTCCTGTCCGAGGGGGGGAGACGAGTGAGAGGGACGGGCACAGTATGGACCCTCCCGGACACCCCCAAGAGATTCACCCACTGGGGCTGTGTGCTGGGGAGCGAGGGGTTCACCTCCGGCAGACATTACTGGGAGGTGCAGCTGCTGCAGGAGGGGGGGGGGGGTGGCATGTGGGGGTCGCAGCGGAGTCTGTGAACAGAAAGGGCTTCTTCACACGGTCACCTGAGGGGGGAGTCTGGGCTGTGCAGCGGTGGGGGGATCAGTACACGGCTCTCACCTCCCCTGCAACCCCTCTGACCCCTCGTGAGAAGCCCCTGAAGCTGGGGGTGTATCTGGACTACGAGGGGGGGTGGCTGTCCCCGTACAATGCTGACTCCATGGAGCTTCTCTACTCCTTCCCGCAGGCCCCCTTCACACAGAGGCTCTTCCCGTACTTCTGTCTCTATCAAGGAGCGGAGCTGAGGCTGGTGTGAGAGTGACCCCCCCTCTCCCCCCCAACTGTCATCTACAGTTCAAAGAATCTTCAAACACCAACATTCCAAAGAATCTTCTTCACAACGACCCTCCCACATGTTGCCATGACACCCAGAAGCCTCACGTGAAACTGACTGCTACGTATCTCTTTTCCTTGTACATTTTTTAAAACAAGGGCAGGAAATGTTTTCTGTGTGAATTATGCAGCAGACATCATGTAACATATGATAAAGTCTTTGTAAAATTCAATAAAGAGTATTTCTTTCACACGCGGAGCTTTGACATTAATATGCACATTATAGCGCTGCGCTGAGAAGTACTTATTGAAAGTGATTGTTTTTAAACATGACGTTAGAAACCATTCCTGCCCCGCCCAACAACAGGGATATTATTAATGACCTCAGACGCAAGACAGTTGTCACGTGAACCCTGTATGTAACTCGGATTCAGGGAGGCTTTAGGACAGTGCGACCGGTGCAGCCGCACCTGCGCTAATCTGGGAGCGGTGATATGTGCAGAAATAACTTTGGGTTTTAAAAGCACCTGCTGCTTCCTTGTGTGTCCAGAAGGTTTCAGGCAACAATAAAAATGTCAAGATGACACAGGTGAATAATGTTTCTGCTGGAGAGAGATCGAAGTTTTGTCTTGTCACAGTTTCAAGTCATCCTTAAGTAGCGCAGAGGGTTAATATGCCGGCTGCAAAGAACGTGTACATGCAGAACGTTAATCCTCATTGGTTTGTGTAACATTTCCTATAGACTGATTTACACATATAAGATTCATTGCCTCTGTTAATGTGTTTTTTTTTTATTTCAAATCATTTTTATTGAGAATTTAGGATAAAACAAAGGAAAAACATTACAGAAAAAGCTTCAATTACATAGATGGATTGATACATGTTATTAAATGACATTTACACGTAAGGAAAAGAAACATGAGAAAAGAGGACCAAATACATGGCATCCAAGCTAGCAACAATAGGATCGTTCAGTGCGATCAGATGCGAAGATATACCTGCAGTGAACCATACAAGAGTGAACACAGTCACACCCGTTGCTTCACGGGGGTCATATTGAAAACATTTGGCATCGAGAGATTTCCATAGCTTCTTATTCGAGGGACGCCAAGTGGCCGATTGCAACGCTGGGTTGTCAGCCCCTCTCAAGAAGGAGAGCCACTCCCGCCATATTGCAAAAGTAACCTCCGACGAGCTTTTCCACTTACACAAGATAACCTTGCAAGCCAATGTTAGCATCAGATCAAGAAGTTGGCGGTCATGAATGTCATGAAGCTGTGTATCTAGTGCTCCTAAAATAACATAAATAAATTCCCTTGTGGGATTGATGTGAAAGGTTTGGTGAATATAATCAAAAGTCCTATCCCAGAATGTCTGTAATATAGGGCAGAGAAAAAGCATGTGTGCGAAGTCCCCTACCCCTGTTTGGCAGTTCCAACAAATAGGTGTATCTCTCAGATGACATTTAAAAAGTCTCTGTGGAGTCCAGAACGTCCTGTTCAGCAACATATATTTTGTCTGACAGAGAATTGGGGACACTTTGTTAGTTAAGGCGGTTTCATGAATTATGTCCCAATCTAACACTATCCCCGTCGTGTTGGGTTCTGATTCCCATTTACCTTTCGCCTTTTTATGGGATTTCCCGGGTAAAGGTAGGAGTAGTTTGTAGACTCTAGATACAAAGTGGCCAACGCGAGTAAAGTGTGGAAGATGTGTCACAAGCCAAGGTGTGTCGGAGGAGAGATTACGTTTTGAGATGATAGACTTCAGTTTCAGGAACTGGTAGAAGTCCATGGGGGACAGGTCATATGAAGTCTGTAATTTCGAGAAGGGAATGGGTTGCGTTCCCTCGTAAAGATCTTTAACTATATTAATGCCCCTTTCAGACCATGATTTCCAGAAAAGGGTTTCGCCGTCTATTTTGAGCATAGGGTTTCTCCAAAGTGACATGAAAGTGGTTTTCTTAATAGTGAGGTTAGTTTTGTGGGTTTGATCAAGCCTTAGTAAAGCTCGTCTGGTATTCAGTAGGATATATTTGGAATGAGGTAAATGTGTCAAGTTCATACTAAGAAGGGACGGTAAGGGTGCATGTGCTATGATAGACTTTTCAATGTTTAGCCACACTGGAACATAGGGTGGAGAATCCACCAGCCATAAGGCTCCCTGCTTGCAAAGGAAAGCTGTCTGGTAGTTCCTGAACGACAGAAGACCCAGGCCGCCTTTTTCTTTTGTCATCTGCAGCTTTTTCATAGATATCCTGGCTTTCTTCCCCCGCCACAAAAACTCACCAAACAGCCTGTCCACTTTCTTAACAAAGTCGTCCGTAAAGGTCATAGGAAGCTTGCTAGCAAGGTAGTTCACCAGAGGGGTGGACATCATTTTGAGAGTCTCTGCTCTGCCCCACCAGGAGAGAAACTTGGGTGACCAACCATCTAATAGTGTTGAGATCTTTTTCAGGGTTAGTTCCTCATTGATTTTCAGTGTTGAAATTAAATCTTTCCCAAAATCAAGGCCTAAGTACTTGAAGCAGTGTGGTTGCCAGGTGAGGCCGGAGTCTCCAAGGATTTCACTATTTCCAATACTGTTCAGGAGTTTGACCTCCGTTTTGTCCTTATTTAGCTTGTAGCCAGATACCTTGGAGAATTCATCAATGGTATGCATGAGCGCCGGAATAGCCTCATCCGCTCTCTCAGACATGATTAGCACATCATCGGCGTACGCGGTCAGTTTTATAGTACAATCCTGAAATGGGATACCGGTAATTGTATCATTGTGCCTTATATAATATATAGGAACGGCTCAATCGCTAACAAAAACAAGGATGGGGAGAGGGGGCATCCCTGTCTCGTACCCATCTTCAAGGACAAGGAAGAGGAGAAAGAGCCACCCGCCCTAACCTTTGCAGTGGGACAGGCGTAAAGCGACATGACAAGTTTCGTAAATGTTGTTCCTAGGTTGAATTTATTTAACACGGCCTCCATAAATGCCCTGTCTACTTTATCAAAAGCCTTCTCGGCATCCAAAGTTATTGCCGCCGTCGGTGTGTCTAAGAGCTTAGCTTTTTCCAGGACGTGCGCTAGAACTCTGGTATTATCACTGGATAATCTATTTTTAAGAAATCCTGCTTGAAAAGGGTGGATTAGGTTAGGAAGAACACGTTGTAAACGTGTCGAAAGAATCATAGCTAGGATCTTGCAGTCCAGATTAATTAGGGAAATAGGTCTATAATTTTTTGGGAAGGAGGGGTCCTTACCGTCTTTCAGGAGTACAGCAATAGTAGCCTCAGCCAGAGTTCCTCTTACTGCACCCGTGTCGCTTATTTCCCTGAACAAATGGAGGAGGGGGTCCACCAGAAAGGAGGCAAAGCTTTTGTAAAATTTAGCGGTGAAGCCGTCAGGGCCGGGAGCTTTACCACACTTTAGAGACCTAATTGTTTTCTCTATTTCAATTGCCGTAATTGGATCGTTGAGCCCCTGTTGATCATCCAGGGAGAGTTTCGGTAGATCACATTCGTTAAGGTAGTCCTCAATCTTTCCCTCCTCTACAGATGGATTTTTGGCATAGAGGGTTTCGTAGAAGTCTTTGAAAACTTCTGCTATTTCGTCTGGTTCAGAGTGGCCCACCCCCGATGTATCCTTAATGACATTAATTGAATTCTTTTGGACTTTAAACTTTAGATAAGCGGCCAAGCTCTTACCCGCTTTGTTGGATTCGCAAATTTTGAGTCTACGTCTCCTGTCTAGCCATACGCCTGCTCTTTCGCTAACAAGTTTATTGTATTCATATTTCTTAGCAGTCATTGTGTTGAGAGTTACTCTGTCCCTATCTATTAGGTGCTTGTTTTCTAGGTCCGATATCTCTCGCTCCAGTGCTTCCAGTTTAGCATTGTGATCTTTGTTCATTGCTGAACGGATTTTGATACATACCCCCCTGATCGTGCTTTTTAATGCCTCCCAGCGTACTAAGTCAGAGGTATCCCCTTTTTCATTCAACTCCAGATACGAGCGAATGGCAGATTGGATAGCGAGGCGATGATTATCTTTATTTAGTATTTCGTCATTTAAGCGCCATGATGTCTGTCGTGAAGAAGGCTTAGCGTTGGTTATGGAGAGGGAGATACACGAATGGTCGGACATAACCCTTGGTTCAATAGAATAGTCCTCTATTCTCGGAACCCCATTCTGTGTGATTAGAATGTAATCAATACGCGAATAGGAATCATGCGGTGACGAGTAAAACGTATAGTCCCTATCTGTGGGATTTTGTAATCTCCATGTGTCAACCAGGTGGAAACGTTGGCACAGGTTAAGTAGAGCTTTGTGAAACTTGTTTGATTTGAAAGAGCACCGTGAGTCTCTATCTAGGAATGGGTCCATTGGCAAGTTAAAATCACCCCCCAGTATGTGTATAGCAGAGTCTGGAATAGTCTCAACCTGTTTTGCTAAGCCCTCCCAGAAAGTTAAGTCACTAGTGTTGGGAGCATAGATGTTGGTGACGTAAAACTCTGTGTTATCCCTACTTAGTTTGGTCATAACCCATCTACCCTTTTCGTCTGCTGACGATGAGAGTAACTCAACTTTGGATTTTTTGGCTATCAATATCAATACTCCATTTTTTTTCCCCACGGCATCAGAGCCTACTACTTCAGAATAATATTTGTTTCTTAGCGTATAGAATTGTTTACTATCTAATTTGGTTTCTTATAGCAATACGATATCCCCATTTTGCCTGCGCAAGTAATCCAGTATCTTTTGCCTTTTAACGGGTTGATTTAAACCTTTCACATTTAGGGATAGAATTTTTAGTTTCTCTACCGTGGCCACCCCAAGTGGCGTATTAATAGTAGAGCGCGTCATTCTAAAGAATTACCAACAGAATGTATTGGTGTGATTCTCAGGGAAATTAGTTCTATGTGTTTCAGTGAGAGCATGTATTGTAGTAGACTCAATGACCTGTTTAGTGTAGCACCTGAACCATAGAAGTATCTAGTAATTGTGCGAGCTTGTGAGGATGGCATGCAAGCGCCAAATCTTGTCGGTACAAATAAAGAGAAGAAGAAAAGGCAAAAGCAAGAAAATGAAAACCAACACATACAACACATATCCCTCCCAGTCCTCCCACACCCCCCACCCCACCCTCCCCAACCGCAAACAGAAAGCATGGTGACTTGAGGAAAATCGCGGTATTCCCTCCTGTACATGCCAATATAGTAGAAACATCATAACAATTTTTTATACATTTAACGTAGTGATAATTCAGTTAGACCCATGAAAGAAATGTCACAGGTTTAGATTTGAGGTACCCCATTTCAACATGAGAGCATTTAAGCAAAACAATAAGAAAACAGCTTTTGTACTGTGAAGGAGCAACAGGCTCCACTCCTAAGCTATCTGTAGACGTCAATAATTATGAGACTGTGCATCCTAGAATCTAAGAAAACAACCTTGCAAAGAAATACTAGGTTTAAGGCAAAGAGCTCCTATTGAGTCTAACACATCGCATCCCTCCATAAAATATGGTTGTGTTTCCGGACAAAGGCAAGGATTTGTTCAACGTGTTGGTAGCGTAGCGGTTTACACACTATAGGCCTGGGACCTTTTTGCGTTTTGGTGATCCTTCCCGGCACTCTGTGGGCCCTGTCGAATTCCAGGGGATGACGAAGGTCAGATTTGTAGCCTGTGCGAACCATGATTCCAGGAATTGGATACATGAGCCTTCTGAATCTTCGGATCCCTCCGGAACGCCGAAAATGCGCAGGTTCCCCCTTCGATTCTTATCCTCCAATTCAGCCAGCTTTCTTGTAGTGGAATCCGAGGAAATGTGCAATTGTTTTAGAGCCGCAGACGTCTTGACTTCGATGTCTTCGAGTCGGCTAATCCTTGATTCCGTTTCTATAAGGTGAGCGTTGGTGTCCCTTATGTCTTGACGAATTGCCACAACCTCCTCCTTGGTCGATCTGGCCAGGTCTTTCACCTCATCCAGCCTGCTTAGGATCATATCTATTGCATCAGGTGTGACTTTCTTGGTCTTGTTAGGAGAACCTGGGTTAGAGTGGTCAGATTTGACCCTTTTCAGGGAATTTTGCTCCGTGGAATCCATTGTCCCAGTTCCAGTTCCAGTACTCTGGCACCTCGTGGGAGACGGTATTTATGGACGTATAGCGTAGATCTTACAGCAGAACACTTGATCTGAGGGGGCTCCCCGGTGCTCCCCGGCGTTCTTCCCGTCTTGAAGTTGGCAGGTGAGTTAAATCTTCACCGCCATCCCTTGGACCCAGGTGTATGACAATTTATTTATTTATTTATTTTTATTTTTAAAGTTTTATATAGCGCGAACAAGATCCTTGCAGATATCAGAGCGCTTTACAGAAACAGGAGGTGGGGAAGACAAACTCTTGGAGACATTATTATATTCGGTAGTGAGAGGGTTGCAAGGTAGGGTAGCAAACGCATACAAGTATACACACTAATAACAATCAGGAAACAAAACATAGGAGCCGTGTAGTGTCTTTGCTCCAGTGGCGATCGACTAAGATTTTAGCACCCTAGCGGGTGTTAGTAGATCAATCAGGTCATAGTATAAACCCTAGTAAACAAACTGGAAACCGATAATATAGAAACCTTGCAGTGGCTTTGATCCAGTAGCAATCAAAAAAGATTATAACACAGATAAACACTCAGGTAGCCGATAATATATGGGCTGTGTGGTGTCAATGTTCCAGTAACAGTAGTGTTCAGGTAAACTTAGCCATAAGGATGGCTTTTACCTCTTTCTTGAAGAGAACCGTGGAGGGGATAAGCCTAGTTTCTGGCGGGAGTGCATTCCAGATCCTAGGTGCCGTTCCTGAGAAGGAGTGTTTGTATGTTTTTTCCTTCCGGAATCTACGAGGTTTCAGGAGGAGGTTTTTTGTGCTTCTGTTGGATCTTGAGCCTCCTGATACAGTCAGCTTGTTAGTGAGGTAGTTAGGTGACTTGTGGTGAATGGCAGAGTGTGTCATACAGGCAATTTTCAGCTGAACTCTGGCTTCAAAAGGCAGCCAGTTCAGGGCTTTTAAGTCAGGGGAAATATGCAAGTGTTTTCTTGAGCCAGTGATGAGTCTCGCGGCTGCGTTCAGCGAGGCTCTTAGTGGTGCCGTTGTTGTTAGGGGCAGCCCGCTGAGAGCCACAATTCCATAGTCTATGCGAGGAATGACTAGGGCTTGTACAACAGTTTGGAAGTCCTTGGGTGGTAGGAAGGGTTTGAGTTTTCTCAGAGTGTTGATTTGGAAGTTGGCTCCTTTAGTAGCTTTGCTAATATGCTGCTGCATGTTGAGATTGGAGTCAAGTGTGATGCCAAGGGATTTCGCAGAGTCCACGATGGTAGGTTGGACATTGAGTGCGGTTAGATGAGTGAGCCAGGTTTGGGTGATGGCCTTTTTCGCCGGGGGTGAGATCAGAAGGAACTCAGTTTTCAGCGCATTTAGTTTGAGGTGATTATCGGCCAGCCATGCTTGGGTGTTTCTTAGTGTGGCGTTCAAAAGCTTGATGTCTTCCGGGGATTGTAGCTTGAGGTAGAGTTGAGTGTCATCGGCGTACATATGGAATTGTACATTTGAGGCTTGAAGCATGGTAGTGAGTGGTTCCATGACGAGGTTGAACAATGTGGGGGATAGGGAGGAGCCTTGAGGGACGCCTAGTGTTACGGGCACAGGTGAGGACAATGCGTTGTTGATCTTGAACTTCTGAGACCGATTGTGCAGAAAGGACGTGAACCATTTGAGAACAGTCCTGGATATGCCCATTCTGGTATTTAACAGCTCCAGTAGATTCTCGTGTTTGACCGTATCAAATGCTGAGGAGAGATCAAGAAGGATGAGGAGGCAGGACTCATTGTGATCAAGGATTTGGAGGGCGTCATCAATTATGTGTGTCATAGCCGTTTCCGTGCTATGTTTTGCTCTGAATCCTGATTGGTGAGGGTTGAGGAGGTCAAACTGATCAATGTGTTTTGTCAATTGGAGTTGAACGCATTTTTCAAGCAATTTGGCCAGAGTGGGGATATTGGTGATGGGGCTGTAATTGTTTGGGTCGGCCGGGTCAGCTGTGGGTTTCTTGAGTATAGGCGTGACTTGCCCTATCTTGAGGGAGTCTGGGATAAGTCCTTGTTGAAGGGAACCATTAATGATTTTAGTCCAGAGTGGGAGGAGCAGGGGGGTGAGGGCTTTAACAGCATTGGCAGGTAGTGGGTCTGTGAGGTGATTAGCGGGCTTCAAGGTGCCGAGCAATTTGTGAATTGATTCTTCAGAATAGGTGTCGAAGGACGTCCATGAAGCGTTGTTTTTAGGTTGAGTGTTAGTTATACAGATGGAGCAGGAGTATAAACTTACATCCTTGAGGAGATCACTTCTTATATTGTCGGTCTTTTGCTTGAAGAAAGTAGAAAAGTCCTCACAGCTTGGAATATCATTTGTTGAGATGTTAGGTTGTGGAGGTTGAGTCTTGGTTTGGATTTTGACTAACTCAAACAGTTTTCTTGGTCGGTTTTTTGCTTCGTCCAGCTGTTGGCTAAAGAAGACTGATTTCGAGCGTTTGATTTTTCCTAAGTAGGCGTTTCTCTTATTCTTAAGCGTTTTAAGGTGCAGTGCTGAGGGGTCAGATCTCCATGTGCGCTCTGCCATGCGCATTGCACGTCTGTCTTCATTGAGTCTTAGTGAATATTAAACTGTTTAAACATTCTACTGCATTAATATTCGACTGTATGATTGTTGTACTGCGTTACTATTCTACTGCATGAATACTTTACTTTCAACAGTATGAACATTCTAATGTGTGAGCATTCTACTGTATGAACATTCAAAAGTATGAACATTCAACAGTATGAACAGTCTACTGCATTAATATTCTACTGTATGAACATTGAACAGTATGAACATTCTACTGTGCGAACATTCAACAGTATGAACATTCTACTGCTTTAATATTCTACTGTATGAATATTCTACTGTGCGAACATTAAACTGTATGAACATTCAACAGTATGATTGTTGTACTGCACTGCACTAATATTCTACTGCATGAATATTCTACTTTATGAACATTCTACTGCATTAATATTCTACTGTATGAATATTCTACTGTGTGAACTTTCTACTGTATGAACACTTTATTGAATGAATATTCTACTGTATGATTGTTGCACTGCATTAATATTCTACTGCATGAATATTTTACTGTGTGAACATTCTACTGCGTGAATATTCTACTGCATTAATATTCTACTGTATGAACATTGAACAGTATGAACATTCTACTGTGCGAACATTCAACAGTATGAACATTCTACTGCATCAATATTCTACTGTATGAATATTCTACTGTGCGAACATTAAACTGTATGAACATTCAACAGTATGATTGTTGTACTGCACTGCACTAATATTCTACTGCATGAATATTCTACTTTATGAACATTCTACTGCATTAATATTCTACTGTATGAATATTCTACTGTGTGAACTTTCTACTGTATGAACACTTTATTGCATTAATATTCTACTGTATGATTGTTGTACAGCACTGCATTAATATTCTACTGCATGAATATTTTACTGTGTGAACATTCTACTGCATTAATATTCTACTGTAAGAATATTCTACTGTGAACATTGAACAGTATGAACATTGAACAGTATGAACATTCCTCTGTGTGAACATTCAACAGTATGAACTTTCAACAGTATGAACATTCAACAGTATGAACATTCAACTGTATGATTGTTGTACAGCACTGCATGAATATTCTACTGTATGAATATTCTACTGTGTGAACTTTCTACCGTATGAACACTTTATTGCATGAATATTCTACTGTATGATTGTTGCACTGCATTAATATTCTACTGCATGAATATTTTACTGTGTGAACATTCTACTGCGTGAACATTCTACTGCATTAATATTCTACTGTATGAATATTCTACTCTGTAATCATTAAACAGGAGGAACATTCAATAGTATGAACTTTCTGCTGTATGAACATTCAACAGTATGACATTCTATTGTACGATTGTTGTACTGCACTGCATTGATATTCTACTGCATGAATATTCTATGTTGTGAACATTCTACTTTATGAACATTCTACTGCATTAATATTCTACTGTATGAATATCCTATTGCATTAATATTTTACTGTATGAATATCCTACTGCATTAATATTCTACTGCATGAATATCCTACTGCATTAATATTCTACTGTGTGAACATTCTACAGTATAAGAACTTTAGTTCATTAATATTCTACTGTATGAATATTTTACAGTGGGAATATTGAAAAGTATGAACCTGTCAACAGTATGAACATTCTACTGTAATAATTTTCGACTGTATGAATATTCTACTGTGTGAACGTCCTACCGTATGAATATTTTATTGCATAATTATTTTACTATATGAATATTCTCCTGTTTGAATACTGTACAGTGGGAACATTGAACAGTATGAACATTCTACTGTATGAATATTCTGTGTGAATATTCGACTGTATGCACATTCTACTGTATTAATATTCTTTTGTATGGGCTCAGGGAGCACATCAACATCGAAATCAGAGACCAGCCAGCAGTTATTTGCGGTCATTTGTAGCTTGGTAGGGCTTAGTATAGGTTGTGCCGCCATGAATAGGTGCCCGGGTCTGCCAGAACACGTGGTTACATCAGTATGAGCGCCGAGCGTCGTGGGTTGGAAGCTCGCGCTACTATTTGCCAGAAATGCACCCCTTGAATGACCAGATCCTCCTTACATATGATGCGGGGATCGTTGTTGGTGCGGGTATAGGCCGTAATCGCATGTCAGCGTGGTGGGGAAATTGAAGCGCATCAAGCCGTTATGAGGTCGGCGGCGGCCATCTTGGTAAAGGCTCCGTCCTGGTAAAGGCTCCGTGTGTCAGCTATAGCAGCCGTTACATGCCGGTAGTGAAGCGAGTGTACTCCCGGATCCCTGGATAAAGTCCGAACGTTGTCTCCAGATCTGCAGCGCATTGGTGAGTGTATCGCTCTCGAAGGGTGTACCTGGAAATACCGTACACACTCTCTCCCGTCAGCGTCGCAGCAGCATGGGCGCTCCGAGATTACTCCAGTTTTTATGCCTCTCCGAGCTCCTTCAACTCCGAGACTCGGTTCGCTGCACTCCCCTCACATTCCGATTCACGGTGCCGTTACTTACACCAGGATTAGGCAAGATAGAGAGGTTCCGATTCTGATTATTAGGCAGCGTAACGGGAGGAGAAAAGTACTAAGGCGCCATTTTCCTCGGCGTCCAAACCACGCCCCCGTTAAAGTGTGTTTGTTGTAAAGTACTCTGACACCCACGATTTGGCATGAGTAGCGCTATAAAACAAAAGACATGCGTATGAGAGAGGGACTGTACAGAGATGGGTGCCACTGTTGGAAGGTGGGGGTGAGGGAATATTTGGAAATGGTGTCATGGCGGAGGGGCACAAATAAATATTGTCGCACCTGGCACCCCTAACTCTGCCCAGATTCTTTTATATCCATTATTTCAAACGCAATAGATTTTTGTAGCGCTGGTGTTCTAAACTCACGGTTTTGAAGGTGCTTTCATATCTGATAGGGAAGAAAATGGACCATCGCTGAAGTCAAATATTTGTTTAGGATCACAAAATTTGGTTACGCAGTGAAGCCGCAATTAATCCAGGTGTTCTAGTTTCCCTTCGGACAAATTACCTACTAAATGGGTATCTATTTGTCTCTCCTTTTTACCTTAAATGTTAATGCTTTTGTGATCCATCACCTGTGAATTAAGCTGATATTTCTTTGCAAGGGTTTAAAACTTCTTTCTGATGACAGTGTTTTTGTAACGTGAGCATAACGAGGCCAGTGAAGATATATCACAATACAGAACTATTTTAAAATATTGCAGTTCCTAAACTGCAAAGATTCCTTCACAATTAGAGACCATCATGTATAAGTTGTTTTCTTGTGAAACATCTGCCCTGCTACACAAGCCACTATTATAATTTATGAAATGTGTATTGTGCAAAGATATGCAGATTCTGTGAACAATGTGCAATAATGTTATATTCCAGCAGCACAAATACAACACAATAGCGTCCTGCAGGGCTTTCATGACTCCACAAACATTTCCAGGTCCTGCAAACATATTCGGTAGAATTAACTTGTCTGCAACATTTTTTCCAGACGTTATTGTGTATTTACAGGCCATCCTGTATTAAAAGCAGAATCTATTTTTGTCATGAAACTTAAAGAATATCAGCTAGATGTGTGACACTGAGAAGCAAATCTGCCTTTCAAGCCGACGCCAGTGCATGCTGGGACTGAGATATCGAGGATCTTAATAGAAAACATCAAACTACAAGTCCCAAAATGCAAAGTGCTGTTGATACAAAATGTCAGAGGTTGGAGGGGTCACTTAGAGTGAGATTTTGACACCAGGTCAAGCAAAGCAAAATGATTTTGCTGAGTTTTAAATGCTTCCTGGACGGCAGGAATGATGTGTAATACCCGTCACCTCTTCATCCTTTTAGGGGTTTCTGCTTCTTAATATCCTCGTCTTTGCTTCATGGAGATTGGATGTAATTCTTGTCTCTTGAGTAAGACATGGGCTGAGTGTGTTCTCTTTCAGCGTTAGTGTCATGACGTCCTTTTATGAGGTAGCTCAGTAGGTTGAGGCACATCTGCGGACCCATGATCTAGACGTCACAGGTTAGACTCCTGGCAGGGGCTTCTCTGACTTTCCAATGATTGTCCTGTATTGTATCATTTATATAAACCTTCCTGCTGTTACCAATGGCTGCAGCTGACGTCACTGAGAAATGGACCTCCAAGCCCTAGACATTCATTTAAGATCCTTATGAATTCTGGGGTTGTAGTTTTGGTTTACTTCAGTACAAATATTAACATTATCAGATTAAAAATAATTTTTACTGGTGATAAATTAATATTACCAGCAAAACATTTACAAAAACATGCTAAACAGATCAATTTCCGATACTTGCAATTGTCGAACTTTTTCCAGGAGCTCTGTGTCAATCTGGAGTAACTGGACTCAAACTATAACAAAGAGAACCTGTTACCACTGGTGTCGGGGGGCTTCACCTTACTGTGGGGGTCCAAGACTGAGCTCCAAGTGAACCCCTCACCCCTTGACTCTCAGAGTAGTGAAGTCGAGCTGTCTGTGTCTTCCTCAAGGAGAAGGTGCGACGTTAGAAACCAAGAACTCTCTAAAGCAGAATACAGTTAAATGATTGTCCAGCCAGTGCTTTTACTCGAAAAATGAAAGGTGCTTTAATCACCAACACACAACTCATGACTGTACACAAAAAAAAGAGGGGTCAGACAGATGCACCTAGTGATACTCTGGAGGTTGGGGGATGGTCCATAGGGACACTCATGTAGACAGTCCTGTCCCCCAGTGGATGAAGATAGAACAACATTTGTACTTAGTGCGTAGAAGGGCCTTGTACATGAAGTTCGAGGCATTGTGTTAATGTTGTGTGAAGCTAGATGTTTAAACAAAGCAGTTTCAGAGAAACTAGTCCAACATTGCCGTGCACGCAAATATGTGCAGAAGGTCAGGCAGAAATGTTTGTGAAAAAAAGGACAATGTAAGAAACGAGCAGCTTCGCTACATAGGCCTCATCCAGGCATATAAGAGTATTGTGCTTGCGCATTGAAGGTGCTGTAGGACAGTTGTGAATGAGGACAGTTATGCAGTAGGACAGTTATACAATATGACAGAAGGTTGAATAGGACTTTGTCCTCAGGCTCTCACCGCTCTCTCTGGGTCTGTAGTTAACCCCCCCGTTCCTTCTGGAATGGGCTGTGCCAGTTATGGACTGTAATGGTGCCAATGTCTGTGGTGGTCGCTTCTAACTAACTCTAGTTAATTCTAGTTCACTAGAGGGTGTTCTCACTGGACTCGTCAGGGGGTGCCGTCAGGGGGTGCCACGCCAATAGTGCACGTGCTCACACACAGCTCCTGGAGGCAGCCGGGCTGACTCTACCTTGGCCCTACCTTGAGCACTTATCCCCGTTGGTGCCCAGACGCATGTCTCCAGTCCTGGTGAGGGGCGAGAGAGTGGCAGAAGTGATGGGTAGAGATGGAGCAAGAGGGTGGTGACATTAGAGGGGAATAGGAGAGAAGAGAGAAAGTGGTAGAAGTGAAAGGAGAGGGAGAAAGAGAGAGAGAAGGGAGTGAGATACACTGATGTGGAGAGAAAGAAAGGGGGCGATAGGAAGGAAGTGGAGAGAGAAAGCGAGAGATCGAGAAGTGTAAGAGAGACTGGAGGAGGAGGTAGAGAGTGGAGAAAGAATGGGATAGAGAAAGAGGGTGGGTGGTGGGAAACAGAGAGAGACTGCCAGCAGTCAGTCTACAGGAGGAGTGTCTGCTCAGATGAAGGAGCTGCACGTCTGAGGGTTGTCCGGCTCCCACCACCTGTGATGGACTGAAGTGACCTGGGCCCTTGGGATCTGCATTAAGAGGACACCATGCTTCTGACCTGCCCAGCTAGACCCTATGAAAGAACAGGTGTGTAATCTAGCGCCAAGGTGCCCCGGCCTGAGGATCATGGCAGCCCAGTTAAAATGCACCAGATGAGAGTAGCTGTCCCCTCCACACCCCCACCACCATACCCCACATCCCCCAAGGACACAGCAGCAAAGCTGAGGCTGGTGTAGGAACTCTACCCCACCCCCACCCTACTGCAGTAATGAAAATTTAACAAGGGGCACGAGCAGAGATGCTGCCACCAGGGCCAGTCTCTTGCAGCAGAGTGAGAGGATGGTGATAGTTTTATCCAGGAGGGTTGAACTTTGGGTGCCCCCCTCCCCACTCGGACCTTAACGATCTGTGTGTCATGTCCATGCACGAGAGGCTGCCAGTGAGTCAAAAAACCATCAGTGACTATCGGGGGGCATTCCTGTCCTAGCATCTTGTCATTTTAAAATTATTAGGTACACTCATCCCTCAACTTCCTTCACAACTGACCCGTAACCCCCTTGCCCTTATGAACTAGGGATCTGCACATAACTCTGCCAATCCCCTCAATTCCACCTTGCAGAGATCTCTGTAAAACCAGCCCTGGCAGCTCTACCAGTGTATTAGAATCCTGACATGAAGTAATGCACCTAAACACGTGATCAGTCCATCACAAAAGCTGCCGATGGGGTGTTGCACGTCTTTACCACGACCGGTGCACTTACATCAAGTGGTATGCCGATTCAATACCAGCCCCTCCTGGCTTGTCCTGTTTGTGGAGGGTGGGAAGCTATGGAAGAGGACAGCCGGGGTCCCAAAAGTGGCATGTTACGCATTTAACAGTGGAATGTGCTTCCACCAGTTTTGCCGCTGTTGGTATGAATGTTGTGGCTGTGTGTGGAGACACCCGCTTACACAATGTTTAGGACTGTTGACTGTGGTGGAACAGTACGAGTGGTCCCGGGCCGGGGGGAGCAGTCTGAGCCATAAATGATGGCTTGACTGGCATGTGATCCAGAGAGGGAAGTGGCCGTCAGACTCAAACGGGGTTTCAGTGGTGGTTTTACATTGAGATATCAAGGCCCGCGACAACAGTGCTGGTCAGCTTCAGTCAGTGATGAAGGAGAAACCAAAGAAAGAAGTGGAGGAAGAAAGAATTGCAGGTCCAGGTTTGAGTGGTCATTGCCAGATTTGATGCTGCCTCTTTTGGGGGTAGTTTCAAAGAAACCCCCAGGAGAATATTGTTTAATTCACCATTTATCGTGGCCGGAGGGGGCGTAAGTGAATGGATGCAAGACTCAGGAAGATGCAACAGAGCGGTGTGATGCATCAGTTGATACTATTAGTTTTGGGCAAAACAGGTAAAATGTTACCTTAAGTCGGCATTTTACATAATGCCAGTTCCTATAGTGGAGATTTCTTTGCTGGGGATGTCATTTGAAGGGACAATATATGTAGACTGAGTTTTGTCCAGGGGTTGTGCAAATTCTTTCAATTTTTCAGCACCTTCTTATAATGTGGTTTGTCAACAAGAACTGGTCATCGGCTAATTTTCATGGATGATTTCTTGTTTGTTGAGAAGGAGGTTTATTTAAATACCGAGAAGTGTTGGCCATTTTTCAGTACTTGGCAGAGGTTTTTGGGGTGCCCCTAGCCCCAGAAAGACAGAGGGACTGAGTACTATATTGATTTTTTCCAGAATTGTCACAAAGAAGATGCAGGCGAGATTGCCAGGAGACAAAGTGCGAGAGATTGTTTTATTGGTAGAAGAGGTGTGCAAAGAGCGGAAGTTGGCACTCCATAAGGTTAAATGTTTGTTGGAGCATTTCAATTTTGCATGCAGAGTGGTCAGAGCTGGCAGAATGTTTGACACAAGGTTGGGCTTTGCCATGTCAGGGGTGGATTTACTGCACCATAGAGGGTGAATGGCAGTTGCTCCTCAGTCATATCTGCATGTATGCTAGCATGTTATTGAGAATTTAAACAGAGCAAGCATGTTTTTTGCAGAGAGTCCCTTGGTTGTGGCTTGTTCTGGGATGGATGGCGGTGCAGAACAATGACTTTTTCACTGGCGGTTGCTTTGGTGGTGTGTTGTGTGAAACTGATGAACAGAAGAGTAACGTTCAACGTGGATAACATATCAGGGGTTGAGTTGTTTAACAGAAGGCAAGGACTTGAGCGTTTTGTGGCTCTTGTGGAAGAGTTGTAGGGTTGTCTGTATTTCATATTGCTTTTAGAGCAAATCATATTCCTGGAACGAGCAATGACATTGCTGATACTTCATCTTGTTCGCGGGGGAAGAGTTTTCGAAGTTTCGCCCTAGAAACGGAAGAGATGACCACCAAGTTGTCACAGGACATCTGGTCACTGGGGCAATGAGAATGCTGGAACTTGCCAAACATTCTGTATCAGTAACTACTTGATGATCCCACTGACAGGCTTGGTGGGAGTTTAAATATGGTTGAGGTAGGAAGAAATGGGATGATAAAGTCTGGAACTGAGTAACGAGGACATCATGCATTTTTGATTATCTTTGATTGACAGGAGCGTATCAGCTCTTACCATTGCTGGGAACCAGGGAGGTTTGTCATCCATGTGAAGGTGTTTTAGGGATATGACCCGGCGGCTGGGGAACTGTTGAGATGAGTACAAGCGGGTTAGTCAAAAGTGAATGGAAGGAAATCCATTCTATGGGAAACGATTCCATTTCACTTGTTGACGAGGTTACTCTGGGTGTTGGGGTTTTGCTGTTGTGAAGTTGAAATCTTTTAGCCTTTACCTGTTTTGGATATTTTTATGGTGTCTGAATTGTGGGCTCAAGGAACAGGCCAGGTGTAAAAAGACAAGAGGTGGGGGTGGAAGATATGTTTCTGAAAATATGTCTGAGGCGTTGCAAAACAGATCAGAGAGGGCTCAGCAAATGGGGTGTGTTGAAGACTGGGCTTGTGACAGAGGCAGGTGGACTTTTGACAAATTTTACAGTTCCCAGGTGTGTTTAGGAGATGAGGTTGTTTACCCCACTGACAGTGAGAGAGTGACTGCGGCCAATCTTTTGGGAATATTGAGAAAATCATTGGTTTACTTGGGATTGAGCGCAAAGGACTTTGGAGTGGGCTGTTTACAGACTGATGCTGCATCTGAGGCAGCAAGGACAGGACTTCAGACTGAGGACATGAAGAGGGGTGAGAGATGACGGGCCAGGCGTCGTGAGAGGTACATACGAGGTTAGGACTTCAGACTGAGGACATAAAGAGGGGTGCGAGATGACGGGCCAGGCGTCGTGAGAGGTACATACGAGGTTAGGACTTCAGACTGAGGACATAAAGAGGGGTGAGACATGACGGTCTGGGCGTTGTGAGAGGTACATACGAGGTTAGGACTTCAGACTGAGGACATAAAGAGGGGTGAGAGATGACGGTCCGGGTGTTGTGAGAGGTACATACGAGGTTAGGACTTCAGACTGAGGACATAAAGAGGGGTGAGAGATGACGGGCCAGGCGTCGTGAGAGGTACATACGAGGTTAGGACTTCAGACTGAGGACATAAAGAGGGGTGCGAGATGACGGGCCAGGCGTCGTGAGAGGTACATACGAGGTTAGGACTTCAGACTGAGGACATAAAGAGGATTGAGACATGACGGTCTGGGCGTTGTGAGAGGTACATACGAGGTTAGGACTTCAGACTGAGGACATAAAGAGGGGTGAGAGATAACGGTCTGGACGTTGTAACAGGTACATACGAGGTTAGGACTTCAGACTGAGGACATAAAGAGGGTTGAGAGATGACGGTCCGGGTGTTGTGAGAGGTACATACGAGGTTAGGACTTCAGACTGAGGACATAAAGAGGGGTGAGAGATAACGGTCCGGACGTTGTAACAGGTACATACGAGGTTAGGACTTCAGACTGAGAACATAAAGAGGGTTGAGTGAGGACGATCCAGGCGTTGTGAGAGTTACATACGAGGTTAGGACTTCAGACTGAGGACATAAAGAGGAGTAAGAGATGACGGTCCGGGCGTTGTGAGAGGTACATACGAGGTTAGGACTTCAGACTGAGGACATAAAGAGGAGTAAGAGATGACGGTCTGGGCGTTGTGAGAGGTACATACGAGGTTAGGTCTTCAGACTGAGGACATAAAGAGGGTTGAGAGATGACGGTCCAGGCGTTGTGAGAGGTACATACGAGGGAGTAGGGCTATCTGTTTTTTAAGGCATGGGTCATATGAACATATCAGTCACAACTGAAGGAGGAGGGGCAAAAATGTGTCTTACCACCATTATCCACATCCCATGATGTCAGTGACATCATTAAACTGTGTACAGATTCCCAGGATGAAGGTAAAATAAATGCAGCCTTAAACATCTGCACAGCTGATGCCAAACCTCCAGACAGAGCCCCTCAACCGTCTGTCTACGGTCCCAGCCCTCAGGAGGAAATGTAAACTCACAGGATTTTTACCCTCGCCTCACACTGAGGGGAAGTATGAAAATGCATCTTTGTGACATGTGTCAGGTGCACACACACAAGGAATCATCCTGCATGAGCACATTTCCATTTACTGTAAAGAGGGTCCCTATATCTGTCAAATAAAGGTTTCAGCACTTTAAATGGGGATAAAGAAGTGCAGGCGCTCACCCGGAGGTGGGGGGGAGCCAACTGTGCAGACGCGGCTGTCTATCAAAAGGGAAATGTGGAGGAGGAAAGGAAGAAAGAGCGAGAGAAACACAAAGAGAGAGAGGGAGAAACACAAAGAGAGAACAATACAAAGAGAGAGAGCAACAGAAAGAGAGAGCGAGAGCAAAATAAAGAGAGCGAGAGCAACACAGAGAAAGCGAGAACAACAGAGCGAGAGCGACACAAAGAGAGAACAATACAAAGAGATAGAGGGAGAAACACAAAGAGAGAACAATACAAAGAGAGAGAGAGAGCAACAGGAAGAGAGAGCGAGAGCAAAATAAAGAGAGCGAGAGCAACACAGAGAGCGAGATCAACACAGAGAGGGAGAGCAACACAGAGAGAGCAACAAAAAGAGAGAACAAGAGCAACACAAAGAGAGAGCGAGAGCAAAATAAAGAGAGCGAGAGCAACACAGAGAGAGCGAGAGCAACATAGCGAGAACGACACAAAGAGAGAGCGAGAGCAACACAAAGAGCAAGAGCGACACAGAGAGGGAGAGCAGCACAGAGACAGCAACACAAAGAGAGAACGAGAGCAACACAAAGAGAGCAATAGCAACACAAAGAGAGAGCAAGAGTGACACAAAGAGAGAGCGAGAGTGCCAGAGCAAGAGCGAAACGAAGAGAGAGCGACACAAAGAGAGAGCGAGAGGAACACAAAGATAGACAGCGCGCAAAACAAAGAGAGCAACAGCGTCTATATACTTTCCCGTTGGTTCATGAATGGATCCCTTTGTTGACACGATTTAGCAAATTCTCCTGTTGGGTCCTGAAGTATTTTCATGTATAGTTCGGCATTGTGTACGGCATTGTACCATGGACGTGTATGTGCCCTTTACACATCAATTCCACACAACAGAGGTATAAAAGCAATAGAATCATTTTTAATCAACCATAACATTAAGCAAGAGCTAAAAATCTTCTAGAATTACTTCAATATACCCTGTACCACAGCTATTTTGAATGGAATAACGACGTTTTCTTACAACTTGCCTCTCCCTCCCATCTCTCATACTGTCCCTCTCCAGCCCATCTCCAACAGTCCCTCTCCCTCCCGTCCCTCATCGTCCCTCTGCCTCCCATCTCTCACCGTCCCTCTCCCTCTCCCACCCTCACAGTCCCTCTCCCTCCCGTCCCTCATCGTTTCTCTGCCTCCCATCTCTCACCGTCCCTCTCCCTCTCCCACCCTCACAGTCCCTCTCCCTCCCGTCCCTCATCGTCCCTCTGCCTTCCATCTCTCAGCGTCCCTCTCCCTCTCATCTTTCATTGTCCCTCTCCCTCTCATCGTCCCTCTCCCTCCCATCTCTCACCCTCCCATCTCTCATCGTCCCTCTCACTCCCATCTCTCACCGTCTCTCTCACTCCCATCTCTCTTCGTCCCTCTCCCTTCCATCTCACTTCGTCCCTCGTCCCTCTTATCCTCCCTCTCCCTCTCATCTCTCATCATCCCTCTCCCTCCCATCTATCAGCGTCCCTCCCCCTCCAATCTCTCATCGTCCCTCTCCCTCCTGTCTCTCACAATCCCTCTCCCTCCCAAACAAGGTTCTAGAACTAGCGAACTGAGAGTTTGGGAAAAACACAAAAAGGAGGCTGGGTTGTTGAATAAATGCCCTTTCCATAAAGTGATACTTAAAAAATGAGAGTGGATTGTTGAAAACATGTGTCCGCATAACAGAGTTACCTTAAGAACTTGTGGATGTCTTAGAGCCTGTTGTGCCCGACACCAATACAACATTACCATATATGCCAGTGTTCACCAATGTCGGTCCTGGAGGGCCGGATCCAAGCCAGATTTATAAGATACTCTCAGTTATCTAAATGTTGATATGCTAAAAATCTGGCATGGATCAAGCCCTCTTGGACAGATATTGGACAACCCTGATCTATACTCGTAGACTAGAGGTTGAGTATTTTTCTCTCCTCTGTGTTTTTTCAGCATTAAAGTCCATCCACAAGCGAGGACCTCTTTGCCTTCACCCTAAAAGATACATAGTACACTTCCTTCACTGAGATTCCCATTGTGAATACCCATGCACTAAAGAGAGACTTGGACCACCTATACCTGGAAGGAGGTAGCGTTGTCTTGCAGTACGCTGTTGTGACATATCCAGCCCTTGCGGCCTGTGAAAAAGATATTGTAGCCCTCCTGAACAACCTCTGGGAGAGAGAACACAAAAGACTCATGGTCAGCATTCCAGAGCTGCTTCCTAAAAACTGGTGATTTCCCAGAGTTATGGGATTTCCCATGGTACAAGCAGCAGGTCACCTGACAGAATAACATTGATTCAGGGCATGCAGCCCCCGTCCACCAAGAAAGGACTGATGTCCCTCATGGTGTTAGATGAGGCTTGTTGATGCTCACGTAATGTCATGTATAATGAAACTAATCTTTTCAAGTTCCGAGAAATACCCTTTGCTCAGTTTTGTTTCTGCAACAAAGAACTGTTAGTGTCAGTGCATAGCTTTCTCACTAGATAAAGGCCTCTCCCACCTGTCTAGCAGTTTGATCGCAGCCTGAGGTGAAACGGCCTTGATATGTTCTGTGTTGTGCAAGATACGAGAGAAGAAACCTTTTTTTTTGTTTTTCGCTGTCCATCCACATCTGCTTGGAAAATTCTACTGTGGGCGTGTTCTTAACTAACCATGCAGTGTACATAATGTATCTTTATGCTTACTGTTCCTCTGTTCCCTCTGTAGTATTCTTACGAGACTGTGCAGACGGAGCCCCGCTCTGAGCGTATACAAATAAATGGTTATTGTTGTATATTCTCCACTGTTTCGCCGACTCTTCATTTGGTATGGAAGGCTGAGAGGTGGTCTGTGGTGACCACGGTAGCCCTAAGCGGGTCACTTCCTTCAATGGGGATCATGAACTATTGCCACCATTGGACCCTGAATGCAGATGCTATGATGCCATCTTGAGACAGAGTATGCTAAAAGATGCACCCAACAGCATTGTATGGGCTAATGAACTTGCAAACTGTATCAAGAAACTGAAAGAGTCTTTGTGTACTGCACCAGCGTTGGGGCTGCCTGACTACAAACTGTCCTTCTATCTCTGTGTCACAGCAAAATGGCATTGCAAGTGGTGTGCTGGCACAGCTCTTAAAGACCTGCGGGATACTACTATGTGACTTTTGCCTTCAGCAGTGACTGTGCGTCGGCAGCTGTGATGGGGGCGAAGACGGCTACTATTGTGTCGGCCTATACTTGTATTGTGTAGGTGCCATATTAGGTACCGTGGTTGTCATCTGAAGCAACACAACATTTTTCTGCTGGCAGGCACACAGGTTGTGAGGTCAACTTAATTTTTTTAAGCTAAGATCATCTTTAAAAGTTACACATCTGTTAATTTGGCAACATTACTACCTGCAATAGGTTATTCTGATGAGACCCCTAATCATGTTTGTGTTGAGATTGTAGAAAACTGCATCATACTAAGACCAGATTTACAGCAGACAGCATTAGAAGAGGCAGACGATGAGACGTACACTGATGGTTTCTCCGGCAGACTGATAGCAACCCCTGCTCCGTAATTACTGTTTATTACAACAGTTGACACCATAGTTGAAAGTGCAGCTCTGCCATCTAGTACATCTGCCCAGTAAGCTGAGCTGTATGCGGTAACAAGAGCATGCATACTAGCTGAGGGGAAACTGTTAACATGTACACTGACCCACGCTATGCCTTTGGAATTGTCGATGAATTTGGCCAGCTGTAGCAGTATCGGGGTTTCATAACAGCAGTCGGGCGTTTCATTCAAAATGGCCCTTTAATAAAGCACTTGTTATAAGCGATACTACTACCCAACAGGATAGCAGTAATGAAAATGTGAAGCCCACACAGGAGTTAATACCATGATAGCCAGAGGTAGCGCCACGGCTGACACTGCAGCAAGAGAGGGCATGTTACAAACAGTACGGATGGTGCCTCTAATGAATAAAAACATTCCAAAAATCGAGCTCATTGAGAGACAATTGTTGCTAGCTGATGTGAAGGAAGCACAATGGTCTGCAACAGCAGAAGAGCAGAGAGCGTGGATTGATGCTGGATGTGAGCAGAATGATGAGGGATTGTGGGTATACCTGGATGAGAGGCCTTTAGCCCCAGGCAGTATGTTCCCTTCCTTTACAAGACTTGAACATAGACCCACTGATTATTGCACAAGGGGGAGTGGGGTGAAGGCACAGATACATTTTGCTTCTCATTGAATGACTTTGAGTTTTGCTGTTGTGTGTGGATGTGTTTCCAGAATACGTGGGGGAGTTCCCACAAGGAAGAGAACCAGCCACGATCGTGGTACACTTCATGATAGCCATCACTCCCAGGTTTGGGGTCCACTAGGGCATAAATAGCGATAGAGGGGATGACTTTCTGGCTGCAGTTATGCAAAAGATATGTGACTGGGAACAGAGTGGAAACTGCATGCCCCATACCACCCCCAAGGTTCAGGCCTGGGGGAGGAGAAGAACTGCAAAAGAAACTCTGGAATCATGGTCATGGTGAGAAAAAATAAAAGATGTTTCTCTTACTTCTAAGTGGACTGGACCACAGACTGTGACCGGATGCCCTGAATGTATCAACGAAACAACATGCAGAGCTGCACCAACAACGCCTGAGATGAAGGTACAAGAAATTGATGATCATATGTCACCAGAGGAGCTGCACAACACACCAGACAAGGAGCGGACAGACCAGACAATTCCTAAGATCCATGCTGAGGGCCCATCATAAAGCGTCACAGGAATGGTGACACAAACTGACGCTCTTTTTTTATTATATTCTTTATATTTGGTTTTTATTGCATACATGTGATAGGACAACATCGTTACCAATTGAAATTTACATAGAAGCTTGTACATGCATTTGCATACATCATGTCAGCTGTGGACATTGTTCTAGTCTTCCATATTGCTCCAAAAAGTTGATCTTGTTTTGGTCTATGATAAAGGATGTCGCTTCACCGTAAATATTACAGCAGTATTTGACATTGATGAGTGTAAGACTCAATTCTGCAATGGGGAGTATAACAAAACTGGGGAGTGGAACAAAACTGGGGTTACACTGTGTATGAAGAAATGTATGGTTCTAGATGTAGACGAGCATTGCTTAGAGTTTTAGTTTAATGTTACTATGAAACAGGCCTCAAGAGTGTGTGCATTGGTAAGGTTTTAGCCCTGGTGCTCATATATGCCCTGTATCCGTGCCCTGCGTGCTATGCGTGATGAGATTACCATCCTGCTCGCACCCCGAATGAGATTCCTCCCAAGGGGTTTGCGGGGAGTTTGGTGTTAACTGAAGGGACTCAAGAGTGTGGTGCGGTATGCTTGAAGGTGTGTAACAGTGTTGTCCACTGCATGGAGATGTGGCGTTTCCGAATGCCTCGGACTTCCTCACATCGTAACGCATCTTCCTTCGATGCTCCCCACTTTATAACTGCTCCCCTCCTGGCAGCCAGAGGAGGTCCCGCTGTGGTTCTCCATTGCATGGCGACGCTCTGTTAGGGCTAGCAGGATAGCCAGAGCCGCAAATTGTGTTTATACTTTGTGTAGTTTACGGTGCTTGAATATGCCTAATGCACTGGCTTCCCATGTTACAGCATCTACGAGCCCTGTCACTGAGCGCAGTGTGGTGTGTATTGTGTTCCGATAAGATTAGTGTCAGATAGCTCCAGAACACGTGGAGAAAGGTTACGCTAGGTTCTTGGCATCTTGGGCATAAGTATAGTGTGTTCGGGAAATATAGCTGGAGATTTTCTGGCACCAGATACACCCGGTGTAAAATAAAGTATTGTATATTTATTTTTGAATCTGTAATTTCGGGATACTCTTTTGGGATGCTCTAAAACCTGTTCCCATTCCTTGTCATGGAGTGGCCTCTGAAGCTCAGTCTCCCATTTTTCCCAGAGGGGGGATGAGTGTTATTGCATTACATTTCCAGATTGCCTTATAGGCTTTCCTGTTTTCAGTTTCTATTTTTGGTAAATTCTGGTGGGGTTTTTTCAGTGTTTCCAGTGATTTTAATACCATAAAAAACAGTGGTTATCTGTGGTTATCAATTGTCGCACCATTAAAAATAACCGAAACAGTGTTTTTTCGGTGTTTATGGAATGTTTTGTTTTTATTATTCCTGGCTTCCTGCGCTGATAGTGCATGGTATATAGACAATGAATGTACTGTGTATATGAGGTCAAAATGCAGTTTTAGAAATCACACTTAATGTAGTACACCATACAATACTTCTTCAGTGAGTCTTTGGTCATGCGTGCTCGCTCTTTCCTTCCCATGTAAACTTTTATCTCTGAAAAGGCCCTCTGAACATTGGCACTTGAGAAGGGCAACGCCTTAACAGCAGTACACAAATGAAAGTAATAGCCAGCTCTTGTTTTTATTCTTTGCTCTTCTCCTTCCATAAAGTTCAGATTATTAACCCTTTTATCTCTTCCCAGCTGGGCCATTGCAGGGGCTCAGTATCTCTGTCTTAAAGATTGTTGCCTTCGTTCTGTGCAGCTGGTCCAAACCTCTGGGGCCAGAATGGTGTTCGGTTCGGCCAGACAGGGCCATGCGACTCCCGCCTTATCTTCACTCCACTAGCTCCCTGCTAAGCAATGAATGATTCTCAAACCCCTTATTCTTGGTACATAAAACCTTAAATGTTTATTTCCATGCTCCCCTCAGATTGCGGGTAACCAGGTACCAGCACCCTCAAGCTCTCAAGTCATAAAATCCCTGTATCCTTCAAATCTCAAAGGTGAGGCTAGCCGTGCTAGGTGGCTGGGCCTTCTCGGTGATGGCAACCACCCACTGGTGTGAGACCAAGTTTCTGAACTTTCCTGAAGCACAAAAGGACTTGCTTTATCTTTTTAAGAGAAGCACGTTTTTTACCTCTTAGGACAATGATGCCTTCCGGTAATACAGCGCTTGGCAAAAACCTAAAGACAAATACCTATTTGAGCATCCTATAGAAGTCTTAGAAAACTGTAAATTGAATTATTTCAAAACAGGTTTCTATTAATACATTTGACACCAATAGTATTACGAAAGCAAAGGTAAATCTCAGGGCCTCTGGGAAGCACAGGGAGACAATGTGCGGCCACGATGGTAGTAGGATCCCTTTATCTACTGTCACATTTCATGTTTCTAACAGTAATACATCATCATAGAGGGCTGGGCTGACGGGGACTGATGCAAAACTTGTTCAAGGAAGATTCAGGCTTCACGTTCTCTTGGTATTTAATGGCTGATGGGAACATATTTGAATTGGTAGGAATAGTGCGGAAGCAAGACTGATACATTCCTTGGCCTCTCAACAGAGAAATCACTTCCACTGCATGAATAATAATTAACTTTTCCCTGCCAATCCAACCCTTGCTCACTTTTGAATGATTACCCTAGGTAACAATGCAAAGTGCCCTGCATGCCCATTCAATTATTGGCCTCTTTCAGTAGCGTGTATTCTGAATTCCCATGCCATCTTTGACATCTTTGCTGTAATAAATGTAAATGTAAATGTATAGGCATTTATATAGCGCACTACTTACCCGTAGGGTCCCAAGGCGCTTTGACCGCTGCGAAACCCTTCCTGGCTTCCCTGAGAGGTGGTCCCTTAATGGGTATCTCCAGGGTGAGACCAGGCATCCCCGGCGGTCTGGTGGGGCCGTTAGTGAAGATGAGGCAAGCTAATGCCCAGAGTTGCCGAGTGTGATCGCTGATCAGAGTGGGCACCGAGGCGAGAGAATTATCGAGTCCGCTGACCCTGGTCCAGAAACCTGCCGCGCCGGGAATCGAACCCTGGTCCCGGGCCGTCCTCTGCTGAATCACTGCCACAAACATATTTCACATTGAAGGTTTCCAGATCACTCCTCATTCCCTAAACATGGATCCATTCCTGGGATTTCCTTTTTTGTAAACCACGTTTATCAAGCATATTATTCCGGTGCCGTCACAAAGTGAACCCAGTCTGCAGCTCTGATCCCAGTTTGGAGGTACTGATGGCTGTAATACCGTCTGCACACCATAGCAGGTCAGTTTTCGGCCCTCAGTAGTTCTTCAGTGATAACGGTTAACCAAGCACAAAAACAGGCTTTTTGCCTCTCCCAGAGCATCCTTCTGTCATCACAATTCCCTAGAGGTAGGACCTAGTGTGAAAAGCGTGTGCAAAAGTCATCAATCAGTGAAAGCTATTTCTAATCATCCTGTAATGCGCACAAAGTGAAAAGATGGGCACAGAAATGATCTCTGTACAATTCTTCACATTTGGACCCAGGGCTGGCTCTTGGCATGGCATGGGCGAGCTGGGCCGAGGCGCCCATCTTTAGAGGGGCAAACAGAACTATTTGCATAAAGTCCAGCAACGCCCTTTACCGAATGAATGAATTTTATTGCTTGGTTACTCAAAACCATTACATTAAAAACAAAATACAAAAGTTAAAAAGATGGTCATATTAAAAGAAAGTCTGTATGATTAAGATCAGAATGCTTGGGGGCTGAGAGGAGTAATGTCCGCAGCCTTACAGCCCAACGTGCGTTCTCTAAGTCTCTGGTCTTTTAGCCCAAGGTGGCCATCAGCTTCATGCGAGTCTGTTGGATGAATTTACCAAACTTGGCCATCTGTTTTACTGTGTTCAGTGTGTAGAGTAGATGGACTGCCTCCTTTGCAGTGCGCGTCCCCAGTTGTAGAATGATGGGCCTAAGATAGAGGCTGAGAGCTGCGGCAGGGCCGGGCAGCAAAATAGGAGGTGAGCCAAAGACTCGCGTTTGTATTAGCAGAGCCGACATTCCTTGATCGCTGTTCCTGTCGGCTCGGTGGTGTATAATTCTTTGAGTGGCAGGGGATGTAATCTGTATGCTAAGATCCTATGTAAAGCTGTGCGGCCCACAGCCTGCGTAAGATGGTGTTTGGAGTTATACACTGTATGTGGGAGACTTTGGGACTCGTGGAGGCCTCTTTTTGCCAGCGATTCCAAGTCCGAGGCACGAGCGCAAATACGGACTTGTTTTTTGATTGTGCTTTTGATGCCAGAGTAGTTAATTAACTCAGGGTCCCAGTTCTCTATGGCTAAATTAAGGAGATCAGTGGCCGCGGCAAGGGTCGCTGACCAAGGGTTCCCTGGTTCCAGAAAGATGTTTTTTAGAACTGCCTTCATTGTTTTCTCTTGTGCCACTGTGGTGAGGTAAAAGTATTTACTCAGGGCAGCCATCTCTTCCAGCTTTTGTTGATTCAAAGAAAATTCTAGTCGCACAAGAGTATTTCTGGTGCACGCGGGTAGGTGGAATAATCTCTTATATGCGCTACAATGGATTTTTTCCAGGTCCTTGATTAGTTTTCCAGGAAACGCTTGTTGGGCGCAGTTAAGGGCTGGCATTAGTTTTGCCCTTAAAACTCTTTGGATGGCCATTGTTGTGGGGCTGTGTAAGGTGGCTTGTAGTTTGCAGAGGGCGTAGATGATGGCTTTCCCTTTGCTTTGAATTTTCCTTAAATAAACTCCAGGGCGCCCCGATTTGTGGAACCAGACGCCCAAGTAGTTATATTGCTGCGTACATACCAGAGTCAACCGGCCGAGACGCCATTTTGCTAGTTTTTTTTATGATAATGCCCAAAGATTACAATTTTAGATTTAGACGGATTGCCCACCAACCTGTTTTTATCATTATAGATTGCCAGGGCCGACAGTGCCTTTTGTAGGCCTATTTTGGTGTGATCCAAAAGTACCAAGTCGTCGGCGTATTGCATGAAGTGTATTTTTGTGCCCCCAATCCTTGGTGTAGCTAGAGCGGCTCCGATCAGGGCTAAGTCCATATCTGCTGTGTATAGATTAAACAGCAGCGGTGCTAGGATGCACCCTTGCTTTACGCCGCGGTCCGTTTCAATTTTCTCTGAAGCAGAGTCACTTGAAAGTTTAATTCTGATCCACGTTCTTTGGTACAGAGATTGAATTGCTTTCTACAGGGCTGGGTTGATGTTCCAAAGTGCCAGCTTCTTCCAAAGAATTGCGCGGTCTACCCCGTCAAACGCTGCAGAGTAGTCAATGAAGCAAGCGAAGAGAGGGAGGCTTTTTCGCAACAGTACTTGATGGACTAGGTATGAGAGGGCTGTTATGTTATCCACGGTTGATGCCCCGGGTCTGAACCCTGTTTGGAAGAGGGGCAGGAGTCCTTCTGTGCTCGCCCAGCTTGCTAGTTCCGCCAGAATGGTACTCGCGTAGGCCTTGTCCTCGATATCCAACAGGGCGATCATGTGATAGTTGGTCGGGTCGGAATTCGGCCCTTTCTTGTATATTGTGTGCAGAAGTGACCCTCTCCAGGAGTCTGGAACGTCCCCCAGGAACCAACATTCTGTGTACAGTTGGGTCAGATTCTCAGACCAGAATTCTATGTTCGCCTTAAACAGGGAGCCAGGAAGGCCGTTAGGGCCCGGTGCCCAGTTTTGTCTGATTTTTTTTAGAATCTTAGAGACTAAAGGTTTTTCTGGAGCGGCCGTTGTGTGGGCAGTAATGTCTATTTCTTCACTCCCTACGAGGGCTTTGTTTAAGTAAGGTCTGCTTCGATCATCTTTGTATAAGGTTTTAACATGAGCGACGCAGGTATGTGCGTCGAGGAAGTTCTCTCTGTGATTTTTTCCTTGGGTTAAGGTGTTTAAAAAGCTCCAAAACTCTTAGGATTTACAGGGTCTCAGCAAGTCAAAGATTTTCAGCCATTGTCCCTCGAAATATTCACGTTTCGCGGCCAACAACTTCTTTGAATGGCTTTTTGATGCTTCTTTTAGTAGCGTTTTGTCCGATGCTGTGCCGTTTTTCCAATATGCTTTGCGTTTAGCATTTAATTGTCTGGCGCTTTCTTTGATTGCCGGAATAAATCCAAGTGTATATGGTGGATGCCATCTTTTTGTGCTTGCTGTGTCTCCTCGAAGCAAGGACGCTAAGTTCCAGGCGAGTCTGTCCCATTCTTTTATTGCGCCCGTGTTATGGGCGCTCGATGGCCAGTCTGCCCATGTATTTATCCATTTGTTGAACTTAATGATCGGTACCGGCCCCCATTTGATTCTTTTAGGTAGTTTGTACAGTTCTTCACCAATTTTAGCCCCGATGCAGTGTATCCTGTGACGAGTTTCTACTGTGAGGTTCAGCGTAAGTGTCAGGGCGGCGTGATCGCTTTCATTTCGTGGATGCACTGTGTAATTTGACATCGAAAGTTGTAATTTTTCGCTTAATATGATGTAATCAATCGTTGTTTGATTGTTGAAGTGGGGGCAACAAAGGCCCTAGGGTTGTTCTTTAAAAAGACAGAGTGGGCTGTTGCCAGATTGTAGGTTTTTATTAAAGCGTTCAATGCGTTGCTGGCCACAGGGTGGTGGCTTTGTGTGGTCATGATCCCTATGTTGTGTATATTGAGGTCGCCAAGGATAATACAGTCCAATAAAGGATGTTGTAGTAGCAGAGCTTCTAGCTGACTTGTTAACAGGATCAAATTATCCTTAACCCCGGCCCGTGAATATTGTGGTAAACGTTAATTAGAAATATTGAAAATGGCCCATTGGTCGAGTGGGGGCCTTTCAAAATGGCCACCAAGAACATGTTTGATAGGCTTTTTATTTCCATGAATTCGAGGTTCAGCGAGTGCTTAATGTAGATGGATATCCCACCTGAGGGTCTTCCAAATATGTTATTCTTGATGGCTGGTTTGCAGTATTCTGCGTACCCTCTTATTGATATAGATTTTGTTGCCCAAGTTTCTTGGGTACAAATTATATCCGCCTCTTCCAAGAATGCCACTGCGGCTTGATTTTGAACGAGCTTTATAATGCCTGCAACGTTCCAAGTCATGATGTTCAATCTGCTGGTGGTCGGTGTTCGATTTGTGTGATTTCCTGAGCCATTTGTCGACCGATGCTGGTTGCGGTCCTTGTTTTTGGGAAGATGGATGTTAGGAGCTGGGATTTAAAGCTTGCGGCAGCCAGGACCAGTCTTTGCTGGCGCTTCCCCTGATTGAGCAGAAGCGTTTGCCCTGACCCAAGTTTGTTGTTATTTTAATAGGGGTTTCATTAGTGAGACCTATGCTCGTGCCGCCTTTGGTCCCCTGGAAGATGGACACCACATGTAGTGCTCGGTCGAGCGGAGCGTTCTCGCCTGAGTTCCTCCCAGTGGTCTGTTCCTGGATGTCTGGGCAATTCTTCGGGTAGTGGATTTTTTAAAATGATGGATATTTTGGTACAGGATGAATCTTTATTTTTATGCCCCAGCTTTCCAGTAGCGTATAGTTTCTCATCAGGGCCTCTGCCATGGATGGGCTAGTAAAGGTTAGCTCTGTGGTCTCATTTAGCTCATTGAAGTCTGGAGTGAGAAAGGAAACGCTCTCGATGTCCGTTGTTTTTATCCTTTCTAGCCCAGGGATATTTACACAGAGTTTTAAAAGATTGCTGCGGTTAAGAATGTCCCACTTGCCCTGTGAGACGTATTCAGGATACAGCAGTATTTTCCGATCCTGAGTGTTTATAAGGGTCGGATTGTGAACGGAATGTACATCCTTCGGGTCACTGGCCTGCGAGAGGATCGAAGTTGCCTGTGACGTGGTGACCGGGCAAACTCGTCCCTGATTTAATAAGGCTGTTGTCTGCTGTGCTGTCGTCTCCGGAGGTGGTCTAGATGGCCTGAGGTTCGAGTCCCGATTCCCAGTAGGCTCCAGGTTAGGCTCGAAGTTGCCTTGAGGTACCCTATGGGCTTGTGCTGACATTGTGAGCGGAATGATTGTTTTTTGGATGTCTTGGGTCATTCCACTCGTTCTTATGTTCAATTGTTCGCAAAGATGAGGGCTTTTTAGATGGACTTCGCGGTCTCTTAGTGGGACCTGGGTTCCTCCCCAACTTGTTGCCCTTGTGGATCCAGTGCATGTTTTTGTTCATTCGTGGTCGGCGAGGCTAGCTGGCGGGGTGCCAGGTGGTCCGCTATGCTCAGGTTAATGTCAGGGTTGGTTGCATGTGAGACTTCTGGGTATGCCGGATTTTTTCCTGTCGTTTTAGTGGTGCTTAGATGACAGGTCGCGTGTTGGATGTCGATATGAGCGGTGGTCATCTGGTTTTCGGGCAGCAACCATTGCCGGATCGATCCGTTGGTAAGAGATTTGTTTTTCTTCTGCTTGTTAAATTTTTTTTAGTTTATTCTTGTTTTTTCTAGAAAGATGATGAGTTTCTGGGCTTACAGGCTTTAGAGAGTGATGGTGTTCGAGATTATTATCACGGATGGAGCTCGGTTTTGTTCCGGTCTCATTGACCATCGCTGGAGCCTCAGTGCCCGAGCTCTTCTCATCTTGGGGAGAATCTGTGTCACTGATTTGTGGGTCTTTATGTTACAGGGCAGGTTGGTGTTTTGCTGTGCAGGTGAGTTGTTCTGATGCCTACTGACTTCGTTCTTAAGGTCGTCAATTAGCGTGTTCATTATATCTGGTAATTTTTCTAAATTAAGCAGTATGGGGCTGCAACCACAGGTCTCTGGTTTGGCCATTAAGGTTGTGTTAGCCTGTGCTCTGTGTATTAGTGAGTTCAGGAGGTCCAGTTTGGAATCTATCCCAGAGATCAGCCCCGCAACTGCTTGTAGAAAGGTAATTTGAGCATCAAGTTTGTCTGCGTGCATTATTGCCGCATTTGCCATTGAGATGAGGGCCTCGTTAATCAATGTTAAATGGTTTGCAATTAATGGTGGCTTCTCGTCCTTGTCCGCTCCTCTAGTCCCGGGTCTTAAAAGCTGTGCGTCTTTGTCTTGTTCCGGGTCGCAGGATTGTGACGGATTCATGGGCTGGGTTTGCGATGTATCACTGATTATAGGTGTTTAAGCTCCATTGGCTTCATGGGTCGCGTTGGCTTCGTAGGCCCCAGTCGTTCCATTTGTTGGAAGGCGCAGTTTAGAATCCTCCAGCTGTTGAGGGGCCGTGCTGGTTGAACTCATGTGAGTAGGCCTTATTGATTCCATGTTTGATGTCGGTGTTTCAGATGGTCTGCCCCCTTGGAGGGTGATTATTTTCGGTGAAAGTGGAATGACTGACCGCCAAGGTAGTGTGGAGCTTAATTTTTTTCCAACCTCTATTAACGTGTCGGTGGATCTAGGGGGTTTTCCCGAGCATGGAGTGGGTAGAGGACCCGAAGCCCCACTAAGGTTCATTGGTGTGGGTGCCGTGAGGCACATAAAATCTCTTATGTCTCTGTTCCCAGCTGGCCCAATTGTTATTTTTGTGGTGCTGCGACAAGGCCTGTGGGCCATAGCGTTGTCTGGGCTAAGAGTCTTTCCTGGTGGAAGTGCTGATGCCGCCCTTTACCGTGGCTTGAGCGGTTTTGTTTAAAGTGCTTTCGACCACTCTTAACGTGTTACAGTCGATGTATTTTTAGCACACATTCAGCCCCTCCCTTGGCTCGAGCGGCTTTGTTTAAAGGGCTTTCATTTGTTCTTAACATGCTGCCATCGATGTATTTTTAGCACCCACTCAGCCCCTCCTTAGCTTGAATGGTTTTGTTTAAAGTGCTTTCACCGGTTGTCTTGAGCGGTTTTGTTTAAAGTGCTTTCAACCGTTCTTAACGTGCTGCCATCGATGTATTTTTCGCAACCATTCAGCCCCTCCCTGGCCAGCTGGCTTTATGTTTTATGTCTCAAATGCAGGAACGGCGCTGGAGAACCGCCCTACTCACAAGGGGGGCCACCTGAACTATGAACAGGTAGAAGGGTCATAGCACGCTGGTGGCAGTGTGCTAGGGTCTGGGATATCCAGGTTCTCCCCAGATGTCATTACTGTCCCTGTTGTGGGGCGCGCAGGTTACACCCCATGGAAGTAATACATTGGTAGTTAACTGGTGAGTTTGTGCATAGTTGGTAGCCCCTGTGCAATAATTGGATGTTCTCTCTTGTAAAACACCTGTTGAGTCTGGGCAATTTGTTGTTTTACTGGGCAATAATTGGGGTGTTCTCTCTGTAAGCAGTGGCAGAGTGTGGGCAAATCATGCATTCCCAGTGACAAAAAGAAATGGGTTTCCTTTTAAACAACTGGTGTTTCTGGGCATATCATGCATCCCGTGTGCAATAATGGAATGTGTTCTTTTGTTCAGCAACTGATGCTCAAGTAAGGGGCTCTGATCCTCGCAATCGAGTGAGCAATAGGCTTACCTGTCGATGCGGGTTAGGGGCTGTTTGCATGGATTTGTTATTTCTTCCAGAAACGCATGGGCTTCGTTCTATAATGGTCAAACCACTCCTAGCAGGCTGGCTTGCCTGGGCTCGGAGCAGGACAATCGGATCAAGTACACAGGCACCACTCTGAGAAGGACAGGTGGGAACGGAAGCAGGAATGGCGAGGGGTGCTCCGGGCGCGGAGCCTGAATGCTGTTCCTGGTTAAGTTGTCTTGGGGGGCAAGGTGACAACCCGGTTCTGACTTCTTGTAGGGGGGAGTAGAAGCAGTGTTAAGTGTAGCGGTTGTGCAATTACCATGACATCCTTACACATCAGCCCCAGTTGTGCTCAAGTACCTTATGCAACTACTGGCTACAGCTCATAGGTGACAGGAGGGGTAACCACAAGGGTAGATGGGCAGAAGACTAGTATGGTTTTCAGTAGGGGGGTGCCCAGGGGTCTTCTCCAGAACTTTTCTGAAGGTCAGTACTTGTGTCACACCATAGGGTTTGCACACAGCAGGGGAAAGGGCCTGTCCAAGTGGTCAGGGGCAAAGGTATTGTCAAGTCTGGACATTCGTAAGCGCGGCTAGGGCCTGCCAGGATCATGAGGGACAATTGCCTTCGGTCCAGGGCATCCTTTTAGCCGTAAGGAGGCCTGGTTCGCTTTGTTTGAAACACTGCTGTGGGATACAAATGTGTCATTTCTGTTGGGACGTATGCTGCGTTGGGTAGAACTCCTACGATTAAGGCATGTGCAGCATGGACCCGGGGTAGCCCGCTCAGGCTTGCTCCTGGGTTTGTAAAGTTGATGTGTCGGGCCAAGGGGTGCTGCACCAGGTGGAAATGATATAGTACAGCATCTAGTTTACCAGTTCTGTATGGGATCATCTTTAGCAACAGCAGCTGCTTATATGAATAGCAGTATAGCCTCTTTTAGTTCGCCCAGGGTTGGGGCGGGCTAGGTCAGCAGCTTGACAGCCGGAAACGGAGTAGAGAATAATCATATCCGGGACGGAGCAATGTGCACTCGGCAGTCAAGCAAACTATGTTTCAACTGAACCCTGATACACTGTTGGGAATAAATGCAAGGTTATGGGCTACGCATAAATTAGGCCTTTCTGGGTGCAGGGGGCGGGAGTGAGCCATTCCCAGGAGGGTGCGATTGGCCTTGACAGTGCTGAAATTGAGGGGATGGAGCACTAATAGGGACATCTCCTAAGCATAGTTTGCAGTAATGTTGAGAGGTTCAGGGACATTACTGATACAGTTCACAGTCCTGTGGAGCGGCAGAACTGATAGGGGAATTTTGGTTTTTGCTTCTGTATTTTCCAGGTAAAACGGTCTGGGTGACGGGAGATTCGGGAATCCTGAGGGTATCTCAGTGGGCTGATGCGGAAAATGGAAGCACGGGTTCACAGCAACAGGATAATTTGGTTGTGAACAACCGACATGCATTGGAATAGCTTGAAGAAAAAGATCCTTCAGAGACTGGGGGGGGGGGGCGTTTCACCTTCCGATTCTTTAGTAATTTTATTTTATTTTATTTATTTATTTAGCTGTTTTATAGCGCGCTCTATTACTACCAGAGTATCCTGGCGCGAAAAAGAAAACAAGCAAGTGGCCATCGGAAAAGAATTATAAAAGCTAATAGGCAATTCTAAAAAGATAAGTTTTGAGTGCCTTTTTAAAAGGAACGACATTTTCAATTGATCTCAAGGGAAGAGGTAGGGTGTTCCAAGTCCGAGCTGCGACAACAGCAAGCGACTGGCCTCCCAGACGTACTCGCTGAAAGCGGGCCACTCTCAGGAAATTACAGTCAGATGAGCGTAGAGACCGAGTGGGGACATAGCAGCTAAATCTTTTCCTCAGGTAAGAAGGCCCAAGGTCATTGACTGCCTTGAATGCTAAAGTAAGGATTTTAAAAATTATCCTTTGCGCAATCGGCAGCCAATGTAGTTCCTTCATATGTATTCGCACACTTTCTCTACTTGGAACTTTGCACAGCAAACGTGCCGTCGCATTTTGGATAATCTGCAGTCGGGCAACTAAGAAGGCCGGAGTTCCGCTAAAAAGAGAGTTGGTGTAGTCGAGCCGAGATAAAATTAAAGCCCTCGCAACCGACTCTCTTGCTGAAGATGGCAGATAAGGAAAGAACTTTCTCATGGCTTTAAGGGATCCGAAGCACACCCCTGTGAGTGCCTCGAATCTCAGATCCTCTCCAAACCAAACTCCCAAATTCTTTGCAGAGATAGTAACTGAGCCTGGTTGGGGAAAATCAGACGGCCACAAGAGTTCTCTAAAATTGGGCGGAAATTGGCCGTACAACAAAATTTCAGTTTTGTCTTCGTTGCACTTCAGCTGTGCCACTGCTAGCCAGTTAAATACAGCGGAAAGGCACGAACGGACAACCTCTGTGTTAGTTGCTGCATCCTGCCAAGTAAATAAAAGCTGCGTATCCTCTGCATACGCTATGATTTTTGCTCCCATTTGTTCGGCCAGCACAATAAGAGGGGTAAGGTATATATTAAAAAGCAGGGGGCTCAATGTAGATCCCTGAGGAACCCCGGTAGTAAGGGGCCTAATTGAGGATGAAAAAGGTGGGATCCAAACCTGCTGAGACCTGTCCGATAGAAAAGACTTCACCCATTCCAATGCTGAACCCAGTACACCAATCTGAGCCAATCGAGTCAGGAGGAGTGAGTGCGGGACAGTGTCAAAAGCGGCAGAGAGGTCCAATAAAATCAGAGCCGCTCTGCCACCACTGTCCAGGCACTCCCTGATTGCCTAATACACTTAGGTGGTGAAGATTTGGTTCACCTAGGGCGCAGGGACCTGTTGCACATGATGATTCGCAAATTGTGCGAATTGAGCAGCATGCTGGGGGCCTGTGAGATATGTTGGTCTGAAATTACGCCAAGGCTGTTTTGGCGGGGCACACGTTCAGGGGATGCCATGGAGACCTCGTGCAGGCGTGTGAACAGCCCAATGCGCAGATTCACGGGGCAAAGAGGATTTGGTTTTGTCAGGCATGGGTTGCTACATGCAAAATGCACAGGGTGCTTTGAAGAAGACGGCATACACCTATCCGAAGGGGGGTTGGACCTCTTCCTGCTGGATTTAGCGGAAGTGTTGGTAGCGGCATGGGGTAAATAAAAGAACTATAGAAGGTGGGGGGGCTTTGGGGCTGCGGGGGCCACATCCAGAGCCATGGCGGAGTTACAGGGCGATCCAACGATGGAAGGTACAGAAGGGTACCCTCTACAGGAGCACAGTAAGGGTGCGAGAGCCAATTATCCCCAGGGAGATCCTCGGTGGGATCCTGGAGGAGCGACGGCGCCCCGTTAGTCCTTCGAGCGGTTGTGGGCCTGAGCAACCGGGGGTTGCCTGCAATGCTCCGCCCCCACCCCCCCTGGTAGTGGGGAGGGGCGTGAGTAAGGGGAGGGGATAGCCCTTCCCCCAATATTGACAACAACCCGCGGTTAACACCACAGGGGGTTTATGGCTCATCAGGTGGGCATATTGCGAGGGGCGGCCTGACCCTGGATTGCCCGTAAGATAACCCAATATGTTGGCATAATATTTATGCAAATAAAGCTGCAACAACTTTCTCCAACAAAACATTGTGTGGTGTCGGTTATTGGGGAAATTGTTGTGAGCGGGCTGGGGTATGGGCAGATGTTGGCACTATTCCCAGTAACCCCTCACCCTCTGCCGCAGCTGACCGGTGATTAGGACGTGCTGCGGCATTTTCATCAGCAAGGGCAGCATGTTTCCTCCCGCCAAGGGGGCGATTGGAGCAAGGGCCGCCCCTGTATGCACTTCTTAAATGAGGCCCTTAGTGCCTTTCAGATGATGCAAATAAAAGCCCCATGTCAGAAATCGGACTTGAGTGTGGGGGACCCTGTAAATATGTGACCCTGCTGCTGCGCCGGTTTTCACCTAATTAACAAACGGCATTTGTCAGATAAATTCGCATCTGCTGCATTATAATTTGCAGTTTTTAACACATTTTCCATCTTTTTATTTTCATTTTACTTTTTTTAAACTCTTCAAAAGTGGTGCCCGGTAGTGGTAGATCCTTTGCACAGGTCACTTGGTTGTGCACTTTTCAGTCACTGCTTGCTGTTTTACAGAGTTAAGCAATTACTAAAACGATAAAATCTTTGCTGATATCATACTAATATGTGTTAAAATACGAAAATAAAGAAAAAATGATTGCTACCGAAAGTCCGAACATCATCCACACTGTTTGATCAAAATGTGAGCCTTTGTGGCCAGTGGCCATGTTAAAACAACCCCTGCTGGTTCGCAGCAGTGGTGGTCTTAAAGACAACAGTGACCGCCGGGAAGACTTCTAATGAAGATTTAGGAATCTGATTTAAATGTGTTATTGGATGAAAGCACCTGCTGAAGTCCTGCGATGAGGAAGAAACATGTAGGTGGATTTTCCAGCATTATCCCTGGATGAAATATCAGTGAACTGGTCAAAAGGACAAGGTAGGAGATTGTGTTGCCTTCACATTTTAGATGCCCGCTTTGGACTCCTGTCTGCTGGGAGGTGGGGCTACTGCTACAGCGCCGACTGGGTGCCATAAGACACATTGCATCAACCTGGGATGGCAGGGCCGGACTGGGAACCAAAACTGGCCCTGGCAAAGTGCTTGGCCGGCCCCCGGGGGGTTTTGGGTGCGACTGAGCAGTTTGCCAGGTATGGTTTCGGCCGATTTCGTTACAGCAGCCGATATTGCAGCTATGCGGCAAAAAAAGTCTGTGTTAGAAAATCGGCCCCCCAGGGTCCCAAAACCGGCCCCGGCCCTGGCTGCCCACCAGGGAAATGCCCTGTGCCCGCGGCAGCCAAGTGCTACCTGCATAGTAGTGGAAGGTTACCGCCTTCACCAGGAGTGAAGCAGCACAAGTGCAGTGCCGGCAGCATACAGTGTAGTGATCAGTAGTAGTGAACAGGACCTTTTTACCCTGTGTGTCTGGAGTGAGGCCTACAGGCTCAATCACCTGTTTAAAAGTACTGCTGCTGTGTTCTTAACTCATCCTTTTCCTAAATCAGGTAGATATGGAGTTCTTCATGGTGCAGGAGTGTGACTGCATTTGTTGTATGTGTGCCTGGTATGGGTACTTTACAGGCATAGAGCAGTACTGTGTAGGACATGTGATATTAGTGCATGTCTTGAGTGTATGCATGCCTGTGAGGAATACATGACATGACAAGAAAGATGTAATGCTGCGCAGTGTGCGCGGTGTGAAAGCTTGCACTGGTTGTATGGGTGCGTGCGTGAAGTGCAATACATGAAGTGCTGTGCAGCGCGCACATGTGGTAAGTGTGTGTGCTTGCAGCAAACTGAACACAGACTGTATTTGAGCTCAATCTAATTGTTCAATACAAATCTTAATAATCAAGAAATCTTGAGTAGGGAAAGCAACAAAAAAAAGTTTTGTTTTTTAATTTTTGAGAATTTAATTTCATAGGCCAACACGTGTTTCACAAAAACTCACATAAGGAGCACTGAGGAATTTCACTTCACTCATGGTACGATGGCCATATGCAATGGTAACGAGGGGCTGGTTCACAGACCCCCCGTTACCATTACATACGGCCGTCGTACTGTGAGTGAAGTGAAATTCCTCTGCGCTCCGTATATGAGTTTTCGATATACATGAATATACTGTTCAATACTCAGGGGAATCTTCATTCTGATCATCACTGCACCTAAAATATCTTTTCCACAACCAGAGAATTATACATTGCATTTTGTAATGTTAATATTTTGGCCCTGAAGAAGTGACAGGTGTCGTGAAACACATGTTGGCCTATGAAATACATTTCTCAGAAATTAAAAAACAAAAACTTTGCTTTCACTTCTCAAGATTTCTTGATTATTAAGGTTAGTATTGAGCTATTAGTTTGACCTCAAATACGGTCTGTGCTCAGTTTATTTCTTATACTTGCCTGCAGGGAGTTATCCTGTAAATATTTTTGAGGTCAGTGTTAAACCCGTAGAGAGCTTCCTTTCCACTCCCCTCCTTGCGATAAGTATGTGTGCTGCCGGTGTGTGTGTGTTTGTAAATAGCACACCCTTGTTGAATATAGATAAGCTGCAGTATTGAACAGGTGCTCGTAGACTGAATGTGTGTACTGAATGCATGTGTATGTGTAGTGGTACAATGCATGGAGGTGCTAATGCTGGGCATAATTTGAGCTGTGATTGTACACTAAGTAAGTGTGCCTGAAGTGGTACATTATATGGAGGACCTTGGGTTCCATTTTGGAAGTGCATGCCTGCCTGGGGAAGACACGAGGAGAGGAATCCCCCCCGACAGATGTGTGTATTGCTGCATTCCTGTGAGGTGGGTGAGACACACACAGAAGGGAAAAGGAAGCGACTCCCTTTACACTTCAAAAGATGCTCTTTGATTCAGTGAGAGATGAGACGGAAGGGGCCCGGACACATCCCAGGAAGAGAGTTGGAGCTGAAAAGGGAGTCCTAAAGAGGAGGGCTGGGGTCTGGGATTAACCTTTCGATGCACCTATCACTCTGGGTGACATCCAGGTGTGAACTTTGGTCACTCCCATGAGTGGTGTTGTGGGACAATCAACTTCAAAGTCTTGCTTTTACAGACATGTGTCAAGAGGAAAGAAAAAAAGAGAGGTGTGCACTTCAAAAGAAGCAGAACCCCAACATAAAACTACAAAGACTCAGACTCTAAATCCCATTTGGTGTCTGGAAAAGGACCATAAGAAGGGGAGGTTTGAATCACCAAAAACTGGTCTCTGCCAAGCAGCGGGCTGTGCGAGAGGGGAAGCTCTGCACATCGTCTGACCAGGACTAGAGGCCATGGCCTGCTGGTCTCCATGCTGGGTGAGGGGAGATCATCTCCCCTGGAGCACCATCGTCTGCCTGCTTGCCAAGACCAGTGTGCCGTGTCAGGATGAGGAGAGCTTTGGAGGGAGCGAGGTCCAGTGGGGAGCCTTGAGCATGCATTTCCTGAGCGCGATGTGAAGCTTTGCACCCCTCGGGCCATGGCCCATGTGCAGTATCGCCTCTGCAACGTCAGTATGCCAAGAGAGGGTGCATTATTCTGAGCCGTATCAGAAGCGCTATGCACCAGGTCACACCTCCGTGGTCACAACGTTTGCCCATAGTAGTCACCGTTGAACTGATTTTGGGCCAGCAGTGTCAGACTTGTGACTGTTGAAATCGGTGACTCCTTAAGCTAGGTGGGTCCTCCGTAGTGAGGACGATCTCATAAGAAGAGTCAAACTGCCAGAACTCTAAGGAAACAATTAAGAAGGGCAGTTAGGTTGACATACCAACAAAGCCCATCCTCCACTACATGGAAGTAAGTATGTCAATTAAAGAAAAAATATAAAAAACAAATTTGGAAAGACAAAAAAACACAACATAATAACTTCTGAACAAAATGATTATATAATGCAAAGCAATCAAACACCAGAAATTACCTCTAGCCTCATTTCAGCTTATCATGCAAAATGCGGTAGATATGCACTTGCTACTAGAAGATAAAGCAATGTTAAGTCGACGAGTCCACCCTTGGATGGTATTGCATTCCTATACAAAACCTGTGCCAGCGGCATATCTGGGTCTTCCCTTTCCCCCTTACTTAAAAAACAAGTTTTTAGAGTTACATATGGGAAAGTTGCCTCCAACGCAGACCGGCCCCGCTGGAAGTATCAGGGTTCAAAAGCATGCATTCTCTGTGGGTCACCAACACCGGATTCTATACATCTAATATGCATTTGCCCAGCCTTACTTTCTCATCGCCGTCATCTATTGAGGAGACAGTTCAATGATGGAGGCATCCGCACCTGTAGAACTGCCATATTAAAATGCCTTGACTCAAATGATCCGCAACTCATTTGCCACTTAATAAAAATGTTAATCTTTTATAAGAAAGTAATGACACAATGAAATTGGTCACATAGTCGCTCAGAGGTCACTGTGTGCCTTTTAACAACAATAATAAGGTAAATAGAAATGACCAATTAGTTTTAATGTATTGAACAAAAAAGGTGGTGTATCACCCGTTCATATCAACTTTAACCTTTCAAATAGAATGTTTAAAGAAAAGGAGGAAATTATAAGTTTTAACATGTCTATATGTCCGTTTGCTTTAACGGTACAATGCATTTTTGTTTTGGAACATTGTTCTGGTTTTAATTAACTAAACAATAAAGAAAATTCACTTTCACTTTCATAAGGAGAGTATGCGCCCAGATAGTGAGTAACGCAGTGCTGTCGGTATCATTCTGGCCAAGGGTTCGAGTCATTGTCTCGACCTAATCAATACTGCTGTGACCAGTGGGTCTAGCCGACACACATTGATCTAACCTGACGGATTCCCCGAGGATCATCAAGCCACTGCTGAGGACTTCATACCCTCATTGAAGCCCCGGTTAGGAGCCAGAGGACCACCCCAGCCCCCTCTCCCCGCTAGGGGGCAGTGCAGTGTCTGCCAAGCGGGAGCAGATCGGATCACTGGAAAGAATTGGCAGCGGTGCGTGACAGAGAGAGACTGCGTCGCTAGGGGCTGCTACGTACACCGCGAGCAGCGCGTTTGCGTCATACATGATGCAGACTCTTGAGCTCCCCAGGAGAGGACACTCGCTGCACCATTGAGCATTGCCATAGCGCCAGAGCGGGTAAGACTGGAACTGGGCCCTTGTGGCCCCGGGGGACTTGCTGCTAATGGTCCTGCGGCACCATGGATCTTTTGACTAATTCCTCAAGAATCAAAGGTAAAACTGTTGAGTGCAACCTAATAGCTTGCATTACCTGGATGCAGGCATGAGTAAATGGGGAATAACCCCAAACAGTTTACAAGTATGCGGGTGGGACAGGGATCTGCCTGACAACTACTCGAGCCCGGACCTCAAGTGGGCTTTAGTCATTGCTTCCGATTGTCATATACCTTTGCATGTGTAGCGTTAGAAATAAAATACTTCATTTTTCTATAAAAGTGAGTATTGGACTAGAGATTGATTTATTGCTCATGCTGTTTGCACCTTGAATTATGAGTCGTGTTCACTGACCTGTATCTACATCCCCCCAAGGGAGCCGAGAGGACTCAACCACAGCTACCCCTGGGAGTCAAGTGCAGACGGGGTCCCTGGCCCAGTTGCTCAGGACCCATAGTAGATCCGGCCCCGGGACACTAGAAGTAGAAGGCCTCAACCTCAACGGTTGAGCACAGTACCCCCTACGGGCCCAATGGCCCTCTGAAAGGGGTTCTGGCAGAAGGCAAGAAAAAAGGAAAGAAAGAAGGAGAGAAGGAAAGAGAGAGAGAAGGAAAGAAAGAGAACGAAAGAAGGAAGGTGAGAAGAAAGAAAGATAGAATTACAAGAAAGAGAAAGAAAGAGAAAGAAAGAGAAAGAAAGAGAGAAGGAGAGATAAAGAAAGAGAGAAGGAGAGATAAAGAAAGAAGAGATGAAAGAAGGCAAAGATAAAAGGTACGAGAAAGAAAGAAAGAAAGAAAGAAAGAAAGAAAGAAAGAAAGAAAGAAAGAAAGAAAGAAAGAAAGAAAGAAAGAAAGAAAGAAAGAATGAGAGTAAAAAAGACTGAAAAATGGAACGAAAAAGGTGAAAGAAAGAAAAAGCAAAAGAAACATAACATAACATAACGTGTATTTGTAAAGCGCACTTTCACCCGGACGTATCTTGGAGCTGAATAACAGATGATTATTGTTACCCAACTCAATGGTACTCATGTTATCGACCTCAGATGGATGAAAGAGAGAGAAAGAGGGAGACGGAAAGAAAGAAATGACTAGAAGAAAAGATAAAAAGATAGAAGGAAAGAGAGAAAGACACAGAATGAAAGAAGACAGGAATAGAAGGAGAAAAAAAAGAAAAAAGAAAAATAAATGAAGTAAAAAGAGGCTAAATGAATACAGAATCGTTTCAAATTGACACAATCTTGTATGCTGTGAAATAGCAGAAGCCAAAAAATCAAAACACTCCAAAAGAGGTTTACAACAGAGATGGGATCTGATAAAGATGGGATGTGCGCTAGAAGCGTCCTGCTATCACAGCCAGCTCTAACCACAAAGGCAGCTACAAACTAATTATAAACAAAAACGAAAACACTGGCATCGAAGGGAGCCAGCTTGTGTGGACGCGCTCCGTGAGAGTGAGCAGAATGCAGTCTCTCAAAGTGAAGTTAACGAGTGGCTTTAGTGGGCGGAGCCTCTGCCCCACACTACATGCTGCAGTGGGTGGAGGCAAAATATGAGTGACACAACAACAGACCAATGGATGAAAAGGGGTGGCTGAAATGCATATTTTTAGTAACATCAAAAGGTTTTGGCTAACACAAGACCTAAAAATACAAAAGAAACCTCACATCATGATATTTTTAATGAATGACTGAAATGTATGGATAAAAACCTGCAAGCATATTTTTACATAAATAAATTATTCATATAGGTGTCAGTAAATGTACACACGGGGATTGGCCCTTCTTGGTGCAGCCTGTTTGGACAAAGTTTAAAACGGCATAAGAACAGCGGGATCTGTATGTACTCTCGGCGATATAACGTCCACGTCTGTGGTTACTGCATAGTATGGTAAATAATGACAGATTCTCAGGGTAGCCCTGTTACAGAGAGTGAATTGTTCTGATCACACACAGGAGGGGTGCGAGCTGCAGACATGCAGTGGAGACATTTCATTCTCATGCCTTACACTGACCCTGAAGGACTTTCCATCCTCACACTATTCACAGAACCCTGGGGAAGGCCCTCTCTCTTCTTTCAGCATCTGACTGAAACGTCATAACCAGCAGTAAACCACGAACAGCTGAGGAGAGACCAGGAGTAAAGAAATGAGTAAACAATGCACTTCCAGCACCAGGACGTCTGCTAAATAAACACATACAAACAATTAAAGGTGCACGCCTAATATCTGCAAAGTGTATATATTTCATATCTTTACCTTTGATTTGGAAATAGTTAATAGTGACCACTAACTATGCAAGATGAGGAGAGTCAAAGTGTCTTTTCTGTTTTATTCACGTTTTCAGTAGGTTTACCACGAGAAAGCAAACTCAGCTTTTTATTGTAGTCACTATTAGGTTTAGACCCCTGGCCTTCAATGAACAGCTCCTTTATTAGTACAAAAGTGACTAATATGAGCAGTGTAAATAGTGAATAGAAGGGAAATTCTATGGTGCTCAAAGTAAACTAATATGTGTAGTTATAACCAGTAAAATATTTACAAATAATTTTTCGAATGAAATATAGAATTGTTTTTGCACAAATGTTTTTTGATCAAAGCCAATGAAATTAAGGGATTTTGCACAAGTTGAATTGTGCCCATAATTATGGATATGCCACATGTACCGCATACAACTGTGCCTACCTCAAACAGATAAACAAGCATTTGCAATGCAATGGGTCATGCATTGGTGAAAGTTAGAGATATTGGCGGTGGAAATGAGAACGCAGAATTGACAAGTTAAAAATAACTTGGAGGATTTTATAGAAATCCATATTTAGGAGACCGCTCCTGGCACTTACAGAACCTGAGAAGAAAACCAAATTACTGGTATTTTTGCTGAGAAAGGAGGGAAACCTCGAGTCAGAGCAGAGGAGACAGGTCTGCTCTGAGATTGCAACATGAACCCGGAAGTCCCGGCGCAGCCAGAGAGGGGCAGACGCACAGACACACCCACTGCACACAGGGAGGGAGGGACAGACGCACAGACACACCCACTGCACACAGAGAGGGGCAGAAGCACAGACACACCCACTGCACACAGAGAGGGACAGACGCACAGACACACCCACTGCACACAGAGAGGGGCAGACGCACAGACACACCCACTGCACACAGCGAGGGACAGACGCACAGACACACCCACTGCACACAGAGAGGGAAACTGAAACTTACCTTCACTTCCTGCATTTCTGCATCATGGCGGCGGCAGCTCAGCTCGGGAACCTCCAGGAAGAGGCCACTTGTTCCATCTGTTTGGAATATTTTACTGATCCGGTGATGATTATCGATTGTGGACACAACTTCTGCCGCTCCTGCATCACCCAGAGCTGGGAGGGAAGAGATGGAAACTTCCCCTGTCCACAGTGCAGGGAAATATCTTCTAGGAAAAACCTCCGACCCAACAGACTAGTGGGGAACATGGTGGAAATGTTAAAACAGCTTCATCTGCCCCCCGTGAAGCCCCCGGAGGAGAATCTGTGCGAGAAACATGATGAGAAGCTGAGGCTGTTTTGTGCAGAGGATCAGAGGATGATATGCTGGGTCTGCCGGGAGTCCAAGGAGCATAAAACTCACTCAGCAAGTCCTATAGAGGAGGCTGCAGAGGAGCACACGGTACGTGCGAGGGCATTCAGGGATCACAAAGTCGCTTGGTGAGCCACACCAAGGGGCAGCCAGAGAGCACACGCTGTTTATTTATTTATTTATTTATGCAATTTTATATAGCGCGGACTTTACCCGAAGGTGTCAGAGCGCTTCGCAAAAGGAACATAATTGATACAAACTGAGAACATTACACGAGCAACAGATTGCAGAGGCATACGTTACGTTACATACGGTAAAGTGATAATTGTGAGCAAACAAGAATACATGAGGTAGTAAAAATTGTGAGAAACCAAAAATACATGAGGTAGACAAGGTAGTTGTGACACTTGTGAGCAAACAAAATACATGAGGTAGTAAAAATGTGGGCTACCAAAAATACATGAGGTAGTAAAAAGTGCACAGGAGGAAAAAGTGACAAGTGTGCAGGCTACAAGAGAAAATAGATTATAATTTGCGGTATAATATTGCAATATATGTTACACACTCAAGCACAAGAACAAACGATTACGAAGGCAAAAGTGGCACTTGTGCAAGTATCAAAGGTAAAAAACATGTGAGAGGAAGCAAACCGTGTGTTACAGGGGCAAAGTGGTGAGTGCAAGTTGCAAGAGGGTACCAAACACAAGTACATGGATAATACTGCAATAAAAGGCAAACACTCTAACCGCAAGAACACACTGGGAAGGCACTTCCATGGACATGAGAAGTAGAAATTTTCAGTAGTGGGAGATCTTCCTTCAGATAAAAGAGAGTTACTTTTGGAGGTGTCTCTGGAGGAGGAGAGCTTTGAGGTCCCTTTTAAAGGCCTGGGAGGAGGCGGTGGTCCGGAGCTGAGGCGGGAATGAGTTCCAGATTCTCACTGCGTTGCCTGAAAAGGATTGGGCCATCGTTCTTTCCTTCTTGAAAGTGGGAGGTTCAAGCAGTAGATTCTCCGCATTGCGTGAAGGTCTAGAACCTCCAGAGAGTTTCAGTTTATTCGCCAGGTAGCGAGGAGAAGAGGAGTGCAGGGCTTTGTGGGTGATACAAGCGGTCTTGTAGATAGCTCTAGCCTCAAAGGGAAGCCAGCGGAGTGTAGATAACATCGGTGTGATGTGATCGCTTCTTTTGGCCCCATAAATGAAACGAGTTGCTGAGTGGAAAACAGACTTAAGTGGGGACAAGTGGGATTTGGGGAGGCCAGTAAGAAGAGAATTGCAGTAGTCGAGTCTGGAGAGGACCAGTGCTTGCACCAGGGTTATAAGGTCCCGCTCCGCGAAGAAGCGACGGATTCCCCAAAGAAGGCGCAGTTGGTATCGAGCTGATTTCGCAATGGAATTGATGTGGGGAATTAGATTGAGTTTTTTGTCTAGTATGACACCAAGGGATTTGGCGCTGTCGAAAATGATGGGTTTATTGTTTAGTAGATTCATCTGATCCATCCATGATTGAACCGGGGGAGGAGAGAGTGAGGAGGAGAAGAGGAGGAATTCAGTTTTGGAGGGATTCAGAATCAGTTGATGAGTTGACATCCAGTTTTGAATGGAGTCGAGAGTGGAGCTTAGGATGGAGAGATCGTGAGTAGAGGCAATCTTGAGGTAGAGTTGAGTGTCGTCAGCATAAAGATGATAGTGAATCCCGGATTTACTTAGGAGATTTCCCAGTGGTTCTAAATAGAGATTGAACAGTGTGGGAGCAAGTATCGAGCCTTGGGGAACACCTTGACCTACCGCCACAGGAGGTGAAAGACTGTTCGCTATTTTGATCATTTGGGATCTGCCAGAAAGGAAGGATGCAAACCATTTAAGCACAGTGCCCTCCATGCCCATTCTCTGCTGAAGAATATTGAGGAGGGTGTTGTGATTGACAGTGTCAAAGGCTGCGGAAAGGTCAAGGAGAATTAGAAGACAGGACCCCCCTGAATCGAGTATCCTCAACGCGTCATCAACCACTTGCAGTAGGGCTGTTTCAGTGCTGCAGTTTTGGATGAAGCCGGACTGACAGTGGTCTAGAAGATCATTGTCCTTGATATGACAGGAGAGTTGTTTTGCTACACATCTTTCTGTGATCTTCGCCAGAAAGGGAAGGTTAGTGATGGGGCGGAAGTTGTTGAGGTCATTCGCATCAGCAGTGGGTTTTTTCAGAAGAGGGGTGACCTGCCCAGTTTTGAAGGAGGCAGGAAGGGAGCCTTGCCAGAGGGAGAGGTTGATCAGAGTGGTCCAATAGGAGAGGGAATGGGTATAGAAGTCAATGGCAATGGCACTGGGGATAGGGTCAAGAGAATGGTTGGATGGCTTCGTTTCTCGTATGCACTTGAGAAGGGCATCTTCAGATATGGGGTCAAAGCTCTGCCAAATGGCTAAGGATTTGCGCTCCTCTGGAGGGGTAGGATGTGCGACCTGATCCACAAGGGATTTCACTTTATTATCGAAGAAAATAGCAAAATCCGCTGCTCTCTTTGTAGAATCATCCACCTTGGAGGTTGGGGGAGAGCAGTTAGGCATTTTGATGAGATCGAATAGTTTTTTGGGTCTATTTTTGGCGGAGTCAAGGAGGGTTTTGAAGTGTGTCGCTTTGCCAAGGAAGATGTGCTTGTGGTACTTGGATCTTGCTGAGCGAAGCTTGGCCAAATTGTCGGAGGAGGGCACTTGCCTCCATTGTTTCTCCAGGGATCTTAGCTGCTTCCTTTCCTCATAAAGGGATTTGTTGAACCAAGGTGCTGAGGGAGTGGGCCTTAACTTTTTGCTTTTGAGTGGAGCGGCTTTATTAATTTCAGCTGCAAGAACTATCAGGCTTTGAGAGGTGAGTTCGTCAACATCTAGGTTCGGGTCGAGCCTTGGAAGAGATAACAAAGCTGATTCACAGAGGGGACCGACATCAATATCTTTAGCATCCCGGAACCATGAGATGGCCCTCTTGGGTTGGCCAAGAGTTATAGAGTGTGAAAGTAGAAGAGAGAATGGGATGAGGAGGTGGTCAGACCAATCTACATGAATTGGGGTAGTGGTAGAAAGCATGCCTGCTTTAGAAATAACAAGGTCCAGGATTGCGCCCTTAGAATGAGTTGATTCAGTGCAGTGTTGGATAAGATAGTTAGTAGAGAGGAAGGTGGCCAGTGAGTTCGCCGAGGAGTCTTGCGGTACTCCCCAGTGGAGATTGAAGTCACCCACGAAGGTCTGATTGTCACTTCGCGAGTATTGGTCGCTGATGAAGTCGGTGAGTTCATCCATAAACGAAGGGCCACTACGAGGCGGGCGGTAAATGACATGGAATCTGAGGGGTGAACGGTGTTGCTGTGTGTTCCAGAAGGCGCCATGTCACTGGGACAACACCTTTACATTTCTGGATTTTGCTTTTTACATATTTTGACCTGGTGTGTTCAAGCAATAGGTCCAGTAAAGTGAATCAAAACTACAAATCCCAGAATGCACTGATATGTTAAATCAAAATCCTAGAAATGAAAAAGTTGTGTCCCGGTGGCCTGGAGTCATCTGGTCTCCCTCCCTGTTTATGCCATAGAGGAGGCTGCAGAAGAGAACAGGGTAGGTCTGTGGATGTTTATGGATCATAATGCACCTGTGGGCCCCAAAGAGAAGTCTCTGTAAGGAGTGTATGTGGGTGTTCAGGATTCACAAGTGAAGGCAGTGTAAGTTCCACAGAGGAAGAAGCTGCAGAGGAGCACACGGTGTGTGTGTGGGTGTTCACGATTCACAAGTGAAGGCAGTATGTACATTCTGCAAAGGAGCACAAGGCAGTCTGTGGACGATCACGATTCACAATTGAATAAACTTGTTAAGTCTTCAAGAGGATACAATGCATATTTTGGGAGTGTTAAGTGTCCCTAGAGAAGGCTGCTGAAAAATACAAGGTATGTTTGTTGGTGTTTAGGGACTGTAAGTGAATCCACTCCACGAGGGCTTTAAAAGGAGCTGCAAAAGAGCACAAAGTGTGTCTGTCAGAGCGCTGGGATCATGGGCCGTATACTGTGAGCCACAGAGGCGGCTGCAGAGGATCAGAAGGGATGTGTGTGGGTGTTTTAGGATCTTGCATTATACTCATTCCGTGTAACACTGCAGTGTGAGTTGTCGGTGTCAGAAGACTTGACACGACAATGCAGGGTGTAGCACACGAGCTCACAGGAGCAGAGACACAGCAGAAGAGCTGCAGCAATGCATTGTGACGCACACAGGGTCTCAAGGGCATTGCTGCAGATGACTCCCGAACAGTGCAGGGTTCACCAGACACAAAGAGAGGTGCAGGGTCCAGGCGCTAGACTCGCATCATCATTGGGCACAGGGTGAAGATCTCCTGTAGCTTTGCTTGAAGCTCGCTGGCTTTGGGGACCCCTCACAGGATGAATGACCGTCGGGCTGGGCTGCGATCACAGGCTCCCGGTCTGGGGAAGCTCGGAGTGTCCGACCTCCTCATCTCAAGGTGCAGAGCAGTGGACTGGGCTCGGGGTGATGAGGACAAACCCCTCCATTCAGCGGCAAGAGAGGTCCTTCCTCGGTCCTGGGGTTGAGCGCCTCCTGTAGAAGGGAGACGGCCATCATTCCCATCTCCGGTCTTCAGCGTTCTCTTCAGTAGAGGTCCTTCCTCTGTCCTGGGGGTCCAGCGCCTCCTGTAGAAGGGAGACGGCCATCATTCCCACCTCTGGTCTTCAGCGTTCTCTTCAGTAGAGGTCCTTCCTCGGTCCTGGGGATCTAGCACCTCCTGTAGAAGGGAGACGGCCTTCATTCCCGTCTCTGGTCTTCAGCGTTCTCTTCAGTAGAGGTCCTTCCTCGTTCCTGGGGGTCTACTGCCTCCTGTAGAAGGGAGGCAGCCATCATTCCCGTCTCTGGTCTTCAGCGTTCTCTTCAGTAGAGGTCCTTCCTCGGTCCTGGGGTCTAGTGCCTCCTGTAGAAGGGAGACGGCCATCATTCCTGTCTCTGGTCTTCAGCGTTCTCTTCAGTAGGAGTCCTTCCTCTGTCCTGGGGGTCTAGTGCCTCCTGTAGAAGGGAGGCGGCCATCATTCCCGTCTCTGCTCTTCAGAGGTCCTTCCTCGGTCCTGGGGTCCAGCGCCTCCTGTAGAAGGGAGGCGACCATCATTCCCGTCTCTGTTCTTCAGCGTTCTCTTCAGTAGAGGTCCTTCCTTATTCTGTGGGTCTAGTACCTCCTGTAAAAGGGAGACGGCCATCATTCCCGTCTCTGGTCTTCAGCGTTCTCTTCAGTAGAGGTCCTTCCTCGGTCCTGGGGGTCCAGCGCCTCCTGTAGAAGGGAGACGGCCATCATTCCCACCTCTGGTCTTCAGCGTTCTCTTCAGTAGAGGTCCTTCCTCGGTCCTGGGGGTCCAGCGCCTCCTGTAGAAGGGAGACGGCCATCATTCCCGTCTCTGGTCTTCAGCGTTCTCTTCAGTAGAGGTCCTTCATCGGTCCTGGGTTCCAGCGCTTCCTGTAGAAACGAGACGGCCATCATTCCTGTCTCTGTTCTTCAGCGTTCCCTTCAGATGAGGGCCTTCCTCTGTCCTGGAGGTCCAGCGCCTCCTGTAGAAGAGAGGCGGCCATCATTCCCGTCTCTGGTCTTCAGTGTTCTCTTCAGTAGAGGTCCTTCCTCGGTCCTGGGGGTCCAGCGCCTCCTGTAGAAGGGAGACGGCCATAATTCCCGTCTCTGGTCTTCAGCGTTCTCTTCAGTAGAGGTCGTTCCTCGGTCCTGGGGGTCTAGCACCTCCTGTAGAAGGGAGACCGCCATCATTCCCGCCTCTGGTCTTCAGTGTTCTCTTCAGTAGAGGTCCTTCCTCGGTCCTGGGGTCCACCGCCTCCTGTAGAAGGTGGGCGGCCATCATTCCCGTCTCTGGTCTCCCGCGTTCTCTTCAGTGCTGTGCAGAGCTCCATAAACTTAGAAGGGGACAGTTTATATCCTGTCCTTGGGTAGTTCACTTAAATCCAACTGTCCACTAAGATTCATAGTTAGCCCCAGACCTTTGGAGGGAACCAGTGAACTTGAGTGAACCACACACAATCCCTCCTTCCATCAGGATAGACATTCAAGACAAACGTTGCAATTGGCCTCAAAAACATCCTAATGGAGGACGGGGGCAGAGGGGATGTGAGGAGCAGGAGATGGCGGGGAGGCTACAGAGAGAAGGGGGCTGTAGGCACAAACTACAACCAAGACTCTGATTCACCCTACAACAGAAAGCGTTTCACACACACTGTGGCCCCCATCACCGCACATGGGAACCTCATCTCACATGTCCACAGGCACTGCATCCTATGGACCTGGGCCTGAAGGCACCTTAGCCTGACAGCACTGTGAGGCCCTGCTCATGGTAATACAGCGCTATACACATCTGTGTCACAACATGTATGCTGCACTCAGATGGAGCCCAGAGAAGACATACTACACAGAAGGTAGTGTCAGTCACTCTCCGATCTGAGTTTGAGGCGACATCCACCCCACTTCTATACTCGTCTGCCACAAGCCGTTAGTAGCGTCATGGGCTGGTCATGTGAGGGGGATCCACTCGGGTAAAAGCAGGACCTCTCTGGGTGGATCTCAATCTCGCACTCTGATGGAGAGCAGCGCTCCAGATGTAAAGCCCTCGTCAGGGGACCTCCGTGCTGGTCTCTTGCACAAGAAGATATCCCGGGCCAGGATAGTAAGGAAGCAGTTTGTCACATGGACACTGCGCCAAAACCTTTCACCCTACTGTTCACGCTCTCAATCTGCCATCCTGCCATGCTCCATGCTTGGGTTCGGTCCTGCTCTCCTGGCTGCCTGTTCCTTGTTGCAGACTCTGCTTCAGAATGTTGCCTGCTCTCTCGCTAATCCTGTTCCCAGCTGTGGCCCTGTATGAGGTTGGTGCCTGTTCTCTGTTGCAGACCCGGTTAAGGGCTGGTATATGCTCTCTCGTTCTAGCAGGTTTATTTTCTCAGACCCTTTTATGAGTCTGTTGCCTCTTTTCTGTTGCAGACCCTGTAAGGCTGGTGTCGATTCCTGCTTCAGACCTTGGAAAGGGCTGGAACTGGCTCTGTTGCAGACTCTGTCTGCAGGCAACTGCCTGTTATGTCACAGACCCTGGCTGGGGTTGGGGCCTGCATTCTTCCTGTGTCTGTTCTCTGTCACTGACCCTGTATGAGGCTAGTACCCGCTCCCTTACTGTGACTGTTCTCTGTCACAGACCGTGCCAAAATTTGGTGCCCGCACTCTCGTTTTGGTTGTGTGCTCTCTGTTGCAGACCCTGTCTGGGGCTGGGGCCTGCACTCTTCCTGTGTCTGTTTTCTGTCACAGACCCTGCCTGGGCATGGGGCCTGCACTCTTCCTGTGTTTGTTTTCTATCACAGACCCTGCCTGGGGTTGGGGCCTGCACTCTTCCTGTGTCTGTATTCTGTCACAGACCCTGCCTGGGGTTGGGGTCTGCATTCTTCCTGTGTCTGTATTCTGTCACAGACCCTTCCTGGGGTTGTGGCCTGCACTCTTCCTGTGTCTGTTTTCTGTCACATACCGTGCCTAGGGTTGGGGCCTGCACTCTTCCTGTGTCTGTTTTATGACACAGATCCTGCCTGGGGTTTGTGACCTGCACTCTTCCTGTGTCTGTTTTCTGTCACAGACCCTGCCTGGGGTTGGGGTCTGCACTATTCCTGTGTCTGTTTTCTGTCACAGACCCTGCCTGGGTTTGTGACCTGCACTCTTCCTGTGTCTGTTTTCTGTCACAGACCCTGCCTGGGGTTGGGGCCTGCATTCTTCCTTTGTCTGTATTCTGTCACAGACCCTGCCTGGGGTTGTGACCTGCACTCTTCCTGTGTCTGTTTTCTGTCACAGATCCTGCCTGGCTTGTGGCCTGCATTCTTCCTGTGTCTGTTTTCTGTCACGGACCCTCCCTGGGGATGGGGCCTGCCCTCTTCCTGTGTCTGTTTTCTGTCACATACCGTGCCTAGGTTGGGGCCTGCACTCTTCCTGTGTCTGTTTTTGTCACAGACCCCGCCTGGGGATGGGGCCTGCACTCTTCCTGTGTTTGTTTTCTATCACAGACCCTGCCTGGGGTTGGGGCCTGCACTCTTCCTGTGTCTGTTTTCTGTCACAGACTGTGATCATTTCTTTGGTTGTCTGTTCTTTCACAGACCCTACGTGTAGCCGGCACCTGTATAGGACAAGGACCAGATATGGTTAATCAGATGCGGGGATCTGGATATAACATATTTATGAACAGTATGGATATGTGTGGCCAGAATTTACAATCTGGACATCTGTTACTGGTACTGACAGTCTGAATTTATATGGGCAGTACTTACAGCCTGGATATAGAGCGCTAACCGAGGGGCTGGCCCCTGGGAAGATGCAAATGTTGGCGGAAGGTCTAGGGTGGGCCGTCGGATCAGGGATAGTGTTCCTTAAAGAGATGGGTCTTCAGCATTTTCCTAAATTGGGGAGAGTTGGAGCTGATGCCACGTCGAAAGTGATGCTGTGCCAGATCCTGGGAGCATAAACGGAGAAGGCTTGCCTTCTGGGTTTTTCTTCTTACAATTTTTTTGTGATATCCACGCTCCTGGTCAGATGTCGTTCCTTGAACATGTATAGTTTGTTTGCCAGGTAAGCTGGGGTCTTGTTGTTGAGTGCTTTATTTGAAGCACCTGGTCATGAAGATGACCTGGGCTGGAAGCAACAGCTAGTATAGGTCTTTTATTTTTATTTTACACCCATGTGAGAATTTACATACAGCAATATTTAGTAAGCAAGAGCAGCATAGCTGTACATAGTAAATAAAGTGATATGTGACAATAAATACACACCTTATATTTTAAGACAGACTTGATCAGTGAGTTTCTTCTAAACATTCCATTGAAATAAAAATAAAAATAAAACATTAGGTTTCATACAGCAATATTAAGCTGGAAGAAGCTGCAGAATTGTACATAATAGATAAAGTGCTGAATGTCAATAAATTACACAGAATATCCTGATACAAATTAAACTAGTAACTTCCATCTGAATACATCATTAAATAAATAATTTAGATTTCATATATAGTGCTGTACGGTGCTATGTGGCTATACATACATATTTAATAACCTTTAACAGGTTGAACCAATGGAAGACATGTCATCCCCTATAAAGAGCTGGGCCTGTAAAATGTCATCTAGGTCGAGTAATATATAACCTTAGTCCGTCCGCAGCTAATGCTACTGGTTCTAGCTCAACTCAGAGCCCTCCGACCCAGTTTGTGACTGGCGACCATATCTCTCGCCCAGTCTTTCCTTCTTATGGCCTTTAAGTTTGTATAAGCTGACCTCCATATTATAAAAAGACATGAACCTATTCAGTCACAGTACAAACGTTGGGGGTCAGGTTTGAGCCAATCCGGGGCGATACATAATCGTGCTACGCAGTGGCAACGAAAATCAGGTACATTTCTTCCTGACCTCTGATATTAGATCATGCGCGATCTACCAGTCCTAAAAGCATCGTTACCGAAGTGAAGCTAATAGAATTTTTGGTAATAGGATTTAAAAAGCTTCTATTCCTTCAATAAAAGGTAGTAGCTGAGGACATGAGTAAAACATATGTACAATCTCTGCTTGATCAGCTCCGCATTGTTTGCATTTTCCATCAAATTCAGGTCCCCATTTAGAGTGTAGTACAAATTAAAAGCAGTCTTTAAAAACTGGCTCTTTAAATTTGCTGTTAATAGATTTTTTTTGCACATTTCTAAAGACTCCTTAAGACATATTGTTGGTCTTTCCAGCCTTGTGCTCCACGTAGAGTCTTGAGCCTCTAAATCATCTCTCTGTATCTCAACCAATAGATCATATATGGCCCCTATACAGTAGCCACGTCTGGCTGCCTCAATGATAGGGATCTTCTCTATTGCATTTAATTCATTTTTCGTTTTTAATAGAAAATCCCTAATCTGTAGGATTTAAAAAAAACCCTCTTGAGGTAGTCAAACATCTCCTGCAGATGATCATAGCAGATTGTCATTAAATCGATCTCCTATTGAATCAATACCCTTCTGTTTCCACCTTTCCATCACCGAGTCTTGAAAAATAGTAGGCAGTAGGGTGGCTTCAGAGACCAGAGTGTGAAAGTTTATTTTAGGAATCACCAGTTGTCGCTTAAGCTGAGGCCAAATTTTGTAGGGGGCTCTTAATAGCTTAAATCTAGGTTTATTGTAATTACACGGCTCCAATGTTTTCATAAAGCATCCTTTTGCTTCAATTCCAAGATCCATCTTATATATAATTGGTTATTCTATGACACAGCTCCCCCTTGTTTCTCCAGTTAATAAAATCCCCTTCTATTGAATCAACATGCCCAGTAATAAGAGGTAAAATTGGGAAATTACCACCCACCTCGTAATCTTGGCATCGTCCTATATTTAAGAGCCCTCCTAGGCTTTTATACCCCCACAGGAAACTCGCACATAGAGTCTAGTTTCCGCAACCAGAGTTTACAAAGCTCCACTGGCATTGTCCTGAAAAGTACAATATTTTAGGTCAAGATTGATATGCCCTGGTCTTTTTTACTTTCTTAGCCGTGCCCTCTAATCCCATGCCTGTTCCATCTGGTTGTGATGTTTGATTTTCATCCAGGTTGCCCCGTCACTTAGC